>NC_090933.1:1292593116-1293218116 GCF_040938575.1 Ambystoma mexicanum | reverse complement strand
ATCAAAATTGGTCATATGAAATATTTGAATTTTTGTCACATATCTCGAGTAACCTTTCACATAGCAAGTAACCAGTTTGGGAAAGACCATTAATATGTGCCTGCTAGACTACAATTCTTTGTGGCAAAGACAAGTGCTATCAACTAGCAAAGTAGTTAGCTACGTGCCCCGAAACATTTTAGTAGGGACTAGCTACAATCGTAGGTACAATTTAAATCACTTTAACTCGATTGAACAAAATGTAATCAAACCTGAAGGATTAAAACCAGGGAAACTTTGGTATGAGTATTCTCTATATCTTTTACTGGTATGTTGTTTACTTATGTTTTTGACTCACTCCCACAATCTTGTTTTTTTAAGTTTGGCTCGGATACAAAGATATCAGGATCTATGTACAGTGCTGTTAGGTTGTTCTTATAGCCTTTATCTAGTTGTTTCCCGAAGAGTTGTAACAGGTCATTTGTGTTTTGGTGTGTTTGCATACATTTGGCATATAGCAGGGTTCTCTGTACGCACCACATGGACATTAATGATGGCAGACCAAACTCCACCCTTAGGTCTTTGACCTATACCGAATTGGGCACGTTTATGATTGTACGAACCAATTTACCCTTGAGTCTATTCAACCAAAGCACGTGTGTGCTGGGCAGTGCTTCGAGCGCATTTACATGCGTTATGCCTCTAAAAACACTCGATATTATGTCCTCTACGATGCTCTATATAATTCTTCAGGACAAGCCATTTCTTCCAGGTTTTGCTGTGATCATTTCAGCGTAATATGTGACTGGAGGTTTTATTACTACTGAGAAACAATACCCTTGTTCTTTCAAGGGGGGATTTTATGCAGTTTCCAAACAAAAGGTCTTTTTTCTGGGGTACTTTTGCTCAGGCACATAGTCTTGGTTTTGGATATATTAATGACCATGTGATATTTTTTTTTAAACATATTCCAGTAGGGCATATATTGTTTCTTGAAGACCCATCTGGGTCTGGTCGAACAGAATAATGTCAGCGTATGATAGACATAGTACTTATTCTCCATTTCTCTTGGGTTGGAAAGTAATGGGCTTTTAACAGTTCATGTTCTAAGTCGCCAGTATAAAGGTTGTATAATATGGGCCCTAGAACCAAGCCTAACTTCAGCCCACAATTAGTTTGATAATAGTTAGTGTGTGTAACGCTCACCTGATTCCCGCAGAGGCGCCGGTCTTGACTGGGTGAATGCCGTATCTTCAAAGGTGATGTGTAACACACGGTTGGCTCTTTGGGCTGGACCTCTGTGCACTGTATGTCTGACTCGAAGAGTAAGATGTCTGCAGATAGAAAATATGGGATTAATGAACTGGGGTTATTGGGTGCCTCTCTCCTCTTCCCTTTCTCTTCTCCTGTAGAACCCCAAAGGTTAACGCCCTCACCTTAGGTAAGTGAACGCCGAGCTCTCCATCTGCCTCGGGGCAGGGTGCCGTAACCAGTTTCCTCACTGGATAAGGGTGCAGGCCTCTTGACCTCAGAGGACTGCTGTCCGTCGTTAACTGCACGAACGGTAAGTTCTGGGCACTTCAAATGTCTTAAGTCTTTTGTAATGATCTCTTGTTTTGCAGGGTTCCGGCGATGGCGGATGGCGGGCTGATGAGAGTTGAGGCTCGAACCCGCGTGAGGAATAGAAGCGCCTGGAAGCACGTAAGTAAGCGCTTGTAGCCTGCTTCATGATGCGCACTAACTGTCCCTTTTATCTTGCAGGTACAAGTTTGGAGCTTTAGAGAATCTGAAGGGTGCTGGAATACCCACTGGATTCGGCGTGGGAAGGAGTAATGGCACGTGAGTAATAAAGTTGCCCAATGTCTTTAAACGCACCTTCTTTTGTCTTTCAGATGCGGGATGCAGCGCCGAAGGCCTCCGGAGCGTGCGAAGAGCTGGTAAGCTTTTGTCTTTCAGATGCCGGAATGCAGCGCGAGGCGTTGGTGACAGCCGATGGACCAGGTAAGAGATGCGCTGCCACTGAAGACCGTAGTGTTAACCTGTTCTTTCTTTGTCTTTACAGGTGCTGCTGAAGACTGGATTCCAGGATGGTAAGCCTTTGTTCCCTTAGGCCCAGGATCAGAAGCAGAAGACACGATGAGCGTTCTGCTGCAGAGAATGCAGAATAACGCAAAGCAAGATTCATCCATCGGGTGTGGTTTAAATAGCCTCCTGTAGTGCTTAGGTGTCTCCTTCCACAGCCACGCCTAGGTAAGAAAAGAGTTCCTGCTTTCCAGAAGAGTTCCAGTGTTCTGAACCTAGGGAGTGGCTCCTGCCCCACCCAACAGGAAAAGTAGTCCCAAACAGAAGAGGATCAGGGGTTCAACTGGCAGGTAAGTAAGCAGCATGGTCTGCTGCAGGTAAGTCCACCCAAGCATTATGAGCCCGGCGCTTCCAGCGCTGGGACTGGGCATCTTTATGAGCCTGGTGCCACTGGCGCCAGGACAGGGTCCAAAAGGTCCCAATTGGGACTGGCTGGCACTCGGAACCGGGGTTATGGGTCTGCTTCCAAGGGAGTCGGGCAAGTCCTGATCTTTTGGAAGCAGAGATCATGACAGTGTGGTTGCCTGCCAGATTCAGTCAAATTGTAACTGAGGTGTTTGTATATAGTTGTTGCATGTAGTGCAACAAAGATGGATCAGCGCCTCAGGTCTTTAGTTTTTCCCATAGTAATGAGCGCAAGACCAAATCGAAGGCTTTTCTGAAATCAACATAGCAACAAAACAAGTTTTTCCCGTTCATATTACTATATTCCGCTATAAGATATTGGAGTGTATAGATGTTGTAATGGTGCTATAACCTTTTCTAAATCCCATTTGATATCTCCTTAGTATACTAGCGTTTTCGGCCCAGGCACCTAATTGTCTTAGCAAAATGCTGGGGAATATCTTCTGGCTCGTGTCTATCATGGCCAAAAGGCGAAAGTTGGAGGGCTCCGATCCATCTCCTTTTTTGAAAATGGGTTTAAGCACGGATTTATGCCAGCTATCAGGGATAATGCCAGTCAGTTCAATATGCAAGTATAGTAATATTTTCGCCCATAGCTCTGGTTGGCCTTTGAAGACTACTTCTGGGATACCATCGGCCCAGGAGCCCAAGAGCTCTTAAGTTTTACAATGATTCTAACCAGTGTATCTTCCTTTATGCCGAGCTTTGTAACACATCATGTTTTTACTTTCAAGTATCACTGTTTGATTAATGGTTCTGTGTTCGTTATAGAAGTCCCCTATGTATTTGGACCATATTTCCTGTGATATGCGATTAAGTTCAAAGGGTGACGAGGATTTCCTAAATTCGTTATAGCTAGACCAAAATTTGTGTGCATCATGCAATCTTACCCTCGTAGAGTTATATTGTGGGGGATCAGCAAATATTTACCAAACTTTTGATCTACTCTACTCAATTGATTACATAAATTGGAACCACAAGATGACAACCAACCCTTAGTTTGGGATTTAATTTCCTTTACCGCAACTTGAAAGCCTACGTAAATAAATTCCTTGACTTTTTCCAGGCTTTCAGTTCCAAGTTGCCAATAAAACGCAGTTTTTTCTGCTTTTCCTCACAAGATAAAATCTTGGTCTTGGAGGCATTAATCATTAAAGAATGGTCTTGCGCAAACTTGTTGAAAGCTCCAGGTAATCTTTGGAGACCAACAGGTGCTTGATCGAAAAGAAGGAAGTCATCTGTGTAAGCAAGCCATACCGAACGCAACCTCTGCATTTTTGGTGTTGCTAATGGAGGCGCATTCATATCAATGACAATGTTGCATTAATACAGATTAAATAGGCAGGGAGCAGGTATGCATCCCTACCTAACACCCCTGAATGTTGCCACTGAACACGAAAGGGACCCTTTCTGGTCTAACCTTACCCAGATGTTTGCATCCTTGTGCCGCCCCATTAGAAGACGAAGCAAGCCTACAGGAATTCCCCAAGATCACTACACCAAAGGCCGCTGAAAGGTCAATGGTAGCCACATACTGCTGTGGACTCACCCTCACAAACTTGACTTAGAATTGATTTTAATATTAACCCATTGAGGTATGTAATCAAGGATTTCCTGAATCCTGTTTGCAATTTTTTTGTTAGCTGTTAGTCCCAACCCTCTTTGCCAATTCTCTAAATGCTCCAACAGTAAGTCCGCAAAAAAGACCTTGCTGTTGGCATTGAAAATGGCAATAGGTCGATAGTTTGCTGGGTTGGAGCGCAGGCGTTTCCTATAAATTGGAACCATATAGGCTGTAGACCAAGACTTAGGAAACAAATAAGTCTTTCCCACTTGATTGAACAAAATGGTAGGAATGGAGGCCCATGCTGCAGGGTTTCCCTTGAACAAATCTCAGGCTAACTTCTTACGTAAGAACACAGCCTATTTATTACCTGCGACCTATGAAGGCCATTAGACCTTTCCTAAGCGACAACAACATGGCTACCATTGCTAGGGCAGTAGTGCTATCTAGGCTAGATTATGACAATGCCCTTTTGATAGGGTGGAAGTGCCAAAGATCTACACACGTGCCAAGTCATACAAAATGACGCTGTCAGGATTGTACAACACCTGGCCAGAAGAGACCACGTTAATATAGCTAGAGAATCCCTCCACTGGCTCAGAGTTAAAGATAGTATCGAATTTAAATCTCTTACCTTGGTGCATAAATGCCTCTTTGGCAAAGCTCCATATTATCTGAAGAAAAATATTGTACTCTACACACCAAAGAGACAGCTGCGCTCAGTAGGAAAAAACCTACTAGTTGAACAGAAACACAGGCTCAAATCAGCTATGGGCAGATCATTCTTAGTGAAGGCGGCTCAGATGTGGAACTCCCTCCCGGTGGCACTGAGATCCCAAGAAAACCATCTCCAATTTCGAAAAACTACTGAAAACACATCTTTTCAAGTAGTTTCTTTTGATATCCACATGGCCAGTGGATCAGGATGTCTAAGTAGATTTGTACGTGTTTGTGTCACAGCGCCCTGATGCCCGCGGGCTTTCAGCGCTATAGAAGCATACAAATAAATAAATAAACAATACATTGGACAGTTGATTTGGTCCAGAGGCCCTAGAAGTACTGATTTTTGCAATTATCTCTATCACCCTATCAGCTTCTACCTGGAAGATCCAGCCAGTATCCACAGTGGTTTCCAAAACAGCAGGCCGTAACCCTGGCAAGGCAAAAGCACTTTGAAAATAGGAAACCCATTCTGCTTCTAAGACTGCATTGACCTTCATAGAATCTTGAGAAGAATCCAAATTATTTATCAATTGCCAGAATATGCTAGTGTTCTTCTTACACAGAGCCTGGAGTATTGCCTCAGAATCTCTTTGTAACAACTAGTGCGTTTACACTTCACCCAATTATGATACTTTCTTTTAATTTCTTTCATCCTAATGCCTTTCTCAAGATTATTTAAACTCTTTGTGCCGTCTCGTTTTTAATGCCCTTCTCAGGTCACTTTTACATTGTGCGAGTTCTTTATCCTAGGTGTGTGTAGGCTTCCTACAGCCTAATGGATGCATTTTTTTCTTAATGAATGAGATGGTCTTTAGTAGCTCCAACAGAAAGTCACTATACCTTGAGACAGCCATTGTGTCAAATAGCCAGAACAATGATTTCTGCTCTAGGTATTGCTCTAATGTGGAGTTTACCCTTTCAGTTGCCATAAGGTTCCAGCTAAGTCTATTCCAAGCTTGATTCATCCTACCCTCCTTGATCATTCCTTGAGGGGAATTATCCCTACTCCTACCAATTTCCAAGACTGATGAGAGAGCACAGTGATCGCTAAAATCCCTCGGCTATATCTCTAGTCATATGCACATATTAAATATTAGATACCAACAAAAATGTAATCCAATACTGAGGCTACATTCCCATTCAACCAATTGGTCTTCGCCACAATGTCGCCTTCGATTGCCCCGTTCAACATTTGCAGTCTCAAGCCACGCAATGTTTTTCCCATATGACCCCATTTTTTTCGCTTAATCACATTTAGTCTGTTCAATCGCACTGAGCCTTCATCTAAAGGACAGGCCGAATTTAGGTCTCCCGAAAACAAGACCCCTCCTACTGGGTAGTAGTTACACTATTATATGCTACATTACGACAATGTTGTTAGAATGGGCATCAAGTCACCCATTTGACTATGCCATTAGGTATTCACGATTAATAAGCCGAGTATTAAGGAGCGAGAAAGGTGAACATGTGTGGCTAGGATTCCAAAGCAAATATCACTTGAATCCACAATGGAGAACTAACACATATTACGAAACCATCCAATATAGAGGGAGAACGCAGCCAAGTCTCTTGTAGGGAGATGATTTCACATGTTTTTAGCAATTTCTCTACTATGGGATTCGAGACTAGATGGTTGTGTCCTCTTGTATTCCAAGTGTAAGGAAAGGTTGTACCTTTTATTTTATATTTACGGGCTTCCTCCTGCTCCTGTTGCTAGATTGACTAATAATTAGTCACGCCCTAATACACACAACCTTCAAGAGATACTGAAAAGTTTCACTCTCAAAACAAACCACTTTGAAAAATGTTTCTTATCCAACACAAACCATGTTCTATATATCACATACAATGTATTTATTCATATATGTGTGCCATTTCTACAACATACACAATGACATTCAATCTGAGTTAGTACATTTGTGGGCTGTGTAATTATGCCATAACATTCCTTTGTGGAAAGTCTTTTTGACTTTGTCAACCTTCCTTTTGAGAGCGGTGTCTAACCACACTGTACATAAAGAACAGATGGAATCACATAAATGATTGTTCTATAGAATGACCTAGACTCAGTTGATTCACAGTAGTCACACTTCTCAGTTGTGTTTGTTGTATTCTCTGAGCGTTTAATACTGTCCCTGTGTTCCTTTATGGTCTCAACCTGAGGCACCTTGCACCATCTCCATAAGGTGCTTATTAAATGTCACCCTGATAACACACTGAAAGTGACCCAATGGATATACAAAAGTGGTGTTGACACACTGCGTTTCGGCCTTGTGAAAGGGGATAGTCCACATCCATGCAGTGGTCTTCCCTTGATGTTAAAGCATACATTCGTCAGGACAGAAAGGATTATTTGTATGTAGATGTAAATCTTCTAACCCCAAAAAGTTTTGTAATCTACAATTAAAAAAAGAGAGACAACTGTATTAAAAGAAGTGGTCTGAAAGCTCTAAGTTACTAGAGACTTATGGGTGGTGGACTAGGACTGTGGTCACTGACCTGTGTAGGTGAACCGAACAAGGACAGATCTTCAAATTTGAATGCATCTAATGTTGCGCATTTCAGGAAAACAAATTGCCTGTAGAAACAATGACAGAACGATGCTTTATGAACTATTATCTCTCAGTGTATATATAGAATTACACTTATATACAAAATGAATAAGTATTATCAACGAAAGGGAGCCATCCCTACCTTGAAAAATGGGAAGGAATATCCTCTGTGGGTGTAGCCCGTGTGAAAGGGAGTCTCGGCTGGTAGTTGGAATGGTGATTATTTTAATTCTTAATTCACCTCAGTCAAAACCTCAGTGAAAAACGTAAGTAGAGCACCGTAGGTAGCTGCCAAGAAAGGGAAAAAGGGAGAAAATGGGGAAAAAAAAAGGGAAAGAAAGGTGAAAAGGGGCAGACGCTTCCTGATCCCGATCCTTGTGATGGTGTTCTGTGGGAGGATCACATGGGGGATAGGGAGACAGGCTAGGAAGACTGGGAAACTCCCTTGTTTAACTTTCCCCATAAACCCTCACTTTTAATGGCGGTTTGCCAGATGAAGTCAGAAAGTCTAAGTTTGTCAATAGGGCCTACAAGTCCCATAAGTACTGGGGCGAGGAAGAGGACTAAAGAGTCAGGCAATTAAGCCTGATAGCCTGGACCTGAGTAAAACTGAGAAGCTTCAAAGGCCCCCCTCGGGTGCAGGCATTTAGAAGGAATTGGAACTGTGGCTGGAGTGTAGGGAGTAGCAGCACTAACAGAAGCAGAAAGAAGGCAGCATGCTGTTGGCAATCCAGGCAGAAGTGTGAGAACCAAAGGGACCCCGGAACTCTGATGCACATTTCACCTGCTTGTACTGTGAGGGTCCTGCTGCCCCAAACTCTGGTGTGCAGACGATGCGCAGGGAAAGGCGTGCAGGACGGCTGCCTTTCTTTCCCCATGTGAGCCTAATTGCAGAGATTGCACAGCAGGAAGCGTGTCAGAGACCGTGGCGAGGAGCTGCCGTGGTTTTCAAAAGCAAGAGGGGCTCCTTAAATGAGTGGCCAGACCGGAGATACCTTCAGCGAGAAAGGGTGTGGGTCCCACGTGAAGCCAGTGGTTGTAGAATTGTGCAACACGTGGAGAAAGGAACACAGAAGCCAGTGAGCCGAACCAGGCATTCTGATTCCTTGCGCGAGCACTGCCGGCACTAGTATCCAGCTTAATAATCACTCGTGTAGAAGTGATGAGAAGTTGATTGAGTCTTTAACAAAGGAACACTTGAATTGTGTTATCGGGTATTCTCCTTCACTCGTGTGAAAATCAGTTGTTGAATTGAAAACTTTGAAAAGCACATGAAGGAGTGGTTGCACGTGCCTAGCTACAATTCTAGGCGGATGAATGATCTCTGAATCTTTACTAACACAGTCAACAATTGCTAACAAAGAGAAGTCAAGTTTTTAAATATTATCAGTTTGAGAGAGCAAGCATTGCCCAAGGCAAGCGTGAACAAGGCATTTCCCCAAATGAGTCAGATACCAGCCTTTTCTCCTTTGTCTACACAATACTGTGAGCCAAATAGAACCTTAGTATTTCCTAAGATACAAGGGTGCAAGAATTACCTGAAGCCAAAAGAGTGGCGACAAAGCTTCTGGGTAATTAGTCTGGCTAACAGTAGGCAGAGGGATAAAGGCAAGTTTGGGGAAGGGAAACTTGCTACTTACAAACATTCTTTGAAGTTGGGGGCGTGGCTTGGCGCCGATGGCGAGCGGTAGCTGATCTGCCGAGCTCCGGCCGAGACGCCGTTTCCTGATCCTTTTTCTCCGGCCCATGTGAGGCCCCAGCCCTCGCAGAAGAGCGTGCTGTTGGGGGAAGCGGTCCTGCGTCTGAACCACCATCGGGCCCACCGAATTGGACCTACTAGACGCCACCGTGGCCCCAAAACAGCTCTCCCCCCCCCCGCTCCGATCGAATCCAAGATGGCGCCTCGCATAGCGGAGCCTCTGAGGGGAACCCCTCCCCCAACGGACTCCCAGGCCGGGTGGGGTGAAGCGGAAGCACAACAAGGAAAACAACCCCCCCGGGTGCCGCCTGACTGACACCAACAGAAGACTGGCCTGGCTCGGGTCACTCCACCGATCCAGCCCCACAGGACAAGGTGCGTGAGATCTCGCATCACCTGAGAAAGGGGCCTCCCGCCCACCCCTACTCTTCTGATATCCGCCTCCGGGGCCCGCACACCCAGACACGGGGGCTGGCAAATACAGCCCACGGCCCGAAGCCCAGCTTAAGAAGAGGGCCTCGCTAGCAACCCCGCAAGCTACCTAACTTTTGAGGCCCTGGACATCCACAACCATCACCCCAAGATGGCCGCCAAGAACAAGACCAGAGCCGCCACCATGGACTCCTTTGTTTCCACCAAGGTGAAGACCCCCACTCAAGCCAGGGCCGGCCCCTCTGAAGTCGCCCAGGCGAGCGAAGGGGGGGCCGCGGGTGGCCGCCGATAACCACTCTCAGATACTTGATGCCATAGCTTCACTAAAAACGCACATAGACTCTAAGATTGACGAATTCAAAATAGACATTCAACTAATTCGCCAGGATGCTCGCAACTTAGCTGAGAGGGTCACAACCGTCGAACAGTCAACGGAGGATACATCTACGGCGACCACAGCTATGAAGTCAGAAGTCGCCCTCCTGAGGAGGAAAGTCGCCTTCCTGGAGGAAAGGGCGGAAGAGGCCAAAGGCCGGGCCAGACGGGGCAACATTAGGATCCTGGGCGACCCGGAGGGGAACGAGGGGGCAAACACCACATCCTTCGTCTAAACCCTTCTGCTGCAAGAAATTGGGGCCGGCAAACTGACCCAGGGATTCTCGGTCGAAAGGGCCCACAGATCCCTCCAGAGGCGCCCTCCCCCCGGATCGCACCCCATACCTATAATTGCTAAAATACTGAACTTTCAGGACAGAGAAACTATCTTAAGGCGATCCAGGGAGGGTGGCCCTATCGAAAGAGGGGACTCCAAAATCTCCATCTACCCGGACTATACGCAGAAGGTGCAAAGAGAGAGGAATTCATTTGTCCCGATAAAAGCTAGGCTCCGCCAACTGAACCTAAAATACAGACTACTATACCCGTCACGCCTTAGGGTCATCTATAAGGAGAGAGTGGTATTCCTCGATAACCCAGAAGCAGCCAACATGTGGCTAGAGGATAATAACCTGGCCGATGGCAAGGACAACTCACGGACTGAGGCCTAACCCCCTCGGACCCCACAAGCGACCCCCAAGCAACAGTAAGAACCATCACATACGACGCCGGAACACAGAAGGTAATCCAACTTCAGTTTATTATTTGGAAACGGCCTCGCTCGGCTCCGCCGCCAGGCCCTTGCCCCACCCCCAGCGTAGAATTCACTCGGTCCAGGCACTCGCCTGACCCAGCTCGCGCCCGACTCCCGGATGGGCTCCGACGGCTCGAGAGCGCCTGAGCACCGCGACAATGTTGTAGTCGCTGGGTGCACCAGTTTGAGTTTTGTTATTAGTTTCACTAGTTGTACAGTCTTCATGCTTCTTTCGCCAACAAAGACCAAGACGGGTCCAGGACTTGACCCCGAAGATTGGAAACCAGTGGTATCCCCCTTGCAGCCTACCTACTGTGGATTAAAGCAGAGCCGGACTCCGGGGACGGAGTCCCGCATCAGATCCGAAACTCTGACCCGATGGCGGCACAGCTCACCGTGATGACATGGAACGTGAGGGTTATGAGCTCATACCTCAGACGTAATCGTATACAGTCCTATCTCAAAAGGAAGAAAGTCTCGATTGCACTCCTTCAAGAAACCCACCTCAAGACGGAGGCCATGTCCAAGATTGCAGACCGATGGGCCGGAACTGTGAGAGGGTCCCCCTACTCCAAATACGCGAGAGGGGTGCTAATATGGATAAGCCCGGACGTGCCCTTCCAGATGGAGGGGTGTGAACAAAGCAAAGAAGGGAGATACGTAGTGATTTGGGGCACAATGGAACAGACCCCGGTCTGCCTGGCCAACTCATACTTCCCACATCACGGGAAACCGGCATACCTCACCACAATGATCACAAAGCTGACTCAGCACCGGGACCGCACCTTTATATGGGGAGGAGACTTCAACTGCGTTGCTGACACAAGCATGGACAGATCGCTGCCTCCCTCCCACCCGAGCAACCTCGCACCCCGTGCCCTGAAGGAAACTTTGGAGCAGCTCAATCTGGTGGATATCTGGAGGGAACACCACCCGGCCAATAGGACTTACTCCCACTACTCAGCTCCACACGGAGTCCCTACAAGAATTGACTGCCTGTTTATCAACAAGGAGCTCGCCCCACGTGCCGCAGCCACAGAGTATCTGGGGCGAACGATCTCCGACCATTCCCCACTGACCATGTTATGGCAGCTGAGGGGCCCCAGACCCCCGATCCCTTTGCGGAGGATGCCGACTATACTTCAGGCAGCAGCTCTTCGACGCTGGCATCAAGGTGGGCAATGTACACCACATAATATCTCTATACGCAGACGACGTTCTCCTATACCTAAGAAACCCCGAAGTTAGCGCACCGACAGCATTGGAGGTGCTAGACAATTACGCAAAGTACTCGGGGATCCGATTCAGCAGAAGCAAGTCCTCCGCATTCCCCCTGGTGGGCCTACGCAACACTTCAGAAAGCGATCTCCCAGTGATAGGAATAGGTTGGCAACTGGTCAAGTTCCGGTACCTGGGGATCAACGTGAGCCACACCCCGCTACTCACTCACTAACATAACACCGAGGTCGCCATCATGAGTCTTCGGCGCTCTATAAAATTCTGGTCCAAGCTCCCATTGGCCATGGTGGGCAGAGCAGCGATAGTCAAGATGATCGTACTCCCCCGATTCCTATACTTCTTCGTGAATATTTGCCATTATATCCGACCGCCCTTCTTCAAGAAACTGGAGGCTATCATCAAGGACTTCCTATGGGGCCCTCACAGGCATAAACTGTTGCTATCCGTTCTTTCCCTGCCACATAAAGAGGGTGGAATAAAGCTACCGGATCTCCAGTTATACTACCTGGCTGCCCAGTTAAGTCACATAACGAAATGGCTCTCGGACGAACCTTCGGCTGAGACGGAACTACTGAGGCAATCCTCGAACAACGTGATCCCCAAGGAAACCCTATGGCACCCCTCACGGCGATCCCCGATCACTTCACAAGTGGTTGACCTGGGCAGGAGGATATGGGCCAGGTCCTGCTACATCAGGCGGGTGCAACGCCCATACTCTCCGGATAACCCCATCTTAGCAGATACCTGCCGAACGGATGCAGACCTCTCCACAGCAAGGAGGTGGGAAGAAGCCGGCATATACACATGGGGTGACATGTTCGAGGAAGGGGAATTTAGGGACTTTGAATCTCTTAAGGCCCCCGAAGGAATACCCCCGGGCCAGTTCCTCTGGTACCACCGCCTCAAGCAGACTGCCAAGAAACAATGGAACGGCTGGCCTGAGGAACCCTCCCCTGACCCTCTACTTCAAGAAATGCATGACCTCTCGGATGGCTGGAGACCAGTCTCCAGGCTCTACAGCAGACTATGTGACAAACCCAACCCTAAAGGCGAAGCTCAGAGGGCGAGATGGGAAGCGGACCTCGAGACCACGATTACGGATAAAGAATGGGAAAGAGCGTTAATATTTCCCAAAAAAGTGTCTAGGAATGCTAGATTCGGCCAGATTCAGTTGAATGTCCTGTACAGGACATACATGACCCCACATATGGTCGCCTCCTTCAACAAGACATCCTCCCCTGCATGCCCATGGTGTGGGAACGATAAAGCGGACATGATCCACATGTTTTGGACTTGCACTAGGGCGATGACACTATGGTCCAAAGCCAAACAGACATGCATGGACGCCGGAATGACGAGGTACGAATGGACTCCCGCCGAGTGCCTTCTGGGAAAGTACCCCAGACCTAGCAAGTTCAAGCATGCTGTCAGGTTAATGGATATCTCATGCATCCTGGCTAAGAGAACAATTGCGATGGCCTGGAAGACGCCGTCGGGCCCCAGGCACGAACGATGGCTCAAAGAACTCGAGAGATGGACGGTAGCCGAGACCAGGGCCTGGCAAGAAGGAATCACGTCAAGCGGCGAAACTGAGAGCGGCACCTTAGAATCATGGAAGGCCCTCCTCAGAGACAGACGCTTCAGCGCCGACTACAAGCCCCCCTGAAATCTCGTAGCATCACACTGACACTAATCCCCTGCTCCTAGCCCGAAGGACAGTCCCTGCATGCGACCCCTCCTGCTTCCTGAAACTTTGGGTCGCTGGCCTTGCCCCATCCATCCACTGAAAAGTTTGCTACAACATGAAGACTGTTGTTGTTTTGTTTGTTCCTTCCCTCTTCCCTGTTCCCCCTGCACCATTCCCTCCTTTGTTTGAATCACTGCTTAATTTCTCGTTGTATTGCACGTTTCATCCACCAAAATCAATAAAATACGTTTTAAAAAAAAAAAAAAATTCTTTGAAGTTGATACACCCTACATTGCCAAAGATAATAGGATGAAGAGAGAAGTGTGTCCTAAAGTCAATTCTATGCTGTTGTTGGTTGCAGACAGACAAGAAAGTCAAAGAGGCTGCCCCTCTGAAAAGAAAGGTTTGGAGAAGATTGCCTTGTTTCCTGGAAGGTACTGAAGTACCAGAAAATGAATCTTGTCCTAACCAAAACCTGTTTATAGTCACAAAGTACTGAAACTGTGGTTGTGTATTTGATTTTTCAGTAGATGTGAGATTTCAGTAACACAAATGAAGGTGGTATACTATGAGGCAAAGAAGTAGGCCCTCATGGTAAACTCTTGTTGAAGTTGTTGAGGTGGAAGTAGAAGTGATGTAAAGTCATCCTGACAAAGATACCTACTGTGACTCCTAATCTAGTAAAGAGAGACTTTTATTTTAAGGGTCCCATCACGAAATTGGCGGTAACCCTTAATTGCGGCGGTGATGCTATTACCGCCGCATTTAAGGGTCTACCAAATCACAGGCTTGGCAGATTTTCCCCCAATCGGTAATAGCGCTGAACATTCCCCATTGGGCCCAGTGGGGAATGGGAAATTCCTGAATGGGCCCAGTGGGGAACGGGGACTTGCCGTTCCACCAAACCCATGATCCGGCGCTAATAGCTCCCTCAAGGCGGCTGTGTGTGGAGTCGCAGAAACCTTTGATGGTCCCTCGCTTCTATAGAGCACGGGTCAGTGGTCAGGCTTTCTCCACCCTCACACTTCATTTGTGGAACTCACTACAAAATCAATTGCGAAGTATTAATGATCATTAATGAGCCAGTAAGATAGCTCAGCGGGTTTAGCGCTCGCTGCCGCGCTGTGTGCGATTTACAGGTCGCAGGTTCAAATCCCGGCAAGGCCAACTCAGCCTTTCATCCTTCTGAGGTCGATAAATGAGTACCAACTTCGGTTGGGATGATAAATGTATGTAAACATGTTCTCTGCAAAGCGCTTTGGCTTAAGGCGCTATGTAAATAACAAATTATTATCATTTACCATTTCGTAAAGCTCGCAAGACATACCTTTTCTAGCTTCTGGTCATTCTCTATGGTTCTCTGGAGTGGACTCTCCCAAGGGCTGTTTCTTAGCACCTAGAGCGCCTTCTGGCCGTAGTGTCGCGCTTTATAAATGCTTTTATATTACATTACATGGTATTTCTTCTTGGACAACTGGAGGTTGTGGAAAAGCATTGTGGTTGGGAATGGCATTGATGCTATTTTGATAAAGTGGAAAATCTTTCTCTTACCAAGAAGAGCAGCTTTTCTGTTATTGAAACTTTGGTTAACAAAACTTTACTTTGACATTGAAGACATCAAGAACTGAATCGAGACTGTATTTCATACATGTATTTCCTTGTTTCTTTTTGTTGAACATTGGAGCAGAGTTTACCTTCAATCCTGGGGAAGGGTAGTTGACCCAGGTTACTAAGAGGTTAACAAAAGAGACTGAATATCATTGTAGATGTTATTTGAATTGCCATATATATTCTTTGTGTATTTGATATTTTTGTGTGAGGGTCAGACAGCCTGTGTTAGTGTTTTCCTTTAGTTTTGATAGGCAGGGAAATCCCCGTCAGAGTTGGGAAAATGTTTATATGATATGATATGGCATTTATAACGCGCCTAGACACAAGTGTTTCAAGCGCGATGAGGCAGGGAGGCGGGATAAAGGGAAGACAGACAGCGATCTTACTAGGCTAGGTGTCATTCAGATCGCACAAGTGCATGGGAAAAGGGGAAGGGAAAGTGTGAGGGGCAAGGGAGAGGGGAAAGTGCAGTACATGGGGTAGTAGAATAACAAGATAAATAAAGGGCCAGCTGGTGGCAAGTGCAAGGTAAGTGCAGACAAGTGCTGGGAGGGGGGCTGTAGGGATACAGAGACAGTCCCGCGGTGCAGGGGTTGCCAGGGAGGCAGTGCCGGGAGCAAGTGGCTGGGCCAGGGACCGAGATCGGTGAGAGTGGCCCACTGCAGATTCAGTGCAGTTTCTATCAGGAATTTAGCAGGGGAGAGGGGGAGAGAAAGCAGAAGCAAAGAGGAAGGTTTTGAGGTGCTTCCGGAACCAGAGATGGTTCTCCTCAAGTTTCAGGGAGGCAGGAAGGCTGTTCCAGAGGGAGGCCCCTGCCGCAGAGAGAGACCTACCCCCAACTCGTTGCTTGGAGAAGCGGCTGACCCTGAGGGAGTTGGAGGCGGATGAGCGAAGAGCTCGAGAAGGAACATATTTAGAAAGAGAGTTGAAGTTATTTCAGCCCAAGGCCACAGAAGGCCTTGTGGATAATGCAGAGGGTTTTGAACTTAATCCTTGCAGCCACTGGAAGCCAGTGAAGAGATACGGTCCCTGGACTTGAGGCCAAGTTTGATAACATTTATAATTTAATAAGATGGCGTATGCTGAAAAATCATCCAAACGTTGTCCGCCTCACATTTCTGACCCCTCACACGAGGGCCGGGGAAGTGTGAGCTAGGTGTTCGAAGGGGTGTGGTGGAGGGCAGTGAGGCGGTAGCTGAGGGGCGGCACAACTTTGCCACGGATGGGGTGAGGGTGGGTTCAGCGGGGGAGGGTGGTTTATAGTGTGAGATGTCAAAAGCTTTTATTTGTTTATAAAAAAAAAATGAAAGTATCAGATTTACATTACACACATAATACACAATAAAATTCCACAATTATTTCTTAATGACCCATTATAAGAACCACATGATGTTAGAAACAATAAAACAGAGGAGAGCATTACTCGCAGCCTCAACCCCTATATTAGCAGTCGGACATCAGACTTTAGCTGCTTCATTGGTGGTTAGATTACAATATCTGAGTTCAAAAGATGAAACACTCAGTCTAAGGGTCTATTTCAGGACCCTCTTTCTTTGGAGCCAAGCCCTATGTAAATATTGCGCGGTTGCAAAGACAACACTATCAGACACTAGGTTGTCTAAGGGATATTTCATATGCTGTATTGATTAAATCTAGATACCTACGAAATCCATGTTCCATGCCTAATTCAATATATTCTCACCCAGTCTTAAGGGCCTGTGCTTTCATTACCACTTGGGCCTTTGAGTAGTCTTTGGCAAATTTTTTCCAGTCCTTGGCAGACCGTTGTGCTCCAGCAATACGATTTTCCCAAAATGTGCCTGCTTCAATGGCATACAAGATGTTCTTAACATGAACGACACAGCCCAAGCTTTTACCTCCCTCCAAGGCCATTAGATACAACAGCTGTCCTGATAGCTCTCCAGCCCCTCATACTCTTATGTCCCGTCCCCTTTCCTCTATACTGTATGGGCGTCCCTCGCGAGGGATAGGATACAGAACCTTTTTCACCAGAAAATATCTTCTTCCCCTTTAAATTTAGAGCCGCTTGAGGGCACGACCCTGGGAGCATGCACTCGCCTGACTCTGCCCACCGGCGCCACTCCCCAGTCCCCATTTCCGCGTCGACATGAACGGGTCAAATTCACCAGCGCTCCTGGGTTTGGCTTCAGCCATGTAATACCTTGCGCTCTTTCCCGGATATTCTTCTATCTTTGTCTTTTTCTTCTCAATTAGGTACTTGGTCTTCCGACGCCACGCTCCTCCACAGTGCATGTCGACTTCAGTGGGCTTCAGCAGGTGTCCAGCCTGTGAGGGTCTCTTCCCTACTTCTGATCCCCATGCCCTTTGCCTCCGCTGCCTTGGCCCCGACCACGGCTGGGAAGATTGTTCCGCGTGCAACGCGCTGACTCCATGTGCACTGAAAAACAGGCTAGCTAGGTGGAGGGAGCTTTTCCAGGAGTCACCTCCGGAGGACCTAAAGGACTTCGTCAAACATCGCCCAAGGCCTAAGGCAAGGCCTCTATTTAACATCGCACCCCGTAAGGGTAACTCCTTTCCAAGGAAGTGCCCGGCCAAGAGGAAGCACTCGGGTTCTCACACCAGCACTCGTACCGTGGCTAGTCCTTCTACCGGCCTTACGGCAGAGGCGTCTCCGGATCCTTCCGGTGCCAGTGCTGAAGGACCACAAGGTTCTTTTACCGGGGTTACTCCCGAGGGCCAATGCCCTACTACCGGCATCATGTCCGAGGAGGCACCTTCACGCAGCACTACCGGCAGTTTAGCCGAGAGCAATACGCCTTCCAGATCTCGGCCTGTGGTGCGGCATAGGCCTTATGTTCCAACACCAAGCGTCTTGGACGGGGCCGGGTCCAGTGAGCCAGGCACCACGACATTAGCATGTGGCACGCAGCTCGACAAAATGGCCGCCGTGCCAGACTAGATGGCCGCTCGTCCGATACCTCCTCTAGCAGAGCGGGTGGAAGAACGAGTTACAAGGTGGGACTGGTGTCAACCAGGTACATGGCCTATGGTGTATCCATCAGCAGCGCAGGGCAGCTGCCATTGGCCACTCCGTCAGCATCTCCTGCCACCTCTACAACCTCCGAGGACAGGTTCTTCGGAAGGTTCCTAGGGCTGATGTTAGCTCTCCAATTGGGGATCATCCTCTGGGACGGCATTAGGGACATGCTCCCCCAGGTCAGCCCACCAGCGCCTGTAGTCATTCCACCTATGGCTCCAGCAGCATCACAGGCCCCAGTGCAGTCTCAACTGCCCCAGCCGGCTCCTCCGATTCTGGCTTCCCTGCCTCCCGCAGCACAGGCGGTTCCTCAGCAGCCACCGGCTCCGGTCTCCACTCCGCAGCCCACGACGCCCAGCACTCCTCCACCACTGCCGGACCCTCCGAGCACGCTGGTGGACACTGATGATGAGGAGGACTCTGACATGCCATCTTCAGCCAGGGCCTTCCACAAACGCCTTGCTGGTTTGGCAGAGTATTTGGACGTTCATCAACCCGAGGTAGAGCAGCCCGAGGGGGGGGGTCTTGGCAGAAGGCCTCACCCTAAGACCCCCCCTCCAAAACAGTGATCCCGATGCAGAAGGACGTGGTCGCCTTTGCTATGAAGTGGTGGCTCAGTCGGCGCCTGGACGCTGTATAGGCATTTGGAGGGGGATACACTCGTGGTCTCGGCGCATCCTCAACCACACTCTTGCGTGATCGCTGCGGCATCACTCAATTCTAAGCTTTGGTCGTCCTCGGCCACCTAGTTCTCGGCACTGCTAGGCAAGGAGGAGAAGATCTTGGAGGCGTACAGGAAAAAGCTGTACTCCGCCTCCTTGCACCTGCGTCAAGCCAATGCCGATGCCATGCTGGCAGTCATTAAGAAAAGGCTCTGGTGGGAAATAGAAGACTTCCTCCCAGAACATCTGGCACAGAGCCAAGCATGCTTCAAGGCAGGATTAGGAGAATCCAGGCTGGTAGCGCGGGACATAATGGAGTCCATGGTGGCCCATATTGATACCTCTGCCCGAGCCATCTGCATCGCCACAGACATGAGAAGGATGGCCTGGCTCCAGGCTACTAAGTTAAACCCGATGTCCAGGAACGCATATTGGACGGTAGTGACCTCTTCAAATCCACCACAGATGAGGAATTAGATAAAAAGAACATTTCGCAAACCGCACAACAACTCTGCTGGCGGAGATCCAGTCGCTCGTCGAGAGCTAGGCAGTAGAAGTCGTCCTAGCCTCTCAGCAAAAATTGGGCTTCTATTCCAGGATTTTTGCCATACAGAAGAAGAACCAGACTGGCTTGATAGTTGTGTTGGACCTTTCCACCCTCAATCTCTCCCTCCCTCAGCAAAAATTCAAGATGGTTACGTCAGCTCTTATTCCGGAAACACTGGACAGGGGAGACTGGATGTGCTCCCTGGATCTGAAGGATGCTTATCTACACGTCCCTATTTGGCAGCCGCATCGTTCCTTACTGCGCTTCAGGATCATGGGCTTTCATTTCCAATACAAGGTACTACCCTTCGGCTTCACCTCGGCGCCCAGGGTATTTACCAGGTTAATGAATGCAGTGGCAGCCCTCCTCAGGGCCCAGGGCCACCACGTCTACCCATACCTGGACGACTGGCTCATCCGGGCCACCTCTCCGGAAGCGGTTCAGCATAGTGCCTACACACTCCACGACCTGGGGTTCACTGTCAATCTCAAGAAGTCTCAACTGCAGCCCACGCAGAGTCTGACCTTCTTCGGCCTCATCTGGGACACAAGCTCTGTGAGAGTCTTTCCCTTGGAGGACAATATTGCGGCCATCACGAGAGCGACAGCTCATTTACTCTCCTGTGACCTCAGCCTGGTGGTACCAACACCTACTGGGTCTTATGGCAGCCGTCCTTTTGGCCGTGCCCCACACAAGACTCAGGAGGCGGAGGTTACAGCTGCAATTCACAGCCTCATAGAATCGGGACAAGGGCTCCCAAGAGGAGCCAGTCAACATTCCTCCATTTTGCCTCTCAGACCTCCAATGGTGGTCCGCGGACTCCAGACTGAGGCAGTGCAAGCCCTTCCGAAAGCCGATCCCTCAGGTCACAGTTACAATGGACTCTTCCCTAGCGTGGCTGGGGAGCCACCCTGGACGACCACAGCGTCCATGGAGTCTGGACTCGGCAGGAGTCCCACATCAATTGGCTAAAATTGAAGGCCATATGGTTGGCTCTCAAGGCCTTTCTCCCTCTTATCGCCTTCCTCCCACACCCCTGGTCCACAGGGTAATCTGCAAAATAAAGGAATCCCAGCACCTCAGCATCATTCTGATAGCTCACTGATGGCCGGTCAGACCGTGGTTCTCCGGGCCTATCGGACAGAACAATCATTCACCTACTGCTGAGCCCAGCTCCTCTCCTGCCTCAGCAGGTGGGCAGGGTACTCCACCCTGCTCCTCACAAACTAGCCCTCGCAGCGTGTTTCCTGAGCAGGTCACCATGAAACACTTAAGACTATCTCAGGCTCAACTGGAGAACATCCAGGGTGCTAGCAGCAAGGCTACTATGAGCCAATATAAGAGTAAATGTTGTAGATTCTGTCATTGAGCCGACTCTAGGGAGATGGACCCTCTTAAGTGCACCTTGGACGACGTGCTCTCCTTTTCAGCACACCTCGCCCATTCCGGTGTGCAGGTGGATACATGCTGCACCTATCTGGCAGCCATAGGGGTTTACAGGAATTCGGAGGAGGGCCTCTTCTCCTCCTCCAACCCGGTGGTCAAGCGACATCTGGCAGGCCTCCACAGGCTTGACCCGCCTATGAAGAAGCCACATCCTGTGTGGAACCTTCATGTTGTGTTGAGTGCCTTGGCACACAAACCTTTTGAGCCTATGGCATCCGCGGACATCAGACTTCCACCATAAAGACAGCTCTGCTGGTGGGCCTCACTTGAGCTCGCAGAGTCGGCCAGATTCAGGGTGTGGTGGCATCAGAACCCTACACCACTTTTCACAGAGACAAGATTGTCCTGCGGACGCACCCTGCTTTCCTACCCAAGTGGACCTCCTCCTTCCATCTCACTGAGGAAATAGTCTTACCTACTTTCTTCGCCGACCCCAAGGATGAGCCTCGGAGGTTCTTGCACCGTCTGAATGTCAGACGTGCGGTGAAATACTACTTGGACAGGACCAAGGACTTCCGCAAGTTGGACGCCTTGTTTATTACTTTCGGTGGGTCAAGGCCCGGTTATAAGGCCTCCATAGCAAGTTGGATGGTCATGGCCATCAAGGAGGCCTATGAGGAGCAGCACAAACCAATGGCAGCCAACTTACTTACTTACAAAGCCACGGCCATTGCGTTCCAACGGCATGTGCCGTGGCAGGTCATCAGCAGGGTGGCTACCTGGGCCACCCCTTTGGCTTTCTGTAAACACTACTGTTTGGACGCCGCCTCTAGGTCAAATGCGGCGTTCAGGCAGGCGGTTCTAAGAAACTTGTTTTCTTAAAGGAGTGCCTCCTCTCCTCCCGGGGACTACATTCAGTTTTTATCACCCATACAGTATGGAGGAAAGGGGACGGGACGTAAGAGTAATTAATAGTTACTCACCGTAGTGACTAACGTACTCTTAGTCCCCTTTCCTCCAGACGTCCCACCACCCCCCCTAATAAAATTTGTGTCATTAGGCAATGCTGATCATTGTCGACGCGTCAATGGGGACTGAGGAGTGGCGCCAGCGGGCGGAGTAAGGCGAGCGCATGCCCCCCACGCAATTAAAATTTAAAGGGGAAGATGATTTTTTCTGGTGAAAAAGGTTCTGTCTCCCGTCCCTCGCGCGGAAAGCCCATACAGTGTGGAGGAAAGGGAACTATGGACTAAGAGTACGTTAATCACTACGGTGAGTAACTAATAATTTCTGCCAGCATTTTATCCAATAGAGTGCAGGTATGAGGGCCAGCTGAGACAACACTAGGTTAACATCATGTTCTAAATATACCAGCGCTGATGAAGCACTTTCAGTAAGTATAAGCAATTTCTTCAGGGACTTGCATTCACAGAGATCCAGTTTCCCTGAGACAGGGTGCCCATATTAACGAGCCATAGAAAGCTGCGGGAAGGGCTAGGTTTTTATAAAGATTAAGGGCTGGGGAAACTGATCCGCTCTCATGCCTTATCCGTATATGGAAAGATCTAATCGCCTAACTAGATTTCCCCAGTGTTATTCCCGACTTTTCCTCCTCCGAGTTCTAGCCACCAGTCTAGTCGAAAAACCCAACCTGCTGCAAAGGAACACCATTCACCACAATAGTCAGGGCACTGCGTTTTCAAACCTTGGTTTAAAGACCATTACTTTAGATTTCTCTGTATTTAACGCCAAGGACAGTTCTTTGTATTTTAATAAAAATCACGTTCAATTATTTATTTGGGCCTAGGGGCGTAGTGGAGAGGATAACCACATTTTCTGTGCAAAAAAGTGCAGGATATTTCTTGTCTGCCATTTTGGGGCAGTCCTGACATTCATCTAGACATTTATGATTTCCTGAATATATACATCAATTAGAAGTGGGGCCAGGACACACCCCTGTCTGACACCTTTATTAATCTTAAACTAATGTGTCTCCTCACCCCCAAGGCAATAATGTACTGTTGCCAAAGAGTTCATATATATTTTCCTATTGTGACCAGAGATAACAGGGCTTTTCAAATTAACAAGATCTTCCATAGGGCCTCTCTAGAAATGGAATCAAAAGCTTTTGCGTAGATCTAAAAACACTATTTTGATTCAGAAGCACAGTTTTGCAAAACTGAAAATTACAGATAAAACATGAAAAACTGATCAATCGTCTGATCTAAAGCCCGCCTGGTGATCAGTGATCACATTATTCAGATCTCCCCATTTCTGTAGGTCGCTTAAAATTATCTTTCAAAAAGCTTTCCTCACTCCATAAAGTAGCGAAATAGGGCGGGAATTGGCAGGTCTTTCACTGCCGCTGTTTTTATACACTGGGATAATGACCGATCTTTGCCATGAGGCGGGGCACTGAACTCAACGCGATAATTGCATTGAAAACTTTACACAGGATCGGAGCCCATACTCCTACCTCGTCTTTTAACAGGTCTGATGGAATGAGATCAGGTCCAGGTGCCTTCCCACTTTTTTTGGCCATTAGGGCTTTCTCTACTTTCTTACACAGATATGATCAGAGTTCCCAGGGGTAGAGCTAGAGCCTCATCACTCTTCAACACCAATATTGGGTTCTCGTCAACCATTTTGTACAGATTTGAAAAGTAGAGATGCCAGTTTAGGCTTTTATATTCTGATTTTAAGGAGTGCAATTTATCTCTGTCTATCCCCGGGTCTGCATGGACACACATCATGATTTTGTTCTTTGCTGCCCTACATGAATGATCATAACAACCTATCTGTGTCAGTATCTTCCTCTTTGCTAACACCGTTGGCAGTGTTAAATGCGGGGACAGCTTACCCTTAAGTTTCTCAAACTCCCTCGAGATCTCATTATATGGGATTCCTTTTCTGCTTATGATTGCCAGATTATCCAAGATAGCATTGTAAAAAGCAGGCTTTAGTTCTTGATCCATCAAATTGTCCCATTTGATTGATTTGCTGGCATGTCTTGAGATACTTATTGACTGGATGTTATTTGACTCATGGAGGTTTCCTAGGCCTAGCTAGCCTCCTCGGATTTTAATTACTAGGGGATAATGATCACTTTAAATGTGTGCCCAAACCTTGAAAACTCTCACCCAGACCCAATCATTCCCCAAGATTAAGATCTAATCTATTAGAGAGTCACCATTGTTCCCCCTAAATGTCTTAGTCGCAGTTTGGTCATTCTGAAATCACCCATTGAATGCCCCGAAATTAAAATTATGCAGAAGACAAGCCATATCTGGTGGGACTGCCACTAGCACAGGGATGTCCCAGGCTGTGTCCTGGTCTTCCCATAATTCCTCTAATGCCTCTATAGCCCCAATATCCAGATTATGTCCCCTGCAAAAATAATGCTATTTTTTCTTGGCCTTCCAAAGGCCCTGGAGTCAATTATTCCCTGCAACTTCTCCACCACTTCCATTTTCCACGGGGCTATTATAAACATTAAACAGATATAAAAAAAGCTGTATCCTCTCCAGTTACCATTGATAGAAATTGTAATTCAATGGATGGTTTTTCTCCCACAGATTCCTCATCTTGATAGATATCCTCATCCAGCTCTGTTGCTCGGAAACTTTTTCAACGGGGGACGTAGTGGACCTCGACTCGGCCATTGATCCGTCTTACTCAGTGCTCGATCGCCGGCTCTGGACGTGACGTCAGGCGTTGTATATATAGCACGTCAGTACGCCCCATTCTTCAGTTCCTTTTTTCTGCGCACTTGCACGTTGCATCGGGAACACGACTTTGAATCTTCACTCAATGTGTTTGACAAAAAATCTGTATTCTCTTCAAAAAAACCTCAACCGTGATGTTTACTCACCGGATTTCAAGCTTCAAAGGATGCACTGATTGCCAGTCCAAAATGTCGGTGACCGACCCCCATGACATTTGTTTGTGGTGCTTGGGCCTGTGCGTCGTGCTCGAAAATGCAGTCGAAACCCCTACAGGAGAGAGCCATGAATCGTTGGGCTGCCACCCTCTAAATCGCCAGTGCAGTCACTCTGGTCTTCCGAGGTTGAGATGGAGGAGCCCACCCCGAAAAGGAGAAGAAAAAGCATTGCCGAAAAACTAAAAAGCAGTCACACTCAAGAAGCCATACTTCGTCTTTCTCGCGAAAGAAGAAACAGCGTCACCGTCATCGACACGAGTCTCGCTCGTCGTCAGAAAGAGGTAAGCCCTCGGCTAGGCCGACCACTCTGGAACAGTGGGAAAGTTTCAAGACCGGAATGCTTGAGATGTTTCGAAATCAAGCTGCGGTTCCCCAACCGCCTATCGGCAAGCTTTAGCAGCAAAAGCAGCGCTCGATGCTCCCGACTCCACGCTAGCCATTCCATCGGCGCCTTTGGGGTTGATGCCGTCAATGGCACGTAAAAAGCCATCGACTGTCCATCATAAGGCTGACGTTCACGACGTCTATTTGTCATCAAAACCTTTCTCGTGCCGAAAGCCATCCCATTGACATCCGCTGGAAAACCCTTGACGCAGTCTGTTGGTGATGGTTAATTTTTACCACTGTCAAGGTCGGGATTCTTCGACACCATGCGGTCGCTCTTCGGCATCGATCAGCCTGACAACCTAGAGGTAGGTGATCCTACCTATTCTGCTACCGGCCCTGTCGATTTTGTCAACAACCAAGCCAATTTGTTGGCATTAGCCCAGGGTTTACAAGATGCCAGTGGCCTGTGTACGTCTCCAGACCTTGAGCTCCAGCAGGCTCAACCCTACATGCATACTCATGCGAAATTCAGGGCCCTGGTTGAATGGGTGGTAGACACCCTTGGTTTAAAATATTCTGCTGTACTCCTTCAAGGGTACAAACTCGGACATTCTGGACGAAATTCCTGCAGTTGAGCATTATATGCCATTTAAATCGGCTATAGCAGACCCCTTAGCCGGCAAGTGGAGACCATTCTTTCCTCACTACACACCTTTTTCCAAGCTGCCACAATTACCACCAGACCTGCGACATCCACATCCAATAGGCCCCCGGTTTTTACTTCTGGCAGCATGCTCCTCAAAGCCACCAATATAGCCTGCAGGTTTGCAAAATACTCCTTTGGCTTGTGGAAATCTGTGGAGCAGGTGGCTGAGTAGGTCCCCGAAGGTGCAATGCTAGATGGATTATTAGAGCTGGTGGAGGATGGGAAGGAGGTAGCGAAGCAGTCTTTGTAGACAGGCCTGGAGACGTGGCGGACTGCGTTGGCCGTTCAATGGGATCAGCAGTAGTGATGCAGAGACAGGCCTATCTAAAAACCTCTGGCTTCTCCACCAATTGTTCAGAACAGGTTACTGGACATGCCTTTTGAGGACGATTTGCTTTTTGGCCAAAAAGCTGATGGCTCTTCGGAAAAATGTAAAGTCTAAAAGTGACTCTAAACCACTGGGGCTAGCTGCGCAGCCAGCCAAGCCTGTCTCCAGCTTTGCCTCAAGAGGCAGAGGCTACAGACAGTATCTACCGTATGGCAGGAAGGCGCAGCTCCAGCAGGCCAGGCAGGGGCAGAGGTGTTTCTAGAATCCCAGCAGGGGCAGATGGGCTTCTAGAGGGCAGAAAACAGCAGCAGCAGCGGGGGCGGCTCCACCCTCTAAGTCACTTTGATTTCCCCTCCCACGTCTTACAGGTTGGTGGACGGTTGGCAGGACATTGGTCCCAGTGGCAGGAGATTACCTCTAATGCCTGGGCTCTGCAGGCAATCCGGTGGGGTGATTGTCTGACCTTTTTAAAAAAGCCAACAGACAGATCCCTACCGCCTCTAATCCAACTGGGACATGAGTTCCAGGAAGAACTGAGAGCCCTGTTGTCGAAGGATGCTGTGTAAAAGGTATCTCACGGTCCGAGATGGTCGGGCTGGTATTCCCGGTATTTCCAGGTAACCAAGAAAGGAGGAGGTTTCCGTCGCATTCTGGACCTCAGGGCTCTAAACACTTTTCTGAGTAAAGACAAATTCAGGATGGTGACGTTGAGAGAAATTCTCCATGCTCTCGAACTTCAGGACTAGCGGGTGTCAATGGACACTTCTTTCCATGTGCTGATACATCAAAAGCACAGGAAGTTCCTAAGGTTCCTTATAGGGGACAAGCACTATCAGTTCAAAGTGCTTCCCTTTGGGTTGACCACCGCTCCAAGGGTCTTAAACAAGCTCATGGCAGTAGTCGCGGCTCACCTTAGGAGATCCGGGGTCCATGTATTTCCTTACCTGGATGACTGGCTGATCCGGGGGAAATCAGCGGGGCAGATTCTGGAGGAGAGAGCTGACAGCATAGCACAGATGGTACATTTATTCCGGCACCACGCCACTTCACCAGCAGTTTCCTTCCTCTGCCTCTTTGGTCTCACGGCCTCCTGTCTTTCTCTAGTGCCAGAGGCCAGGCTGCGCATGAGATCCCTCCAGTGGCTGTCATTATCACTAGGGGGTCCCCACATCACCCACATCCTCACACCCACACTGCAGCAGGGGCCATGAAAAGGGAAGGCTGGACCTCATTATTGCACACTTGGCGCTCATTGTTAGGAAAGTTTTCCATTTATGTGTAATTTTCCCTCAAGTTGTGAACCCCCCCCCAACTTTTTGATGTTGTCTGACAAGCCTAGCCTGACCTTTTGGCAGTGGAGCACAGCCTTTTGCTGCACACTGCTGGGTTTTCGCTCACTTTGAAATGCGGAAACTGACATGCCTTTAAAGTGTACCTTACAGTACAGTGCGCTGGGGTCTTCCTTTCGTTTCAAAAGGCCCTAGACTCCCTGAAAGGATATTTTGGTAGGAGTACTGTTGCGCCTTGGAAAGGGCTGGTGGCAGCTTATCTTTTTGCATATTTTGAACCCTTTCTTGCCATGCAAACCGCATTTACTGTGGTTGGCACAGGAAGGTGGTCTGGCTCCAAAATGGCCATGCCACACGGTTCTTTGTCCTGTCCTTTGGCCATCTTGTCCCTGTGCCTTCCCCAGGTTGAGCAGACACGGGTCAGTCCTTATTTGGTCATGCATTCTCCCACGAAATGCCAAACTTTCTCTGGCTTCTGCATGCCTTGTCTGTGCCACCAGGATGTGGGCTGGACTGTCTAGTTCCAATACACATCCTGGGTGCCAGAGAGTCTGGTGTGCTGGGAATGACTAGGACCACTGTGGTCCGTGATTGGCCCATGTCTTGTGTGCTTGTTTGTGAGCAGATCTACCATTGGGTCCTCTTCGTTTTGGCGCGAAGGAAATTCTGGATAAGAGAAGGCTCCAAACACCCATACCCAGTCGATCTCTTGAGTTCTCACTGAATCTAGGATAGGATCCAAGCATCCTTAAACTAAGAAGCCGAGTCGAGGAACCGCTGGTGACCCACTGGAAGGTTTGGCACCCTGAGCCCGCTGTTGTCCCGCAGGACCCCTCTGCAACTGATCGAACTTAGGTCTGCAAAGGCGCTTGAACCCATTTGAATAGTGGGAACAACTATTCACGGCACCTTCATCATAACCTGCAAGCAAGCCTCTTCGGAAGTATTCCTGGGCAATCCAGCGAACTGACCAGCTTGTGCAGGACCTTTGCTCTGAAACAGCCACCCTTTCGAGTTGCCACTTGAAATTTCGTAGATCGTAAGCACTGGGTCCAAGGCACCCTCCTACTGAGTTTTGTACACTTAGACACCCAAGGTCTGGAATTAGGAGAGTACGCCTGATCAGAGTGCGCGCGGTCACTGTTTCGCCTAGCCGTGGTGACGCACTTTGCAGGTGCCTTGCCGCTGTGCCCCTCTGTGCCCTGAACTCTGCTGCAGTGAAACTGGCCTGATCCCTCCATCAGGAGCAGAGAAATCGTCTCTGTCCTGCCACGGAAATCATCGCTGTAACGCAGCCGCTGAAAGCCGCAGAGCCGGACAATTGCCATATTTAAAACTGCAACCGAAGTGGACTCGACTGCCGAAGTTTTTTGGTCCGGAGTGTGCCTGGGGTCGGTGAGTACTTGTAACCCTTAACGGAGGCCCCAGCACATCCATCCATTTTTACCCATGAGCGTTTCCTGAAGGCCACTCGACTTTCCACAGGTAGCATGTGCTACCGTCCTATTCCCAACTCATGGAATCTGTTCTGCCCTCTTGGGGAGACCCTCCTTAAATAGTCGAAACGTATTCTTCATAGCCTCACAGCCCCTGCAAGAGACCCTGTTTTTGCTTTACCGCACCATCACGCGCACTTGAAAGTACTTTTGAGCACCATGCTCCACTCTTCGTAGGGAATGGACTGCCTCTTAGTTAGGGATTGATTGAAGAAGAACTGCCTAAAGTCTATTTGCACTGTTAGCTCCCTTTCTTCATAGGTTGCGGACCGATTCTGTGCACTATTCCTTTAGGACACTTAGTAACTATATTTCTGAGGCTTGTGGAATCTGCTTAGATCACATGCTGTGCATAGGCCGACATCTAGTGGAAGCTGCGGAGTATTACAGTTTGTTTTTCGAAGTCGAAAAATGGGCGTCGACACAGGGCGTGCCAGTAATACTATCCCTAGTGTGACGTCCCCTGTACCCATGATCCCTCACGCGTCTAGGATCCCCAGATTGTTTTTTTCCGCCATTCTGGTCGGAAGCACTTCATCGGAGTTCCCTGGCTTTGCCATATTTTCACTCTAAACTAATTCTAATTTGCCCCGTTTGGCCAACCTTTCGTCGATCAACATCTCGACGCCGAACCGGGGAGGAGATCAACGTCGAATACCCGACGGATTGGGCCTTGAGGCTTCCGCCTCGGCTCGGGCCTGGGCCGCTGGCCTCGGCCCTACAAGTAGGGAGAGTGGGGGTGGTACACTTCCACACTCGACACCTTTTTACCTACACACACTTGCCCGCTGCCCACAGGCGCGTATGGAGGGTACGCCCTTTCAGTTTTGCCCCAAGTGTAATAAGAAATACCCTTGGGTAGATAAGCACGCTACGTGCAACCTTTGCCTACCCAGAGACCACCCCGAGACGGGTTGCAGGGCCTGTAGCAGGTTTAAGGCAAAAACTCTTAAGGACCGCTCCACCAAGCGTTGGGCCCACCACGCCAAGCTAGCAGCTATGGAGGCGGAGGGTACCTTCAGCGACGGCAGCGACGCCGAACTTTCGGACGGCGAGGGCACCAAGGCGTCGAAGGACAGCCGAACGCACGTCCCCGGCCTCGGAAGGTCGTCCGTCCCGGCGACTATGGGGAAGTCCCCCGGCGACAAAAGCGTTACACATACACACGCTAAACACAAAAAATCCACCCGAGATTCGACGTCGTCGAAACCTCGGAAAGAGGCACAGAAGGAGCGGTCCGAAAGGACGTCCTCTGGGCGGTCCCGGTCGAGGTCGCCGCACGACGTCAGGCAAGCCTCCACACTTGCACAGAGTGCCTCGACCATTAATATCCCGGAAGATCAATCGTCCGGAGACGAACACGACTTCCACCCCCAGACTGCACCCCAGGGAAAGGGTACATCACTTGGGAGTAAAGAGGGGCCAGTTTCGAAGGCTAGTTCGAAAGACAGGGATTCCACCTCCGATCCTCGACGCCAGGCGTCGAAAGATAAGGGAAAGGGGAAACACACTTCCACCCACGGGGAAGGGGGTAAACAGCAAAGGAAACAACCCTTGCAGTCCTCCACTACAAAAGAACTGACCAAGTCTTCTCAGGGCCAATCCATAGAAAGTCCCAGCAAGGTCACCCCAAGCTCAAAACTCTGGTCATGCGAGGACATTGACAGAGTAATGTCAAGGATGTCTTCCTTGGCGAATTTTTTCGAAAGACACCCTGAACAACTCCTAGCTTTAAACCCTCAGGAAGATTCTCCCTCAGGGTCAAGGGACCCTATCACCTCAAATAAAAGACCCCGGGTCGAGACACCATTTAGGCCTTTAGACCCCATCGAGGTCCAACCCTATTCTTACCTCTTCCCTACAGACCAAGGAAACTCTTCCCTTATAGAAGGTCAGGAAATTGACACGCCAGAAGATCCTGCAGGATCAGATTATTACGGCGAAGACGAAGACGAGGATGAGCCAGAAAATAGCCCAGATATTTTCAGAATGGACTCACCAGTCGAAAGGGAAGCCCCAGTGTCTGACTCCCCAATAGATAATCAGCCCCTCCTGAATGAACTGCTCTTTCGGGCAGCTAACCACTTCCACATAGACACACAAGGTGTCCAGGAAGAAAGGGACTTTGCGGAAGAACTAATAGGGGAAAGGAAGCCAGTAGCCCAGACCATTCCCATCCTAAAATCTGTTCAACGCAGAATAGCACCATCCCTTGTCAACCCAAACCTGACAAGACCTGTAAATCCGAGAGTGGAGAAGCTGTTTAAAGCAGCCCAGTCGGACCCCATATATATTAGAGGTCAACTTAAGCCAGACTCTCTAGTAGTAACCAACACCCGCAAAAGAGCTGGTACACCATTATCTTCCTCTGAGGCTCCCCCCGACAAAGAAAGTAAAAAACTTTATGGTTTTGGCAGGAAAGTAGCTTCCACGGCAGCCTACCAAGCCAGAATCGCGAATTCCACCACACTGTTGGCTAGCTACAACTGTCACCAGTGGGAAGAAGTGACAGCACTAATAGACTCTGCTCCCGAACCCCTTAAAAGCCAGCTAGCTCGCATTTGTGCGGAAGGAAGGAACGTGTCAGGCTGCACTGTAAAAGCAACTCTGGACGCCGCTGACAATGCGGGTAGACTTATAGCAGAGGGGACTGTCATCAAAAGGCATGCTTGGTTGAGGCAGTCGGGATTCAAAGCAGAAACACAAGCTGCGCTCTTAGACAAACCAGTGGAAAGTGATCTCCTGTTTGGGAAGGCAGTCGAGGACGCTCTAAAAAACGCTAAGGAAGAATTCGACACCCTCAAATCCCTTGGCCAGTTAACTACCAAACCACCTAACCAAAGAGGGAATGGCAATTTTCGTCGCCCCCGCGGCCAAAATTCCAATAGAGGAAATAGCTACTCCCACACCCAGGGTACACAGTGGAACACCAGCTCACAACAGTCTACCCCTAAACCATCCTCCAAGACAAAAAGTCCACTCTTTACAACATCAGAAGATCCTCCTCGAGGAGATCGCCATTCTGCTAGAAAAGGACGCGATAGAACTCGTCCCGGGACACCAGGTAAACAAGGGTATCTATTCAACTTACTTCCTTGTGCCAAAGAAAGATTTAACAATGCGCCCAGTTTTAGACTTACGGCCTACCAACGAGTATGTCATGCCCCAAAAATTCCGTATGACCACACTACAAGAGGTAATCCCACTCCTAAAAAAGGGGGATTACATGGCAACCTTGGATATGAAAGATGCCTATTTTCATATTTCCATGCTCCCGGCGCACAGAAAATACTTGCGCTTCAAGGTGGACAGTCGCCACTACCAATTCAAGGTACTGCCCTTCGGGATAGCTTCTGCACCAAGGGTATTCACCAAGGTACTGGCGGTGGCAGCTGCACACCTACGCAGGGAGGCAATCCCAGTGTACCCTTATCTAGACGACTGGCTCATAACGGGGGAAACCCCAGGAATCTGCAGGTCAAACATTCAGAGGACCATCGACCTCCTCCACGAATTAGGCTTCTCCATCAACGAGAAAAAGTCAAGTCTGGTGCCAAGCACCTCAAAACAGTTTCTAGGAGCTATCCTAGATACTCAGAAAGGATTGACCTTCCCTTCGGAAGAAAGAATTCGGAACATACTTCTGCAAATTCCGCATTATCAGTCAGGTCAACAAATAACAGTACGCAAAGCTATGCGGTTACTCGGCATGATGGCGTCATGCATTTACCTGGTCCCCCACGCGCGTCTGCGCATGCGTCCCATGCAGGAATGGTTGGCGAAACAGTGGTCTCAGGCAAGTGGTCAGTGGGACGATCTAGTGGTCGTTTCGCCAACACTCGTACAGAACCTACACTGGTGGACAAGAGAGAATCTCGCAAAGGGGAAACCCTTTTACGATCCCGAAGTACAGGCAGTGGTAACTACAGATGCATGCCTGACGGGGTGGGGAGCTCACCATCTCCACCACACAGCTCAGGGTCTCTGGTCTCACTCAGTAGCCAAGAACCACATCAATCTGCTAGAGCTTCTGGCAGTATTCCGAGCGCTGCAGGCGTTCGAGCCCCATCTACTAAACTTGTCGGTGCAGATCAGGACGGACAGCACGACAGCCATGTTCTATCTGAACAAGCAAGGAGGGACTCGTTCGCCAAATCTGTCCAAGCTTGCCCAGAAAATATGGAGATGGGCACTCAGACGGAACATCTTCCTGTCATCGCAACATGTTCCAGGGGAGCTCAATTCCCTAGCGGATGCTCTAAGCAGAGACTCCCTCCCAGAAGAACACGAATGGGTCCTTCACAAAGACGTAGTAGAAGATCTCTTCTCTCAGTGGGGTTTCCCCACTATAGACCTATTCGCCACAAGCGAAAACAAACAATGCCCAGGATTTGCATCCAGGTTCCCACAACCGGACTCCCAGGGGAATGCCCTGTGGATGAACTGGTCAGGGATGTTTGCGTACGCTTTCCCACCAACTCCTCTCATCAGGAAGGTGGTGTACAAAATGAACAAGGAATCGATGACGCTCATCCTAGTTGCTCCCATGTGGGCGAGACAACCATGGTTTCCACACCTACGCAGGATGGCGGTATGCGAACCCATCAGACTCCCAGCCTGGTACAACCTTCTGTCCCAGCAACAAGGTCAAACAGTGCATCAGGAACCCAACTCTATGAACCTAGCAGCATGGCTCCTGAAGTCATAGAGTTTGGACATCTCAAATTACCACAGAGGTGTATGGACATTCTAAAAGAATCTAGGAAACCAAATACAAGGCACTGTTACTTTGACAAGTGGAAAAGATTCGTTATCTGGTGCCAGAGTAAACAAATCAACCCGGTTGATTGCACTCCTTCCAACGTTGTAACATACATGCTCCACCTGCTGGATGCAGGGTTGGTTTTTAACTCTCTGAAAGTACATCTGGCAGCCCTCTCAGCCTACACCACATCCCATAACAAGGTTTCGTGGTGGAAAGTACCAGTGGTTAAAGCCTTCATGGAAGGAGTAAAGAGACTTCACCCTCCTATCTCGAACCCACCGCCAGGATGGGATCTCAATGTGGTGCTATCTAAGCTCATGGGGCCCCCCTTCGAACCCATGCATAAAAGTAGTCTCAAACACCTGACTTATAAAACGGCCTTCTTAGTAGCCATTACCTCCATAAGAAGGGTCAGTGAAATTCAGGCTCTGTCAGTGCAAGATCCTTTCTTTACTATCCACAAGGACAAACTGGTTTTACGCACACACCCTAGATTCTCACCAAAATTCATATCCAAGTTCCATGTAAACCAGTCCATCGAGCTTCCGGCTTTCTTCCAAAACCCACAAAGCTCAGCTGAGGTGAAACTACACACCCTAGATGTGCGTAGGGCGGTCTTATACTATGTAAATAAAACCAGACCGCTAAGGAAAACAGATCAACTGTTTGTCTCCGTAGCTACAGGCAGAGAGGGGGATCGCGTCTCTAAGGGCGCTATCTCAAAGTGGATTATCAACTGTATACAGCTGTGTTACTCTCTTTCTGAAAAAACTCTGCCTTTTACGCCAAGGGCCCACTCTACCAGAGGCATTGGGGCCACTCTGGCTTTCATTGCAAATGTTCCCCTTGACACCATTTGCAAAGCAGCTACTTGGAGCTCTATTCACACTTTTACTCAGCATTACTGCATTGACACTCATTCCAAGGCAGATACACAAGTGGGACAAGCGGTTCTAAGACACCTGTTTGCTCATGACCCTTCTCACATCCCACCTCCTTCTTCTGGTACTGCTCGCTAATCTATGCACAGCATGTGATCTAAGCAGATTCCACAAGCCTCAGAAGGGATACATTACTCACCGTAATCGTATTTCTGATGCTTGTATCTGCTTAGATTCACATGCGACCCACCCTTCCTCCCCTCCGAGAGAAGGCGCATGGTTGCTTGTAGTCTTACCTTTCTGTCTATCTGCTTGGACTATCTGTACTCACGCTACTCCTCATGCTACCTCATGTCAGAAAAAACACAATCTGGGGATCCTAGACGCGTGAGGGATCATGGGTACAGGGGACGTCACACTAGGGATAGTATTACTGGCACGCCCTGTGTCGACGCCCATTTTTCGACTTCGAAAAACAAACTGTAATACTCCGCAGCTTCCACTAGATGTCGGCCTATGCACAGCATGTGAATCTAAGCAGATACAAGCATCAGAAATACGATTACGGTGAGTAATGTATCCCATATATATTTCATAGTAGTGTTGTAGTGGTTTGAGGTATTACTGTTGATATTTGCTTTTTGTTTGATTTCAAAGGCCCTGAATACATGTATATGTATTTTTGATGTATACACCTGACTGAGAGTGATTTTTAGTGTCCTTTACTGTGTGTGCTTATTGTGGGCTTTCAGCCCCCCCCCGAAGGCACCTAGTCTTGACCACCGCCAATGCTACCTTGATTGGTCAGGCTTGTCCAGAAGGTTACCCTGTTCCAAGAAACTAGGCTGGTCTTCTGAACCTCTGCCCACCAGGTTAGAGTTCAGAAATCCATCTCAACACTCATCATGGCCATAGGTTTGGCCTTGAACATTGTATGGGCTGTCCCTCCAAGATGGCCGCCTTGTATGCCCATCCGGATTCACCACTAAGATGGCCGACATCAGGGTCACTAACTTTCTCGCAGGCCTACAGTCTAGTGCGCATGGGTGGGTGACTTTAAACCACACCCATTCATTCATCCTCGCTTTGCGTTACTCTGCTTGCAGCAGCGTGACGCTTACCGCAGGCCCCCGGAACCGTTTATCAGCTTCCAGCAACCTGGACCTGGGAAGAAGGAAAGACCACAGGTTAAAGCGGATTGCAACAAGGAAAACAACGAAGGCATGGATCACTCACCTTGTCGGGCACCGTTCCCCAGCATTTCCAGTGACTCCGACACTGCACCTGTCCCTCAGCAGCTCCCGGCTTCATCTGATTCGATCCCGGCGCTGCATCTGTCCATCAGCATCTCCGGCTCCCGGTATTTCAGCTCCGAACCGGCATCTACAAGATACAAAGGGAAAAAGACTATTAAACCACAAAATCGCATAGATAAGCGTTTCAAGCAGCAGTTAGTAAGCCGTTTACAAAGGCTAGCACTCATGCAAAGAAGCAGCAGTGCATGCAAGTGAAAAGCACTAAGAAAGGAATAGAGCCCAGCAAGAGTGCAGTGCAGAGACAATTAAAACAAAAACAAAGACAAAAAGACTAAAGTGTAAAGCATACATTATCCACCCCCATCTGACAAGCCAGTCTGGACAGAGTCTGTGTAACAACTGGCGCGGATGAAGATTAAGAACCAAGCATCCCTGTGACAATCAACAGGGGAGTCTAGCCTTCCGTGGGAGGGGGTGATATCCAGGGAGCATTACACAGGAACATGACACACGTGTTTTGTTTTAGGAAGAAGCCCCAATCCTGCACAATGCCAGCTATCCTTGGGTTGCCCCAGCCTGCACCTACACAATACTCTCGCTCCTTCCATCCCACACTCGAATGGTGTTCACTTTAGCACTACACAGGCATGGGGCGACAAGAGGCAAGGAACTATCAGAGAGTCCCAGCACTCCCGCAGAGGCCAAGGTAAGCATCACAGTGGTTCTTAAGGGACCAGTGGTGCCAGTCCCTGGGAGCCCTCACGGATCCACTCAGTGTCCAACTAAGTGATCCTCAATCTCGACTGGTGGAACAGCCTTCGCAATCTTATGGTGGGGTAACCCTTCTGGCCTCATAGGCATCAGACCCAAGTGGTCACGGATGCATCTCTGAAGGGTTGGGGTGCTCACTGCGAGGACTTGCAGGTGAGAGGCCTTTGGTCAGCGATGGAAGCCAGGTGGCACATCAGGCTGGAGTTGCGAGCCATTGGGCTAGTCCTCAGGGCCTTTGCCCATCTCCCAAGGGTAAGAATGTCCTAATTCTAACAGAGAACACAGTGGCCATGCACTACCTAAGCAAACAAGGTGACGTGCGCACCCATCATCTCTGCACAGAGGTGAGTCAGCTGTGGTTCTGGTTACTGGAGAACCGGATCTCGGTCTCAGCAGTTCATCTGCCGGGGATAGAGAACAGTTTGGCGGGTGCTCTGAGCAGGCAGAGCGCAGTCTCGCACAAGTGTGAAGTGTGCCAGGAAGTCTCTCTCTCTGGGGTTCCCCAGCAGTGGATCTGTTCGCCACAGAGTCCAACAGGAAGTGCGAACAGTTTTGCTCGAGGGAATTCCCAGCGAACGGCGCACTGGGGGATGCTTTTCTGGTGGACAGTACTTTCACTCTCCACTACGCCTTCCCTCCGATTCCCGTCTTTCCTTGGGTTCACAGGAGGTTGAAGAGATTTTGAGCGACCATGATCTTGATTGTCCCAGACTGGGCGAGGAGAACGTGGTACTCAGATCTCTTGAATCTGGCCATCTGTCCAACTCACTGTCTGCCTCAGTGTTCAGATCTCCTGACCCAGTCGAAAGGTCGAGTGCTTCGCCCGACCACGGATTCCCTCAATTTACATGCATGGCTCGTGAGACGTTGAGGTATGACTGGGACCTCTCAAAGGGCGTACATGAGGTGTTGCTGGCTGCATGCAGACCTTCTACAAGATCATTGTATGTGTGCAGATGGAGAAGATTTGAGGCATGGTGCAGGGATCGAGAGGTTGACCCCATTTCTTGCCCCACCACTACAGTGATGGAGCTCCTTCTATCACTGGCCTCAGCGGGCCTTTGAGTTACCACAGACAAAGAATATTTGGCGGCCTTATCTGTGTTCAAACGGTCCCCGTATCAAGTTTTTCTTCACTATTCCGGTCATGTCCCAATTTCTGAAGGGCCTTCTCAATAGGTTTCCACCAATTCCCTTTGTTGTCCCCAATTGGGATTTTAATCTAGTTTTGACCTATTTGATGGTCAAGCCCATGCACTCCTGTTCCTTAAGGCTGTTGTCTCTTAAAATAGTCGTCTTAGTTGAAATCAAGTCAGCCAGGAGGCTTAGCGAGTTGCAAGCTTTGTGCTGCAAACCTCTGTTTCTAAACATTTTTCGAGAGAACATTTCTCTTAAAGTCAGGACTGTCTTCCTTCCTTCCTAAAGTAGTTTCGGACTTTCACCTCTCTCAATCTATTGATGTGCCTATCTTTTACCATCCACCACATCATTCTACAGAGAAAGAACGTCTTGATCCCAAATGAGCCTTAAGCTTTTATGTCGCTCGTACATCTGAGTTTCATAAAACTGACCAGTTGTTTTTGTCCATTCATTATCCCGTAAGCTCCACCATAAGCTCCACCCCCGTTGGCCATCTTCAGATTTTTACTGCACGTTTCAGTGTTGGGAGTCCTCTCATATAGCTCTTAGGACCTTTGTTGTTGTTCCATCTTCAACCGTCGCTCAACTACCGGCAGCGGGGACCAGTTGACAGCAAAAATCATCTTCCATCACGGATCTTCTCTTCAAAGTTTTCGAAGGCCCAGGCTTGGGCCTATTTCGGACCTTGATTATGTCGGAGGAGAAGAGGAGTCTCTTCATGCTCTGCGCCAAGTGTGGACTGCGGAACATCTTCGTGGAGGATCGGCACCTAAATTGCTTATATTGCCTGCAGCCGGACCATGATGAGGAGGGATGCAGGATTCGCCACAGTTTTCTGTTCAAGACTAGGAAGGACCGTTCCCGCAGGTTAGCAGCATGGCTCAAGTTGGGGGAAGGCCTCTGACTCGGCCTCCGGGCACAGCCATGACTCCCTCAGAAAAGAAGTCGAGGCCCTTTGAAAATGCCTCTGGCCAGATGATCCATCAAAAAAAGGCTAAACTCCATGCTGAGGATCCTGCAAGGGTCGCCGCGGCTGTGCGACCCAGCTTGGGAAGGACCTGTTCCTTGTTTTTATCGCCATCCACTGTGAGCCTGCCAGTGGGGTTGGGGGTACCTTCTGCGAAGAAGTCCATGACCCCTTGGAAGCACCTTTCCTCTTCTAGGGTCAAGGGTGTGAAGGAGAGGCCCAAGACCCTGTCGACGACTACAAGGTCTGTGACCCCCGACGATTACTAGTGCGGCTGACATCGTTGACGACATTTGTTGCTTCAGCAATGGGAGGGGCCATTACGACCGTGGTGTCCACGGTGAAGACTGCTACGCCACAAGTGTCTTTACCTCCACGCCCGCCTACGGCGATACCCTATGACCTCTGAGGATGCGCTTGTGTATGAACAGGCTCCCTTCATTACTTCCTTGCTTAAAGATTCAGGGAGAGTGATGGAGCTGCTGCCTCCTACAGAGTTTCTCCCGAGGGTTGGGAAGGTGTCCCAGGCAGGCCTGCAGGTGTCACCGAGGAGATCCCCAGGAATATACACAAGCTCCAACAAAAACCTTCATGAAGGTTGCTTTTCAGGTCATGAGGGAGGCCTGGGCCCCATATCCCAGGAGGGATCACCAAGAGGGGAGCCAGAACCACTTTCTGGTCCACGTTTCAGTCCAGAGCAGGCACCTACAATACCAGTCACGCCTCAGTAGCTTCCAGGGACATGTCGTTGGACATCATGCCAGCCCTCTACAGCCTCTGGGTATTGATGAGCCCTCCGCCTTCACCCCCTGACGAGGTGGGCTTTTCATAGCATGCTGTCAAGGGCCTCTGCCCTCTTCAACTTGATCCTGGAAGGAAGAGTTCCTTTTTCAGCACAGTGAGACTTCGCGGAAGACAGTCATGTCAATTCCGCTGCAGGACGATGTTTGGGAGGAAGGGTTGAAGCTGCTGAAGATGCTGAATTCTGCCCCTCCCAAAAGAGGGGCACTGGAGAAGAAATATAGGTTGCCCAGACTCAGCCCCCAAGTGCCTGAGATTGCAACCTTCTCCAGACTCTGTGGTGTCTGCGGCCACCAGCAAGCGCTCAGCGAACCCATCATCCTCGTCCATGGTGCCTCCTGACCAGGTGGGGGAAGTAGCTGAATGCGTTGGGGAAACGTACTTCAGACTTCAAGGCAGATGTGCAGTCCCAGTTGGTGGATAGTCCTTGCTACGGGAACAATTTGTTTTGGAATGGCGGTGGATGAGACGCTCCAGCCATTTAAGACCAACACAGAAACTGCACGGCTCCTGGGGACATTATGGCAAAGAAGATCATCGTCCTATCGTTCCTCAAGAGGGAAATCAAGCACATTCTGCAAGGGATACTCTGCACCCTATCGCTAGCCCTCCCGCTCCATCACCCACGAGGCCTACAGAGGGCGCTCACAAGCCTTTGGCAGGAGAGAGCAGCATCGTCGTCACCCACAGGCCAGGACGCAGACACTAAAGCATGCCTGAACGGCCATGGATCCAGACCCCTATTTTCACATCCCAGTGGGCGGGCGGCCGGCTAGTGAACTTTTTCAACAAGTGGAAGATCTTTGCTGGATTTCTAGCATTTATTTTTTTCACCTGGTAAAAGTGTGAGCCTTTTTCCCACTTTTACATGTGTTTTGCTGTGTGTGTTTCTACCATTTGTGTGATCTTGGGCTCTGGAGCCTCACCTACTCCATGAGCCTCATTTTTATGTGTGTTACACAGCACCTTCAGTGCAGTGACACAGGGTTGTCTTTTAGACTTCCCACTGGCTCCATTTTTCTGAGACTGACTACTGTCTCCCAGAAACATGTGAAGTTGCCATTAACTTTATGTAGTCTCTTTAAATCACAGACCCAGTACAACCCATCTTATATGGAGTATTGGAAAGGGTTAATTTCTATCCCTTTTTGTCTGTTCTTCTTGGAGCACTGTTTCGCTCCCTTTATATCAAGACTTGGCTGGTGACAGTGGTAACTACCCTAATTTTTCTACCACGGTTATCTTATATAACCATGGTATTGTTTTAGGCTATTATATTAGCCTCGAACATAAACCCGCTTGACCAAATACATTTTATTTTGGCTCCGGCTGGGTTTATTCGCCATTTCTTTTTGTTAAAGTCTTTCTCGTGTTTTACTCTGCGCGCCAAACCGGGGTTGATTCCTTTGTTCGCTGTCTTTTTGCGGGCTTCTGCACAGAAGCCCTCCTTAAGGCACCTGAAAGTCTGGGTAGGCAGGATGAGGGAGGGGCCTTAGGGATGGTAACCCAAGTCGCACTCCTGTTTGATTGGCTGGGAGACTGCCTTGCCAGGACAGCCACCCTGCTGTGTGATTGACAGCCAGGCTGTATGAATGGGGGAAAACTGCATAAAAAGCAGGTCTCTGGGACTGGAAAGGCAGAGTCACCCCTGGAGCTAAAGAACCAACGAGGAGCTGATGGAAGAGGACCCCTATAACGACTGAACCGCCCGGTGAAGCCCTGCTACAGGTCCGAATCTTCAGAATCCGACAACAGAGAAGATCCTCCAGGAAACTTCTTCCCTTGAGCTAGTGGGACTAACCAGTTCGCCCAAACTGCAAGCCAGGACCCCTCCTCTGCTCGAATTCGCTGTACAGAGCTACAGTGGGCCGGATAGCCAGGAAGGTCGGACCCTGCTTGGGTATTAAGGAGAGCACCTTTTATTTGTTGCCTTGCTCTGCTTCTGGTTTCTTCCCTGGGTAGTGCAGGACCCTCTAGTCTTCCTACTTCTTGTTAGTCCAACAGTCGCTTCAGGAACCGTGAGCCTGCAGGAACTACCAGGAACGTCCGCCTCAGCTACAGCTTCTTCTCCGTTTTACGGTACTGTGCAAATCCGGTTGTTCGTTTCGTTCAGCCGCGGTTAAAGTGTTTGAAATCTTTCTCCAATCCGAGGACTTGTCCTTCTCTTCTCTTTGAACTAACTTTTCTACCAACCAACCTCGTCCGGAATCCGTGGCACAAACTTTTCCGCGAACTACCCTGAAAGGTGTGATCTTGAGCAAAAAACTTTTGACCCATTGACTTTGGCCCTAAGCTTTTTCTACCTAATTCTATCTTTTTTTTTATTTTATTCTTTTTATTTGTAATTTGCAGTTTATTCAAACTTTTATTACAAAACACGAAACACGAAACACAAAACTCAGAAAGAAGAAGAAAACAGATAATTATGATGCAGCAAAAGCAACACTTTGTTTTCCTATTCTACTGATGTTTTCATTACTTCATTTTGTATAATCTTTTCCAGGAAATTAATCACCGCACATGTTAAATGAACATTGATGCTAGACAACATCTTATACCACCAATCATCTACATTTTCATTTACAGGAGCATACTTTCCTAAAAACAGTGAACGAGCTTCTACCAATTCCTCACATTCCATTATTAAATGTTTTAAGGATTCTACTGACGCTTGACAAAATCTACAAGTATTATCACTTGTTTTTTCATCATGTCTGACCCACAGCATCTCTTTTGTGTGGTATATGTTTAGTCGTAGACGCAGGAATTTATTTCGGTGGAATCTGGAGGGAAATTGCTTTAAATATTTAGGCAAATGATCTAAACTGTTCTCTGCTAGTCCTAAATCCAACGCGGTCTTCATACCAGCTCGATTTTCTGAGTTCTGTATCCAGCTCCATTGCCTTAGTTTTAGTTTGGCTATTTGTGGAGTAGCCATCACTGTTTCCCACTTGATGTCGGCAGAATCGACAGTTTGCTTTATTTTATTGATCCAACAGCTCAGCAGCCCTTCATGAGGTCGTTGCATTGAAGCAGTTAAAATCTTATAGGCAGGTGCAGGATCGTTTAAATCTATTTTCCTTACCATACTGATTGACCTCCATAGCATTGTTGTATATAGGGAGTCGAGGCCTAGCTCATGTCTAATTGCTGTTACTGAGACATAGGTTGGTAGTCTAAGTTCACATCTCCAGAACTTGCTTTCTAGTGTTTCCCAGCACTTAGCATTCAGATTCCACCCAGTTTCTGCGCCAAAGCAGATTGCCAGAACCACCTTCTGCTTGTAGAATGTCAAAACCGGGAGTGTTGTAAATTTGCCATAGTCAGTATGAATCCGGGCTCCTTGTAGAGCGTAGGTGTTCATGCGATTTTTTTAGATCCATCATCCAGTCTGCCTCTCTTAGTGAGCTGTTAAAAAGTATTCCTAGATATCGTATGGAAGAGACAGTTTCAATGTTTTCTCGACTGATGGCCCATTTAAATGCACGATCTCTCCTGGTAAAGACCTTTCCAATTGCCAAGGTCTTCATCTTTTTTTCATTTATTGTTAAGTCATTTGCTTCACAATATATTTGGAAGCTGCAAAGCAGCCTCTGAAGCCCAATTTGTGTAAGGTCCATTAGCACTATGTCATCGGCATAGATTGCATAGTTGATCTTTTGGCCATTCACCTTTGGCGAGAAGCAGTTGATGTTTCTGAATGCTGATGGAATGTCTGCGATGTATAATTTGAATAGTAGCGCCGCAAGGGGGCAAACTTGTTTGACTCCATTTTTAGTCAGTATTTTATTTGTTAGCTCGCCTTGGGAATTCGTCCGCACCCATACAGTGGTATTCGAATGTAGGGCAATCACTGGATGTAAAAGTGAAACTGGGCAGTTCCACTTATATAGCTTACTCCACAATTTAACTCGGTTGACTGAGTCAAATGCTTGACGCATGTCGATGAAAGCAAAAAAGATCTTTGATTTTTTTTTTCAGCGTCTCCAGTTTTAGCAGAGTTAGTAACAACAGGTTTACCTCAGTCCCCACACCTTTTGTAAAGCCTGTTTGTTTGCAGTCCATCAAGCCCGATTCATTGGCCCATCGCGTTAGTTTGCGTTGTAGGCAGGTTGCGAAGATTTTTCCAACAGTGTCGAGAAGCGCAATCGACCTATAATTTGAGGGATCGTTCCGATTGCCCTTCTTAAACACTGGTACAATAACCGCTGATCGCCATGAATCTGGTATTTCTTTAAATGTTGCAATTATTTCAAATAGATGGGCAATGAACTTAGACCAATGTTCCTTTTTTCTTTTAGCATGATATTCGTTAAACCATCAGGTCCTGCTGCTCTGGAATTTTTTAAATGCTGGATTATGTACGCAATATCCTCCGTGCTCTCGATGACATCCCAAGTTACATTGCTTTCTGGTGCCAACGCAGTAGTATGTGTAGAAGCGGCTCCGAATACTTTGCGGAAATGATCTTCCCAGTTCGCCTTTGAGATGCCATTAGACTGGGATAAATCTTGATTTAGCGTGCCTTTATTTAAGATCTTCCAAATTTCTCTTGAGTTATGAGTCCAGATTAATTTTAGTATTTCTTCGCCTCTTTCTTGGTCTCTTAAACACTTGAAAGACTTCAACCAGTTCCTATAAGTCAATTTCCTCATTTTAATTTCATGGGCAACGTTATGACATTGTACTTTCTTAAGGCGTCTGATGTCTTTTCGCAGTCTCTTTTTTTCGTTGCACACAGTTCGGCTGAAGAAGTGTTTCGGATCTTTGGGTAAAATACTACTTGGCTTTCTAGCGGTACTAAATTTCGTAAGCAGTGGTGCGAAATTTATTTTGCTTCGTGGTGACAGATTGCCTTCACGCAGATTTTGAGATAGCCAGTCTAATTGGGCTGCGTTGATTCGAAGCCTGTTCCCACCTTGATTTACCTCAACAGCGGTTCCGTAGATGCTATCTGTTGTGATTTTGTCACACATCCAGCGCAGAACCAATGGATCATGGTCACTTAACGCTTTTTCCTATTTCAAGATCTTCAATGTCAGCCCATACATTGTTTGAGATCCATATATAGTGTTGACCCACCGTGCCACGTTGGTTTGGGTGGATTATCACTCTTTGTCTTCCCATTTAGCATTTCACAGTCCCGGGATTCCATGGCACTAGACCAAAGGTATCGTCTCTCTGCATGAGGATCAACTGGTTAATTTGTGAACCAAGACGTAGACTTGCTGTCGTCAAACCAGGAACACTTTAGATCACCGCATATGATTATCTGCAGTGAGTGCCATTTCACCAGATTGTTGTCAATGATTGCTGTTAATGATTTCAAATAACAGCTCGTAGATATCATCTTTGGGGTTCCAATATGTGTTTAACAGTAACATTTTTGGGACCTCTGAGACCCTTGGTTTAAATTCCATCAAGATCCCCAAAACAAATAGGTTGGGCATATAGGTTTTCTTTATTTCCCAACCAAAGGAATTGTTCACCATTATTAACAACTCCGAAAATGGGCGACCAAGGCGATTTTTTTTCCTGCGGGGTTTAGAATTATACCATCTCTTATTGGTTCTTCTCGTAATCACATTTCTTGTAGACATAACGCTAAGTTGTTGTCTAGCGAGAAGGGAAGATCTTGAAAGAGATGGGTAAAACCCTGTGTGTTCCAAGACACCAGTCCACTCAACACTTTTCCATTCTGCGAGACTAGTTACTTCCTGCGTTGCCCCGTTGGGTTAGCACTGAGCTTATTCTGAGCTGATTTGGCAGGTCCTGCAGGATGGATGTTGAATACGTCTTTTAGAATATCTCTCCTCTTTTCGTTGGTTGTACGACTGTCTTCGGTCATAGACTTGTTCATAGATCACTGTTTCATACTTTCATCTCTTTGGAATGAAACCTCAAACCCATATGAGAGCAGTTCATCTTTTGCTGCTACTAGGGTTTTTTCAACCGCTTGTGAGCGGATATGTAAGAAAACTTGGTCAGAGCATGTCTCCGAAATATATTCCACGAGACGGATATCATCCGACGTGATTGTACGTAATAAGGGAATCACATGAAGTAGGCGCATCACATTATTTCTGTTCAGGTTTACCTCATTTCCATCAGGAAAGATGTTCGCAATCCTAATTTTCCCAGAAGCTCCTGAATGCGCACGACGAATCTTGGCATTTTCTTGAGGTTTTTGAACAGCCTGTTTTGACCTTTGTGCTTGTGTTTGTCTTGGATTTAGAGTTTTGCTTAGCACACTTCTATTTCTTGCGTCTTCCTTAGGTTGGTTAATCCCACTCAACGGTATGCTCTTTGGTACCTTCATTTGATCTTTCCCTTCGTTAAGAGGGTGAATCATTTTGCCTTTTTTTGCTTTACATCCACAGGGTGAGTGGTCAGAAGATAAGGATCTATTTGACAGCGCCCAGGAGAGTACTCCCGAAGTGCCCTCATTTTCTTCATTTGATGCTTCATCGTCACTGTTGATCGAGTACGTTGACCACTCCTCTCCTGTATAGCATCTGCATGGACGGAGACCTCGTCCAACCCAGGGCGTTTTTGTGGGAACGGTTCGTGAACCCGGTCACTTCGACCTGCTTCTTTCGAAACCTCAACACTGGTGTCTTTAACAACTTGGGGTTCGGAGGGCTGAAGTAGTCCAACTTTACGAGGTGTAGACAAATTGCGAATGAATTGTTTAGTCTTGGCTGGTAGCTGATTACGACGTCTTTTCTTTGCGCCGGCAAGCGTTTTGGTATTTACGTCGCTTTTTTTTTTGGATAGATCCAATGTCTCTGCGTTCCCCTGGAATATACCAAAGGTATTGCATTGTATGTCCTTTGATGGCTCTTGTGGTATCACTTCTGAAGGAGTTGCCGGAGTGGGGAGACTGACAATCCCTGCCGTTAGAGCCTGCTTGACAGGTTTTACACTTTTTTTAGCCACGGCCGGTATTCCAACATCCTTTTGTCCTGTTTTTGGGGGTATTGCTATAGCTCCTAGAGGTATTGATTGGGTCGAGGTGCAAGGTTCTTTGGCATACAACGCTGGGTTCGCTGGTTTGAAAAGCACCTTTGACTGTTGTTTGTCTTGTGAGTTATTGTTAGCCAACTGGTCATTCAGTCGATTTTTTTATCTAAACGGTGAAACCATTTCATGCATTCTAAAATGGCCTCCATTAGATCAGCCGAGTTTGTATGCTCTTTCATTGCCAAGTCGCTCAATCTATGTTTCCATTGCATAGAAATATTGGCCTCCATTTCGCTTTTTTGTTGTAATAGCGAGTAGCTATGGGTCAAATGGGATAATTTATTTTCCATGTTTGTCAGTATTGAGCCTTGGTCCCTTGTTGACTCGTTCAGTGCTTCGTATAATTTTACAAAGGGTATTAACCCAATGTCGTTGCGGCTAGCACGTTGTTGTGGATCTGGATTGACGCAGCTATTGAAAGATTAGCTTTCTGGACATTATACTTTTCTTGCTCTTTAGGTATTTGGTCTTCGTTGCGTTGCATTGAGTTCTCCTCATTTTCAATCTCGGAGACATTACCATTAGTGGGTTGCTGGTCCAATATGGCATCGTCCTGAGATTGTAGCACCGAGTCAGTTTGGGCATCACTTGACCAGAGTAATGTGTCCTTTACTTGCAAAGCTTTTTGGTAAGGCGTGCTTGTTCTCCCTTTGTTTTGCCTTACTTCAGCCGAGCTTGCATTTGTTCAGCAGTGATTTGTGTCCATAGCAGGCATCACCCTTTGTGTGTTGCCTGGTTGTAAAAAGCTGTTGCTCAGCCTATCTTTGATTTGTAAATAGTCTTCAGAGAGCCGCTTTGACAAACGAGCCTCACGCTCGGCGGCGTCACGGCTCGGTGTTAGGAAAATCGTCATTTGCAGGGTACTGCATATAATTCTGCCTAACACCATCACCACAGACAAATGGGTGCTGGACGTTCTTCATCAGGGGCACACCTTGGAATTCCAACACAGGTGCCCTCGCGTTCTTCCTGTGGCGCGTCACGAACTGCACATGGCTGTGCTGTTGCAGGAGGTCCAGGCCATGTTAAGAAAGGGGGCGATGGAGCCCGTCCCCCCGCGCCTCCGGGGTTCCAAAGTATACTCCATATAATTTCTGGTACGGAAAATCCTATACTTAAGACGCCTCAAGAAATACTTGAAATCCCAGTAGTTCAGGATGGTCATGTTGCAGCATGTGCACTGCCAGCTGGAGGATGGGGATTTACTGGCAACCTTGGACCTGGAGGAAGCATACTTTCACATCCCCATTCACACAAAAAAATGGAAATTCCTACGGTTCTTGGTCCAGGGTCGGCACAATCGGTTGAAGACCTTGCCCTTTGGCCTGAAGTCCGCGCTGAGAGTGTTCACAAAATGGTTGTCTCCGGTGGCAGCGCATCTACACCTGAAGGGGCTCCACGTCTACCCTTATCTAGATGACTGGCTGATCCGCTCCCACACGTTGGCAGTGCAGTACACCACAAAACCATTCTCCATCAACTATCCAAAGTCGTGGGCGTGGCTTGATGGCTACGTGAGGGGACGTTCCTTGGAGGAGCTCCCGATGATCCGATTTTGATCCTGGGAAGAAGTGATGGTTTTCGGCGGACTTTCGAGTCCACGGTGCATCCAAGGGTACATGAAAGTGGGGGGCACATGGTGAGTGCCCTCCCCACCAGCGAGACTGCATATCCACAGAACTGGACTTCGAAGAAGGTGGCGGTCGCGCAGTGGAAGGGCAGCACCCAAGATGGCTGCTCGTGGACAAAGGGCCATAAATGGTCCGTGGTGCTGAGGAAGACAGAGCCGGCCGGAGCGGGGCGAGCCCAACTAGAGGGACGCGTTGCATGCGTCTCTGGCTGGTGGCAAGAACATAAGTGCGTGCCCCCACTGAGGAGGCCCTGGATTGTGGCATGCCAGCAGAGTGAACCCAAGTTCAGCTGAGCCTTGCTGAGGAGGGGCCGGTGAGCGGACCCCGCAAGGCACTCCGCAGCGCCGGAGACACAGCTGGGCGCGTGTGCCCAAACGACGCAGCAGGATGTCTTCCAAGGTGGTGCAACCCCGGATCAAGCAGCCCACGATGGAGGCCTACGCCAGGTCGCCCCCGGGCGCGGAAGGGGGCAAGAGCAAAGAGGCCCCTGCGGCGGCGACAGACCCACCGGGTACTATCCAGGAGGTGCTGGCAGCAATTGCCGACTTGAAGGTGGCCTGGGATACGAAGTTGGGCCTGGCCATGAAAGAGCTGCAGGAGGGCCTAGACCTTAAGATCGGAGCGGTCCAAGAAGAGGTGAACCTGTTGCGACAGGACGTGCGAACGATCGCGGAGCGCACTTGGGAACTGGAGAAAGAGTTGGCCCCGACCACGGAGGCGTGCAATGCACATGCTAAGGAGCTTCATGCCCTCGTGCAACGAGTGGGCAATCTGGAGGACAGAGCAGGCAGAGGGGCCTGCCAGGCGCAACAACATTCGCATAGTGGGTGTTCCGGAAGGAATGGAAGGACCGAACCCCACGGAATACGTTGAAACCATGCTCTTGCAGGAGATTACAGGCGGGGAGCTGACCCAGGTGTTCGCGGTTGAAAGGGCGCATAGGGCCCTGACCAGGAGACCGGCCCCAGGAGCCCCTCCGCGGCCGTTGATCGCGAAGATCTTGAACTATCGTGACCGCGAAAACATTCTCGAATTTTTCCAGAAAGGAGGTACGATAGAAAGGGGGTCAGCGAAAATAACGGCGTATCCGGACTATATGCTGCTTGTACAGCGTAGTCGAAAGAACTTTGGACCGGTGAAAAGGAGGCTTAGAGAAGCAGGCCATCGCTACATGTTGCTCTACCCCGCTAGGTTAAAGGTGTTTTATAAGAATAGATCCCTCTTCTTTGAGACGCCGACTGAAGCGATGGAGTGGCTGGATATGCAGGGTCAACCTCAGAAACCGGATGTCAAGACAGAAGTGGCTGGAGATAAGTAGCACGTTGCTGAGGCACCCGTGAGGCCATAGTTATGACATTGGGACTGGAATATAGAACGATATTGTGCTTGTTGGGAGGAAGTCAGGGTATCCGCCGGCGGGTCCCGTTGAATGCACTTCTCCTAAATAGATGACTGGGAGCTCCTAGGAAGCACCCTCTGAACCCAATAGTAGTACACTTAGGTCACTGTTAGATAGGTGACGCCCCGCGGGGTCCTTGTCCTCGGATACGAGACAGGTCCAGACGTGGGTAGGCCTGAGATCCAGGGATGGAGCTGGGCTATTGTTGGGGGTTGGTAGGGAGGGGGGAGGGGGGGGAGTTGTGTGCAGTGGTGTGAAGTTGGGGGGGGTGTATTGTTTGTGAATAGAAGGGAGAGAGCCAGAAAACGAACTAGCACGGGGAGCATTATGGGAAAGGATGGGATGGGGATAGTCCGACCAGATGGCATCGGGTAATCTCAGAATTGTGACCTGGAATGTACGGGGCCTTAACAGCTACCTGAAACGTAATAAAGTGATGCTGTACTTAAAGAGGATGCGTGTAGACATAGCCCTGCTGCAGGAGACTCCCCTCACTAGGGAAAGGCTGGAGGTGGTCAGGAGAAAATGGAAGGGCAATGTTGTGGGTGCGGCATACTCGGCGTACGCTAGAGGGGTTATTACTTGGGTGGTGCCGCACGTGCCGTTTCGGGTGCTTGACTCTACGGTGGACCCAGAGGGTAGAATGGTGGTGGTAAACAGGGAAGAGCATATCATAAATTTGTACGCCCCCAATAACGACACAGCAGCTTACTTTAGGACCCTCTACAGTAAACTTGGCCCCCTGGCAGGGGGTACGGTAGTGTGGGGGGGGGGACTTTAATTGTACCATGAATCCCAGAATGGATAGGTCCAAGGACAGGGCAGGGAAAACAGCACCGGCCGCCAAAGCGCTGGGTACCTTACTGAAAGACCTAGGCCTAGAGGATGTGTGGAGAAGGCTGCATACCACGGATAGGCAGTATTCACACTGCCCAGCGCCACATGATTTACACACAAGGCCAGATTACATGTTTGTAACAGCCGAGATAGTGAGAGACATAGAGGGAGCGGAATACAAGGCCCGAGTACTATCTGACCACTCGCCCTTGGTGGTAGACTGGAGACAGCAGCCCCCAAGACTGCGGATCCCTACATGGAGACTCAGGACCGAGGCTCTGCAAGCCGAGGGGTTCCGGGAGGGTCTGAGGGATGCCATCGAAGAATACTTTGATATAAATACGGGAAGCGTACGCTCTGTAGGCACACTGTGGGAAGCGTTTAAGGTGGTGGTGCGTGGGGTAGCCATTTCCAAAGCTAAGGGGCTACAGGGGGGTATCGAAAGGGAACTCCAAGAAGCGGAAAGGGAGCTAGAGGATCTCACACGTTGTGAGAACACTGCTCATGATAACAGAACCAAAGTAAAGGAGCTACAGTTGTCCTGCAGTGCACTCTGGGATAGGCTATGCAGACTCAATTACAGGAAATATACGGAGAGGATACACGCAGGGGGCGACAAGCCGGGCAGACTGCTGGCCTGGCTGTATAAGAGTGAGACCCCCCGCTCGGTGATCAGTGAGATTAAGGATGAGAGAGGTTGCATCTGCAACACCCAGGAGGGGGTAAATGAGGAGTTCCTTAAGTTTTACAGACACTTGTATGAGGACACGGGGGAGGATATGTGTCAAGACATACTGGACACATTGGAGGACATGGAGCTGCCCACCCTGGATGACCTAGAACGCGCGGAGTTAGACGCACCTGTCACCTCGGATGAGCTGGAGGTGGTGATTCAGAATCTGCCCTCTTGCAAGGCGCCTGGTTCGGATGGGCTGCCTAGTGAGTTCTACAAAACAGACAAGCAAGAGCTGCTTCAGCCACTGCTTGCCACTTTCAACGAGGCCTATGAGCATGGGGAACTCCCATTGTCCCTCCGCAAGGCTGTGATCATCCCACTCTTGAAACCAGGCAAGCCGGCCTTGGAGTGCGGGTTTTACAGACCGTTGTCCATGCTTAACCAGGACAGCAAAATACTTATGGCAGTGCTGGCTAATAGACTGAAGAAGGTGATTGGGAAACTGATACACCCAGATCAGACGGGATATGTTCCAGGCAGGAACATCACCGATAACCACAGGAGGCTACACCATATCATTGACCAAACTGAGGAGGACACGGGCGAGTTGGCCATAGTGCCGTTAGACGCGGTCAAGGCCTTCGACTCGGTACGATGGCCCTGGCTGAAAGCGGTCCTGAAGGGGTACGGAATGGGACGTGGATACCTCAGATGGGTCCAGTTGTTTTACAGCACCCCGATGGCGAGAGTCAAAACGGGGTCCACAGTCTCAGATACCTGGCAACTTTGCAGGGGGACCAGACAGATATGCCCCTGGTCACCCATGCTATATATACTGGCATTAGAGCCGCTGGCAATATGCCTGCGACAACAATATGGGGAGGTGGGCATAAGCACTGTCAGTGGAGGGCACCTGATATCACTATATGCGGATGATAAGCTCCTTTATTTGCGTTATCCAGAAGAAAATCTGCAGTATGTGCTGGAGGTAATAGAACGGTACGCCACCCTTTCGGGCATATCGGTGAACCCTAGAAAGTCTAGTCTGTTTCCTTTGGGCAGATATAGGAATGTCCCGGTACAGAGGCTGCCTGTCCTGCCAATACCATGGCAGCCTGTGACATTTAGGTATTTGGGAATAAATATTTCCCACAGGGTCGAGGCAGAACACAAGCATAACACGGAAAAAGCGATAGAGGGGATCAAGAACAGCATTGTATTTTGGTCTAGATTGCCCCTGACCATGATGGGGAGGGCGGCCTTGCTCAAGATGGGGGTCCTGCCTAGACTCTTGCACTTTTTTCGTGAATGTCCCGTTTTTGATACCTAGGAGCCTATTCGCAAAACTTCACAGCGTGTGTAGGGGTTTCGTGTGGGGCAACTCTAGGAATAGGGTTGCTCTGTGGAAGCTCCAGAACCCATGTGACAAGGGGGGGGATAGGCCTGCCTAATTTTGAACTCTATTACCTGGCAGGGCAGCTGCTGTATATGGCCAGATGGCTTTCGGCTGAAGACTCGGCGGAAGCTAGGCTTCTGCGTGGAGACTCAGCCCCATACTTTCTGATGGAAGTGGTGTGGTTGCGCAGAGAAAAACTGGTGGGCAGGGGGCGGCTACTGAGGCTGGGCTGGGCTGGGAGATCTGGCACAGGATATGGAAGATTGGGGGGGATTCGGAGCCGTACTCCCAGTTAGGCCCCTTTGGCGGCGCTGTGCGGGAGCGACTCAACTACTTGATTCGGTCCGTAGATACTGGGAACAGGTAGGCCTGGCCACCCTCTGGGACATATGGCAGGAAGGGGAGGCATTGGACTTTCAGAGGTTGCAGGAAGAGACAGGGGTGCATGGTGGCCAATATATAACCTACACTAGGCTTGTGAAAAAGACTAGAGAAAGATGGCCCGAGACAGTGCTAGCGGAAGACCCTGATGCCTCCCTGGAAACTGTATGATGTATCGGAGGGCGGGCACGAAATATCGAGGATATACGTTCTAATGAAAATGTGTTGGTCTAATGATGCTTTTTATGTATTGAAACAGTTGTAGTGTGTTTGTTTGGCTTCAAAATAAAATAAAAATATTTTTTTTAAAAAAAACTATCCAAAGTCCTGCATGGAGCCATCGCTGAACGTTCTTCAGCTGGGTGCCCGCCTCAACACGGTCACATGCTTGGGCTCTTTGGGATGATAGGGTGACCACCATCCTCTGGAAAGTGCAGTGCCTGTCGTTGGGCGCAGAATGCAACAGTGAAAGCCATCCTCATTTCCAGTGTTATACTGATGACACTCAGCTCTCCTTCAAGCTGCCCTCTACCTCCCCTCCCTCCTCTCTCATTCCTGACTACTATTCAGGCTTGGTGCATGGCTAACAATCTGTCTTAATGCCAGTAAGACCGATATCCTTATCATTGGGACCCCTGTTCCCTGCTTTCCTCCAACTCTGGCCACCCTCACCATCTTGTGAGGCAAAAAACCTTGGTGTCATCCTTGACTCTTCTCTCTCCTTCTCCAATCACATCACGGACCTTGCCAAGAAGGCCCACTTTCAGGTTCATCTCCTCAGAGGTATTCCCCCTTCTTCCTTACCTTTCCCCTGAAACTCAATGTCTCCAGAGCCCTGGTTCTCTCTAGGCTGGACTACTGCAACAGTCTCTTCCTCAATCTGCCTCTTTCCACTCTTCGCCCCCTTCAACTAATCCATAATAGGACTACAAGACTTATCCTTGGCCTCAAGCCCAGTGACCGCATCTCTCCAGCCCTTAAATCTCTCCATTGGCTCCCGGTGGTTGCAAAGATCAAATTCAAGACCCTCTGCATCATCCACAAGGCATACCGGGGCCTGGGTCCCCACTACATCTAACTCTCCCTAAATAATTCACTGCTAGAGCCCTTCGGTCCTCTAGCTTCAACTCTCTGCAGATCAGACGTTTCTCCAAGCGGAGAGTGGGGGGGTAGATCTCTCTCTTCAGCAGGAGCCTCCCTCTGGAATGCCCTTCTCAGACTTGAGCCAGATCTCCTTAAGTTCCGGAATCTTCTCAAGACCTTGCTCTTCTCTACCTCCTTCTACCTCCCCCTTCCTTGCTGATTTTCCCCACCTGCTGCTGCGACTGGCGGCCTGGTTCTCCTATGAGTCACACAGAGTACCAGGCCCTCCCAGACCATCACCACCAGCACTCCACCAACCAGCACTGCCCATCTGGGCGGTCTTCCCTGACTAGCCTTTGGACTTCCTCCCCTCCTGAGCTGGTCCATCCTCCTCCCTAGCACTTAGAAGGTGGTTCTCCCCCTTCATCCCCTGGCATTTGACCCTAGCCCCTGGGCCCGTCCTGCAGGTATCTCACCCCTTCCTGCACTTATCTCCACCAGCCCCCCACAACTCCTTATCCATTCCTCTACCCCTTCACCCCCACTTCACTTCTTATATCTGCAGTTGCACGATCTGAATGTCACAAGGCCTAGTAGGACTGTTATTGTTGTTTTATAACCCCTCCTCCCCACACCCCCTTTGTTGCTTTGTAGTGCCTGGAAAAACGTTTTGCAGTAAAGTGTGCCTTTAAATGTGTGCGTTATAAATACACAATAAATAAAACAATAAAATATGTGCTCCTGCATCCAACTTGTTCCGCTGTGCAGACTTCAGATGAGACCTCTTCAGGAGATTCTGGATGCACAGTGGCTATAGATTACAGGCACTTGAATGGACAAGGTCGTTCTTAACCAGGAGTTCCGACAAGCTCTTCGTTGGTGGTGGGCACGCCCACATCTCACGAAAGGGGCTCCTTTCCAGAGACCGCCATTCGAGGTCACGGTTACCATGGACGCCTCCCTGGAAGGGTTCGGGACCCACACCGGACAGTCAAACGCCATGGGCCTCTGGCTCCCAGCAGAGAAGGACCACCTCATCAATGTCCTGGAACTCTGGGCAGTATTCTGGGCCCTCAAGTCGTTCCTACCTCAGCTGAAGGGGAAGGCGGTACGCATCTTCACAGACAATAGCACCATCATGTTCTACATCCGGAGGCAGGGCGGCACACACTCTCCATACTTTCCTGGGAGCCCATGCCCCTGTCGCACTGGGCCATCCTTCAAGGCATGTTCCTCATACCCTTTCACCTAGCAGGAATCAAGAACATCATTGCAGACTCGCTCAGCAGGGAGATGCGGTCCTGCCACGAATGGGAGCTTCAGCACATGCAAGTATCTTGTCTCTTCAGCAAGTGAGGTCGGCCCCAAATCGACATCTTTGCGACGACTTCCAACCTCAAGTTCCAGAGATTCACCGGCAGGTTCCCTCATCCATGGGTCCGGGGGATGCCTACTCGTTCCCATGGGGGGGGCGCTCTCCCTGTATGCCTTCCGTCCAATTCCGCTCCTGCTACGTGTGATCAACACACTCAGACATTGTCATTGCAGGATGATACTCATTGCTCCGGCATGGCCCAGGCAGATCTGGTACCCGGACCTGCTCTGTCTGTTGGTGGCTCCATCCATCCGGCTACCTCACCAGGGAAGAGCTTTGCAGCTTCCATATCTGCTTTCCCTGGCCAGGTTGGCCTGTCTCATGCCTCGATCACACCAGGATGCTTGGTAATCCATCTCTGTGGTCACACAGGCTCGTTAAGGAGTTCCTCAAATGCATCTTCAGGGCTTTTCCACCAGTGAAGTTTCCTGCTCCGGCTTGGGAGCTCAACTTTGTTGACTACGCTTGTGGGGCCCCCTTGTGTACCAATGCATCATGCCCCTTTGAAGTTTCTCTTGTGGATGACTGCTTTTTTGGTGGTCATCACCTCGTCCAGGCGGGTCAGGGAGATCCAGGCCCTCTGTTACAAGCAACCGTACTTGTCTTTCCACGCTATGAGGACATTGTTGCCAGCACACTCCACCTTTATGCCTAAGGTTCTTTCATAATTCCATCTGAACAAGCCTTTGGTTCTGCCAGTCTTCTTCCTGAATCCTTTTCCAGGCCAGCCGAGAGTTCATTCCACCAGAGTCATTGCAGTAACAACAACGTTTCTCTCTGGTGTTCCCCTGCTCGACATCTCCTGGGCTGCTACATGGAGGTCCACCCACACCTTCACAAGATTCTACTGCGTATTCAGGGATTCCTGGGAGGAGTCCCGGGTTGGCCAAGCGGTGCTACGCAACCTGTTTGTTTGAGGCGAGTCTGTTCCAGGGGTAAGTTGTATTGCCTCTGTTGAGCCTTGCCAACTCCCATGGTTGTGTATATGTACTGCTATGTAATCATATTCATGACCATGTGAATCCATGCCAGACTCCATGCTGGAGAAGGAACAAGTTACTTACCTGGAACTCCTGTTCTCCAGCATGGGTCTGGCATGGATTCACATGCAAACCCTCCCTCCTTCACCTCTTTGGCTCTTCTTGGTTCATACTGACACTTTACATGCTCTACCAAATCTGAAGATGCTAATCGGGGGTGTATCTTAAGGGGACAACTGTCATTGGATGGGGGCAGCATGACCCAAAGGTCAGGTATTGGTTATAGGGTAAAATACAGGGAAAGTTTTTTTAAAATTTTTTTTTTTAACCGAGGGTTCCCAGACTGACGAATATTCATGAGCATGTGGTTCCATGCCAGACCCATGCTGGAGCGCAGGAATTAAAGGTAAGTAGCTTGTTCCTTATACAATTTAGGCAAAATGCATGTAGGTATACGATATTAGGTAGTAAGAGTGGTGGGGTTTTAATGGAGTACATTAATGACTGTACTCCCAGCCCAGACTACACTTACCTCATCAGTTGCTGCTGGTTGACTGTGGCAGGCTTCCCAGCGAACACGGGCACACAGTGTGGAGCTGCTCAGTCAGGAGCTTCCCTTTGCCTTGTGTCCCTTAGCCGAGGGCTGCCCAGGCAGACGCTGCCCTAAGTGGGTGTGTTAAGAGCGGTTGTGAGCCCCAGTCAGTCTGTGGGTGTTAGGCAGAATCCTGTGCAGTGCCCTTAGGGACCACTACACACAATTAAGACCACAGGTGTCAATACAAGTTTTACCTTTGGTACAAGCCTGTACTACTAAGTTATAGTGGTAGCAGTAGTGGAGCAGCCAGGCTTATCTCAAGAGTATATGAGCAGTAGCAGAGATTACACAAAGGGACCACAATTACTGTGACTCAAGCAAACACTGACTCAAGGTTTCAGGTAAAAAATATAAGTACATTTATTTTTAAACCATTCGTTATCAACACAACACTTCTCTTAAACTCAAATAAAAACCACACGTTAAATATACTACAACTAACCAATTCACTTTGTACAGTAAGTCTCAAGGTAATTACCCTGTCTTCAATGCACCGGTGTTATGAACAGAACACGTTACCGTGGATATAATTGCGATCACTTTTTGACATTTCGGTCTACTAGATAAACACGTATCCGCGGCAAGAAATGCTACCGGGGCAAAAACACACTTAGCACCCGTAATACCCAGAGCAATTGGGGGCAAAAATCACAGGCAATATTTTGGTTAGGCAGGCAGAATCAAGAAACATTCAGAGACAGGAGTTCAAAAGTCAAAGGGCCGGAGCCAGTGTCGAAAGACACTGGGGCCTGTTGCCGACAATCACACAGTCAGATGGTTCGAGATTCAACGCAGCCAAAAGTACTTCGATATTGTCAATGTTCGGAAGCCAAAGTTATAAGAAGGAGGGGAAGACAAGGGCAAGCCTTGGAAATGAAGAAAAGGGATTCACCCAGTTTCCTCAAGCAGAACACAGTACCTTGTTCCAACGGGGCAGCTGGTGCCCTCGCAGTTGTTCTTAGTGGTTTTCTGCAGACCCACGATTCCTGGAGCTTTGTTGGGAAGGAGGACGTCTGAAGGGGGTCTGCACCACGCAGAGATGAAGCCGGCAGCAGCGACGAGGAATAAAAGGTGCGCTCCTTAAAAACAGGAGAGGCTCTTCAGGTGGCTATCTGGACCACTACAGCTGTGTGCAGCGATTTCGACCAAGGAAAAGGATCCTCTAGCTGTGGAAGATGAGCTGGTTATCCCCACCGAGCTCAAGGGAAGAAGACTCCGGACTGGATCTTCTGAGTCGTTGAAGGCAAGATAGCTCAGGACTGCAGCAGGGCTTCACCAGGACAGGGTAGTTGCAGCAGCCGTCGTTCTCTCCGCCTCTCTTCGGTTTCTTGTAATTCCAGTGGCGACTCTCTCTGACTTTAGCCCAAGAGAGCTGCCTTTTATGCGCAAAACCCCCATTCACACAGCCTGGCTGTCAATCACTCAGCAGGGGGGTTGTCCAGCCCGGACAACCACCTTGACCAATCGTGACAAAGTGCGACTTGGGTTTCCTAGGATACCCTGTGCAGGGGTGACTACACCCCTCCCTCACATTCAGCCCACCTAGACACCCAGGTGCCTTGAGGAGGGCTTCTAGGTAGAAGCCCGCCAAAAAGACAGCGAACAAAGAAGGCAAACCTGGTTTGATGCGCGAAGCAAAACACAAGAAGGAGTTTAACAAAAAGAAATGGCGAATAAACCGCACCAGAGCCAAAAGAAAAAGGATTTGGTCAAGCGGGTTTAAGTTCTAGGCTAACACAATAGCCTACAATATTACCACGGTTATATAAGATAACCGCGGTATAAAGTTAGGGTAGATACCACTGCCACCAGCCATGTCTAAATGTTAAGAGAGCAAAACAATGCTATAGGAGGTACAGATAAAAAGGGATACAAATTAACCATTCCCAGTACTCCATGGAAGATGGGGTGTAGTGGATCTTTGGTAGATTGACTAGGTAAAGTTAATGGTAACTTTACCCTTTTCTGGGGGACAGTAGTCGCCTCAGAAATGGAGTCGGTGGGAGTCTGAACGACAACCCTGTCCACTGCACAGAAGGTGCTGTGTGACACACACACAAAGAAAGGGGCTACTGAAGTAGTGTACTCCAGAGCCCACAATCACAAAAACAGGTGAAAACACATAGCAAAACACTGGTAAGAGTGGGGGAAAAGCTCTCACTCTTACCAAGTGGAAAGAAATAACTCCAGAGATCCAGCAATTCTGCTGAGGGACTCGCTAGGTAAGGGAAATTAGCCATAGATGAGAATTCTCCCTAACAGTGGGTGAGCAGGATGGGAGGTGGTAGGTCAGTGAGACCAGGAAGCGGGCTGCAGGGAAGGCGGAGACAGGCGCGGGTGTGCGCAGAGAAACCTAAAATGAAAGGGGAATGGGTTGGAGGGTCGCAAGCTACCGAGATATACTTGGCCCAAGCCTGGCATTTCAAAGGTGGCTCTGGCGGAGGGAGAGCGCGGCCAGGTGTTAGGCAGAATCCTGTGCAGTGCCCTTAGGGCCCACTACCCACAATTAAGACTACAGGTGGCAATACAAGTTTTACCTTTGGTACAAGCCTGTACTACTATGTTCAAGTGGTAGCAGTAGCCGAGCAGCCAGGCTTATCTCAAGAATATATGAGCAGTAGCAGAGATTACACAAAGGGACCACAATTACTGTGACTCAGCAAACACTGACTCAAGGTTTCAGGTAAAAAATATAAGTACATTTATTTTTAAACCATTTGTTATCAACACAACACTTCTATTAATTCAAAAACCACTTGTAAAATATACTACAACTAACCAATTCACTTTGTACAGTACTATTCGAGGTAAATACCCTGTGTTTGAATGGACCATTGTTACGAAACAGAACACGTTACCGTGGATATAATTGCGATCACTTTTTGACATTTCGGTCTACTAGATAAACACGTATCCGCGGCAAGAAATGCTACCGGGGCAAAAACACACTTAGCACCCGTAATACCCAGAGCAATTGGGGGCAAAAATCACAGGCAATATGTTGGTTAGGCAGACAGAATCGAAGAACACACATAGAGAGGAATTCAAGAGTCAAAGGGCCGGAACCAAAGTCAAGTGACACTGGGTGCCTGTTGTCGAGGATCACACAGTCGGACAGTTCGAGATCCAACGTTGCAAAGAGTACTTTGATATTGTCAATGTTCGGAAGCAAAAGTTATAGGAAGGAGGGAAAAGTAAGGACAAGCCTTAAAGTAGAGAAATGGGGATTTCACCCAAAATTCCTCAAATAGGACACAGTACCTTTCTCAAAGAACGAAGCTGGTGCCACGGCAGTTGTTCCTGTTTGTTTTCTGCAGACCCAGGCTTTCCTGCAGCTTCAGCATGAAGGACGATGAGGGGGTCCGCACCACACAGGGATGAGGCCGGCAGCAGCGACAATTAATAAAAGGTGCGCTCCTTAAAACAGGAGAGGTTCTTCAGGTGGCTATCCAGACCACTACTGCAGCGTGCAATGATTTCAACCATGAAGGCGACCTCTGGCTGAACAAGATGAGCTGGTTATCCCCACCAGGCTCAAGGGAAGAAGACTCCGGACTGGATCTCCTCTTAGTCGTTGAAGGGTAGATAGCTCAGGACTGCAGCAGGGCTTCACCGGTACGGGGTAGTTGCAGCAGTCAACCTCTCCTCCACTTCTCGTCGGTTCCTTGTAGTTCCAATGGCGACTCTGACTTCCAGCCCAAGAGACCTGCCTTTTATGCGAAAATCCCCCATTCACAAAGCCTGGCTGTCAATCCCCCAGCAGGGGGTTGTCCAGCCCGGACAGCCACCTTGCCGTGTGACTTGGGTTTCCTAGGATACCCTGTGCAGGGGGGGACTACACCCCTCCCTCACATTCAGCCCACCTAGACACCCAGGCGCCTTGAGGAGGGCTTCTAGGTAGAAGCCTGCCAAAATACAGTGAACAAAGAAGGCAAACCTGGTTTGCCGTGCAAAGTAAAACACAAGAAGGAGTTTAACAAAAAGAGGCGATTAAACCACACCGGAGCCAAACGAAAAAGGATTTGGTCAAGCGGGTTTAAGTTTGAAGCTAACACAATAGCCTACAATATTACCGCGGTTATATAAGATAACCGCGGTAGAAATTTAGGGTAGATACCACTGCCACCAGCCATGTCTAAATGTTAAAAGAGCGAAACAATGCTCTAGGAGGTCCAGATAAAAATAGTTAAGAGTTAACCCTTCCAGCACTCCATGTAAAATGGTGTGTACTGGATCTGTGGTTAAATTTGACTAAGTAAAGTTAATGGCAACTTTACCCTTTTCTGGCGGACAGTAGTCACCTCAGAAATGGAGTCGGAGGGAAGTCTTAATGACAACCCTGTGTCACTGCACTGAAGGCGCTGTGTGACACACACAAGATGGGGGCTACTGAAGCGGCGTACTCCAGAGCTCACAATCTTAGAAACAGGTAAAAAAAGGCACATAGCAAAATAGATGTAAGAGTGTGGGAAAAGCTCACACTCTTACCAAGTGGAAAGAAATAACTCCAGCGATCCAGCAAAGGTGCTGAGGGACTCCCTAGGTAAGGGAAATTAGCCATAGAATGAGAATTCTCCCTAACACCAGGCGCCTCGTTACTTTCAATGAGGACTGCAAAGCCCAATCAGAAGGCCGGTGGGCATGATGGGAGGCGGGAGGGCAGTGAGACCAGGAAGCAGGCTGCAGGGGGAGCAGGGAAGGGGAGTTTAGTTTAGTTTGTTTATTTGTACCGCGCACCGGACCCTGTGGTAACTGGGCGCTTAAACTTATACATAGGTTACAGAGTTGTACAGACAAGAATTGCATGAAAAACACACGTGATATTACATAGGTTACATAGATTACAGATGATATTACAGGTGGGAAATACTGCAGGTTACAGGAGAATGACACGCTGGAATTTACAGAGGAGAATCAACATTGGGTGCATACAATAACATGTAGAAATAAGTGCTGGGAGACCAAGGGTTACAGTTGGTGGTTAAGTATGAGCGAATTATATCTTGCGCTAGGTCCTGGCAGTGTTGGAGACTGTGTAGGACGGGAGTTTTTGACTTTTGCTCTGAATGTCCAGAAGGCGGATTCCGTCCTTAGGCTGAGGGGGAGGGTGTTCCAATGTTTGGCGGCTAGCACTGGGAAGCTAGCTCCTCCGGCTCTTTGCAGATGGAACCTGGGCACGGTAAGGCAGTGTGAGTAGATGGTTCTGGTAGGTCTGGCGGATTGGTGGAGGTTGAATTTAACAGCTAGGTATTTGGGGGCAGTGTTTGAGAGGCACTTGTGTGTGATGACCAGGGTACGTAGGGCAATTCTGTCCCTAATGGGAAGCCAGTGGGCATTCTGTCTGGAGCTGGATATGTGCGTGGATCTAGGTATGCTCAATGCAGCTCTAAGAGCGTTGTTTTGAAGGACCTGTAGTTTGTTGAGGTTCCCTTCGGAGGTGCCTAGGTATAGGGTGTTGCAATAGTCGATCTTGGATAACACTAGAGCAACTGCTGGGCAATACAAATTGTTTGCATGCGTTGATAAGTTTGTTAGTGTAAACCGTAGAGGAGGCAGTTGCATTCACCTGCTTCTTGAGGGACAGAGTGGAGTCTAGGTAGACTCACAAAGTTTTAATCTCTTTGGCTACTTTGATTGTGTTACCACCGATGTTGATGGATTCAAAGCAGGGATCTAGTTTATTCAGGCGATTTTGTGATCCGACGATCAGGAGCTCACTTTTCGTCGTTGAGGCAAAGGCAGTGTTCTGGAGACAAGCGCAGGTGTGCACAGAGAAAATAGGAGGGCCGCAAGCTACCCGGATACACTTATACCCCAAGCCGGGTGTTTCAAAAGTCATGAAGGTGGAGTAAATTCCTTCATGGCGATCACAGATTATATGAAGGTAGAGTGTGGAACACAATGCAAGTAGTAAAACTGTGTTAATGTATCTTCTTCTTCGTTCTCTTTCATGGAGCTGTAAATAGTTCCTAATGCAGTGATTTCATTGTACCTTTGTGAACCATTTATTTTCCTCTGTGTATTGGAGGTATTAAAATCATCTTTTCCCAGAATATCCCTCCAAATACCTGGACCATGCATCTGACACAATTGTTCCTGTATCATGCTTCATATCATGGAATACAGCAGGATCAGAGGTTCCGTAGAGCCCCCAACAGCCTGTTCATCATGGTGATCTGATGATGATGGTGGCTGAGTTAAATAACTATTGAGGGAACTCTCATTGGTAATGCATCAGACATATATTAGATAATCTTTCTTTATAGCACCTAGTCAAATCTTACTTCAGATACAGGTTCAGGCAATGTCATATTTGCAGGTTATCTGCATTTTGATACATAGCTAGATATTGTGCGTCTCCCAACAGCCTTCAGAGTTTGTTTTTTGATGTGCCAGCACTCTATATTGTGCCTCTTTTCTAATGTGTTCATCATCTAAAATCTATATCACCCAGCGCAGCTGGTCTTCGGAAACTTTTCTGCCACCATGGGGCACAGCTCTGCGTCAGCCGCGCTCAACTCCTCTATGCGTCCCACACGAAGCATGGTGGTGCCAGTATAAATTAGGGTGCTGCACCCCGTGACTTCAGTTTCTTTTTTTCCAAGCACACTTCTAGCTACAAGAACACATTTTGTAATAGGTTTTGTTAGTTTTGCGCAATTTAGAATCCCTCAAAAGCCTCAGGTATCAAGAATATGCCAACTGTGAGGGACAAATGTCTGTTTCCGACCCCAACAGAATTGATCTCTACTGTCTTGTGCAGGAACATGACATGCAGGACTTCGGGTCATGACCATCAATGCACCTTAAGGTTCTTCTGGAGCGTGCTGCAACGCTGTTTACCTTTTATCCATAAGGAAAAAGATACCAAACCGACCTGGTGGAGGTCATCCGGCATGGAGCAGCGTGTAGGGAAGAGCGTTCCTCGGTCCGAAAAGAAAAAAGACACGGCAGCACTGAAAGTGGTCCTGCTCACCCAGCAGCTCCTCTAGATACCATTCATCGTCTAAGAAGAGTTACCATTTCATGGATTCCACGGAGGCTACGCTGCCACAGTTAGTGTTTCCAAACCAATCCTCCATCCCAGAGAACAGGGGACATTTTGGCTTAAAATGCAAAATGCTTTACATCTTTACCAAGGACTTGGTTTTAGCGGCCTTGGTTCCAGTGGCACCATCAGATTCCACTACACTGCGATGAGCCGGCAGAGAACCTGCAATGGACCAAAACCATATGCATTCAAGATTGTCTTCCCCTCAGCATCTGTTCCCTTTTGCATGGTCCGGCAGCGCTGAAACTCCTAGAGAATACGCTTTGTTTTATATGGGAGCGTTCATGACAAAGATTGGGCCATTTCTTGATGAGGATATTGAACCTATTAACTTTGTGCTGGAACCTTTATGCCATAAGGAGGTCAGGGATTTCCCTGCGGAGTTTTAGGGGGAAGATGGTGAGTTATGATATGATTTGGCTTTCATAACGCGGCTATACACAAGTGTTTCAAGTGATGGAACTTGCCTCAAATCTGCAGGAAGCAAGTTAGTTACACGCATCTTCCGAGATGGATATGTTACCTGCACCAACTCCAGGGAAGCCTCTGGCTTTCTTTCAACGCCTGAAGGCAAAGGTTGGGGAGACCATACGGTTGTCGGCTGCTCCCAGACAAAAGGTCCAATTAAAGCTTACGGACATTCTAGACTAAGTCCCACAGAGGGAGACATTGCTGCCCTTCAATCCTGCAGTTCCCGGTACTGAAATTATCGGCTAAACCACCTTCAGTCCAAACTATGTACCGGGACCTAGCGGAGAAACACAGACCTGCACCTTCAGATCAGGCTTTTCTTTATTCACACGCCAGCCCTGAGGGCCTTTTGGTTCAGGCTGATGCGGCAAACCTTAAGACGTCCTCTTCTCCTTCTTTGCCTCCTGACAGATAGTGTAAGAGGCTGGATTAGGAAGGTTTTCAGTTCTGCCAGTCTGGACTTGGGGGCCTCCTATGTTCTGGCACAATTCCCGTTTGGCCTCTGGTCGGCACTCTCAGGTGCCGCTGAACACTTGCCAGCTTGGGAGGTGAGGGTAGGCTATAGCCAAGAGTGCCAAATTCTGCAGTCGAGCTTGAACATGACCGAATGTGTGGCACATACTTTGGCAACAGGGACCGTGTTGAGGAGGACCTCTGGTTTCACCCTGGATGTTCAATCAAAGCTCCTAGACATGCTGTTTGACAGCAGTAACTGTTTTGGAGCAAAGTCTGATTGATCCCTCGGAGGGGTTCCAGTCCTCTATGGCAACTGCCAAGCTCTCTAGGGCAAACAGTTGCAGCACTGCCCAGCTACAGGTAGGGAAAGGGGTTCTGCCAGAGGAGGCTTGTCCAACTTGGCTGTTCTCTCAGCAGCTACAGGCACGAATCCCCTGTGAAGTAGATTTCCACCACTCAACCCCTGTGATAGGAAGATTCTCCCTATTCAGCACAGAATGGTGTCCAACCATGTCTGATGGCTGGGCTTTGCAAATAGTACACCAAGGATATTGCCTCCTTTTTGTTCGTCCTCCAGACTACCTTCCCACTGGCCAATGCTTGCCTCCGGACCCTCTCCTGTTGGAGGAGGTGCATCAGTTTCTAGCAAAAGGTGCCATAGATCAGGTGCCCTGCTCGGAATGAGGCAAGAGCGGATACTGCAACTGAGGAAAGATGGGGGCTTGTGTCCTATACTAGATCTTCATCACTTAAATCTGTACCTGTCCAAGGACAAGTTCAAGATGGTTGCTCAAGCCAAGATCATCCAAGCCCTCGACGTGCAGGACTAGCTGGTACCAATGGATTCCCAGAATGCCTATGGAAGTAAGTGAGATTACTGGTGTGCCATTGTCACTACCAGTTGAAGGTCTTGCCATTTGTTTTGTTTTCGGCATCGAGCTTCTTTACCAGCTGATGGCAGTGGTAGCGGCTCTCCTCAGAAAGGCATTCATTTCACTCCCTACCTGTACGACTGGCTCACCCGAATTCGATTCCCAGACCAGGCGTTGACATGTGCTCCACACGTGCAGCCTGTTGCACAGCTTGGGCTTCTCCCTGAACTTCATCAAGTCTCAGTTTTTGTCGTCCCAGTCTCTCAGATTTATCAGTGCGGTCTAGGACACTTGCTTCGGAAGAGCCTTCCCGTCCAAGGATTGAGTGGCGAAAATCTAAAATATGGTTTCAGATCTTCCAATCACGGGAGGGAGATCTGGCCTCGGCCTTCCAACGCTTGCTGGGTCTCATGACCTTCCGTATTCATGTAGTACTGGAGGCCCCCCTGCGCATGAGATCGCTTCAGTGGCTTCTGAGTTGCCAGTGGTTTCAATTTCAGGGGCATACATCCGACCATACTCTACAGGAGTAACCAGGGACCTAGAATGGTGTTTCCTACCACAAAGAACATTGAGAGTAAAGTAATTTGTTAATTATTTTATACCCTCACCCTGATCCACTCTACCAGAGTTAGGATTGTACGCTCATGGTACTTTTACGTCCCGTCCCCTTTCCTCCATACTGCATGGGCGTCCCTCCTAGGAATGGGAGACAGAACTTTTTCCACCAGAAAAAACCTTCCCCTTTAAAGGCGCGGCCCTGGGAGCATGCGCTCCCATTACTCTGCCCACCGGCGCCACTCCTCAGTTCCCTTTTCCGCGTTGACGGGAACAGGACGATTTCTCCAGCGCTCCTGGGTTTGGCTTCGGCCATGCAATACCACACGCTCTTCCCCGGATACTTTCTTCTGTCTTTTTGTCTTCTTTTATCAATCGGGTACCCGGTCTTCTGGCGCCACACTCCTCCGTGGCGCGAATGCTGACTTCAGCAGGTATCCAGCCTGCGAGGGGCTCTTCCCTACATCTGATCCGCATGCTCTTTGCCTCCGCTGCCTTGGCCCCGATCACAGCTGGGACGGTTGTACCGCGTGTGACGCACTTACACCGCATGCTCTGATGAACAGGCTAGCCAGGTGGAGGGAGCTCTGCGAGGAGTCGCCTCCAGAGGACTTGAAGGACTTCGTCAAACATAGGACAAGGCTCAAATGAGGGCCGCTTTTTCCAGCGCACCCTGCAAGAGCGTCTCCTTCCCAAGGAAACACCTGGGCGAGAGGGACCTCTCAGGTTCTCACACCAGCACAGGTACCAAGGCTAGTTGAGTAACCGCCCACCAGGCCGATGGGTCTCTAAATCTTTCTGGAGATAGTGCTGAGGGACTGCAAGGTTCTTTTACTGGGTGTACACCCTTGTACCAGCAATACGTCTGCGGGGGAGCCTGCACGCAGCACTGCTGGCGATACTGCCGAGGGCGACACGCCTACCAGGCCTCGGCCTGAGGTTCAGGGTAGGTCTCATGCTCCACCGCTAAGAGTCCCTGAGGAGGACGGGCCAAGTGAGCCAAGCAGCATGGCTTCGGAACGTGGCACGCAGCTTGACAAGATGGCTGCTCGTCCGATACCGTCCCCAGGAACGGAGCAGGTGGGAGAACGAGTTAAAAGGTGGGACTGGTGTCAACCAGGTATGTGGCCTACAGCTTATCCATCAGTATCGCAGGGCAAGTTTAACCCATAACCAGCTAGACAAGAGTACGCACCGGCCCCAGCACCCGCACCCTACCCCGTCAACATCACCTGCCACCCCACCAGCCTGCGAGGACAGGTTCTTTGAAAAGTTCCTCACTCTCATGAGATCTCCTCAGATGGGTCCTTAGGGATGTGATCAGGGACATGCTCCCACCGGCCCCTCCGCCTGCGCCTATAGTCATTCCTCCTTTGGCTCCAGTGCTGCAAGCCCCGGTGCAGTCCCTGCTGTCCATGCCGGCTCCTTTCAAATCCGGCTCCCCTGCCTCCCACAATTTTGGCGGTTCCGTACCAGCCTCCGGCTCCGGTCTCCATACCTCAACCCTCAGCACCCAGCACTCCTCCACCTGCTCCGGACCAGCCGGACACACAGGTGGACACAGACACAGACACAGACGAGGAAGAAGACCCCTGACACGGCATCGTCGGCCAAGGCCTTCCACAAACGACTTGCAGGTCTGGCAGAATACTTGGGCCTTCTGTTAGGGAGAATTCTCATCTATGGCTAATTTCCCTCACCTAGTGAGTCCCCCAGCAGCTTTGTTGGACTTCTGGAGTTTATTTTTTTCCACTTGGTAAGAGAGAGCTTTTCCCCCACTCTTACCTGTGTTTTGCTATGTGTTTCCACCTGTTTTTGTGATTGTGGGCTCTGAAGGACACCACTTCATTAGCCCCCTTCTTTGTGTGTGTCACACAGTACCTTTTGTGCCGTGGCACTGGGTTGTCGTTCAGACTCCCACCGACTCCATTTCTGAGGGAACTACTGTCCCCCAGAAAAGGGTAATGTTACCATTAACTTTACTTAGTCAATCTACAACAGATCCAGTACACACCTTCTTCCATGGAGTACTGGAAAAGGGTTAATTCGTATCCCTTTTGATCTGTACCTCCTAGAGCATTGTTTCGCTCTTTTAACATTTAGACATGGCATGTGGCAGTGGTATCTACCCTAACTTTCTACCGCGGTTATCTTATATAACCGTGGTAATATTGTAGGCTATTGTGTTAGCCTAGAACTTAAACCCGCTTGACCAAATCCTTTTTCTTTTGACTCCGGTGCGGTTTATTCGCCATTTCTTTTTGTTAAACTCCTTTTTGTGTTTTGCTTTGCGCGGCAAATCAAGTTTGCCGCCTTTGTTCGCTGTCTTTTTGGCGGGCTTCTACCTAGAAGCCCTCCTCAAGGCGCCTGGTTGTCTAGGTGGGCTGAATGTGAGGGAGGGGTGTAGTCACCCCCTGCACAGGGTATCCTAGGAAACCCAAGTCGCACTTTGTCATGATTGGGTAAGGTGGTTGTCCGGGCTGGACAACCCCCTGCTGCATGATTGACAGCCAGCCAGGCTGTGTGAATGGGGGTTTTGCGCATAAAAGGCAGGTCTCTTGGGCTGCGAGGTTGGTGGGGACAACCAGCTCATCTTCCACAGCTAGAGGATCCTCTTCCTTGGTCGAAATTGCTGCACACAGCTGTAGTGGTCCGGATAGCCATCTGAAGAGCCTCTCCTGTTTTTAAGGAGCGCACCTTTTATTCCGTGTCGCTGCTGCTGGCCTCATCCCTGTGTGGTGCAGACCCCCTTCAGACTTCCTCCTTCACAACTAAGCTCCAGGAATCGTGGGTCTGCGGGAAACCACTAGGAACAACTGCCAGGGCACCAGCTGCACCGTTGGAACAAGGTACTGTGTTCTACTTGAGGAAACAAGGTTAATTGCTTTTCTTAATTTCCAAGGCTTGCCTTTGTCTTACCTCCTTCTCATAACTTTTGCTTCCGAACATTGACAATATCGAAGTACTTTTGGCTACGTTGAATCTCGAACTATCTGACTGTGTGATCCTCGGCAACAGGCCCTGGTGTCTCTCAACCTTGGCTCCGGCCCTTTGACTTTCGAACTCCTGTCTTTGAGTGTTTCTTGATTCTGCCTGCCTAACCAAAATATTGCCTGTGATTTTTTTCCTCCAACTCCCTCTGGGGGGGCAGTGGCCATTACGGACACGGATTCAGCCTCTGAGGAGGAGAGGTTCGAGAAGGTACATTCCCACGGGAGAGATCCTGAAGAGGTGGTCGAAGAAAGCGATGGTGGTGCCGACGAGGCCCCGGTGGAGGAGCAGCCTTCCCTCCTGTTGCAGCCATTGCCCGAGTCTCAGGACAACTCGGCAGCCATTTTGATGGCATTCCAATCCTTATGTACGGAGATAGGACGAGGTTACCACGAGCCCTGATGGACGATCCAGAACCAGGCCCGTCGGGAAGCCCTCTGAGCAAGCGGAGGAGAGTTCATCCCCCGCCGCCCTTCATGCCCACACGGCCTGTGTAGCCTTCATCCACATCGCCGGATCCCAGAGACGACACAGCGATGGATACGACCACGGGGACGGATGGTGACGGTGGTGACGACGGGACGGACCTTTTATCACCACCCCCTCGGACTTTCCCGCCCGACAAAATTGGCTCTTTCCACGCCATGATCGCCAGGGCATCCGAGCTCTTCCAGCTCTGCCCGGAGAAACAGAAGAAGGAAGGCTTCCTCTATCAACGGCGAGAGGCCAAGAGAAAAACGGTGCTCGCGGTACCGTTACTCGACAATATCTGGGACGAGGGACTTGCCGTCCTGAAGAACCCATCCACGACGCCCGCCAAGAGGGACCAGTACGAGAAGAAGTACCGGGTCCCCGATGCCGCCCCCTTGTGCCTCAGGGCTCAGCCGACATCGGATTCCGTCGTCTCGGCAGCGGCCAAGAAGAAAGCGGCGGGGGCATCAGATTCAACCTCTACTTCCTCACCGGACGGCGAGGGAAAGAAATTGGACACCATGGGGCGACGGGTCATCGATTGTGGCCCGTTACGACAGGGAGCTTTCGTACAAGATAGCTCCCCTGCTGTACTTCCTACCAGACGACAAGAGGGCGGAGGCCCTAGAGATTCTGCAGGAAGGTGAGGTGGCATCGGACCACGCCATAACAGTGGCAACGGACATTGCCGATACCGGGTTTCGCTAGTTGGGCAACGGAGTTTACCTTCGACGACGAGGATGGCTCAAGGCGACAGACTTCCGTCAGGACGTGCAGACCAGGGTCTCGGATATGCCATTCGACGGCAACAACCTGTTTGGGAAAACGGTGGATGAATCGCTGCAGGCCATCAAGACCGAAACAAACGGCCCGAGCCCTAGGAGTCCTTCAGCAACGACAGCGCTTTCGGAGTGCCAGAGGCAGACAAGGAGCTTCCAAGGGATCCAACGCTGGCTTCTCTACGTACCGCCAGGCGGCCCGCTCCTCATCCCAGGAGGCCTACAGAGGTCGCGGCAAGCAAAGAGGCTCTCGTCCCCGTCGTCAAGGAGGCCAAAGCGGCAAGGCCACTTCCAAGCAAGACTGAACCGGCTGTAGCATCGGGCCCCCACCGAAGCACCCCGTTGGGAGGCCGGCTGACGAAGTTCGTCAGCGTGTGGGAGTCCATCTCCACCGACTGTTGGGTGCTGGATGCCCTGGCCCGCAGGCACACGCTCGAATTCCAAAAGAAGTGTCCCCGCATTCCTCCCGTGGCCAGGGAAAATCGCATCCCTCAACTGCTGTTGGAGGTAAAGGCGATGCTCAAGAAAGGTGCCATCGAGCTCATCCCCAAGAGGCTCTGGAGCTCCGGAGTATACTCAAGATACTTCTTCATCAGAAAGAAGACAGGCGGTTGGCGGCCCATCCTGGACCTACGTCGGTTAAACAGATAAATCAAGGCACAAAAGTTCAGGATGGTCACCCTCCAGCACGTGCTGGGACAGCTGGAGGAGGGTGACTTCCTATCGTCGTTGGACCTGGAGGATGCTTACTTCCACATCCCCATTCTAAAAGGCCACCGAAAGTTCCTCAGATTCGTAGTCCAGGGACGTCACTACCAATTCAGAGCTCTGCCTTTCGGGTTGAAGTCGGCACCCAGGGTGTTTACCAAGTGCCTAGCACCAGTGGCGGCGCGGCTGCGCCTGCAGGGGATCCACGTCTACCCCTACCTGGACGATTGGCTCATCCGTGCAAGGACAAGAGAACTCGCCGTCGAGCATACGGCGAAGACCGTCCGCCTACTCACGGAACTGGGATTCTCCATCAACTACCCCAAATCCCACCTGGTTTCGTCGCAGGTGGCGCTGTTTCTGGGAGTGAAGCTCGATACAGTGGAGCGATTGGCGTCGTCGTCGGAGGAGAGGACGAAGGCCATTTTGGGCAAGGTGCAGCGCCTGCTAGCCACGGACGTGGCCAGGGTGAGGTCCATCAAGTCCCTCCTCGGAATGATGTCCTCATGCATCTACCTAGTGCGCCTGTGCAGACTACGGATGCGTCCGCTACAAGAGTTCCTCGATGCCCGTTGGATGCAAGCGGCGGGCAGCTTCGAAGACAAGATCCCGCTCAACGAGGTTTTCCGTCGAGCGATTCGGTGGTGGGGCACCCGTGTGCACCTCACAGCAGGCACGGACTTTCAGACCCCGGTGCATCAGGAGACTGTGACGACGGACACCTCCCTGGAGGGATGGGGCGCGCACACCGGTCATCTCCACGCAAGAGTCCTTTGGCTCCTGGAGGAGAGGTCTCTTCACATCAACATCCTGGAGCTCCGAGCCGTGTTCTGGGCGCTCTAATCGTTCCTCCTGTCCCTCAAGGGCAAGGTGGTGAGGATTTTCACCGACAACACCACCATGATGTTCTATATCCGGAAGCAGGGAGGCACCATATCCCCAGCCCTATCCAAGGAGGCCCAGGATCTGTGGCACTGGGCCATCTCCCAGGGGATGTTTCTGGTTCCCTTCCATCTGACAGGAATAAAAAAACACCATTGCCAACTCACACAGCAGGGAGCTCCGCTCATGCCACGAGTGGGAACTAAGCCAGGATCAGGTGGATCGGCTCTTCCAACGATGGGGCAAACCCCAGATCGACCTGTTCGCGACGGCGAAGAACTCCCAAGTGCCAGAGGTTCGCCAGCAGGTTTCCCTAGCCGAGGAGCATGGGCAATGCTTTCTCGTTCCCCTGGGACGGCCTGTTCCTGTTTGCATTCCCTCCATTGCCGTTGCTGCTCCGTCTCATCAACCAACTCAAGAGGTCCCGGTGCAGGATGATCCTCGTCGCACCGGCGTGGCCGAGACAGATCTGGTTCCCGGACCTTCTGGACTTGTCAGTGTCTCCACCAGTCAAACTGTCGACGGACGCGGATCTTCTCTCCAGAGAAGGAGGCGCCATCCTTCATCACGACCCGGAGTCGCTGAACTTGCAGGCCTGGCTCCTGCAGCATTAGAGTTTGGAGGGTACGATATCCCGGCTGACTGCAGAGAGGTTCTTGCAAAGGCCAGGGTGTCCTCAACTCTCAAGTACTACGGACGTTAAGTGGAAGAGGTTTTCTGTCTGGTGCCAGGCACAGAAGATTAACCCTCTACGGATTACGGCCCCTCAAGTGCTACCGTACCTGCTGTCGCTGGCCAAGGCTGGACTGGACTGGCTCACGGCTCCATCAAGATACATCTGGCAGCGATCTCCCGATACACCAGAACTACAGGACGGCCGTCCTTGTGGTCTCATCGCCTGGTGAAGGAATTTATGAAGGGACTATTCCGATCATTCCTGCCAGTGAAGGCTCCAGCGCCAGCGTGGGAACTGAACGTGGTGCTGACCAGGCTCATGGGGGTGCCATTCGAGCCGTTGCATTCGGCCCTGTTGAAGATCCTGTCGTGGAAGACAGCGTTCCTTGTGGCCATCACCTCCGCACGACGCGTGGGAGAGATTCAGGCCCTATCCTGCAAGCCTCCATACTTGACTTTTCACGATACGAGGGTGGTGCTGAGGACGCACCCCTCCTTCATGCCAAAGGTGCCGTCGGACTTCCATCTTAACAAGCCCTTGGTGTTGCCAGTTTCCTTCCCGTCGCCTTCGTCGCCGGCCGATAGGACTCTGCACTCGCTGGATGTAGCTACAGCGCTTAAGTTCTACGTAGACAGAAGAAGAGTTTTCGAAAGACATCACAGCTGTTTGTGAACTTTGGACCTGTGAACCAAGGGAAGGCTCTCTCGAAGGCTTCCATTTCCAGATGGCTCTCCGGCTTCATCATGCACTGTCATCGGTTGGCTAACCGACCGTTGCCCGGCCGTCCGAGAGCACATTCGAACAGAGCTATCGCTGCTACTACGGCGTTCCTATCTGGTGTGCCCCTGCTGGACATCTGCAGGGCTGCTACGTGGAGGTCGACGCACACCTTCACGAGATTCTACTGCGTCGATTGGGACTCCAGGGAGGAGTCCAGGGTTGGCCAAGCAGTGCTGCGCAACCTGTTCGCCTGAAGGTGGGCCTGGTGAGGAGGTGAGAGTTGCTTAATGTTGAGTTTATGTAATGCTTAATGTTGAGCCTTTGCCACCTCCCGTGGTTGTGCATGTGTGTACTGCTATGTATTCTTATATTCATGAGCATGTGAATCCATGCCAGACCCCATGCTGGAGAAGGAACAAGTTACTTACCTATAACTGTTGTTCTCCTGCATGGGTCTGGCATGGATTCACATGCGAACCCTCCCTCCTTCTCCTCTGCGGCTCTTCACTTGGTCATATTGCCACTTTACATTCTCTACCAAATCTGAGGATGGCTGCCAGGGGAGGGGCTTAGGGAGAGGGCAGTCATTGGCTGGGGTCAGTATGACCCAGAGATCAGTGATTGGTTACTGCTAAGAAAGACAGATCAGAAACAAAACTGATACTGATTTTTTCTTTACCGAGGATTCCCAGCCTGACGACAGGGAATATTCATGAGCATGTGAATCCATGCCAGACCCATGCTGGAGAACAACAGTTACAGGTAAGTAACTTGTTCCTTCAATCACAACAATCCCTCTCTGGTCTAATCTGATTTCTTCATGAGAATGCAAGTCTACCCCTGCTGACTCTGGAGTCACCCGATAGGGAGCTAAAGAACCCGGGGTAACTTCCCAGTACAAAAGAGTCTCTCTAACTGAGTTGGGTTGAATCTGTAAAGCAGGAGTCATTAGTCGCAATAATGGAGTCTCATGGTTATTCACAGGCCTATTATTTAGCACTTGCACCGCATCAAACACACGATCACGCCAGCCTGCCAAACTGCCATCTCCAGATTGGCGCAGCTGTTCTTTCAACAACCCATTGATCCTTTCAATTAATCCTAACGCTTCGGGGTGATAAGGGATATGGTAGAGCCACTCAATACTCTTTTCCTGATAATATTCCTGAATTAATTTGCCTTTGAAGTGTGTCCCATTGTCATTTTGAATTTGCAAAGGCACTCCGTAATGCAACGTGATCTGATCTAACAACTTAATGGTGTTCAGTTGTGTAGCACATTTGCAGGGCAAAACCATCATATATCCAGCATATGTATCCACAATGGTACATGCATACCGACAGCCTTTGCTGATTGGCAGAGGACCAATGTAATCAATCTGCCAAATTTGACCTGGTAACTTTCCTCTTTGCAACGTGCCCTAGACAATCTGAGGGATAGGCCTATGCTGTTGGTGTTGGCACACCGGACATTGCAAAATGATTGTTTTCTCTACCTCTAAAGGAATACTGATTCCTCGAGCTTGTGCCCAACTGATAGTAGCCTTTTCTCCAAGGTGACCACATTTCTGGTGAGCCCATTTGGCCAAACCCTCCAAATCGCCTCCGCATCCACAGATGAAATCTTGGTGTGTTCATCTGCAACAGAATTAAACCAACGTTCTAATGAATCTGTAGCACAATGCGCATCCATATGATACACAGTGACTTCACTTTGTGATAACATTTCCGCAATATCTTGCCACAGCTCTTTTCCCCACAACTCTTTTGAATGAATTTTCCACCCATTCTTTTGCCAGGTCGGCAGCCACACCGCCATCCCATTCGCCACTGACCATGAATCTGTGTACAAATGACATCGACCAGGGGTCTCTTGTTTCAATGCTTGGTAAACTGCTTAAAGTTGACTGGTCTTCCCTTTCCCTGTCGTTGTCAAAATCTTTTTAGTCTTGGGATTGTATGACACCGCTTTCCAGTATCGCTCAGTTCCCACATATCGAGCCGAGCCATCTGTAAAGCAGGCATGCTCTGTCTGCTCTACGGTCAGATCGCCATAAGGTACTCCCCATTTCATTTGAGACTTGCGTTTCTCAGACACTTCCGGTGGTATGTAATCTGAGGGTGGTATGTTGGCTACTTGCTCATGTAATTTTGTAACCTCACCCTTCCCTGATTTGGCTCTGTCTTTAATGTACCATTTCCATTAAATTATGCTGGCTTCTTGAGCGTGTCCTATTCTGTGTGTTTTAGGAGAGCTCAACACCCATTGCCTAATCGGGATTTCCCGGCCTCATCAACACATCATGCCCCACTGTCATTTGCTCAGTATTGACAAGGGCCCAGTAACATGCCAGCAACTGCTTCTCGAACGGAGTGTATGAGCTACCAGCATCGGGCAATTTACGACTCCAAAACCCCAATGGTACACGTTTCCTGTCCTGTTTCTGCCACACACTCCAGTTAACGTAATTGTCTTGCACAGACACATTTAATTCCACTTCGCCTTCCTTCAGTGGCCATAAATCAAGCACCTGCTGCACGGTGTCTTTCGCCAAATCAAGTGCTTTTTGCTGCTCCTCCCCCCCACTGAAACTCATATTTCATTTGTGTCACTTCGTAGAGGGTAGCCAGTATCTGCCCTAAATGGGGAATGTGCTCTCTCCAAAACCCAAACAGCCCTATGAACTGCTGAGCTTGCTTTTTGTTCATTGGAGTGGTGAACTCAAGTATTTTCTGCCGGGCCTTTGGCACCATCTCTCGATGCCCATTATGCCACTGAATCCCTAGGAATATCGCTGTCTCAGCTGGCCCTTGAATTTTGTTCGGGTTAATCTCCCACCCTTCCTTCTTCAATCCTTCCACTTCGCTCATCCTTGTCCTGAATCAAAATATCATCAATATAGTGAGAGATTTGTATGTCAGGTTTACATGGTATCTTGTCTAAGTGCTCTGCCACCAGCCGGTGACAGATGGTCGGGCTATGCATGTACCCCATAGGTAACCTTGTGAAGGTGTACTGACGCCCATTCCAAGAAAATGCGAACTGCTCTTGGCACTTTTCAGCAATTGGCACAGAGAAAAATGCATTGGCTAAATCTACCACTGCATACCAGGTCCCCTCAAACTTTTGGACATTCTCAATCAAAGTAATGGCATCTGGGACTGCGGGCACTAAGGGAGGAGTGTGTTTATTTAACTTGCGGTAATCCAAGGTCAGCCTCCAAGACCCATCCCCTTTTTTGACAGGCCAGAGCGGGTTGTTCCACGTGGTAATAATAGGGCGTAACACACCCGCCTCTACGTACCCTTTGATAGTGTCTGAAATTTCCTTGTGCCCCCTGGGAATGCGGTATTGTTTCATCGCTACCCGCTTGGTTGCCATAGGCACCTACCCTGGGGTTATCTTCAATTTGCCTACAGTAACAGGAGTGCAAGTCAATGCACTCACCCCAAACTGATACGTTTTACCTCCAAGTCCCAAAGTCAATCTTTCCAGGATGTCAAAGCCAATTATGTACTCTGTTATCGGGACAATCAACACATGGTATTTCTGCCTAGTCAAATTGCCTATTTTCATATCCACTTCTGTTTGTACTGCGGGAGTCTCCTTTCCCCCTAGCCCTGTAAAGGGAAAGTGTCTGCCTTTGAATCGTGTTTGATTTCCATGAATCAGAGAGGCCTCCGCCCCCGGTGTCTATCAATGCTCGCACCCCTTGCGTGTTTCCCGGCCCCTAAAAAATCTTAACATTAATATTGGGTCGCCTATCAACTTTTATGCGAGCGGATGCTGCCGGAGCTTGGCCGTAACCCTAGTCAAATTTTGAATGAGTGTAACCTGACTAGGCCTCTAACATTGCACTCGCCACCTTCCTTAAATCAGCATATGGTGGCTGGTATGGGGAGAGAATCCCCATAGACCCTTCTTCCTGTTCTTCCTCAGGAGAGGCTGAAGGTGAGGTGTCCCTCTGTGGCTTAGTCACCACCTGTTTCTTAACCTGTTTATAGCCCTCTTTGGCTGCAAGCCCTCTCTTTTTGTACAGTTCATACATTACCCTGGTATCAATGCCATCAATCTCTTCTCGTGGCACACCATCTTTTAACAAGGCCAAAAACATGTCCTTTCTGGACACTCGGGAGTCTCTACTATCTTGCCTCCTGCCTTCAATTCTTCTCTCACTACGCCCCTCTCCCGCGGCTTGTCATCACTCTTGTCCCATTCCCCTAAGTCTGCCAGTTTACGGATGGCATCCACTACTTCATCAGTGGGTTTGCCCGTCATACCTACAAGCAAAGTCATAATGACTCTCTTGTATGCGGGCGGGGCAGTTCTGATCACCATATTCCTAGTTGAAACTGAGAGCGGTACGGCCCCCATGTGTCCTGGTGCATCTACATGAATTACCTCCTTCATAGCATGCTCCCTGACCTTTTGAATCACTTCTTTCAAAGTGTACCACCTCTTTTCCTCACTGGGCCAATCTGTTGTGATAGGATACTTGCGGTTACATGCCTGGGCTGCTAGGTGCAACAAAGACACCTGTGAATCTTGCCCGTCATCATCAGGGGGCGCCCTGCCCTTAAAACCTCCTGTATACTGGTGTCAGTTGACAAAGGCAAAAAGCGCAGTGAGTCTGTGGAATCCACTTACAAACCTGCAGCTCCCCCATCTAGCAATCTTACCATCCATGTCAGTAAAGGTTCCCCTGACTTTTGCCTCAAACGACTAATGATTTCCCCAACCTCCTGCTGGGTGTAATCTTCCAGTGTGGTTAGATCCACAACCCCGCCTGCAGGATTCTGCGGGTGGGGTCTGGCACGCCGTCTTCGCCGTCACTGCCTTTTGATTAAGTTCCGGCTTGGAATCTGACTCACTTGCCGAGCTGCTCTCTGGGCTTGTTGAGTCAAAAATGTCTCCATCCCACTTATCAGGGTCCCAATCCACACCTGCGGTAGTGATTACAGCTGCCACTTTCCTTTGATTGACCCCCCCCCCCTCGTCTTTTTCTATATTTGTACTGGGCCACTCTGACTGCTGCCCTCTCTGCCACCGCCTGATATTTACCAGCTTTATTTTTAAAAAGTTTCATCTGTAATTCCAGCCGGCACCTGTGGATCCTAACTTTCCCAGCGCCGTGTCCTTGGCTGAAGCATGCATTCCAGTCTCAGCAACGAATAACGTTGAAAACATGTTTTTCAGCAAGTGCAGCTTCCACTGAGGCTGAGGCATGGAATAAATATCCATTATGGCTCTGAGTTCTCCCAGAATGCACTGCACACCAGCGCCATGTTTTAGCTCAAGCATCACAGCCTGTTAGGCAGAATCACCTGCAGTACCCTTTGGGAACACTACAGGCAATTAGGACTACAAGTGTAAGCACAATTTCACCTTTGGTACAAGCCTGTACTACACAGTAAAGTGGTAGCGATGGATGAGCAGCCAGACTTTTCTCAAGAGTTTAAGTGAGCAGTAGAACAAGTTACACAAAGGACCAACTAATACACTTACTCAAGGTTTCTTGGTAAAAGAATATACATGTATTTACTCAGTCTGTTAGAAAACATTACACTAGCGCAAGCAGCTCAATATCACACACTAATACACCACAAAAATCCAAGTAAAATGAACAAGTTTAGCTCCAAAATGAAGGAAGAGCAAAATGCACTTAAGATACTTAATAAAGGAGGGAAAAGACAAGGTTATAAGAATAGACAGCCCAAATAGATTCATAGGCAGGGCAATGGGTTTCAGTTACATACAACCAGCAATTCTTCTCAATAGGCCTGGGCCAAAGTCAATGGTTCAGAGTCTTTTGTATAAGATAGCACAGTTCTGGTATATAACGGTTAAGTCTTTGCCACAGATTTTTAAAGGATTTGGCTAGGCGAAAAATTTGACGAATGTTAAGGGAAGGACAAGACTTCGTAGTTAAGGAAAGTTTCACGCACTTTCTCGATGGCCGAAAAGATTTCCGTACCGCATTTGCACAGTACTTTGTCAATGAAGAAAGCTGTAGCTGAGGCAGTTGTTCCTGGCAGTTCGACCAGACCTCGCTGTTCCTGAGCTTCAGTCGTGGGGACAAGGAGGACGTCGGGAGGTTCCTGCACTGCCCAGGGAAGAGGCCAAAAGCTGTAGCAAGACGTCGGTTTAAGGTGTGAGTGCCTTAAAGTCCACGAGCTGGTTTCCTTCCCTCTGGCTATCCGTTTTTCAACAGCACTCTGATGAAAATTCGACCAGATGGGGACGGTGTCCAGGTGGCTTGCAAGTTGGTTGTTCCCACCAAACTCAAGGGAAGAAGTTAACCTTGAAGGGCTTCTCTGTCGTTGGAGTTTCAGGCAATTTGCACCTGCAGCAGGGCTTCACTGGTCATCCAGGAGTTGCAGCAGTCCTCTTTCCTTCCTCTCCTCTTCGGTTCTGTTAGGCAGAATCCTGTGCCGTTCCCTTAAGGAGCACTGCAAAAAGATTAAGACTACAGGTGTTGGCATTAATCCCAATTGGTAGCAGTCTGTACCACCCAGATTTACCTGGTAGCTGTGGCTGAGCAGTCAGACTTCTCTCAAGAAGAGTTAGGCAGTGTATAGAGTATACACAATAGAGCCAAAAATACAGTAGAACAAGCAAACACTGACCAGAGCTTTGGTATTAAAAGTATATAATTATTTATTTAACACACACTTTAAGCAAATACACTGGCACTAATATATCAAGCAAGTTCACACACAGTCACTATAAGTATATACACCTCCCTAGTTAATTATTCGAAAAGTCTAGGTTAAAACACCACTTATTAATAAAACGGAGGTGAGCGCGTACCCTTAGATAGCACTCCAATAATTCGTTAAAAAGGGAGAGAAAAAGCAGAGCATGGAAATAACGCAGTACCAACACTTTTAAGAAACCCCAGCAAGTCAGGAAAGGCAAGGTCTACTGTAGAGCCAAAGTTCATAAGCCAGGCTCACTCATGGAGAGCGCAAGGCGGAATGTGCCCAAGATCACACAGTGGAAATGCACTCAAAGTCTTTGCAGAAAATGTCAAAAAGAGGTTGGACCAGTTCAGAAAGGTAAGGTTAGAAGGTCTGGAGGCCAACCCAGTTGGAGAGCCAAGGATTTACGGGACACCTTGGACAGTCCGTTGCAAGGGAGGCCAGGCGGGACACAGTACCTTAAATGGAGAGAACGTTCCAGCGGGTGCAGTTGTTCCTGGCAACGGGTGCAAGTCGTGGCTTCGACCAGAGGAAGAGATGATCTCGACAAGGAAGAAAGCTGGAGGTTGTTGCACTGCCAGGGATGAAACCAGCCGCAGAGTTCCCGATTAAAAGGTACAACCCTTTTATTCGCGGTCAGTGGTGAAGCGTGGCTATCCGGCCGCAGGGGTGCTTGGCACAGGCGATTCGACCAGACGTCCGGGAAGGCGAAAAAGGCAAACTGGTTGATCCCACCAGCTCAAAGGGAAGAAGACTCTCCTGGAAGAAGATCTCCTCTGTCGTTGGGGAAATGGTGAGGTCTTTACAGCAGGGCTCCACCAGGGGTGTCATCGTTGTAGATGGCTCAGCTTCTCCCCTCTTCGGATTCTTTAGGTCCTGTGGCGAATTCTGAAGTTCCAGTCCCAAAGGCCCTGCTTTTATGCAGAAAAACCCCCATTCATCAGCCTAGCTGTCAATCACACATGCTAAGTGGTGAGCCGGGTCGGCTCACCACTGGGCCAATCAGAGAAGAGTGCGACTTGAGTTGCCAAGGCAATTCTGTCCAGGGTGCCAAATCCCCCCTCCACCCCTCCTATGGAACCCAGACAGAGTGGCACCACTTGGAGGGCTTCTGTGGAGAAGCCCGCCAAAATAGTGGCACAAAGGGCTCGACCTTGGTCAGAGTTACAGAGAAGTACACAAACGCCATTTTGGAACCGAGTTCTGTCAAAAAGACCCAACCGTAGATTTAATGTTAAATAAATAAACCGGCGGTATCTTTAACATTGCACCAAAAAGTGGTGCGTTTAAAATCAATGGGAAAATCCCATAGAGAATATTCCGAAGGAATATTTCGCGTGGTAACCACTGCCACCAGCCAGAAACTTGACAAGGGGGGACTGCACAGTGCCCCCTTGAAAACAGACCCAGGGGTAATCGAATTACCCCTACCAGTACCTCCACAATATGATGGTTTGTACTGGTTCTGTTCACAATTTTGGACTAGTAAAGCCAATGGTGACTTTACATGCCCTGGGAGACGGTAGTCAGTCCCAGGGTATGGAGTCTGTTTGGGGGTCACTAAGACACCCCTGCGTTACTGCACTGAGGGTGCTGTGTAACACTCATACAAAAGAGGTGATGCCCTATGGAGTAGAAAGAAGTTACCCTATAGCCCATGAACACATACCAAGTCAAAAGTACACCTCAAATCATGTCTAAGAGTGGGAGGAAAAGAGTCTCACTCTTAGCAGGAGAAAAAAACAAACCCCAAAAATCCAGCAAAGCTGCTGGGGGACTCACTAGGTTTGGGAAATTAGCCTTATAAGAGAATTCTCCCTAACAGGTTATTTCGTTCCAGTGGTTGACTCTGCTTTCCAAGTCCCAGAGACCTGCTTTTAAACAGTTTTCCCCATTCATTCCAGCCTGGCTGTCACTCACACAGCAGGGTGGCTGTCCATGCCGGACAGCCAGCTGGCCAATCATGCCAGAGTGCATGCAGGTCTCCTAGGAGACTAAGCACAGGGAGTTTCGGGCACCTCCCTCACATCCTGTCCACCCCAGACACCCTGGCGCCAGAGGAGGGCTTCAACACTGAAGCCCGCCAAAGGCCAACGAACAAAGGGACCAAACCTGGTTTGGCGCGCAGAGACAAACGCAAGAAGACCTTTCCTAAAAGAAATGGTGACAAAAGATGACCGGAGTCTGTTATTACAGATAGGTCTTGGGCGCCATATTGGAAAACACGGCTGACCCGATTTTTAGCTTCCGTTGTTAGCAGTCAGGTAAAATCATGGTAGTTTGATCTAAACCACTGCCACCAGCCATTTAAATTAGGAATGGGTCAAAGTTTACTGTTACATGAGTGTTTTTACTCAGTGGAAGCTAGGCAACCCCTCCAGCAGTCTATAGGAAGATAGTGTGTGCTGGGTCAGTAAATTTAAAAAGACTAGGAAAGCCAATTTAACTTTACATGCTCTGGGAGACGGTAGTCAGCCCCAGAGAAGGTATTTAAACCTTGGGGAGTCTGAAAGACACCCCAGTGTCACTGCACTGAAGGTGCTGTGTGATGCACAGAAAAAGATAATGCCACTGGAGTTGTTTTAAAACTCCATAACCAAAGAACACAAAAGTAAAACACACATCGAAATAAATGAGTGTGGGAAAAAAAGGCTCAAACTCTTTCCAGGTAAAAAATCAAATCCTAGAAATCCAGCAAAGTTGCTGGGGGTCTCAAAAGGTAAGGGAAATTAGCACATATTGAGAATTCTCCCTAACGGGGCCTCATCTGGGGCACAAACTCTGAGAGTGTTTTCCCCTTGGAGGGCAAGATCACGGCCATCAAAAGGGCCACCACTCACTTCCTCACCCGAGAAGTGACCTCAGCCTGGTGGTACCAAAACTTATTAGAAATCATGGCGGCGGTCCTACTGGCTGTACCCCACACGAGACTCTAGATGAGATTACAGCTGCACTTCGCAGCCTCATGGAATCAGGCGAGGGGCTCCCAAGCAGAGCTTGTCAGCATTCCTCCATCTCGCCTCCCGTACCTCACATGGCGTTCCTGGGACAGCAACCTGCGGATGGGCAAGCCCTTTCGGCAGCCGGCCCCCGCAGATCACCATCACCACAGATTCCTCCCTGGAAGGCTGGGGGGCCACTTTGGACAACCACTGCGTCCATGGAGTCCGGACCCTGCAGGAACGGGAGTCTCATATTAACTGGCTGGAGCTGAAATCCATCTAGCTAGCTCTGTGTCCTTCCGCTCATTGGGGGCAAGGTTGTCCCACACCCCTGGTTCACAGGGTGATCTGCAAGATAAAGGAATCTTGTCACCTCAGCATCATTCTGATAGCTCTGTGGTGGCCAGCGAGACCATGGTTCTCGGAGCTTCTCATCCTCTCGAACAGGCCACCCATTCACCTGCTGATGGGCCCAGCTCATCTTCTTGCGCAGCAGGGGAGCCGGGTCATCCACCCCACTTCACAGAAATTAGCCCTTGCAGCGTGGTTCCTGGGCAGGTCACGCTGAAGCACCTGAGCCTATCACAGGCTAACCTAGAAATCATTCAGGGCGCTTCTAGGAGCCAGTACAAGAGTACATAGACTAGGTACTGTCACTGGACGGACTCAAAAGAGATTTGGCCTCCTTACGTGCATTGGATGATGTGCTCTCCTTCTCTGCACACCTTGCTCACTCAGGAGTACAGGTGGACACGTGCTGCACCTATTTGGCAGCCATAGGGGCCTACAGAAATTCGGAGGAGGAGGTCTTCTCTTCTTCCAACCCAGTGGTCAAGCGACATTTGGCAGGCCTCACCAGGCTCTACCCGCCCATCCAGAAACCACACCCTTTGTGGGACCTCAATTTTGTGTTAGGCACCTTGGCGCACAAACCGTTCGAGCCAATGGCGTCCGCGTACATCAGGCTGGTCACCAATAAAACAGCTCTGTTGGTGGGCCTCACCTCTGCTCGCAGAGTCAGCGAGATCCAGGCACTGGTGTCTTCAGAAGCCTATACTACTTTTCACAAGGGTAATGTGGTCATGAGAATGCACCCCGCATTCCTACCTAAGGTAGCCTGCGCTTTCCATCTAAATGAGGAGATAGTCTTACCTCCATTTTTTTGCCGACCCTAAAGACCAGGCTCCGAGGGTCTTGCACTGTCTGGAAGTCAGACATGCTCTGAAATTCTATCTGGACAGGACCAAGGGCTTCCGCAAGTCAGACGCCCCCGTTTGTCACCTTCAGGGGGTGGAGGGGTCAAGGCCCGGTTATCAGGTATCCAAGGCCTCTATAGCAAGGTGGATGGTTTCGGCCGTCAGGGAGGCCTATGAGGGGCAGCACAAACCACTTCCAGCTAACATGCACGCCCACGCTGTCAGAGCCAAGGACACGGCCATCGCCTTCCAGCGGCAGGTCCTGTGGCAGGCCACAGCAGGGTGGCCACCTGGGCCACCCCTTCGGCTTTCTGTAAGCACTACTGTTTGGACGCCGGCTTTAAGTCAGATGCGGCTTTCAGACAGGCAGTTCTAAGGAATCTGTTTCCTTAAGGAGGGGCTCCTCTCCACCCTGGGGCTACATTCAGTTGTTATCGCCCCTGCATTATGGTGGAAAAGGGACGGGCTGTAAAAGTAATTAATAGTTCGTCACTGTAGTGACTAACATACTCCTAGCCCATAGTCTCCTTTCCTCCATACGTCCCACCATCCTCCCCCTAATAATACTGGTGTCATTAGGCAATGTTAAATATTGTCGACGCGTCAATGGGGACTGAGGAGTGGCGCCAGTGGGCGGAATCATGGGTGCGCATGCTCACAGGGCCGTGCCCCGCACGTCTCTAAATTTAAACGGGAAGAAGGGTTTTCTTTGGTGAAAAAAGGTTCTGTCTCCCGTCCCTAGGAGGGACGCCCATACAGTATCGAGGAAAGGGGACTATGGACTAAGAGTATGTTAGTTAGTCACTACGGTGAGTAACTAGTAATATTTAGGTAATGATGGCGTATGAGCTTTCTGCTTCCCGACCATTCAGTTCACAATTTGTGCAGGTAGTCCACAACACCCGACTGTCGCCAACAATCTCCAGCTGCCCCTTCCTGAAAGATATTGGCCAGCCAGCACCTAATCTGAATCTAAGAGTTTTGTATAGACTGATTATCAGGTATACAAAAAAATATTTAGTGGGTCGTTTTTCAGTTTAGGTTTGGTACTTTGTTTATGTAAAATGTTATCAAAATTGTTTTCAGTCTAGGTACAATGCCTGTATAAATAGTAATTTTGAAACAACTCCCAAGAATTACTGTTTGATTAACCTTCTACAGAGACAAGCACACTCCTTCACCAGCTCATTCTTCTGACCCCATTAGTTTTCTTGTATGTGGGCTTGTGGGAAGACAGCAGCAATGTTTTGTGCCAGGGAATCCTGTCCAGCCAACACTGGCTTGCCAGATTACATAGCATAATGTTGGCCTTTCAACTACTGATTGAATGCGTACCCTATGGATAGCAATGCCATTTATTTGATGCTCCCGTATTTGCCTAATCTTACTCTCTTATCTTCCAGGCATGCAAATTTGCCCTCCGGATGTGTGCTCCCAATATGGGCTGTGATGGTCTTGGTGACATGTTCAAGAACCACCTGCATGAGAACAGAGGCTTGCACTATGGCGAGTTCATGAACGATGTCTGCAAAAATCTTGTGAGTAGCGTTCTGGGCAGCCAGCATAAAGTGTGTTTGTTGTTGGGTAGAAATGCCCAAGTCAGTGAAGTAGCTAAGAGGAGTAAACTACCTTTATGGAGGGCCACTGTAATTATGCGGCAGGTTTGGCCTAAATATGCTCCAAGATAAAACCTATATGTTCTGCACATTAATAAGGCCAGTCTATAGGTTTTGTTTTGGGGCATTATTTAACTCGTCCCGCATTTTAACATATATTCAGAAATTATAGAAGTTTCATTTAATAAGTTGTAATCCCTATTGTAAGGGTGCAGAAGGAGGAGACTGACACACGGCTGGCATGGTTGTTGGTATAGACTTTTATTAGTAATGAAAAATAAAGAGAAAACCTAACTTTCCCTAACGGTAAGAGGCAGTATCCGACCTCAACTAAAAATAGTAAGGGATTTGTCAAGATGTCCATGTAAATCAATACTCCACCGTCCTGTGTCAAAACCCTACTTCTGTCCCTCACACTTGTAACTAAACCAAAAAGATAGTGGATCTTTTTGGTCTAGAAAAATGTTTCCCCTTTTCTGGACAGCGGATCACAGTTCCAATTGTTAGGTGGGATCTTTACCTGAAAGAATGACTACCTTTCCGAGTCTCGATCCCTTTCCAGGGGAAAAACAAAGTTTCAGGTTGAAATCAAATAAGGAGCAAAGTTCTCAGTTTCACTCAAAAGGATAAAGTTACACCTTAACCATCATTAATCCTTATTGCACATAATTACTTTTCACTGTTGTGTTAAGGGAGACAGCTGGAGACTGTCTCCCTTCTCCAGATATCTTGTAAACCTGTTTCCCAGAGAATGACCCCCTTCTCAAGGTGTCTGACTCTCAGTATTCCTCCACACAAAGCTAATGAGAATGACTCCCTTCCCCTGGACGCTCTCTTCACTTGGTTTTTACTATTTCACAATGCCAGGGGAATGACTCCTATTCCCTGACCTTTCTTGGCTTTGTCCTCACACTTCTTGGCTTTAGTCTCACAGTTTTTCTTTTTTTGTTTACTTTATTCATTAACAGGTTCACATTGCATCCAACACCCTATAAACATATACAACAAAAGATGAGAAAAGGTCACAATCCAGCATGAACCTCCAAGGTGTGATTACAGACATAGAGAAACTAATAAACCAAAACTGTCCCCACGTTTATCGACAAAGCACATATACATAACATGCAATCAGGCCCGCCACTGTTACTCCAGTGGTGCGTCCATTGGTCCCACCTGTTCCTTCCTCACAGCCCTATTGCTGACTGCCTCTCTTGCCATTAAGAACACGCAAACCAGGTCCCACACATTTCCAGATTCAGAATGCCCCGGCAAAATTTTACAATATCCATGTCCCAGATCACAACACTATGCCAAGTCTCACAACTGCTTCCCCACAGTCCGAGCGACAGGGCTAGACCAGAGTATCAGAACACATCTTTTGGCTAGGATCATACAAAATAGATCCCAGTCTCCTCCCACCCTTAGAGACTCCCGGGAGCCATTCAAATAGACAACAAAGACGATCCAGAGGCACCTCGTGGCATATCATATGTCCGGTCATTTCAGAAACCTGCTTCCAGAAGGACGACAAAGAGGGGCATTCCCACAAAATATTAAAAAATCCAGCATGACACCTGCCATCATTGGAGTCCTGAAATTTCCACTGGACCAGTGGGTAAAAATAGACCCAGTGAAGGATTTTAAATTGTATAAATTGAAACCTAGCACATATTACCTTCTTAGTGTATGCGCACATATATTGCCACCTCCTATCCTGCAGGTCATACCCAATATCCCCCGGCCACTGTTATCTACATGCCAATTCCGCCATGGAGGCAGAGCTGGTACCATCCGATAAATAGTGGACACCACCCAACCAGCATTCTGTGAGTTGACAAGATGCTTCAGAATCACACTCCTGCAGTTCAACTGGGAACTCAGAATATCATGGTCGAAATGCCTCAAAAATCCTAAAATACTGGTACGCCAGCCCAAACTTGCCCCCAAGCTTAACCTCAACTTACACCCAGGATACAAAGGTCCTGTCCAAATAAAAGCTGAACATATTGTTGATTCCCAGACCCGATCATTTCCTCTTATGACACCATCACACATTGGAGCAATACACTGAATGTCACAATCGCCAGCTCTGGCGCATACGGTCGCGGTTCCCGCCGCTGCAAGCACAACCTCTGCCATGAATGGACCATACATAAGACCGGGTCAAGTGGACATTTATCAGGAGTCTTCATAGACATTAAAGTGCCCTGCAAACAATGAGGCCAAACCGACCGCCTTTCGATGTGCACTTGAGAGAAAAGGCTGCAAGCCCCGCAGCCAGTATGAAGCAAACGAGACCTGGGCCACCAAATAATAGAGTTCCATGTCGGGCACGTTGAGACCTCCTTGTTCCCACGTGCTATTAAGCACCTACCATCCAAACCAACTTAATCCGCAGTGTCAGTAAATTCCTAAAGTGTTGGCAACCAGGCCAGACTGGGATGTTAAGGAACAAATATAACAATTTAGGAAGGATCACCATTTTGATAATGGCCACTCTGCTCAAGAGTGAGATGGGAAGCGTGGCCCAATGCTCAATTTTCCCTCGTAGCGCCTCCATATAGGCCCTGTGATTATCTTTCAAACGCCGAGGTCGGTTCCTGATAATGACTACATCCAAATATTTGCTGCTAGCCTGCTCCCAACAGAACCCCCCTAAGCCAGGTGGTCCCCTGGTAGTCTCATTCAACGTAAATAAATAGTTTCGAGGGGATTGGGTCCTCCGACGTATTCCATATCTATGACAGGTAATCACCACAGCTGTGCTGCTTACCTGTCATAGATATGGAATACGTCGTCGGCCCATCCCATCGAAAGAACGTTACCAGGTAAGAAAGTAACTTGTTCTTTGGATGGGGGATAGCTCAGGGGCAACGCATTTTCTCTTGGAAGCAAGACAACTCACAGCCACTCAGGTTCGAATCCCGGGCTCGCGCTTAGAAACTGGTTCTCTGTTTTAAGCGCATTATAATAGAACAATTCTAATTATTATAATTATTATTCACCTGCAACCCAGATACCTCACTAAAAAGCTTTGTTCTCCTGAGAAATCGGCTTCATCTTCCTCTCTGGTCTTTCACATATAAAATAACATTGTCCGCATAAAGAAATATGTGGTCCTTGACCGCTCCCAGCGCCAGTCCTTGGTGCATGCTGTGATCTCAAAGGGACTGCAAGTGGTTCCATTGCAGTGGATCGCGCTCTGAAACACTTGTGTACGAGCGCAATAGAAATAAATTATCAATATCAATCGCAAACCGAGACAACCCTGCTGCATCCCCAACTCAAAGGACTCTGAGCACATACCAAAGAGGCCAATCCAAGCAGTCACACCAGAATACAAGACCTTAACGCATTAAATATAATAAAGCAGCAATCCCACTGTATCCCAAACTCCAAATAGACAATCCCACGCAACGGAGTCGGAAGCCTTTTCCATATCCAAAAGTGTGCTGAAAGGTAGCCCATACTTACAGGGGTACCCTTTAAATACGGGTACCCCTAATCATGCTCCCCGACCGGCATTCTGTCCTCCTGGCCGGCTCCACCAAACTGGTGCTAAGCAGGCACCTTATATACTGTTTGACTTGGTTACTGGATACTGGCATAGCTCATCCAACACTGTCCTTCTTCCTTACAAGGGACACTGCAGTCTTCCTTCTTGCATGGCCGGGATTCCATTTAGGACAAAACTACTTAGCATACTGCTGCCTAGGCAAAAATACATTGTAGCTCCCGTTTATCATCATTTTATATATTATAAACATTTCTGTTTATAAACATCTCCCTGTTCCATCCTTTTAGGCCAGGGTATTCAAAATACTGGACCCTCCAGTACAATCTCCTAATTTTCAAGAAAAAGGATAATTAATTTACTAAACTACCCATTCAGTCCAAGACAACATAAAACTGGTGAGTGTCATAACAAGTACACAATATGAAGATTATGTAGCTATGGTTTCTTTCCCTTTTTGATGCATAAAATGCATTTGAAATTCTAAATCCTAAATCTTTTCATTATCACTTTTCTTTCTTTGATATTCAGTTTGTTATAACAAAGTTTGAAAGACATGTCAATTAAGTTAGTACCTTGATCTTTAAGTCATTTTATTTTTTAAATATTTTTTTTCTTAGAAACTCTCCTGAGGATCCCTTTTAATCATTAAAAAAAAGTGAAACGTGTGTAGAAAGTATACAAATACTCTGTCATGCATTGAGTTTTTAGTCTGCCTGAAACAGCTGCTCGGCCACATTGTGTGCTCTGCCAGAGCTAGCCGACACCAGGCAATGTCTGTAGTCTATTTTTAGCACAGGCGGCATTCACCGTGTTTTGAGATTTTAAAGCTAAATAGAGTAACAGAATAACATTTAGAAGTGTATTCAACTAATAGTTATTTGCACCTAATATTTAAATACTGTCTTCATTTAGTGCCTGGTCTCGCCTGTGGGTGATTTATTTTTGCATGAAAAAAGCTTTTTCAGTGCTATAGTGCTTTGAGAAGTCTTACCTAATTGTAAAGTGCTTGGGGGGTGCAGGAAGGCGCTGCCCAAGGCTCTTGCTCCTCCCCAACAGCGTCAACCGCTTGCACAGACGAATCGATCTGAGCCAATACTGCAGTCTCCGCAAGTTCAATGCTGTACACCACCCCAGGATTAACTCGGACTGATCTAGGTGCACCACAAAGGGGAGAAAAGGGAGTAACCTACCCGCCAGGATTTTACTAAATATCTTTGTATCCATGTTAATCAGGCCTATAAGAAGCACATTCCAGGAGGATGATGAGGAGGCCAAACAACTATTAGGATCTGTAGCAACTGACCTGCACTGTTACATAAACATCAAACAAACCAACACTGGTGATCAATAATAACCAGATAACGAGCACACTCATGCATCCAACAATAGTGTCCATATTATACATGACCAGACTACACAGGGCGCAGAACAGCGGCCGTGCCATACCTCCCTCAGTCCAACACCACATCAGCCTTTAAGCAGGGACTCCAAAAAAGTAAATACTTCAGCCAAATCTAAAAACAAATGGGTCTTCTTATCATGGATGACTATTAACGTAGAAGGATACAGCATAGCATACTGCAATCCCTGCTTCTTTAGCAAACGTTTAGCTGCCAAAAAAGACAGCGGGCCCTCTGAACCGTTGGGGTAAAATCCGGGAAGAACAAACCTCTGGAATCCTTATATTTTAAGTAGCTCATTTCACGCACCCTGTGCAATATAACATCTCAGTCTCGATAGTTCAAGAACCGTGCAATTACTGGGGGTGGGTTCTGACCAGGCCTGGTCCTCTGCACTGACACACGGTGTCTCAATTAGAAACTTGGAGGAGAGTGTGGGGTCCATAAAGGTTTCCATAAATATTTCCATATTCTGCATCTGGATGTATTCCGGAATCCTCACCACCCTGATATTGTTGTGGCGAGACCTCGCCTCCAGGTCCTTGTTCTTGTATCGAATGTCTCACCTCCCGCTACAGCATACGGATTGCCTGGGTCACCTCAGTGCTCGTATCCTACAACACACCCACTCTGTGATCAGCCTCCCGAAGATGACCTTCTCTATGCGTTCCTGCATCCTATCCATTCTGTACTCCATAACATCAAGCTTGGTGTTGAGAGAAGCAAACAAGCTCTTCATCTCTGCCAACATGATACTGAGGTCCGGGGCTGAGCTTGTAGACTCCACCGGTGTACTTGGTGCCCCTGCCGTCACTGCCACCTTCTCCAGCCGACTTGGTGCCCTTGCAAAGCGCCAAACCCTCCTTCTGGGTGAACTGCAGGTGACCCTGCTTCCTATACCCTTTGGCCATCCAGCAGCTGCTCTTCCTCACCATCAAGGGGAGCTTGCCACCACAAAACCATTGTAGTACTCTGTCACCAGCCAATGTTGCACTCTCCTTGCATCATAGGGGCTCTATAAAAGGCCAGCCTCTGACAGTCCAGCAGCCTCAGTCAGTGCCCCATCCCAACCCACCTATATTCCGAGTGGGTCCAAGAAGGGCAAGTTACAGCAGAAAAAAAAGGAGTGCGCCCTCAGACGTCATCCAAGACCCACTCTGGATTGGACGTATGCCTTCTTGGGCACACAAGATGTCTTCAAGCTGGCCCCAGCCCACCACTGACCTGCCAGTGGCACACCCAAATCAGATCAGGGAATCCAGAAGTGGTATTCTCCCAACCTGTCAGGGGAGGGGGCTCATCCACTCCAGTAGCCCTTTCCCAGCCAGACGTGCTCTACCTGAAACCGCACCTTTCCAATGTCAAAAGTGCACCCCTCCACACCTTCACCAGCACTTTTAAATTAAGGTCTCTGAAATCAATATGGGCCAAAGAGGATATATCACATAGCACAGCTCCAACACGCTTTGCAAGCTGATATGGATTGTTTCTCTCCACCACCTTCACTGAGACTAAACGCAGTGTTGAAAGCACATCAGCAGCCCTGTCAATTAATGAGGGTTCAGAGCTTCACTGCAGCGTGCCTTTGTTCCTCCAATGTTCAGAACTGCTGGGATACGTCCCCTGAAGTGCAATCCACAGCGGGACCAAAGGAGCGCAGAACACTGGGGAGGGCAAGGGATCCTACCTAGCAGATCTATGGTCTGAGTACGTTGCCAGGTCTCTCCCGGGCCGTGATGGAGAGGTCACACTGCCAGCTCCTCCAGTGCACACCATGCTCACTCTGCATCCAGCCCAGCGCCACTGCACAGCCGCTCTCACCCGGCCGCCGCTCCCATATCAAGAAAGTTCGGGCCACCCAGCTCCACATGCTGGGGGCTCACAGCGTCCGCAGTGATCCACATGTTGCCGCCGTCTCTGGACAGTGCTCCAATGCCTGCTCCGGTCTCTGGCAGCACAGCATATATCTCTGCCGCAAGACCTCGGATCAGCCTCAGAAACGACCCACTGTTGCTCCAGGGTATCCTCGATTTAGATCACATCGCACCAGGTCGAAATCATCAGTGGCCGCCTCCTCCCAAGTTTCACAGTTCACCATGCCATGGGGAATGTCTCCCTTCACCTGCCCTTTCTCAGGTTTTTAACACAGTTCACAATGCCAGGGAGAGTGTCCCCTTTTCCTGGCGTTACTCAGGGTTTTTAAAACATTTCACAGTGCCAGGCGGAATGTCTCCTTTCCACAGGTCTTTCACAGGCTTCTTGGGACTTTACAAATTCTCCCCATGGCAAAGTCCATTGAAATTCATGGACCTTTGTTTTTCCTTCTTCCCAGTCTGACCATCTCATTAGCCGCTCTTTGCAGTGTTTTATATAACCTCTTTGTTTATTACCAGCTAGATGGACTGTTTGAATTTTTATATTGGTGAGATTTTACAGAGATTTTAAATTGCTCTTTTTTTTGCAAATACGTGATTTTAGATTGAGCATTTTACTTGGTTTTGACATTATTTGTGTATAAATTGTATCTGTGTTTGCTAGATCTTTTTGCTGCCCATTACTGTTGGTGCCCTCTCAAACATGATGGTAGAGAAGAGCAAACGCCACACGGCAGCTGTGTTTAATTGCTGCTGAACATGCCTCCCCTTTCAGCAGCTGACTCCTACTGAAACATCAGTCCCCAGACTGCTTGGTGTTCTCGTGCTAGACAAATTAGCAAATCAGGTACAAGAGCACCGGTGCGAGAACCCAAGTGGTCTGTGGCGGTCAGTGGAAGGTCGGTGGAGGCGCGGGACTCTTGATCTCATCTCTCATTTCTTGGTCCCGGAATCTTAAAACTTGGATAATATGGGAATTCATGAAGTCTTATGTGCAATTGAGCTTGCTATATCAGGACTCGATGCTAATCGCATCCTCTCCATGCGTAGCTGTTACGTAGTCATTCCTGCCTTCTTTCTCCAGCACCTGGGTGCCGCTGCCATGCCTACAGCCTCATCTGACCCCCTCCACTTACTGCCAAGGTAAGCCTGGCAATTGTGGAGTACATCGCGCTTGAGGCGCAATTTTCACGCGTTCCACCTGCAAGTTTGTGACTTTGTTGTTGGCTTCACGACGCTTGCTGTGGTTTTCATGTTGCACCTGGATGAAACCCTTTTCTTGGGTTTTTTTGCTGTTATTTATCAAAAACACATGCATTCTAACGCCTTTCCAGGATGTCCGTACTGTTTCTAACTGGACTTCCCTTTTTCATGGCCAGGCTCTGACTCCCTCTCCCATTGGTTGCCTGGCCTAGATAGACCAATCGGTGCAAACGTGAGGTGGGAGCCGGCACCTGACCACTAAGGTCCACTTCAAGGGCCCTGTCTACCCCTGTCCGCCACAGTGCCGCCCCTCGTGAGTATTGTATGCCCCCTGAGTCCGTCTGTGTGCCCCCTCCTGCCCCCGAGTCCATCTGTGTCCCCCCTCCTGCCCCTGAGTCTGATTTTGGTCTCCCCACCCCTTCCTACACCTTTGTCCCCTGCTCACCCCTATCCCCCTTACTGTCTCCATGTCCCCCCCCCATGCCCCATGCCTTCAGTGAGGGTCTCTCTGCCCCCCTCGCCCCCTGCTTGCTTGGCATCATTTGCCCTTTTTTTCCTCCCCCTCCCTTACCCCTCTCTTCCCTCCTTCTGTCAAACTCCGGCACTACCCTAGTTGCCATCAGGCATAGTAATTTGTAGCCGTCTGTCTTTGCCACTGCTTTCCCCCCTCCTTCCTCTCCCTCCCCTTGTCCTGTGTAAGTTCGGCACTATCCCAATTGCCGTCAGGCATAGTAATTTGTAGCTGCCTGCCTTCTGCAGCCACCCTGCCCTCCCCTTTCTCCTCTTTCACCTTTTTTTCCATTTCTTAGCACTTACGCTTATCACTGTCCCTTGACCTCTGATAACAGCTGTCTGTCCCCCCTTTCTTTCCTCCTTGTTTTTCTCCCCCAGCACTACCTTGATCAGCCACTGACCCTCAAGATAGTCACTTGTTTTGTTCTCGCCTCTTCCCTTCTCCCCTCCCCCAGACCCCCACTCCTCGCCCTACTCTTGTCATTCTTGCACTGCAACAATTGTCATCAGACATAGTAATGTTCCTGCTAGTATTGTCTCCTTTTTTTTCTTACCCTGCTCTCCCTTTTTTGTTCCATGCACTTGTACTATCTGTTATGATATGATAGTTATTTCTCACATTCTGATTTGTTTCAAGGACCTGTAAGAATGTAACTGTATTCTCCCATGTAACCTCCCTCCTTGAAGCGCCTTGAAACACATTCTGTATATGCGCTATATGTTAGGCAGAAACCTGTGCAGTTCCCTTAGGGACCACTGCAAAAGATTTAAGACTACAGGTGTTTGGCAGTAAACCCACTTGGTAGAAGTCTGTACCACACAGATTCACTTGGTAGCTGTGGCTGAGCAGTCAGATTTCCCTCAAGAAGAGTTAGGCAGTATACAGAGCATACAAACTAGGTACAGAAATACAGTAGTACAAGCAAACACTAACCAGAGCTTGGGTGTAAAAGTATATAATTATTTATTTAACACACACTTATAAAACACACTAGCACTAAATTGGTAAAATAAGTTAAAAACAGAATCACTATTATCATATGTACATCCCTGATTACTTGTTGGACAAGTCTTAGTTAACACCACTTATTTCCAGACAGAGGTGAGCGCTTAACGTTCGATGGCACTCCAACAAGTTAAATAAAAACGGAGGGAAAAGCAGAATTATGGAAGCATAAACACTAAACACTTTTTCTCCAGCATGGGGTCTGGCATGGATTAACATGCTCATGAATATTCCCCGTTGTCAGGCTGGGAATCCTCGGTAAAGAAAAATCAGTATCAGTATCAGTTTAGTTTCTGATCTGTCTTTCGTAGTAGTAACCAATCACTGATCTCTGCGTCATACTGACCACAGCCAATGACTGCCATCTCGCTAAACCCCGCCTCTGGCAGCCATCTTCAGATTTTTACCGCACGTTCAAGTGTTGGGAGTCCTCGTGCTTAGCTCTCGAGCTTCTGCTGCGTTTTTGCGCTTTTTCAGGTGAATTTTCACATTTTTCGGTTAATCGAGCCTCAAGCTCCACCGTTTCTACTCCCGTTAACGGGTACCCATTGCAGGATTTTCCTACGCCCCTCAAGGGTGAAGATTTCGTCGAATCAACCTTTTGGAGGATTCCAGAAGTTTTGCGGCCTACTTCGAGATGGCCCAGGACACGAGTTCGTCACCCGGACAAGCTGTTTCGCAGCTGCCCTGGATGCGGGCTGCAGAATGTGTTTAAGGAGGACGAACATTTGCGATGCCTCTACTGTCTTCATGGGGACAAGACTCATGTAGAGAAGGACTGCCAGTTCTGCAAGAACTTGTCGGAGCGGACCATGAGGGACCGTCAATCCCGTCTCGCCAGCTGGTTGGAGAAGGGCTCAATGGGTGAGAAGAAGAAAGGGTCCGAGCGGGCTTCTAAGTCCTGTGCGGGCGCCCCGGCGACGGGGGCCCAACACCAGGCCAAGCGCCGTGAGTCCGCTGGCTCCGGGAGCGCCGAAAGGTCGGGCTCTTCGGTCGCCAGGCAGGGCGCACCTTCTCCGGCACCGTCAACCACAAGCCAGCGGTTCGGGGAAGAGGAAGTCCGAGACCCCGGGTAAGCTTCGGGAGAAGCCCCGTCCGATCCCCCCAAGGAGAAGGCCCGGGACGCACCTAAGGTGGTGAAGGCCCCTACCCAGCAGGGAAAGGCCTCTATCGAGGCGATCGCGGCGACTCTGGCCAAGCCGGCAGAGACCCCGCCAGCTGAGACTGCCTTCAGGACTAGAGTTTCCCTGCCGCCAAGGAGGGAATCCTCTTTTCAGCCCATCGTCATGTCCACCATGATGGAAGAAGCGAGGGGGGGCATGGTAGCCTCCTTGAGCTCGGAGTCAGCCTCAGAGGAGGAACTGACCGAGGCCGTGAGGAATCTCGAAGTCCAATTCAAGAAGGTTCGATCCCGTAAGGAAGATCCTCGGGAGATAACCGAGGAAGACGACGATGGCGAGGAAGAGCAGCCTTCCCTTCCGGCGCAGCCGGAACCTAGGCCTCAGGATAGCTCGGCGGCCATTTTGTCTGCGATCCAGTCCTTATGCTCTGAGATAAGGACGAGATTACCACGGCCCAGGCCGGATGACCCGCAACCTGGCCCGTCGGGAAGTCCTCAGAACAAACGACGGAGGACCCAACCCTCTCCTCCACTCGCCCCCGTAAGGCCTACAGTTCCCTCCTCATCCTCCCACGAGTCGGGAGATGACGGTGCAGTGGGCTCGACGACGGGTTCTGAGGGCGACGACGACGGAACGGGTCTCCCGTCTCCACGGCACCGGTACGAGAAGAAGTACCGGGTCCCCGAGACCGCTCCCCTGTGCCTCAGGGTCCAGCTAACGGCAGACTCGGTCGTCTCGCGGCGGTGAAGAAGAAAGCGGTGGGGTCAGGAGCCTCAACGTCGAATTCCCCTCCGGACGGCGAGGGTAGGAAGTTGGACGCCATGGGGCGACGGGTCATTTCGTCGGCGGCGATGACGATCAAAGCGGCCAACGCCCTGGTGATCGTGGCCCGTTACGACAGGGAGCTCTGGTTTAAGCTGGCCCCCATATTGGACTTCCTACCGGACGACAAGAGGTCCGAGGCCCTGGAAATACTTCAAGAAGGCGAGGTGGCGTCGGACCACGCCATAACGGTGGCAACCGATATTGCCGATACCGGGTTCCGCCAGCTGGGCAACGGAGTTTGCCTACGACGACGGGGTTGGCTCCGGGCGACCGACTTCCGTCAGGACGTCCAGACCAGGGTGTTGGACATGCCGTTCGACGGCAGCAACTTGTTCGGGAAGGCGGTGGACAAATCCCTCCAAGCCATAAAGACGGAGACGGCCCGCGCCCTAGGAGCCCTTCAGCAATGACGGCCCTTTCAGAGCTCAGGAGGCCTACAGGGGTCGCGGCAAGCAGGGAGCGCCTCGCCGCCGTCGGCAAGGTGGCCAGGGCGGCAAGGCCACCACCTCCAAGCAGGACTGAACCGGCCATGGCCTCGGGCCCCCACCGAAGCACCCCGGTGGGAGGCCGGCTGACGAATTTCGTCGGCGTGTGGAAGTCCATCTCCACCGACCGTTGGGTGCTGGATATTCTGGCAAGAGGACACTATCGAATTCCTGAAGAAGTGCCCTCACGTTCCACCTGTGGCCAGGAAGGAAAATCACGTCCCGCAACTGCTGTTGGAAGTACGGGCGATGCTCAGGAAAGGCGCCATCGAGCACGTCCCGAAGAGGCTCCGGGGCTCCGGGGTGTACTCAAGGTACTTCCTCATCAGGAAGAAGACGGGCGGCTGGGGCCCCATCCTGGACCTTCGTCGTTTGAACAAATACATCAGGTCACAAAAGTTCAGGATGGTCACCCTCCAGCACGTGCTGGGACAGCTGGAGGAAGGCGACTTTCTATCGTCGTTGGACCTGGAGGATGCATACTTCCACGTTCCCATCCTCAAAAGTCACCGAAAGTTCCTCAGGTTCGTCGTCCAGGGACACCACTACCAATTCAGAGCACTGCCGTTCGGATTGAAGTCGGCCCCCAGGGTCTTTACCAAGTGCCTAGAACCTGTGGCGGCGCGGCTGCGCCTGCAGGGGATTCACGTCTACCACTACCTGAACGACTGGCTCATCCGCTCAAGGACGAGGGAACTCGCCGTCGAACACACTGCGAGGACCATCCAGCTACTCACAGACCTGGGATTCGCCATAAATTACCCAAAGTCCCACCTGGTGCCGTCGCAGGTGGCCCTGTTTCTGGGAGCGAAGCTCGATGCAGTGAGGCGCCTGGCGGCACCGTCGGAAGAACGGACAAAGACCATTCTGGGCAAAGTGCAGCGCCTGCTAGCCACGGACGAGGCCAGGGTGAGGTCCATCAAGTCCCTCCTGGGGATGATGTCCTCTTGCATCTACCTGGTGCGCCTCTGCAGACTACGGATGCGCCCTCTTCAAGAATTTCTCGATGCCCGTTGGATGCAGGCGACGGGCACCTTCGAAGACGGGGTCCCCCTCAAAGAGGTGTTCCGGCGGGCGATTCAGTGGTGGGGCGTTCGAGCGCACCTCACGGCGGGCAAGGACATTCGGATGCCGGCGAACCAGTAGACGGTGACGACGGATGCCTCCCTGGAAGGTTGGGGCGCCCACACCGGAGATCTCCACCCAAGAGGCCTCTGGCTCCCGGAGGAGAAGCTCCTGCACATCAACATCCTGGAACTCCGAGCCATGTTCTGGGCTCTCAAATCGTTCCTCCCGTCGCTCAAGGGCAAGGTGGTGCGGATCTTCACGGACAACACCACGACAATGTTTTACATACGGAAGCAGGGAGGCACCAGATCCCCAGCCCTACCCAAGGAGGCACAGGATCTGTGGCACTGGGCGGTCGCCCAGGGGGTGTTCCTGGTTCCCTTCCACCTGGCAGGAGAAAGAAACACCATCGCCGACTCGCTCAGCAGGGAGCTGTGCGCGTGTCACGAGTGGGAACTGCCCCAGGATCAGGTGGATCAACTCTTCCGACGATGGGGCAAACCCCAAATCGACCTGTTCGCAACGGCGACGAACTCGAAGTGCCAGAGGTTTGCCAGCAGGTTTTCCCAGCCGAGAAGCATGGGCGATGCGTTCTCGTTCCCCTGGGACGGCCTATACCTGTATGCGTTCCCTCCGTTGCCGTTGCTGCTTCGACTCATCAACCAGCTCAAGAGGTCCCGGTGCAGGATGATCCTCGTCGCACCGGGGTGGCCGAGGCAGATCTGGTTCCTGGACCTTCTGGACTTGTCAACGTCCCCTCCCATCAAGCTGTCGGCGGACGCGGATCTTCTCTCCAGAGAAGGAGGCGCCATCTTCCACCACGACCCGGCGTCGCTGAACCTGCAGGCTTGGCTCCTGCAGCGCTAGAGTTTGGAGGGTACGATATACCGGCCGACTGCAGAGAGGTTCTTGCAAAGGCCAGGGCGTCCTCGACTCTCAAATGCTACGGTCACAAGTGGAAGAGGTTCTCTATCTGGTGCCGAGCACAGAAGATCAACCCCCTACGGATTACGGCCCCTCAAGTGCTGCCGTACCTGCTATCGCTGACAAAGGCTGGGCTAGCCCATGCCTCCATTAAGATTCATCTGGCGGCGATCTCCAGATATACCAGAACCACAGGACGGACGTCCATGTGGTCCCATCGACTGGTAAAAGAGTTTATGAAAGGACTGTTCGGTCGTTCCCGCCGGTGAATGCCCCGGCCCCGGCGTGTGAACTTAACGTGATGCTGACCAGGCTCATGGGGCCCCCATTCGAGCCGATGCACTCCGCACCGATGAAGTTTGTGTTGTGGAAGACTGCATTCCTGGTGGCCATTACCTCCGCACGACGAGTGGGAGAGATCCAGGCCCTATCCTGCAAAGCACCGTACTTGACTTTCCATGCCTCGAGGGTGGTGCTTAGGACGCACCCCTCCTTTATGCCCAAGGTGCCGTCGGACTTCCATCTTAACGAGCCACTGGTGTTAGCTGTTTTCTTCCCGTCTCCTTCGTCGCCGGCCGAGAGGACTTTGCACTCGCTGGATGTGGCTAGAGCGCTGAAGTTCTACGTGGACCGCACAAAGAGTTTTCGGAGGACATCACAGCTATTCGTGAACTTTGGACCTGTGAATCAAGGGAAGGCTCTCTCGAAGTCTTCTATTTCCAGATGGCTCTCCGGCTGCATCATGCACTGCCACCGGTTGGCTAATAGACCGCTGCCAGGCCGTCCGAGAGCCCATTCGACCAGAGCGATCGCTGCTACTACGGCGTTCCTATCTGGTGTGCCCCTGCTGGACATCTGCAGGGCTGCTATGTGGAGGTCGACGCACACCTTCACGAGATTCTACTGCGCCGATCGGGATTCCGGGGAGGAGTCCAGGGTCGGTCAAGCAGTGCTGCGCAACCTGTTCGCTTAAGGTGAGCCTGGTGAGGAGGTAAGAGACGCTTAATGTTGAGTTTTTGTATTGCTTAATGTTGAGCATTTAGCCACCTCCTGTGGTTGTGCATGTGTACTGCTATGTATTCTTATATTCATGAGCATGTGAATCCATGCCAGACCACATGCTGGAGAAGGAGCAAGTTACTTACCTGTAACTGTTGTTCTCCAGCATGGGTCTGGCATGGATTCACATGCGAACCCTCCTGCCTACCCCTCTGCGGCTCTTCACTTGGTCATACTGCCACTTCACGTGCTACCAAATCTGAAGATGGCTGCCAGAGGCGGTGCTTAGGGAGATGGCAGTCATTGGCTGTGGTCAGTATGACGCAGAGATCAGTGATTGGTTACTACTACGAAAGACAGATCAGAAACAAAACTGATACTGATTTTTCTTTACCGAGGATTCCCAGCCTGACGACGGGGAATATTCATGAGCATGTAAATCCATGCCAGACCCATGCTGGAGAACGACAGTTACAGGTGTGTAACTTGTTCCTTAAAGAACCACAGCAAGTTAGGAAGGCACAGTCTACTGGTGAGCAAGGAAGTTTAGGTGCCAGGCCCACTTTCAAGGGAGCCAGGCGGAAGATGCCCAAGATCAGACAGTTACACAGTCTTCAAAGTTTGTGGGGGTAGTTCGAAAAAGGTTTAGTTCAGTGCAGGAAAGTTAGCTAAGGTGTCCCAGGCTAACCCAGGTTCGAGAGACGTTGATTTAAAACACACCGTTCAAACAGTTGCAAGGGAAGCCAGGTGGAACACGGTACCTTAAATGGAGAGGATCCTCCAGCGGGGGCAGTTGTTCCTGGCAGCGGGTGCAAGTCACAGCGTCGTCCAGAGGGAAGGGAAGATCTCGTCGTGGAGGAAGGATGAAGGTCGTTGCACTGCCAGGGAAGAAACCAGCAGCGGAGTTCTCCGGTACATAGGTACTACCCTTCGGTTTGCGGTAGTGGTGAAAAAGTGGTATCCCGGTTGCCGGGGTGCTTGGCACAGGCAAGGCGGCCACGAGATGCTCCAGGAAGGCGAAAAGAAGGTAGACTGGTTATCCCCACCAGTTGAAGGAAGAAGAGACTCCAGGCTGGAGATCTCCTCTGTCGTTGGGAAAAGTGGTGAGACGGTTCAGCAGGGCTCCACCGGTGGTGTCGTTGTTGCAGGCCAGCTCAGCTTCTCCCTCCTCGGATTCTTAGGTCCTGTGGCGACTTCTGAAGTTCCAGTCCCCGAAGCCCTGCTTTTATGCAGCACACCCCCATTCACTCAGCCTAGCTGTCAATCAAACATGCTAAGTGGTGAGCCGGCCGGCTCACCACTTGGGCCAATCACACAAGAGTGCGACTTGAGTTACCAAGGTAACTCAGTCCAGGGTGCCTAAACCCCCTCCCACACCCCCTCTGGTACCCAGACAGAGTGGCACCACTTTTGGAGGCTTATGTAGAGAAGCCCGCCAAAAAGTGGAACAAAGGGCTCGACTTGGGTTGGAGCCACAGAAGAGAACACACACGCCATTTTAGAATCGAGTTCTGGCAAAAAATACCAACCGGCGAATTAATATTAAATAAATAAACCAGCGGTATGTTCGAGGCTATAAGAATAAAATAATTAAAGTTGGTAGCCCCGAACAATGGGAAAGTCCCATAGAGATATATTTGCGGTCGAATATAAAAAGTAGTATCCACTGCCACCAGCCAAAACTCGATCAGGGGGGACAGAGACGTGCCCCCTCGAACAACAGACCCCGGGGCAATCGAATTGCCCTGACCAGTACGTCCACAATATGATGGTTTGTACTGGTTTCTGTTCATAATTTGGGACTAGCAAAGCCAATGGTGACTTTACATGCCCTGGGAGACAGTAGTCAGGGAGGGAATAACTACAGACCAGTGGGTGCTAAAGACTGTTACCCACGGGTACTGTATAGAATTCTGCCGGACCCCCCAGTTCAGACCGCCGCGAGCAAGACGCCTGACGCCAGAACATCTGCGCATCCTGCTACAAGAAGTCGAGACCCTGCAGGAAAAGAGTGCCATAGAGGTTGCACCTCTTCTACAGGTAAACAAGGGTATTTATTTAGTGTACTTCCTTGTACCCAAAAAGGATTGTACCATGCGTCCTCTACTAGATTTACACCCAGCAAATAAATTTGTGAAGCCCCAAACGTTTCGTATGGTCACTCTGCAGGAGGTAATTCCCCTTCTCACACAGGGGGATTGCATAGCAACATTGGACATGAAAGATGCATACTTTCATATTTCAATGTTGCCGGTGCCCAGAAAATACCTCAGATTCATGGTACAATACAAGCACTATCAGTTCAAAGTACTGCCCTTCGTCATAGCCTCTGCACCAAGGGTATTTACAAAGGTGCTGGCAGTGGCAGCAGCACACCTGAGCAGGCAATCCATTCCAGTTTACCCTTACCTCGACGACTGGCTCAGAACAGTGGACTCTCTACGAAACATGTCCATCAAATACCCAGACAACTATAGATCGTCTTTTCAGTCTGGGATTCTTCATCAACGAGAAGAAATCCAGCCTAGACCCCAGTCGGGTCAAGCAGTTCCTTGGGGCTCTAATTCAAAGGACGGCCTCGTCTTCCCCTCCAACGAGAGGGTCCAAAACATGCTGTTTCAAATCCCTCAATATGTAGCCAGTCGGGAGGTGACGGTACCAAGGCTATGCGACTGTTGGGAATGATGGCGTCATGCATTTATTTGGTTCATCAGATGCGCTTGCACATGCGTCCAATGCAAGAGTGGCTCATCAGCCAGTGGTGTCAGGCCAGTGGACAATGGGACGATCTAGTGGTTGTCTCACCAGCCCTCGTTCTCTTGCTATGATGGTGGTTGAGGGAGAACCTCTTGAAGGGGAAATCCTTCACCACCCCGCAGTGGAGGCCACTCTAACTACAGACGCATCTCTCACAGGGTGGGGAGCTCACCTGCTTCAACAGACAGTGCATGGAGTTTGGTCCTCAGACATAGCATCCAACCACATAACCCTGTTGGAACAATTAGCAGTATTGAACGCTTTCCAGACACAACTGCAGGGAAAGACGGTCCTGATCCTCACAGACAGCACCACAGCCATGTACTATCTGAACAAGCAAGGGGGCACTCACTCTCCAGGGATGTCCAAACTGTCGCAGAACATTTGGAAGTGGGTTCTCAAACACAACATGTTCCTGTTGTCACAACATGTGCCATGGGAACTCAATCTTCTGGCAGACATACTCAGCAGAGATTTCCCACTACCCATGGAGTACTTTTTCGCAGAATGGGGCTTCCCAGAGACCGACTTGTTCGCAACTCTGCAGAACGCTCAATGCCAAGATTACGCCTCCAGGTACCCCCAGAATCGTTCCAAGGGGAACAGACTCTGGATAACATGGTCAGGGAAATTTGTTTATGCTTTTCCCTTCCGACTCCCCTACTCAACAAGATAGTGCACAAGATGCACCAGGAACCAGTCACAATGATATTGGTGGCCTCCACGTGGGCCCGCTATCCCTGGTTCGCTCATCTGATGGAGATGTCCCTATCTCCTGCAGTGACTGCCGTGCGCGTACAACCTGTTGTCGCAAGACAAAGGGGAGACACTTCACCCATGCCCGCAAACATTGAATTTAGCGGCCTGGCTCCTGAGGTCATAGAGTTCGGGCACCTGCAACTCCTTTAGAGATGTATGGACATACTCTGAGAGGCAAGGAAACCTAACACACGATATTGCTAATCCAGTAAGTGGAAGCGTTTTGTCATCTGGTGCAACTCTAAGAGCATCAACCCTATTGACTGCTCTCCTACACATATCGTTTTGTAACTGACTCATTTACTTGACTCAGGCCTGGTCTTTAACTCTCTAAAAGTTCACTTAGCTGCTCTTTCAGCCTACACTAAATCACAACAAAAGGTGTTGTGGTGGAAGATACCAGTTATTAAGGCTTTCATGGATGGAGTAAAGAGAATTCACCCTCCCCTTTCTAACCCAGCTCCCGGATGGGACCTAAACGTAGTGTTGACTAGATTGATGGGGTCCCCGTTCGAGCCAATGCATAAAGCAATTCTCAAAGATCTCCCCTACAAAACTGCCTTTTTAATAGCCATTACTTCCATTAGGAGAGTCAGTGAACTACAAGTGCTCTCAGTTTTAGATCCCTTTGTTACAGTTCACAGAGATAAGGTGGTTCTGTGCACTCACCCCAGGTTTGCGCCTAAATTCATTTCAAAGTTTCATGTGAACCAATCCATAGAAATGATTTGTTGAAAGATCGAGAGGGTTATCAAGTCCCGCGCTCAAACCCTATAAGTTACGAAGTCCAAAGGAAAAGGCAATGTTGCCAAAATCATTCAAGAGAAAAAAATCCACAAGTTCCAGAAATTCTTTTTAATATGCTGTACAGCCGACACGTGTTTTGACCCCTGGTTGTTTTCAAGGCTGTTTTTCATAGTAATTCATTCATGAAAATATACAGAAAGATACCACTAAGCAAAGAAAAAAGAATATTTTGTTTTCAGTACATTGGTTCCAAAAATGAAAGAGCATATATGAATTATTCATAAGTACATGTATCAAATATGAATCGAAGGTTGGATGGACATAAGAAAAGGTTAAAAAACATACCATATTTGAGTCACACCATCGAGACCAGATGAAACGGGTGGGTTTGGGGTGGAGGGGAAGAAAAATTATACATATATGATAAGTGATCATGGTTGTAACAAACCCTTTAAAAGTATTCATTTATACCGTAGACCAGGGGTGCACAACTGATTTTGACAGAGGGCCGAAAGTACCTTACATGAGGGCTATAGTGGGCTGAAAAGTAAAAGTGGGCGGGGCGGTAGGCGGGACATGTCAGGAGGCTTTTTCAACCCCCAATTTGTATTAAACACATGGAAAAAGAATATGATTTTGAGGGGTAACGATTTGTATTGCATTTCAAACTTACATTTTGTACTACACATTTTCCATTGTTATCATTTATTTCGATTTAGTTATTGTATATCGTCTGTTTAATTAAATTATATATATTTTATTGACCCTTGATTGGACATTCCGTTATTTTGGACTGCTATAGTTTGCTGTTTGGGTTGCCCAAGAGGAGTATGGCCTTCGTTGAGTCAGGTTTCCTTAAAAAAGCCAAGGATGTACATCTCCTGACTGTGCCTGTTTTAGCTTTATTATTGAGTTCACTCTTGGAGTGCAACACTATGCCTCATGGCTCCCACCCCCCAAGCAAACACTATGCTCCATGGCCCCCTCACCCCCAACCAAACATTATGCCCCATGGCTCCCACCCCCAACCAAACACTATGCCCCATGGCCCCCACGCCTCAAGCAAACACTATGCCCCCTGTCCCTCACCCCCAACCAAACACTATGCCCCATGGCTCCCATCCCCAACCAAACAATATGCCCCATGGCCCCCTCACCCCCAACCAAACACTATGCCCCATAGCTCCCACCCCCAACCAAACACTATGCCCCCTGTCCCTCACCCCCCAAGCAAACACTATGCCCCCTGTCCCTCACCCCCAACCAAACACTATGCCCCATGGCCCCCACGCCTCAAGCAAACACTATGCCCCTGTCCCACATCCCCAACCAAACACTATGCCCCATGGCCCCATCACCCCCAACCAAACACTATGCCCCATGGCTCCCACCCCCAACCAAACACTATGCCCCCTATCCCTCACCCCCCAAGCAAACACTATGCCCCATGGCCCCCTCACCCCCAACCAAACACTATTCCCTATGGCCCCCTCACTCCCAACCAAACACTATGCCCCATGGCTCCCACCCCCAACCAAACACTATGCCCCCAGACCCTCACCCCCAACCAAACACTATGCCCCATGGCCCCCTCACCCCCAACCAAACACTGTGCCCCATGGTCCCCTCACCCCCAACCAAACACTGTGCCCTATGGCCCCCTCACCCCCAACCAATCACTATGCCCCCAACGCACTCAAGCATGCACCCATACAGACCCGAACCTCCCAAATCAGCACACTCTCAAACATGCACTCATACAGACCCGAACCCCCCACCCTCCAACTCAGCACACACACTCTGAAGCATGCACCCATACATGCATCTCAACATACACAACACAAACATACAAAAACAAACATTCATGCACACCCAAACCCCCCACCCCCCCAACTCAGCACACACACTCTCAAGCATACACCATGCACCCATACAGACCGAACCCCCACCCCCCAACTCAGCGCACACACTCTCAAGCATACACCATGCACCCATACAGACCCGAACCCCCCATCCCCCAAATCAGCACACTCTCAAACATGCACCCATACAGACCCGAACCCCCCACCCCCAACTCAGCACACACACTCTCAAACATGCACCAATACAGACCCGAACCCCCCACCCCCCAACTCAGCACACACTCTCAAGCATACACCATGCACCCATACAGACCGGAACGCCCCGCCCCCCAACTCAGCACCCACACTCTCAAACATGCACCCATACAGACCCGAACCCCCCACCCCCCAAATCGGCACACTCTCAAACATGCACCCATACAGACCCGAACCCCCCACCCCCAACTCAGCACACTCACTCTCAAACATGCACCCATACAGACCCGAACCTCCCACCCCCCCAACTCAGCACGCGCTCTCAAGCATACACCATGAACCCATACAGACCCGAATCCCCCACCCCCTAACTCAGCACACACACTCTCAAGCATGCACCCATACAGACCCAAACCCCCCAACTCAGCACACAAACTCTGAAGTATGCACCCATACATGCATCTCAACATGCACAACACGAACATTAAAAAACAAACATTCATGCACATCCGACACACCCCCACGCCCCCATCTCAACATACACAACACAAACGCTCAGAAACAAACATTCGAAGGGATTGTGTCCTCCGACGTATTCCTCATCTTAGATATATATCCTTCCAGCTCTGCTGGCCTCGGAAAATTTTTTCTCTAGAGGGCGCTGCGCGTCAACGTCCCTCGAGTCGATGTCCCTCGACAGCCGCCGTATCGACGCTCGACGTCATCCTGCCTATAAAGGCAGCGCGCAGCGTCCGTTGCTCAGTTCCGTTTTTCCGCGCTTACTCGGTGCCTCGGAATACCGTTGCTCAGTTCTTAGTCAGATTAATCCTATTTACCTCGAGTTATTCGATCCGTACTCGTTGGCTTCCTCGTCGGAACCGACAACTCCTCGATCCGGTTAAAAAAATGTCGAGAATGTGGGGAAAAAGATGTCGTTGACCGATCCTCACAGAAATTGTCTGTGGTGCTTGGGAGCTGAACACCATTGTTCGGAATGCGAGGACTGTATGTCCATGACAGCTAAGGCCCTGAAGGAGCATAGGGGGAAGCTGGAGAAAGGTAAGACTTTTAAAGCTTCTTCTTCGTCGACGAAGTCGAGACATTCGTCTCCTCGTCACCATTCGCGCTCCAGGTCTCGGAGTGGGTCTCATCACTCCTCGAGATCGAAGCACTCGAAGAGGAGACGTCGAAGATCCCCTTCTCCGTCTTCCTCTTCCTCTGTTTCGCCAAAAAGAATCCCTTGCCCCACGAAACATAGTTCCCGGGCTGAATGGGAGGAATTCCGAAAAAATATGATGAGCGTCTTCGAGAAAGCGGCCTCGACCCCCTCGAAGACTGCCGAGAGCGATGCTCTGGTCGAAAGACCCGAATGTCAAAAACGCCGCGAGTCGCAGTACCCGGCGAAAGAAACCTCTCGAGCGCGTCTCGAACCCTCGAGCAGAACTATGACCTCCAAACCTTCCTCGAAGGTTCCGTCGACGCCGCCGTCGTTGAAGGTTCCGTCGACGTCGATGTCGATGTCTTCGACGCCGTTGTCGAATGGACCTTCGACACACGGGTCTGTCGACTCGACGCCGGCCTCGACGCCAAGAAAAGTCACGGTGACCACACATCCAGTGACTATCCCCAGGCCCTCGACGTCGATGGCGTCGATATTGTCGAGTAGAATTCCAATTCTGTCGAGGTCCTCGAGGCTTCCACCTCTGTTTTCGACGCCACGCTCGAAGCCTTCGACGTCGGCGTCGACGACATCAACGTTTTCGAGGCCAATAATGACAAGATCGGCACCCGCTGCCTTGGAAATGGGATTTACTCCCTTTATGAGTTCAGAACAATTGAGAACTATATCCTCAATTTTAGAAGAGGGTGATTTGTCTGAACAAGACACATTTGAGTTACAGGGACCTGTAACCCCAGTTAGAGAGGAATTTTCCTCTGAAGAGCGCAGATTAAAGGATCTTCATGATTCTTTACATGTGGCAAGTGGGTTAGACACTTCCCCTGAGGTGGATTTTGCTAAGCCAGACCCGGGGGAGCATGCTGAAACCCCCTACAGAGCCTTAATGGCCAGGATTACAGAGTTCATGGGGTGGTCTGCACCTTCACAATCTTTCCAGCAAGATGACCTCACGGATATTCTCGACAAAGGCCCACAAGAGGATCCTGTGGTGCCCTTTCATAAAGCTCTTCAGAGAAAGATCATGACAAACTGGGAAACCCCAGATGTAATACCAGCAGTAAATAAAAAACTGTCTGCAAAGTACAGGGTATCTTCCACAGACCCAGAGTTTTTGTCTAAACATCCATCCCCAGAAAGTCAAGACAGCTTATCCTATAGTCCCACAGGACAGGGACGATAAAAAATATGATGCTATGGCAAAGAAAGTCTTTTCAGCATGTAGCATGGCATTAAAGTCTGTTAATGCTACTTGCACCCTTGCTAGGTTCAGCCATACACTTTGGGAGTGTGCTTCTACAGCGGCTGACTGCATCCCGGAGGGAGAAGAAAGGGATGCGTTCCTGAATATTATACAGGATGGTAAAGACGCTATGTGCGAATCCCTCCAGACGGGCATTGATTCGGCTGACAGTATCAGCAGAGCAATGGCGGCAGGTACATCAACCAGGAGATTCGCTTGGTTGAGAAAGTCGGGTTTTGCCCCAGATGTGCAAGCCAGGCTCTTGAACATGCCATTCGATGGCTCTTCTTTGTCCGGGAAAAAGGCGGATGACAGTTTAGAGAAACTGCAAACTTCAAAAGCTGCAGCAAAATCCCTAGGAGCTGCAATCCGTCAGACTCCTTTTCGTCCCACAGGAACCTCTGCGAGGGGCAAGTCCTTTCGCTTCTACTCCGCATTCGGAAGAGGTAGAGGACGACCGGCTCAAAGGGGTCAAAGAAGAACTACCCGAGGTGGACGGGGTAGATATTCTAAAGCCGCAGCAACAGCAGGTGCCTCTTTACCATCGGCATCTGCATCAGCCGCTCCAAAACCACTCTGAGGACTCCCCTCACAGGACACCTGTAGGAGGCAGGTTGACTCAACATCTGACGGTATGGCAGGCTATCACGTCAGATGCTTGGGCATTGGAAACAGTCGCCCAAGGTTACTGCCTGCCTTTCCTACGTATACCTCAGTCATCCACCGGGGATCAGCTCTCAGAAAGCTCCAGATCCGCTCCTCTTGCAGGAAATTTTGGACCTGCTACAGAAAGGTGCCATAGAACCGGTACCTGTAGCGGAGAGGGACAAGGGCTGGTACTCCCCTTACTTTCTCATTCCGAAGAAAGACGGAGGACTGAGACCCATCTTGGACTTGCGAGAATTGAACAAATTCCTCAGAAAAGACAAATTCAAGATGGTCACTCTTTCTCAGATCCTCCAGCCCTTCAGTTTCAGGACTGGTTGGTATCTCTGGACCTTCAGGACGCTTATTTCCATGTGCCTATCCATCTCAAACACAGGAAATACCTGAGGTTCGCAATTGGCAACTCTCACTATCAATTTCGAGTACTGCCATTTGGGCTGACCTCCGCCCCGAGGGTCTTCACCAAGTTAATGTCGGTAGTGGCTGCAAGTCTAAGGAGGGAAGGGATTCACGTCTACCCCTACCTGGACGATTGGCTGATCAGGGCTGTTTCTCCGGAGCAAGCTCAGATCCAGCTAAATCACGTGTGCCATTTCCTTCAGACTGGGCTTCTCCCTCAATTTAAAGAAGTCACAAATGATACCATCGCAGAGACTCCAGTTCATAGGAGCGATCCTGGATACTTCCCTGGGAAAAGCCTCGCCACCAGAGGTGGGGGCTCAAGATATTCTACAGATGGTTACCAAGTTCCAGCATGCCCAACGTCTCCCAGCCTTCGACTTTTTGAGGTTGCTAGGCCTCATGGCATCCTGCATTTTCCTTGTGCCAGAGGCTCGCCTGAGAATGAGATCCCTCCAGTGGGCACTGAGGACTCAGTGGTCACAATTCTCAGGGAGAATGACAGATCTTCTTCAGGTTCCCGGCAGGGTGGCTCGAGACCTTCAGTTGTGGGCCTGTCAGGAGAACATTCTGAAAGGAGAACAGTTTTGGCAACCCTGGCCGGAGATGACAGTAGTCACGGATGTCTCACTCACGGGGTGGGGAGCCCACGCCAACGACTTGACCATCAGCGGTCGTTGGTCTCCATCGGAGTCCAGACTACACATCAACCTGTTAGAGCTGAGAGCCATCAGACTTGCGTTGAAGGCTTTCCTGCCAGCTGTACAAGGGAAGAACGTCCTGATAATGACGGACAACACGGTGGCCATGCATTACCTCAACAAAAGAGGAGGCGTAGGATCACTACCCCTGTGCAGAGAGGCGATGCAGCTCTGGTTTTGGGCAATCCAAGAAGGAATCTCTCTATCGGCAGTTCACCTAGTTGGAGAGAAGAACTTGACAGCGGACGCTCTGAGCAGGCAGAACACAGTCTCCCACGAGTGGGAGCTAGCTCAGGAAGTCCTTCAAGAGATCTTCGCCCTTTGGGGAACCCCTCAGGTAGATCTGTTCGCCACCAGCCTAAACAGGAAATGCGACCTGTTCTGCTCAAGGGAATTTCCTCCGAGAGGAGCTCTGGGAGACGCGTTCATAGTGGACTGGGAGTTTCCGCTTCTGTACGCGTTCCCACCGGTCCCTGTCATTCCTCAAATGATCAGGAGGTTGAGAAGATTCCGGCGAACCATGATCCTAATTGCCCCGGATTGGGCCAGGAGAACGTGGTACCCGGACCTTCTAGACTTGTCCATCTGCCCTCCAATTCGACTTCCTCTCAGAGAGAACCTACTCTCACAGAAGGGAGGTCAGGTTCTCCATCCAGACATCAAAACCCTCAACCTTCACGCTTGGCTTCTGAACGGCTGAGGTACAAGGATTGGGACCTCCCTGATGATGTTATGGAGGTGTTGCTTTCGGCAAGGAGGCCAGCAACAAAGTCTGTATACCGCTGCCGTTGGAACAGATTTTGCAGCTGCTGTAGAGAACAGAATATCGACCCATTTTCATGTGGTACACCAATGGTTTTGTCCTTCCTACTATATTTGGCAAATTCAGGCCTTCGAGTTGGCACCATTAAGGGCTATCTCGCAGCGCTAACTATCTTTAAGCGTACTGCGGAAGAACCATCCTATTTCAAATTACCCTTGGTAATACAGTTTCTAAAGGGGTTAACCAATGTTTATCCCCCAAGACCATTCCAAGTTCCCCTATGGGATTTAAACTTAGTACTAACTTTCCTGATGGGTACACCTTTCGAACCTCTCCATTCTTGTTCATTAAGATTCCTTACCCTTAAAACTGTTTTATTGATAGCACTTACATCTGCTAGAAGGGTGAGCGAATTACAAGCTCTTTCTTGTAAACCCCCTCATACAATCTTTCACAAAGACAAAGTTGTCCTGCAAGTGAAGCCTAATTTCCTCCCAAAGGTGGTTTCTGAATTCCATATCACTCAGAAGATTACCCTGCCATCTTTCTATCCTCCTCCTCACCCGGGGAAAGAGGAAGAGAGGTTACACAGACTAGACCCTAGGAGGGTTTTAAGTTTTTACATTAGTAGACTAGCCAGGATAAGACAGGCAGACCAGCTGTTTGTAGGTTACGCAGGTCACAAGCTGGGGTTACCAATAACTAAGCAGACCATTTCCAGATGGATCATTCTAGCCATTCTGGAATGTTATAAACTGGCAGGAAAAGAGCCCCCTCAAAACCTTAGGGCTCATTCGACCAGAGGTATTGCAGCTTCATCGGCTCTCAAGAGGCGTGCCGGTTAAAGACATATGTGCGGCCGCTACATGGTCGTCTGTCCATACCTTTACACGTTTTTACAATCTGGATTCCTCCTCCAGTCAAGAGACTATGTTTGGAAGGGCTGTACTGCATTCTATTCATCAATAGAAGACAGCGTGAAGTCAGTACTCCCTCCTCCGAATATAGAATACTGCTATGGGAGCCTATCTAAGATGAGGAATACGTCGGAGGACACAATCCCTACGAAGAACAAGTTACTTCTTACCTTGTAACGTTCTTTCGACGGGATGTTCCTCCGACGTATTCCTCATCAACCCTCCCATCCATCCCCGCAGTTCTACTTCCCTTGTTGTTTCAGCTTACGCTCCTTCAGGGTGATTAGTCTAGTCCAGACAGTAATACTGTGGGCTACAAAACGGAACTGAGCAACGGACGCTGCGCGCGGCCTTTATAGGCAGGATGACGTCGAGCGTCGATACGGCGGCTGTCGAGGGACATCGACTCGAGAGACGTCGACGCGCAGCGCCCTCTAGAGAAAATTTTTTCTGAGGCCAGCAGAGCTGGAAGGATATATATCTAAGATGAGGAATACGTCGGAGGAACATCCCGTCGAAAGAACGTTACAAGGTAAGAAGTAACTTGTTCTTCATACACATCCGACACGCCCCCCACCCCCCCATCTCAACATACACAACACAAACACTCAAAAACAAACATTCATACACATCCGACACACCCCCCACCCCCCTATCTCAACATACACAACACAAACATACAGCAGAACAGACCCGACACACAAACACAGACCACTTACCGGAGACATGCTGGAAGGCAGGTAAGCTGGAACGCTGGCGAGGTAAGTGGAATCGTACTACGGCTGGCGTGGCAAGCAAGGCTGAAATGCCTTCCGGCATCAAGCCTTACTGGCCACGCCAGCCGTAGTGCTGGCACTCCATTAGTGCAGCACACACGCACTACATGGCTCGTAGGAGTGACGTGGTGCGTGTGTGCTGAGCCAATGACGGCCAGTGTTTTGTCCGGCCCGGAAGACAACAAAAACTTTCCTAATGGAGTGCGGCTGATGCTGCTTGCGGGCCGCCCTCCATTAGGAAAGTCTCTGTGCCTCTGGGCCAGAAAAAACAGCATGGCGGGCCACAACTAGCCCGCGGGCCGTATGTTGTGCATCCATGCCTTAGACTATCGAAGTCTCATTTTCTTATGTAATAATATGAACACACAATGATTTGAAATGTACCAGAAAATGTGAAGCCACTCAATCACATACTCATTTGATACAGTTTATCTATTAACATCACCTCTATGTGTGCTTTCTGAAAAAACGTTCTTAAATACATCCAATCGTGATGTCAATGAATATAATTTAGAGCTTACCAGCCAATTGTTGAAATGGTCAAAAGTCTTGTTGTCGAAAGATTAAATCATTGGTCCTAATATGAGATAAGTAAATAACTGTTGATCATCAGTTCTTTAAGTCTTTTTGTTCTTAAGGTATAGATTACATACATCCTTTATGGAAAAAGACCAAAAATAATGCTAAGTCCCTAAAGGAAAAGGGATTAGTATAGAAATTAAATAAATGTCACAGAAGATGGATTTATAGCCTACCAAAGTGTTGTGAATGTTCAGGAACAAGTCCATTCTTCTCTTTGGAGCCAAATGTTCCGTGGCTTAGAAATGCCCAAAACGAAAGTCACTGCTTCCTATAGATTGACACCTATGTATATAATAGGATATGTTGGTACTATCCTTATAATGTTTGTTAAAATTACTTACTGTCATATTAAACAAAAATTTTATGTAGTACATATATAAATAGTAATGATTAGACCGTTATTAAAGAATTCTCTTTATCATATAAAAAAATCCTCGCACAATTTATAGCACTATATTAAATGTGATTAACTATGGCACATTAATGTTAGCCAATTCCATGTGCTGAATGTTAGTCTCAGTTTAAATTGGTAAAAGTGGAGTCTGATATTCTATTGTGGACCTTTTAACACATCCACTAATTATATATGTGTTGCCCGAAAAAACAGGAAACCCCTGATCATCATTACCTTAGGCACCGTCACTGAAATGGCGGGGTTGATCCCGTGTAAACCGCTTCCTTCAGAATCGTTCGTCCTACTGACAAGTAGTCGCGGGAAAATCGTGTCGTTGCGTGATGACGTCACACGCTGTTGCGCGTGACCTATGAGGTAACCGTATGATGTATAACGTATGATGTAAATGTAAACATTCTGCTTTGTTAGGTAAGTAAAGTCTTTGAAAACTAAAATAGAAAGCGTGTGCCATATTTACTGGAGTTCATTCGATAGATAGGATATTAAAATCTTTAAAGCGAAAAGCGCTATCTGGAACATTATCCATTTACCAAAAATAAAAATGAGTTTGTTACAACCATGATCACTTATCATATATGTATAATTTTTCTTCCTCTCCACCCCAAACCCACTCGTTTCATCTTGTCTCGATGGTGTGACTCAAATATGGTATGTTTTTTAACCTTTTCTTATGTCCATCCAACCTTCGATTCATATTTGATACATGTACTTATGAATAATTAATATATGCTATTTAATTTTTGGAACCAATGTACTGAAAACAAAATATTCTTTTTTCTTTGTTTATTGGTATCTTTCTGTATATTTTCATGAATTGAATGAATTACTATGAAAAACAGCCTTGAAAACGACCAGGGGTCGAAACACGTGTCGGCTGTACAGCATATTAAAAAGAATTTCTGGAACTTTTGGATTTTTTTCCCTTGAATGATTTTGGCAAAATTGCCTTTTCCTTTGGACTTTGTAACTTATAGGGTTTGAGCGCGGGACTTGATAACCCTCCCATTCTTTCAACGAATAAAGTATCAAATACAGAACTTTGTGGGAAGCTCTGTGGGAGGTGTTTTTTCTGCAGCCATATTATATTGCTGAGTTATCATAAGAGTGGTCACTAGCGCACATTCCATATACGATCCCACATCACACAGATACTGCAATCCATAGAAATACCAACGTTCTTTCAGAACCCCTCAAACATGGGCGAAAGAAGCCTGCACACACTGGATGTATCCACAGCAGTCATGTTTTACATGGAAAGAACTCAACCACTAAGAAAAACAAATCAGTTTTTCGTTTCAGTGGCAGCAGGTAGAGAAGGAGACCCCGTCTCCAAATCTACGATCTCTAGGTGGATTGTCAAATGCATCACACTCTGTTACACTCTTGCTAAGAGAGAACTGCCCTTCAAGCCTAGAGCGCATTCTTCTCGAGGCACTGCGGCTTCCATAGCATTCATTGCAAATGTTCCCCTGGAGTCCATTTGCAAAGCTGCAACCTGGAGTTCTGTACACACCTTTACAAAACCTTATTCCCTAGACACTCATTCTAGGTCTGATTCTCAGGTGGGACAAGTAGTACTAAGACATCTTTTCACTACTGTTCCTTCTCACAACCCACCTCCAACTCTGGGTACTGCTCGCTAGTCTATGCACAGCATATGATTCTAAGCAGTTTAACAAGCATCATACGACATGCATTACTTACCGTAAAAGCATTTCTGATGATTGTATCTGCATAGATTCACATGCGCCCACCCTTCCTCCCCGCTCGGATGGAAGGAACATAGACTTCTTACTACTCTCTTTCTTTTCTGTACTCACTCACGATAGTCATAGGCTCCCTCACGGCACAAAAAATACAATCGAAGGGACTTCGACACGTGAGGGATTTTGGGTATACTACACGTCACGTTAGGGATAGTGTTACAGGCACGACCATACTCGCGCTCACTGAGACGTGGTTCACTGCCAGTTCGGTCACTTCTTTTGACACACTCTTACCTGAGGGCTACAAGATCCTCTCTAAGCCCATGCCTAACTGTTCTAAAAGGAGAGTTGCCTTGATCTTCCCTGATTGGATCCCTGCTAACATCATTCCCACTAAGACCCACTCTTCCTTAGAATGCCTCGTCTGCAGGCTTGGTGGGTCTCCTTCTCTCTTGCAGACTAGCCACAACCTATAGGACTCCTGGTGCGGTTTCCCTCTTCATCTGAATGGTCTGACCTCCCCCCTTTGAATGAATTGTGTCCTCCAACGCATTCCACATCTTTGACATGTAATGTCCAAAGCTCTGCTACTTCGGAAATTTTTCGGCAGAGGGCGTCCTGCATCGAGGGCGACGTCAACGGATGTTGTAAATAAAACGCACGGCGCCCATAGCCTCAGTTCTGTTTCTTCCGCAAATGTGTTTGCTTCGAGAACTCAGCGTGCCTGGTGTATTCTTCATGAATATGTCTTCTTCATCTACCACTCTGACTCCGTGCTCTGGCTTGCCGGGACTGTAAGTCTAAGATGTCGATTACGGACCCGCACCGCATTTGTTTGTGGTGTCTAGGCGAGAGTCATGACACTGACGACAGTTTGAAATGCCATTCGCTGACTGCTAAGGCCTTGCAGGAGCGTAAGGGGAAGTTACAGGTAGGTCGGGCTACTAAACCCAGTAAGTCCTGAAAATCTGCAAAAGAGATGTCCACTGATGATTCGAGGGGTGACTCTCCTCGTCGGGAGGAGTCCCGGGGATCTCGATCCCGGAGTCGGTCCCACCACTCGTCCTCGTCTAGGCACTCCCGAAAGCGGCGTCATCGATCGCCTTCCCCGTCCTCGTCGGATGATGGCGCAGCAAGGAAAGTGGCTTGTCCCACTAAGTCCTCGACTCTGGAGGAATGGGAGGTCTTCGGGGAGCAGATGCTGGTGATTTTTCAATCCTAGGGCACAGTTCCGTCCGCACCTTCGGAAGAAGCCGGCAGGGAACAGTCTCGGTCCGATGCTTGCGTGCCTTCAGGCCCGGGTCCTCTGCGCGATACTCATCGGGATCCATCGAGGTTCAAGTTGATCGCCAGAGACGTGCTAGATCCAGGCCTCGGTCTTCATCCCAGGCGAAACCGCAGAAATCTGGTAAGGGCTCGAGGTCGGCGTCGACTCCGTCTGCGCCGTGTCTGTCGGATACAGAGGTCGATGCTTTGGCTTTACACCAGCCCTCTGCACTGTTGTCGCCGCCAAAGCCTGTTGGCACCTTGGGGCCATTTGGCTGGAATTTGCTGATGGAGATCCCTGGTACTGTGGATCCTCCAAGGAAGGCTAATTCCAAGTTTGTGAAGCCTGTTAGGGAATCCAGACCCACATCTGTCACTAGGCAGGAGTACGTTCTTCCTCTGGATGATGTCTATGACGATGAGGAGCGGTCAGATGTGGAATTTGACCCTGTTGAGCCTGATGTGGCTCCTGTCTTTTCCGGGGACAGTCAGTTGGAAGAGTTACGTCAATCACTACATGATGCCAGTGGCTTAGACACTTCTCCTGAGGTGGAGTTTGGCAGACCTGAGCCTGGGGCTCATACTGAGTCCTCTTATAGGAGACTAATGGCTAGGGTTACTGAGAATCTTGGTTGGTCTAGTCCTCCGAATGCATTTTTTCAGGATGACTTGACTGATATTTTGGATCAGGGACCGTCCACTGACCCAGTGTTGCCTTTTCATTTGACTTTGCAAAAAAGGGTGGCGGCTGCTTGGCACACCCCGGAGTCTCTTCCGGTGGTTAATAAGTCGTTAAATAAAAAATACCGCCCTTCCAGTAGCGACCCCAGCTACCTATCCACTCATCCCACTCCCGAGAGTTTGGTGGTTCAGGCGGCTACGGCCACCGAGAGGCAGGCGGCGTACCCTACCATCCCTCCTGATAGGACAAACGCTTCGATGGTTGGGCACGCAAGGTGTTTTCTGCAGGGAGTATGGCGCTCAAGTCAGCCAACTCCACTTGTGTCTTGGCAAGATTTTCACTCACTCTGTGGAATTGCGTCTCTCTAGCGGCTGAGCATATTTCCGAAGGGGATGGGTTCCTTGCTCTCGTGCATGTTGGCAAGGATGCCATGTGTGAATCCCTTCAGTCTGGGTTGGACACAGTCGACAGTGTTAGCCGGTCCATGGCTGCAAGCACCGTTATACGCAGGTTTGCGTGGTTACATAAGTCGGTTTTGCTCGAGATATACAGGCCTAAATTCTGAACATGCCCTTTGATGGCTCTCATTTGTTTGGCAGCAAGGCTGACGAGAGCCTTGAGAGGTTGTAGAATCTTTGAGTGCAGCAGTGCGTCAACCTCTGCCTTTACGTCCCAGGGGAACAACAGTGGAGGGGAGGTTCCTTTCGTTACTACTCCTCTTTTGGTAGGACGAGAGGAGCCAGCAATCAAAGCGGTCAACGAAGAAGTACCCATGGTGGTCTGGGAAATAGAGGTTCCAAAGCTGCTCAAGCAGCAGCCTCTTTGCCTTCAGGCGCTACAACAGCCACTCCAAAACAACTATGAGGCCATGTTCCATTGTTCGCCGGTTGGGGGAAGACTGTCTCAGCATCCCGAAGAATGGCGAGCTATTACTTTGGATGCATGGGTTCTGGAGACAATAGCTCAGGGCTACTCCCTTCCCTTCCCTTCCCAAAGCGGCCTCACGACAATCCACCAGGGAGTCTCTCTTTGAAGCTTCCGGATCCGCTCCTTGTGCAGGAAATCTTAACCCTGCTGGAGAAAGGTGCTATAGAACTAGTGCCTGTAGCAGAGAGGAACAAGGGATGGTATTACCTAATCATTTTTGTTTCCAAAGAAAGACGGGGGACTGAGACCCATCTTGGACTTGCGTTGGTTGAACAAGTTCCTCTGGAAGGACAAGTTCAAGATGGCCACTCTTTCTCAGGTCCTTCAGGCCCTTCGACTTCAAGATTGGTTGGTGTCTCTGGACTGACAGGATGCTTACTTTCATGTGCCGATTCATCCAAAGCACAGAAAGTACCTGAGGTTTGCGGCTGGCAGCTTGCACTTTCAGTTTTGGGTCCTGCAATTGGGATTGAACTCCGCCATAGGGTCTTCACCAAGCTAATGGTGGTGGTGGCAGTGTATCTCAGGCGATGGGGGATTCACGTCTCCCTCTATCTGGACGACTGGCTGATACGAGCAAGTTCTCCCGGTCAAGCTCTGGATCATCTCAGTCTCACCTGCCGCTCCCTCCACAAGCAGGGCTTCTCCCTCAATTTCAAGAAGTCGCATCTGACACCAACTCAACAGCTCCAGTACATCGGGCTGTGTTGGACACGTCCTTGGGAAAGTTTTTGCCTCCAGGGTGAGGGCTCATCACATTGTACAGATGGTGGACATATTTCAACATGCCCAGAGTGTTGGGGAGAATTCTCCTTCTAGGGCTAATTTCCCTCACCTAGTGAGTCCCCCAGCAGCTTTGCTGGATTTCTGGAGTTTATTTTTCCACCTGGTAAGAGTGTACATCCTTTTCCCACTCTTCCATGTGTTTTAGCCTATGTCTTTTTACTCATTGTGTGATCTTGGGCACTGGAACACACCACTCCAGGTACCCCTGTTCTTGTATGGGTTACCCAGCACCTTTAGTGTAGTAACCCAGGGTTGTCTTTAAGACTTCCCTCTGACTCCATTTCGCTGGGGCTGACTACTGTCCCCCAGAGAAAGGTAAAGTTGCCATTTACTTTACATAGTCACTTTTTTACCACAGACCCAGTACACACCATCTTACATGGAGTACTGGAAAGGGCTAATCTGTACCCCTTTTTTGTCTGTACCTCCCTGAGCATTGTTTTGCTCTTAACACTTAGGCTTGGCTGGTGGCAGTGGTATCTACCCTAACCTTTCTACCGCGATTATATTAGATAAACGTGGTAATACTTTTGGCTATTTTAGCAGCCTTAAGCATAAACCCGCTTGACCAAATCGTCTTTCTTTTGGCTCCGGTTGGGTTTATTCGCCATTTCTTTTAGTTAAAGTCCTTCTTGTGTTTTACTTTGCGCGGCAAACTAGGTTGGCCTTCTTTGTTCACCGTCTTTTGGCGGGCTTCTGCAGAGAAGCCCTCCTCTTGGCGCCTGGTGTCTAGGTAGACTGAATGTGGGGAGGGGGTGTAGTCGCCCCCTGCACAGGGTATCCTAGGAAACCCAGGTCGCACTTTGCCATGATTGGCTGAGGTGGTTGTCCCGGCTGGACAACCCCCCTGCTGCGTGATTGACAGGCAGGCTGTGTGAATGGGGGTTTTGCGCATAAAAGGCAGGTCTCCTGGGCTAGAAGTCAGAGTCGCCTCTGGAACTACAAGGAACCGAAGAGAAGCGGAGAGAACGACGGCTGCTGCAACTACCCTGTCCCGGTGAAGCCCTGAGCTATCGACCCTTCGTCGACTAAGAGAAGATCCAGTCCAGAGTCTTCTTCCCTTGAACCTGGTGGGGATAACCAGCTCATCTTCTTCAGCCAGAGGTCGCCTTCGTGGTCGAAATCGCTGCACACTGCTGTAGTGGTCCAGATAGCCACCTGAAGAGCCTCTCCTGTTTTTAAGGAGCACACCTTTTATTCATTGTCGCTGCTGCCGGCTTCATCCCTTTGTGGTGCAGACCCCCTGCAGACGTCCTCCTTCACAACGAAGCTCCAGGTATCGTGGGTCTGCGGGAAACCAACATGAACAACTGCCAGGGCACCAGCTGCACCATTGGAATAAGGTACTGTGTTCTGCTCGAGGAAACTGGGTGAATCCCTTTTCTTCATCCTCAAGGCTTGCCCTTGTCTTCCCTCCTTCTTATAACTTTTGCTTACGAACATTGACAATATGAAAGTACTTTTGGCTACGTAGAATCATGAACTGTCTTACGGTGTGATCTTCGGCACAGGCCTCCGGTGTCACTTGAACCTGGCTCCGGCCCTTTGACTTTTGAACTCCTGTTTCTGAGTGTCTCTCGATCCTGTCTGCCTAACCTAAATATTGCCTGTGATTTTTGCCTCCAGCTCCCTCTGGGTATCTCATGTGCTAAGTGTGTTTTTGCCCCAGTAGCATTTCATGTCACGGATACGGGTTTATTTAGTAGACCGAACTGTCAAAAAGTGATCGCAACCGTATCCGCGGTATCATGTTTTGTTCACAACACTGGTTCATTCAAACACAGGGTACTTACCTCGAGACTTACTGTACAAAGTGAATTGGTTAGTTGTAGTATATTTAACGCGTGGTTTTGTTTAAAGTTTAATAGAAGTGTTGTGTTTATAACTGACGGTTTAAAATTAAATGTACTTACCTGAAACCCTGAGTCAGTGTTTGCTTGATTCACAATAATTGTGGTCCCTTAGTGTGATCTCTGCTACTGCTCATATACTCTTGAGATAAGCCTGGCTGCTCTGCTACTGCTACCACTATAACTTAGTAGTACAGGCTTGTACCAAAGGTAAAACTTGTATTGCCACCTGTAGTCTTAATTGTGTGTAGTGGTCCCTAAGGGCACTGCACAGAATTCTGTCTACCAGAGTCTTCCAGCTTTCGTATTCTTAAGGTTGCTCAGCCTCATGGCATCCTGCATTTTTCTGATGCCAGAGGCCAGACTGCGGATGAGATCCCTGCAATGGGTCCTCAAGATGCAGTGGTCCCAATTCTCAGGCAAAATGTCGGATCCCGTTCAGGTTCCACTCTCGGCCTCGCAGGATCTTCTGTGGTCAGCCAGCGAAGGGAATCTGATGAAGGGGGAGCCATTTTGGCAACCTTGGCCGAAAGTGATGGTGGTGACGGACGCCTCAATCACTGGATGGGGGGCTCATGCCGACGACACTCACTGGATGGGGGGGGGCTCATGCCGACGATCTGACTGCCAGCGGTCGTTGGTCTCCATCAGAATCCAAACTCCACATCAACCTGTTGGAGCTGAGAGCCATCAGGCTGGCCCTGAAGGCTTTTCTGCTGTCTGTGCGGGGGAAGAGTGTCCTGATCATGACCACAACACAGTGGCCATGCATTACCTCAACAAAAAAGCGGGGGTAGGGTCACTCCTGTTGTGCAGAGAGGCAATGCAGCTCTGGTTCTGGGCAATCCAGCAAGGAATTTCACTCTCGGCAGTTCATCTGGCCGGAGAGGAGAATGCGGTGGCGGACGCTCTGAGCAGGCAGAGCACGATCTCTCACGAGTGGGAGTTGGCTCAAGAAGTCCTTCTGGAGATCTTCGCCTTTTGGGAAACCCCACAAGTGTATCTTTTGACGACCAGTGCCAACTGGAAGTGCGAGAGATTCTGCTCAAGGGAATTTCCTCAGAGAGGACCCTTAGGGGACGCATTAGTTGTGGATTGGTCATTCCCACTTCTGTACGCGTTTCCTCCGGTCCCCGTCATTCCTCAAGTGCTAAGTAGGTTGCGAAGGTTCGGATCCCATATGATCCTCATTGCTCCGGATTGGGCCAGGAGAGTGTTAGGGAGAATTCTCATTCAATGGCTAATTTCCCTTCCCTAGTGAGTCCCTCAGCAGCTTTGCTGGATTTCTGGAGTTTATTTTTTCACTTGATAAGAGTGTGAGATTTTCCCCCACTCTTACCCATGTTTTGCCATGTGTATTTCATCTGTTTTTGTGGGCTCTGGAGTACACCACTTCAGTAGCCCCCTCCATTTGTGTGTACACAGCACCTTCAGTGCAGTGACACAGGGTTGTCTTTCAGACTTCCCACCGACTCCATTTCTGGGGCTGACTACTGTCCCCCAGAAAAGGGTTAAGTTGCCATTAACTTTACTTAGTCATTTAACCACAGATCAGTACACCCCATCTTACATGGAGTACTGTAAGGGGTTAATCCTTAGCCCTTTTTATCTGTACCCCCTAGAACATTGTTTTGCTCTTTTAACATTTAGACTTGGCTGGTGGCAGTGGTATCTACCCTAACTTTTCTACCGTGATTATACTATATAAATGTGGTATTGCTGTAGGCTATTATATTAGCCTCAAACTTAAACCCGCTTGACCAATTACTTTTTTTGTTTGACTCCAGTCGGGTTTATTCACCATTTCTTTTTGTTAAAGTCCTTCTTGTGTTTTACTATGCGTGGCAAACCAGGTTTGCCTGCTTTGTTCACTGTCTTTTGGCGGGCTTCTGCCAAGAAGCCCTCCTCTAGGTGCCTGGGTGTCTAAGTGGGCTTAATGTGAGGGAGGGGTGTAGTCGCCCCCTGCACAGGGTATCCTAGAAAACCCAAGTCGCACTTTGCCATGATTGGGCAAGGTGGTTGTCCGGGCTGGACAACCCCCTGCTGCGTGATTGACAGCCAGGCTGTGTGAATGGGGGTTTTGCGCATAAAAGGCAGGTCTCTTGGGCTAAAGTCAGAGAGAGTCACCACTGGAACTACAAGGAACCGACGAGAAGCGGAGAGAACGACGGCTGCTGCAACTACCTTCCCGGTGAAGCCCTGCTGCAGTCCTGAACAATCTACCTTCAACGACTCAGAGAAGATCCAGTCCGGAGTCGTCTTCCCTTGAGCCTGGTGGGGATAACCATCTCATCTTCTTCAGCCAGAGGTCGCCTTCGTGGTCGAAATCGCTGCACACTGCTGTAGTGGTCCGGTTAGCCACCTGAAGAGCCTCTCCTGTTTTTAAGAAGCGCACCTTTTATTCCCTGTCGCTGCTGCCAGCCTCAGCCCTGTGTGGTGCAGACCCCTCCAGACGTTCTCCTTCTTGCCGAAGCTCCAGGAACAGTGGGTCTGCAGAAAACTACCAGGAACAACTGCCGTGGCACCAGCTTCTTCATTGAATAAGGTACTGTGTTCTGCTTGAGGAAATCGGGTGAATCCCTTTTTCTCCTCCAACAAGGCTTGTCCTTATCTTCCCTCCTTATAACTTTTGCTTCCTCAATTGACAATATCTAAGTACTCCTGGCTACGCTGAATCGTGAACTGTTCGACTGTGTGAACCTCGACAGCAGGAACCCGGTTCCACTTGACACTGGCTCCGGCCTATTGACTCTTGAATTTCTGTCCATAAGTGTTCTCTGATTCTGTCTGCCTTGACAAAAGTATTGCCCCCAACTCTCTCTGGGTAACTCAGGTGCTAAGTGTGTTTTTGCCCCGGAAACATTTCTTGCCGCGGATACGTGTTTCTTTAGTAAGACCGAACTGTCATTACTTTCAAAAAGTGATCGCATATGTATTCCCGGTAACGTCTTTTGTTTCACAACACTGGTCCGGTAAAACACAGGGTACTTACCTTGAAGTAATACCGTACAAAGTGAATTGGTTCGTTGTAGTATATTTTACGTGTGGTTTTGAATGAATAGAAGTGTTGTGTTTATAACAAACGGTTTAAAAATAAATGTACTTATATTTTTTTACCTGAAACCTTGAGCCAGTGTTTGCTTGAGTCACAGTAATTGTGGTCCCTTTGTGTAATCTCTGCTACTGCTCATATACTCTTGAGATAAGCCTGGCTGCTCCGCTACTGCTACCACTTTAACATAGTAGCACAGGTAAAAAAAAACTTGTATTACCACTTGTAGTCTTAATTGTGTGTAGTTGTCCCTAAGGGCACTGCACAGGATTCTACCCAACAGAGAGCGTGGTAGCCGGACCTTTTAGAGATGTCCATCTGTCCTCCACGCCGCCTTCCCTACCAAGAGGATCTTTTCTCATGCGAGGGGGGGGGGGATTGGGTTCTCCGTCCAGAGGTTAAAACTCTCAACCTTCACGCTTGGTCTCTGAAAGGTTGAGATATAAGGATTGGGACCTCCCGGATGACGTGATGGAGGTGTTGCTTTCGGCCAGGCGGCCGGCAACCAAATCCCCGTACCGTTGCCATTGGTGTAAGTTATGTGACTGGTGCAGAGGACACAAATCCTTTTCAGTATTCCATTCCCATGGTTCTATCTTTCTTGCTTTCTTTGGCCCACAGGGGTCTTCAAGTAGGTACCATTGAACGTTACCTGGCGGCGTTGTCTATCTTCAAGCGCTCGTCTGAAGAATGTTCTTATTTTAAGATTCCTTTGATTTCCCAATTTCTTAAAGGGCTCCCTAATGTGTTACCACCGTCCACGTTTCAGGTGTTGGTATGGGATTTGAATTTCGTCTTGAAATAATTCCTGATGGGTGCTAATTTTGAACCTTTGCACTCTTGTCCTTTGAGACTGTTGTCTTTCAAGATGATTTTCTTGGTTGCGGTTACATCCGCTCGCAGAGTGAGTGAATTGCAGGCACTTTCATCTATGCCACCCTTTGCTGTGTTCCACAATGCTAGGGTTGTACTGAGGGTATGTCCATCCTTTCTACCTGAGGTAGTGTCTGAGTTTCATTTAAGCCAGAAAGTGGTACTACCTGCTTTCTATCCTCCTCCTCATCCTGGTAAGGAAGAGGAGCGACTCCATAGGTTGGACCCTAGAAGAACTCTGAGCTTTTATATTTCTAGGATGTCCAGCGTCAGAGTGGACGATCAACTCTTTCTGGGGTACGCTGGACACCGATTAGGCCAGGGTGTTACCAAACAGACCTTGTCCAGGTGGATTATCTTCACTGTTAGGCAGAATTATATGCAGTACCCTTTGGGAACACTACACACAATTAAGACTACAATTGACAGTACAATTTCACCTTTGGTACAAGCCTGTACTACACAGTTATAGTGGTAGCAGTAACGGAGCAGCCAGACATATTTCAAGAGTAAGAGAGCAGTACAAATAATTACACAAAGGACAGCAATTACTATGATTCAGGCAAACTCTGACTCAAGGTTTCTAAGTAAAAGAATATATATTTATTTACTCAACAGTTGTATAACATTTCACTATTCTAAGCAAGTCAAAAATCACAATCATAATACACCACACCACTTCCCTTAAATTCCAGACAAGTTAAGCTCACAAAATGAAGTGGGAGCAAAATGGCACTCCAGCAATTTAAAAGGAAAGGCAAAGTTATTAGAAATTAGCAACAGCTATTTGAACAAGAGAGACTACAGTGAGGAGATCAGCTAGAAAAGGCTTAGGGCCAAAGTCAATAGGTGAAAAATCTTTTGCTCAAGATTACACAGCTCAGGGTAGTTTGCGGTAAAGTTCGTGGCCCAGATTCCGACGAGGTTGGTTGGTAGAAAAGATAGTTCAAAGAGAAGAGAATGACAAGCCCTCGGATTGGAGAAAGATTTCAAACACTTTCACCACGGTTGAACAAAAAACGGAATCCGGATTTGCACAGTACCTTAAAACGGAGAGGGAGCTGTAGCTGAGGCGGACGTTCCTGGTGGTTCCTGCAGGCTCACGGTTCCCGAAGCCACTGTCGGACTGATCAGAAGTAGGAAGGCTGGAGGGTCCTGCGCCACCCAGGAAAGAAGCCAGCAGCAGAGCAAAACAACAAATAAAAGGTGCTCTCCTTAAAACCCAAGCAGGGTCCGATCTTCCTGGCTATCCGGCCCACTGTAGCTCTGTTCAGCGAATTTGACCAGAGGAGGGGTCCTGGTTTGTAGTTTGGGCGAACTGGTTGGTCCCACCAGCTCATGGGAAGAAGTTCCTGGTGGATCTTCTCTGTTGTCGGATTTGGAGATTCGGACCTACAGCAGGGCTTCACCGGGTGGTTCAGTCGTTGTAGAGATCCTCGTCCTCCAGTTCCTCGTTGGTTCTTTCGTTCCAGTGGCGACTCTGCTCTTCCAGTCCCAGAGACCTGCTTTCTATGCAGTTTACCCCCATTCATACAGCCTGGCTGTTAATCACACAGCAGGGTGGCTGGCCTGTCAAGGCCAGTCCCCCTAGCCAATCAGACAAGAGTGTGACTTGGGTTTCTAAGGCAACCCATGCAAGGGCTCCGAAGATCCCTCCCACACATCCTGCCCCTCTGGACTATCAGGCGCCTTAAGGAGCGCTTCCGTGCAGAAGCCCGTGAAAAGACAGCGAACAAAGGAGTCATCCCCAGTTTGGCGCGCAGAGAAAAATACGAGAAAGACTTTAACAAAAAGAAATGGCGAATAAACCCAGCCAGAACCAAAATAAAATGTATTTGGTCAAGCAGGTTTATGTTCGAGGCTAATATAATAGCCTGGAACAATACCACGTTTATATAATATAATCGCGGTAGGAAAGTTAGGGTAGATACCACTGCCACCAGCCAAGTCTTAATGTTAAGGGAGCGAAACAAGGCTCCAAGAGGCACAGACAAAAAGGGATATGAGTTAACCCTTTCCAATACTCCATGGAAGATGGGGTGCATTGGGTCTGTTGGTTTAAAGTGACTATATAAAGTTAATGGCAACTTTACCTGTTTCTGGGGGACAGTAGTCGGCCCCAGAAAAATTGAGTCAGTGGGAAGTCTCAAAGACAATCCTGTGTCACTGCACTGAAGGTGCTGTGTAACACACACAAAAAGTGGTGCAAATAGAGTAGGTGAGGCTCCAGTGCCCAAGATCACACAAACAGTGAAAATACACACAACAAAACACATGCAACAGTGGAAAAAAGGCTCACACTCTTACCAGGTGAAAAAATAAATCCTAGAAATCCAGCAAAGCTGCTGGGGGACTCTTTAGGTAAGGGAAATCAACCATTTAGGAGAATTCTCCCTAACACTCACCATTACTGAATGTTACAGATTGGCGGGTAAGGACCCTTCTGAGGGTATGCGAGCTCACTCCGCTAGGGGCATGGCTACTTCCACTGCCCTGCAGCGGGGAGTTCCTATTAGGAATATTTGTGACGCAGCTACATGGGCTTCTATCCATACCTTTGTTAAATGGATATGCTCCATGGTCAAGATATGGCCTTTGGTAAAGCGGTTCTTTATTCTGCTGTCTGATTGGGTATTCTAAATTCTTCTCCCTCCTCCATTTTCTGGTACTACTTTGCGACTCTGTCAAAGATGTGGAATACGTTGGGGGACACAATTCATTCGAAGAACAAGTTACTTACCAACTGGTAACGTTCTTTCGACTGGATGTTCCTCCAACGTATTCCACATCGCCCATCTGGCCTGCCCCTCAGGAGAATTTCCTATGCTATTGCAACTTGCGTTCCCTCAAGGCTATGTGCAGTCAAGCAGGCATTGTGTACGAGCAGGTCACACGTTATTTATATCATCCGGTGACGTCGCCCTCGACGGAGGCCTTCAAGTGACATCGACCCGACCACCATCGACGCAGGACGCCCTCTGACGAAAAATTTCCGAAGTAGCACAGCTGTGGACATTACATGTCAAAGATGTGGAATACGTTGGAGGAACATCCAGTCGAAAGAACGTTACCAGTTGGCAGGGGCGTTGCTAGGTTTGTAAAAGATTCGGGGCTAGACCCCATTGCAAGTTTGGACTTCACATAAGTACATGATCTTAACGTATGCGCCACCTTGCGATTTGAAGCATTAATATTGTGTAGTAACTAGGTGATACGCAGCATCAGTTGCGAAGGCCTCTGACGCGCTGTCTCCGGAGATAGTAGCAGCATTTGTATGATAATGTTGCTGTTATTCTCCTCGTCACTTGTTTAGTTCTCTGCGTAGAAAGCGTCAGCTCTCTGATGGCCAAGCCTCTGCTATGTAATTATCTAGGAGGAAGATTGTGACAGGGACACTTTACCGGTAGGGTGGGGCGGGGGTAGAGACTGAGCAGACAGTGCCTTTGCTAGACCGTCTCAGCAAGGCTGCAAGAGATTCTGAGGATGACCCAGTGGGTGACCTGAAAGAAAGTCCCAGAACTTGGTGGCTGCATGGATGGTGGTGTCTCGCACCCCCGAAGTGGACTAAAATGGAGGAGGCGTGTTTCACGCACCTTTACTGACACTTATAAAGGAAGAAACTATGAAAAATCCTTTCATGTTATTATGCATATTTTGCTACCACCGTTTTTGCCATTCCGTAGGGCTCCAATTACCAAGTTATATTATGTTATGTTATGTTACTTGGCAATTGTACAGCGCCTTATGTATCAATTGTATGATCTCAAAGCGCTGGTAGGTTGAACGCCCTCGGGAACCGCAGTTCAAGTCAGTCAAGAGTGAGTCGTAAAGTGCATGGGCGCAATGGGTGTTCAGCACCAGGTATGTGTGCTGGTGTGGTTGTTGCATGATAGCTGCTTCTTAGCGGTAGGTGTGGTGCTGAGGAGATCAGTTGAATGTGTTCAGTCTGGAGGGTGGACAACCAGGCCGAGTTCTGGCTGCGCTAGGCCTGAGGAGACGCCTAAGCTAGCCGGTATGTACCCAGCTAGCTGTGTTTTATTAGGATGATGGGTAGTTTGATGGGTCATGTTAGTATGAGAACAGCTATACCGAATGTGTCATAGTACAGCTGTGTTCTAGTTGAATGGTGGTGTATAGGAGAGAGTAAGCGTAGTAGTGTGATATTGTAGTAATCAGTAAAGTGCATGTGACCAGGCACACTCAATGATGTTGGGAATACCTTCTAAATTCAATTTTAACACAGTGACGCTATTGGGGCATGCTCAATGATGTAGGGAATACCTTCTTAATTTGTCTGACACAGTGACGCTATTAGGCATACTTTCTAAGTTCAACTTTAACTGTGATGCTATTAAGGCACACTCAATGATGTTGGGAGTACTTTCTGGATTCAATATTAACACAGTGATGCTATTATGGTACACTCTCTAAATTCAACTTTAACACAGTGGCGCTATTAGGGCACACTCAATGATGTTGGGAATACCATCTTAATTGTCATTAAATGACATGCCTTCATGCAGATCCCATGCCCCGTGTGTAGGCGCGTTATAATAAAGTGCTTCCTGGCTGCGAACAGCAGATAAGTGAAACAATGAATACCAAAAACCCTCTATTCTAAGCTACCGTTTGTGGAGTTTCATACAATCCTTCACATTGCGGCGAACATTTTGTATTGTATCGCACCAGGCAACTGAAACACTAGTACATCGGCATGTTATAAAATACAAATTACCTTTCCTCATAAAAACCCTTCGTAGCGTTTCATATTACACATCCCTCCCATTCTTCAACTTGACTTGCGGCTTCGCACAGGACCTCCGAAACACTCGTGAGTAGGCGTGCCACACCACTATCCTAAACATGCGGTGCAGTGCTCCCCCAGTGCCCAGTTTTGTGGCAAACAACCCAGCCCTTCTTTACCAAGGGCCCACTCCACCCCCCCAAACCCCCCACCCCGACGTGGCCGACAAAAAATGTGCAACAAAGGGAGACGGGCCAAAGAACACCAAACACATCCCTGTGCTTCCTCCCCGCCCTCGCAACAAAGGGCAAAGGCGATGACCAAGAGCCCCCCACGGCTCCCCGAGCCCCTCGAAATATCTGAGCACCCAGCAGGGCGAGGGGTAATGTACATGCACTGCAGCGATATATATTTTTGGTTGTATAAAGTTAAAAGCCATGCACTGCAACGAGATGTATTTTTTGGTTGGATAAATTAAAAAGCCAAAATGCCTGCGTGAAGGAGGGAGCTTCCCTCTTAGAGGGAGAGTTTGAATGCCACACACAGCTCTGAACTCAGTTGCCAGAAAGTCGAAAAACTACACGATGTATTTGAATCATAGAATTCCAACCCCGCACCGCGGTTTGACCTATTAAAGAACACAAACCTGATGCAGTCTAAACCCTTGAAAAGCACCAACATGAAACTGTATAAGACATGATGCATTACATTTATAAATTGCAACCCTTGTCTCCGCACAGAGGTCTAATCCCTTTCAAAGCCAAAAACCTCTATGCAGTATTACCATCTTGAAACATATTCACCTGCACCGCGTTTTAAACCCTTCCATAACAAACCTGATGCATAGAAGCGGCCTCCCTAAACAGCCTCCGACTGAGCCGTTCAGAATGTGTAGTTTCAACAGCTCTATTTGGAGGGGTGGGGATTGATAAAGCAGCGGTGGGAACGTGCCGCCAGATCCTGAGGGAGCTAACTTGCCTAAGTGCAGAATGGAGGGGCGGTCATCTATCTATACTGTAAACAAAAAAAAACGACATCCCCCCTTATATCCACACAGCACCACTGGTAACCAGAAACCCATGTCTACCCCTATCATATGCAAGCACCTCAAAACACCTGGTGAATAGGCGCTATATATTTTAAACTATCATATTATACGAAGTTCAGTCCCTTCCACAACAAGCACGATGCAGCTGATTCATGAACAGAACTAAATGTCTGCACTGCAGCGCTGTTTAACCCATTATGAGCCAGAATTCTGAAAATACTGAAAAGTAAACAAACCTTACTTGCACTCGGCGTGCGCAAAACTTCCACTAATTGATCCACCCCCACACAAAGCGGCCCGTGTTTTAACCTGTTGTAAACCGAAACGATGTCACCTGTCCAGGCTGCACATACAGTTTAAGTGTGCTTTTGGCGCGCCCCACAGTTAACGCAGACGTTCAGCTGTCTTAATACACAGGCATAGAAGGCAAGTAAGCATTATGATCCCATGATAAGCAAAGTGCACCGTTAAAAGAGATTGCATGCCCATTTTCGCAACCCCACACAACTTTGTCGTCGGCTGGCACTCTCTGCAGCTTCACAGTGGGGGGGGGGGGCGCCTGGCACGGTGACACGGCTGATTGCCGGGGGCCACGTTCACGTCACACAGTAGATGGTGCAGGTGGCGAGCGACTGGCGTCGTAGGATTCCTCGCTCGTTGCAGCTCGCATTCGGTGTCGGCTGCAGGCACGGGGATGGGCGTAACCTGCTGTTCTTGATCTGCGAAAGTTCGCAGGGAAAGACACAGGGCACGTGCCTGGGCGGTGGCTCGGCTGAGGGCTCCCTGCGCTGCGCAATCGCAGGCGGTCATCATGAGGCAGCAGGCAGCACAGCACGAGTGGCAGCAGCCCAGGGCCAGAAGGCAGGCGGCTATGTTCGAAGACGAATCGTATCTTATTTTATATTTCAAATGATGAACGAACGTTGCACTGTCTCCTGGGCTGCTGCCTGCCTGCCTGCATGCATGCTGCATCGCCTTCTACCTGTGTGGACAGTGCTGCCTTTCCAGCACTGCCAGGCGGCAGCAAAAATGTACGGATGTTCGGCCCGGGCCCGGGGCTAGCCTTTGCTTGTAGCCCCGTGATCTTCATCCGGGGCTACAAGCAAAGGATCCGGGGCTATAGCCCCTCTAGCCCCTCCCCTAGCGACGCCCCTGCCAGTTGGTAAGTAACTTGTTCTTCTCTCCTTGCCTCCACTTCTAAGCTTGTCCTACTCTGTGACTTCAATATTCACCTTGATTCCTACAAGTCGACCAGTGGTCTCTTCCATTGTCTCTGTGATGCTCTTTCCCTCACCATTCATCCTTCCGGTCCGACAACGGACATACCTTGGACGCGCTCATCTCTTCAGACATCCCTATCTTCTACCCTCTTACTACTCCTCTCTCCTGGTCTGATCATTATCTACTGTCTTCTCATCTGGATCTCTTAGGTTACCCGACTAAGCCTCTGCCTGCACTGCCTGTCTCCTTCTCCGTCATTCGACCAATGAAGTGAGTGTCAGTTGCTGCCTTTGCCGCCACTTTCATTCCCCCTACCTCCCTTTCTACTGACTCACATTCTGATTCTGCCCTTGCTAATCTTCACCCCTCTATCACCAATGCCCTTGACATCCTTGCCCCTGTCATGAGGATCTGAATGAAGTCTGCCTCCAAGGTCAACACCTGGTTTGACTCCGACCTATCCTCCCTGAAAGGCAGGTGCAGAGTGGCTAAGCAGAAATGGCAGGCATCAGGCACATCCTCTGACAGTCTGGCCTGCGGCGTACTCCAAAGCCAATACAGACTCTCCATCCAATCGAAGAAGAGGGTCCATATCCAAGCCTGCATCTCTGGGGCCACTAAAAATACTGGCAAACTGTTTAAACTCTGCAAGGAACTCGCCGCTCCTACAGCAGTCTCTGCTTCTCCCCTACCATACCTATCCCGGACGACACTAAGCTCATTTTCAGGCTCCCTTCGGCCACCTCTTCTCCTTGTCTCATCTCTGACTGTCTGCTATCCAGGAGTGGTGTGCCGCCAACGATCTCTGCCTTAATGCCAGTAAGACAGAGATTCTCGTCATCGTCACACCTGCTCCCTCCTTTCCTGTCGCTCTCTGGCCGACCTCTCTTGGCCCTCTTCCTTCTCCCACCTGTGAGGCTAAAAACCTTGGGGTCATCTTCGACTCCACTCTCTCCTTCTCTCCTCACATCTCTGATGCCTCTAAGAAGTCACACTACCAGCTGCACCTCCTCGGAGGTATTCTTCCTTTCCCCTCCTTCCTCAGAAGCTCACTGTCTCCAGAGCTCTGGTTCTCTCTAATCTGGACTGCTGCAATAGCCTCTTTCTAAATCTGCCTGCTTCTACTCTCCACCCCCTGCAACTCATCCAGAACAGGACTACGAGACTTGTCCTTGGCCTGAAGCCCAGGGATCGTATCTCTCCAGGACTGAAATCTCTGCACTGGCTCCCAGTGGCTATGGGGATTAAGGTCAAAACCCTCAGCATTGTCCACAAAGCCTTCTGGGGCCACAATACCTCCAACTAGCTCTTCCTAAATATCATCCTTCTCGAGCTCTTCGCTCATCCGCCTCCAACTCCCTCGGGGTCAGTCGCTTCTCCAAGCAACGATTTGGTGGTAGATCTCTTTCTTCAGCTGGGGCTTCCCTCTGGAACAGCCTCCCTGAAACATGAGAACCATCTCTGGTTCCGGAAGCACCTCAGGACCTTCCTCTTTGCTTCTGCTTTCTCTCCTCCTCTTCCCTGCTGAACTCCTGACTGAAACTGCACTGGTCACCTGCACTACTGTCTGCCGTTTGTCCTGTCCCTAGTCTGTGCCAAATATATGCCTACATTAACTGGTGTGTTGCTTATTATCTTTCCTATACTTTATGGCACCTGAATAATTCGATTTTTGTGATATTTTCTGATAGTAACACTTAGTAAGCTCACTAAAGTCAAATGAGTTCAGATTTGCTTGTTCAATGGGAAATGTAGGTTGTAAATACAATGACATGAAAGCAACAATACCATGCCTTACTACAATATGTGTCACTCCATTTAAGATCCTTTCACATGCTACTAATTCATTATACATTTGACTTTAAAAAAAACAGCATTTGTAATATGATGGGTATGTATTTATTAGGGTTGCAAACATTTGTCATATCCTCACGCAAGTACGCTTCGATTGGATTTTTACGTGCTTTTTTCCCCTCAGATGCAGGAATACCCAGATATGTTGAACCGCTTGATTGTGACCAACCTGTCCTACTTCAAAAGTATCTGGGCTGACATCCGAGCTGCTGCACCAATGTTTATAGGTAAGCTGTCACTGGTGTGTTTATGTTCGATACAATTCTCTTAAACTTTTGGAAAAACAAAGTAATCCGACCTTTCATTGTAAGTGCTTAAGTACCAGTCAACAGCACTCCCTTTGCAATATCGGGCTCTCCTAATTTAGGGAGAGGCTACCCATGCTCAGCTCCTCAAAGCATTACGTTTGTAAAATGTATGTAAACATTCAATATCAATTTATAAATACAGTTGTCAATAATGTTTGGATTAATCAAAGTCTCTCACAGTGAATACACCAGAAGGACCTGTTTGGAAGAGATTGTGATCACATTATTTTGGGAACACATTTTTGAACATGAAGCTTGATGATGCTTCTGAAGAAGGTCAATAGACCGAAACACATGAAGCATATATTGATATCTTCAAGGCTCTGTTTAATCAAGCTGATTGAGTTGATTTACATGCACATGTTCGATATGTTGCAAACTTGAATTTTGTCTTCGCACTCTACTAGCTCTATAAACACTGCTTCTTTTGACAATATGCCAAATCCATTAAAGTCTTCCGGTTTAAACCTTGCATCAACTGCAGACGTTGGATGTCTGTCTCGAATCCTCATAGGATCTGTCTTTATTGCCTCGGTGAGGGACACAAAAATGCACAATTGCATATTGTGTCAGTTACCCCAAGCTGCTTTTTGAACAAGAGGCTAAGCTGTTCACCTTCCTCCATAAGGAGAGGGGTGGCAAACGGACGTGTTCGAGGTTGCCCAGCACTGATCCATAGTACCGAAGAACAGTCCCTATTCTGCGAGGATAAAAAGAAAAGGAAGCAATGCAAGAGGTTCTTGTTCATGCTGCTGTTCTAGTTAACGCCATTCTTCAATGGATGCTTTTCACCTGCAGATTCCTCATCCGATATATATCCCTTCCAGTGTCAGCTGCTCAGAAACCCTTTCGACCGGGGTGTAGTGCGCCTCGACTTGGCCGTCGATCCCTCTTGGCTTGGCAGTTGATCCCTCTTGACTAGATCCAGCAGTTGTCGACTACAGACGTGGTGTCAGTCTGCCCATCGAAACAACTCTCTCACGAGAATTTTTAACCGACACATTTTCATCTTTTGGTCGATGCGGTTTTGATACGGTGAACGACACAATGTTCACTCACAAAGTGTTAGGTTTCAAGCGCTGCAAGGACTGCAGTTCCAAGATGTCCATCACGGACCCATACAGCGTCTACCTATGGTGCCTCTGTGTCGGTCACGTCACCGAGGACTGTGATTCTTGTAGGAAGATGAACCTGAAATCGCTATGGGAGAGGGTGGCGCAAACTCGCTGTAGGCCAGCCCCGATCTAAATCTCTGCCCCGCTTGACCGTCCGGTCCTCGGAGCCCGATACTGAGGGGCCCACTCCTGAAAAGGAGGATAGGCAGTGGCAAGTCAAAAAAAGAGCTCACACTCTCAGAGCCACTCATCCTCCTCTCATAAAAAGAAATGGCATCATTGACGCAGGCATGAATCTGGTTCGTCAGACAAACCCGGCAAGTCCTCGGCAGGGCCTATATCCAGAGCCGAGTGGGAGGCTTTCAAAGAGCAGATGCTCGATATGTTTCAGAAATCGGCTTTGGGTATGGTTGACACCTCAAAGCAGCAGGCTCCGGTGGTTCCAGTGGTGCCCGGTAACCCCGGCCCCAAGGAGACCGGGCTGTTGCCCTCTGGCTCTGTGCCAATTGTTGCCATTGTGACCCCGGCATCGAAACCGCCTACACTCCGGCAGGCTCGGGACAGGGGATATCGGCATCGATATCCGACCGTTCGTTTGTCCCACCATTGAGAACCGAGTTTTTCAACACTATGATGACAATCTTCAGTGGCGATGACGAGGTGTCATTTGGCTTTGAGCCAGTTATGCAGGCTCTGGAGGCAGAGGCTTCTTCGCTGACCAGGCAGACTTAGTCGCTTTGGCTGAGGGCCTCCAGGATGCGAGTGGCCTAGACACCTCTTCTGATTTGGAGATGCAGCAGGCTCATCCTTAAGGGCATTCTAATGCCACATACCGTGCCACAGTGGACAGGGTGGTGGATGCCCTAGGTTAGAGTGCCCCAGGCAGACCTCTGTCGAGTTACCACCTCAGACATTTTGGAGAAAGGGCCCACTGCAGAGAGGGACGTGCCCTTCAATGTAGCCATTGCCGACCACATTGTTACCTATGACAGAGAAGAGTGCTCTAATGAAAACACACTGTTTCACCCCTTATTGCCCTCTGCATTAAAGGAGAAAAAGAAAGAAACTCACTTTCTTTGTTGTTTGGAGAAAATAATAGTTTGTTTATCTATGCAGTTGAAAAAATCAACATAGAGTGAACAGTTCTCCAAACAGCATAACATCACACGGTTTAATGAAACCAACCGTACAGGCTTATAGGATATATTTACAAACACATGGGGTCACATAGTTTGACACAACAGTCGTGTAGGTAACGCAAACTCAATCAAAATACATAGTTTGTTATGGTGATTCATATACTTCAGTATAAAACAACACAATTAGACAAAGTAAGCAACAACAGAAAAAAAGGGGGTTCGTGAATTGACAATTGGTAGTGGACAGTGACAATGCACTGTTGTTCGGGGGACCGGACGGTCAAGCGGGGCAGAGATTTAGATCGGGGCTGGCCTACAGCGAGGTTGCGCCACCCTCTCCCATAGCGATTTCAGGTTCATCTTCCTACAAGAATCACAGTCCTCGGTGACGTGACCGACACAGAGGCACCATAGGTAGACGCTGTATGGGTCCGTGATGGACATCTTGGAACTGCAGTCCTTGCAGCGCTTGAAACCTAACACTTTGTGAGTGAACATTGTGTCATTCACCGTATCAAAACCGCATCGACCAAAAGATGAAAATGTGTCGGTTAAAAATTCTCGTGAGAGAGTTGTTTCGATGGGCAGACTGACACCACGTCTGTAGTCGACAACTGCTGGATCTAGTCAAGAGGGATCAACTGCCAAGCCAAGAGGGATCGACGGCCAAGTCGAGGCGCACTACACCCCGGTCGAAAGGGTTTCTGAGCAGCTGACACTGGAAGGGATATATATCGGATGAGGAATCTGCAGGTGAAAAGCATCCATTGAAGAATGGCGTTAACTAGAACAGCAGCATGAACAAGAACCTCTTGCATTGCTTCCTTTTCTTTTTATCCTCGCAGAATAGGGCATCCAAAGTGAGTTTCTTTCTTTTTCTCCTTTAATGCAGAGGGTAATAAGGGGTGAAACAGTGTGTTTTCATTAGAGCACTCTTCTTTGTACCTATTCAATTGTAATTTTTGTCTTAAAGTAACCCTCCTGGGTAGAATAGGTCCATAACCAGGAGCCCATTTTTTGAATCTACCTATGACAGAGACCATACACTTCTGAATTCACAAAAAATATATGCGGGCAAGGGGAGACCCAGTTTACCTCTTCACTCATCCAAGCCATCCACATCCACATCTATGCTTCCAACGGATAGGGAAGGAAGTTGATGCCCTAGCCAAAAAGGTGTTTTCGTCAGACAGTATATTCCTCAAGGCAGCTAACGCACCCTGTGATTTTGCGAAGTACACATTTGGTTTGTGGAAGGCTATTGGGGAAGCCTTTTAGTACATTCCCAAAGGGGAAATGCTGCAGGGATTTCTGAGAATTGTAGCTGATGGGCAAGGGGTTGCCCTGCAGTCATTGCATATAGGCCTGGATGTCGCGGTCTCTGTCGGAAGGTCTATGGGGTCTGCCGCTATCTTGTGGAGACAGGTGTACCTTTGCAGTAATGATTCTCACCCAACATCCAGAATAAGTTACTGGACATTGCCTTTGATGGCGAGAATCTGTTTAGCCCTAAGGCTGACAAGTCCTTGGGGACATTTAAGGACTCCAAGCTTGCCGCCAAATCTCTGGGCCTAGCTGTTCGGTATCCTCGTAAACCTGCCTTCAGCTTTGCCTGAAGGGGAAGAGGATACCAATGCTATGTGCCCTTTGGCAGTAAAGCTCAGCTCCTGCAATTCAGGCAAGGGCAGATGCATTTTCCGTGCTCTGGAAGTGGTAGGGCTGGTCTCTAGGACCAGCAGACAGCGGCAGCAGTGGCTGGGGCGGCTCCACCTTCAAAGCCGCTTTGACGCTTTGAATTCTTCCCCCACATTTCCCAGTTGGAGGACGAATAGGCGAGCAATTGCCCCAGTGGCAGGAAGTTTCCTCCATAGCCTAGGCCCACCCCCCCTGAGGAGAGAGTCGACCGTGTAAGACATGGTACACAGGTGCTTCTGGCGGCACGCAGACCTTCTTCAAGATCAGTGTATGCGTGTAGATGGAGAAGATTTGAGGCGTGGTGCAGGGAACACAAGATTGACCCTATCTCTTGCCCCACCACTTCAGTGATGGGAGTTCCTTCTGTCACTAGCCTCGGCAGGCTTTCAGGTTGGGACAGTCAAAGGATACTTGGCAGCTTTGTCTGTTTTCAAGTGGTGTCCAGACCAAGGATAGTGTTTTACGATTCCGGTTATGGCCCAATTCCTGAAGGGCCTTGTAAATACGTTTCTGCCTACCCCCTTCATGTTTCCAGACCTGGACCTTAATTTGGTTCTCACATTTCGGATGTTTCCGTTTGAGACTTCACACTCTTGCCCCTTCACCTGCTTACTCTTAAGATGCCATTTCTGGTGGCTATTACGGCAGCCAGACGTGTCAGTGAACTGCAGGTCATATTGTGACATCCACCATATCTTTTTTTTTTTCAGGGATAACGTCTCTTTTAAGGTGCAGCCAGAGTAGGGGCGTGGCTTGGAGCGCCATCGATGTGGCTGCTCCCTTGAGGCCAGCCGTGCGAAGCCCGCCGCAATCAGGACATTAATGCGGTCCCACACACTTGTGCAGGAGCCCAACTGATCCTCAGGGCGTCGGAACATCTAGGGCATTTATGGGGCGAAATAGGGAGCATAATGCTCGCCTGCAGCGAAGTTATCCGCATGATCCTCCGGGCCGTCTCCAGCGCCGGATCACCCAAGATGGCGGCCGCGCCTATCCCCCAGCTGCGGAGGTTTGGGTGACGGCACCTGAAGCCGCCTCCAGCAGTGTCTGAGCCCGCCGGGACTCCCGGATCCGGTGAGGAGGACCCGTGCAAGTGACCCCCTGGCTCTCCCTCCCGCGGCTTCCCCGAAGCAGGCATTTTGCAGCAGAGCACACTGCGGGGCCACCTGGGCCGATTAGCACCCCCGCGGGATGCAGCGTTTCACCTCCAGAGCCAGTGCGGACCACGGCACGGACGGTGCCCGCCAGGTAGGGGCTGCTGGAGGATGAGGTTCGGGTTGGGGGCCCGCCTCACATACTTTCTGGGCTTCCCCAGGGGAGCCCGCAAGGCGTGCTCCGCTTCCTAATGGAGAGGCTCCCCCCTCCCCCCCCCCGGCAGCCCCCAGAACATGCTTCAGCCTCCGCTCCTCGCTCTCTGATCTACTCCGGAGGGTGCCTTCCTAGCGGTCCTGGACCCCACACACTGAATTCCTGGGGCGCCCCGGCCCATGCCCTCACTTGTTGCCTCCTCCCTGGCCTGGGACCTGGAGGCCCCTCCTCACTATCTTCTCCGGCTGTGGGATTGAGGCTGGGCTCTCATAAGTAGAGCAGCCCCTGCCGGGCCATCGTGGGGGTCCCGCACACCCCCCTCTCTGGCTTCAACGTCCACTCAACCCGCCGTCTTGGGCCCTCAGCTTCTCTTGCTGCTTCTTGGGGGTAGGTGGACCTACCAAGCAACGACGCCGCCCACCTGGTGCCCCAGCCCGAGGCCTCCACTTACGGCTCCGGGCACAGCTGAGCTGATCCCCATGATAGGGCGCCCTGCCTCGGCCTCCCCCGTCCCCGGATAAGGAATCCTCCCAGCTTCAGAACATCTCCGGAGGCAGCGCACTTTGGTTACTCACGTCCTGGGGCGCCCCGGCCCACTGCTCCGTCCACGTTCCTTCTTCTGGCCAGTTCCAAGTGGGTGCCGGGCAATCTGCCTGCGCACCTTACCTCTGCCCTCCACCGGACGGAGGGGACTTGTCCTTCATACAAAACCTTCAAAACTAGCAAACTTGCCCCTCGACACTAAGCTGCCATCCATCGGCTGATCTCGGGACTAGCACCCTCGTCTTTTAATCCGGCGCTTTGGTGACTGAATGCGTGGTAGGCCTCTTCAGCTCCTCCTCCACCCCACGGGCCGCCACCATGTCCAAGCATACGAAAACAACCAAAAACGCGGACATTGCCACCATGCTTACCGCTCCAGACAGGGGAAAGAAACCTGAACTTGTCAAGCCCACCTCACTGACTTCCCAAGAGGGGGAAGACACCCCAGCCACCAGGGGCGACCTATTGGCTTTAATGGCAGACATTAAGGCCGAGTTCTGGTCCTGTATGTCAGAGCTCACCACCAAACTTGAGCAAACTGACCACAGGGTGGCCGAGGTGGAGCAGAGGCTCAGTGAGGTTGAGGACCACTCCCAAGACCAGGCAACCGCATTGGGAGACATGCAGCAGGCAGTAAGAGCTCTCGAAGAGGACTTGGAAAATAGAGCCCGCCGCAACAATCTTCGGATCTGGGGAGTTCCATCCTCAGTTCTTGACAAAAATCTACCAGATTAAATAGGAGACTTCTTCCAGGCCCTCCTCCCACAATTAGACAAATCCCAGCTACTGCTGGATCGGACTCACAGATTGCGCCCGTGCCGAGGAGTGGACTCGGACCTGCCTCCGGATGTCATCACGAGAGTCCACTACTTCTCCACGAAAGAAGCCATCTCTGCCATCAGCCGCTCTCGTGATGAGCTCTCCTTCCAAGGCCTCCCTATTCAGATATATCAGGATCTCTCCCTTCTCACTCTGCAAAGAAGAAGGGCTCTCCGTCCCCTGGCCCTCTTCCTCCAGGAGCGACAAATCAGGTACAGATGGCTCTTCCCCACAGCACTGCAATTCTCATTCAATGGCTCTCTCCGGAGAATTTCCCACATGGAAGATGCCGCTAAGATCATGCGTCCGGCCTCCCCCGAGGGAGCCACCTCGCCGATCCCAGAGGCATCGGGGAGCCATAAGTCAGCCCCTCCCCCGCAACCCAGGCGGTCTTCGTGGTCCAGGGCCTCCCGAAACAGGAGGAGGTAATTAGACCCTGAGCTATGTTAAAAATCCATTACCACTTTATCTGCCCAGGCGCCCATCGCCCTCTTGGCTAATTTAAAAGCTTCGGCTCGGCCCTGCACAGATCTACGATCCCCCATTGCGGCGGGCTTCACCCACAGTTTATGCCTTTATGCCCGTTCCAAGGTTCGTTCCATCTTAAAGTCCTTGGATACACATGTCATTCTTTCAGTCTCAATTGGTCCTGTTGGCTGGGGGTTGGGCTACACCCTCAAAGTTACCCACCCCGCCAGTTAAAAAGTTGACCTCCCGTTGGGGGCCTTTGTTAAAACCGCAAGTGCAGCACAGGTTGCCTACAAATCATCCTTATGATGGCAACTAATGGGCAGTCCGTCAACTCCCCCCCCCGTACAGGGAGTATCTGGAACCCCCACCCTGGAGCATCAGACGCTGAAATGCCTTTCATGCCTCCCGGCTGACTTTGGTCGTCTTTGTTCCAGCGTCTATCCATGCCAGTTTTTTGCCTCAGGAGACGCCAAGAAGGGGGGCACGGCGATTCTGTTTCGGAAAGACCTACATCCCCAGATTTTGGATTCCATAACGTGCCCAGAGGGCCGCTTCGTGGTCGTCAAATGCCTCCTGCTAGGGGACCGCTACATCTTTGTATCTGTATATGCCCCCAACTTGGGGCAGGCAACCTTTTATGACTCATTGGGCTCCTCCCTCTCGGGCTTTGTAGAAGGCCAAACAATAATAGGAGGGGACTTCAATGGAGTACCTGACCCCACCAGAGTAGAAATAACACCCCCCCACCCCAGGCGATTTCACACAGGCCCTCAGTCTCCTGCGCCTCTTCAGAACCCTGGAGGTGGTAGACACGTGGCTGATGCTCCACCCCACCGAGAAAGACTATTCCTTCTTCTCCTTGGTCCATCGGACATTTCTAGAATTGACCTCCTCCTATCCTCACCCCAAACTCTCGATTTCATCAATGAGGTGTCCATTGGCCCACGGATCTTATCGGACCATGCTCCGATAGTATTGGAACTTCGTATCCAGAATCCCAACGCTCCACGTAGATGGGCGCTGTACGACCCGATCCTGAACGACATGTCAATCGGGGACAAAATCGCTACCACCATCAGGAATTTCTTTGAGGAGAACCCGGTCTCAGATATCTCCCCCTCTAACAACTGGGATGCGATGAAAGCGGTGGTTAGGGGAGCCCTGATAGCCCAAGGGGTAGCCCTGGAGGAAGAATTGCTGTCGGCTGAGGAAGCTCAAAAGAAAAACGGTTGGTCCCCCAGATCTCAACGAGCCCTCCGATCAGCCCGAAAGAAACTGGAGGCCCACTACGCTGAGCATACTGCGCAGCTATTGGCTAAGACCAGACAATTCTATTACGCCAAAAACAATAAGGCTAACAAGCTTCTGGTGGCCAAGCTGGCCAAAACAAGACACACCAACACCATTGCAGGGCTCCGAGACCCACAGGGTGTGATTCATTACTCTGAGCCAATGAAACGACAACTAGCTACGGACCACCTAACCCAGGTCATGACGGCACCTCCATGTGATCTATCCAAACAAAAAGCATACCTGCGAAAGGCCGCCCTACCACGCCTCCCAGACTCCACGCGAGAGCAGCTGGAGGCTCCAATAACTGACGAAGAGGTCGTCAAAGCTATCAAGGCCCTCAAATCGCAGGCCCCGGGCCCAGATGGGTTCTCTTCAAGGTTTTATAAGATATTCAAACCCCAACTGATTCCCCACATGGTATCTCTCTTCAATTAATTCAAGGGGTCGGGCTCTGTGACCCCCTCAATGCAAGAATCTATGACTGTCCTCCTTCCTAAGTCAGGGAAGGACCCGAGAGACCCAGCCTCATACAGACCCATCGCCCTACTGAACATTGACTTCAACCTATACTCTAAAATCCTGGCTAACCGGCTATCACTCATACTTCTGGACATTATCCACCCCGACCAAACGGGCTTCATCGTCCACCGATCTGCGGGGGACAATATCCGGCGAACCCTGAACTTGATAGACATTTCCCACTGAAACTCTCAGGGTCTCGCCCTAATGGCCCTGGATGCAACCAAAGCTTTCAACAGAGTTGATTGGTCATTCATGGAATGCACCCTGGAAGCTTTTGGTTTTGGCCCAAAGTTCCGGTCCATGGTTCTAGCCAACTACAAGGCCCCTAAAACCATCCTGAGGATCAATGGCGTTCTCTCAGCCCCGATCCCCATGTCCTGCTGGACAAGACAGAGCTGTCCGCTATCTCCTCTTCTCTTCGCCCTCACAATGGAACCCTTCGCCCAGAGGATCAGGCAGAATTAACTTATCAAGGGCCCGCAGGTTGGCCCATCTCAACATAAAGTTGCCCTGTACGCGGACGATGTACTGTTGATGCTCTCAGAAGCTAGCACCTCAGCGAAGCATGCCCTGGCCGAAATAAAGAACTTTTGGGAGGTCACCGGCTTCACTGTCAACTTTGCCAAATCAGTGGTCCTGGGAGTCAGCCTTCGATCAGAGGAACGTGAGGCTCTAACTAGACTGTGCCCAATAAGTGGCGGGATCAGTCCATCCCTTATCTGGGAGTTCACATTTCAGCAAACCCGAAGAACACCTACCAGGCAAACTTCCCCAGATTGTTTTGCGAACTAGAGGGATATATGAAGCGCTGGACCACGCAAGAAATCTCACTAATGGGCCGGATCACAGCCACCAAAATGAACTTGCTTCCAATATTCCTTTATGCTTGCTCCTCCCTCTCCATACTGTCTCCGGCCCTTCAAGAACTACAGAGGAAAATGTTAAAGTTTATATGGAGATGCAAGAAGGCCAGGATCCCCCACAAGACCCTGGTCGGTAACGCCAGGCTTGGAGGCCTGGGGGTCCCCGATCTACAGGCTTACAGGGCAGCGGCGCAGCTAGCACACATCCACGCCTGGCAAACAAGCACAGCCCGCCCCAGATGGGTGGAACTAGAACAAGCTCAGCTCCCGCTCCACTCCGGTTCCTCCCACACATCCAGCCCCCCCTTAGGGAACGCTGGAAGAACATTTGCGGACAACAAAACATACCCTAAGCTCCTGGGACTGGGCCTTGAAATGGAAGGGAATCCTGAGAGGCCAAAGCCCTCTCTCACCAATTTTTCATAATCCAAACTTCTCTCCGGGGGCTCATCCCCGCAACTTCCAAAACTGGATAGATGGGGGGCCTTGAAAACCTGGAACAGCTATACTTTGGGAACAAACCCCGTACCTTCGAACAATGCAAAGAGGTCTTTCGACTCCAGGAGGGAGACAGATTTACATAATGTCAGCTCCGCCATTGGTGCTCCCACCCCCAGACCCTTCAGGCGGCCACCCGCCCCCCGACACCCCTTGAGCTAACCCTCAGAGACTTGCCAGCTAGAGGCAGGACCTCGACCTTATACAGACGCTTCCTGGGGGATTTCTTGGTGACAAAAACTCGATATATGGCCCAGTGGGAGGCGGACCTGGGTCACCCGATTGACGACCAAACGTGGGTAGACATATGGACTCGCACCCACTCTTCTTCCTCCTGCGTCACCAATAAGGAATGTGCCTACAAACTCACCCTGCGATGGTACTACCCCCAACTCAGACTTCACCACATGAATCCACAAGTGGATCCCTCCTGCTGGAGGGGCTGTGCTCAGCCGGGCTCTTTCTTTCACATGTGGTGGGCCTGCCCCAAGATCCAGCAATTTTGGACCAGGTGTCTCTCGACCATCGAACAGATTACCGGCACTGCCCTCCCGCTGGACCCTGAAACCGTCCTGCTAGGGGTCCCAGCCCCCGGGATCTACCCCCACTCTGGGAACAGGGCAAAGCTACTAACGCAAAGCCTCCTAGCGGGCAAGACTGTGCTGGCCCGATTCTGGAAGTCCCCGGACGGTCCCTGCATGGCCCATTGGTGGGGAAAACTCTGGGACATCCTGATCGCTGAGAAGGTCACCACGATGAGAGCCGGGGTCCTGCACCGCTTCCAGAATATTTGGGCCCCAGTACTGGACTATGACCAGCGATTCCCCGCACTGACATTCAAACCAATCAACACCCGATAGGCTTTGAGAGACCAGGAGGACACACACCGGGCGGGGGCGGTGAGCTGAGGCTATGAAAGGAGGGGAGGGGAAGATACAGACTTGCAGAAACTATTATTGATATGTAATGTTGCCATGCAATGCTTTTTGTAACCTGACCTGCCTTGCTATAAATAAACATGTTTTAAAAAAAAAAGGTGCGGCCAGAGTTCCTGCCGAGGGTGGTTTCAGAATTTCACCTGTCTGTCGATCTGCCGTAATTCTACCTGCCTCCTTATCTTTCCAAGGAGAAGGAGTGCTGCCATAGGCTAGACACTATGAGGGTGCTTTGCTTTTATATGGCAGGAATAGTGGAGTTGTGTTGCCTTTTCATTGGCAAGGAGAGGTTTGGCTGTCTCCATTAAACTATTTCTAGGTGGATTGTGATTTGCATTTCAGAATGCTATCACGTTGCAAGGGAGCTACCACCAGGCATCGGGGCCCACTCCGCCAGTACTTTGACCACTTCCGCAAAGGGGAGTGCCAGTGAGGGACATATGTCAAACGGCAACATGGTCCTCACTGCATACGTTTACCAAGCACTACTGCTGAATGTAGCCTGCGGAGCAGACGCTCTGTTCGGGTGAGCAGTTTTTCAGAGTTTCTTAGTATAAGAACTTTCATACCTTCTCCTTGAAACATACTGCTTGGGGAGTCTGATGAGGAATCTGTGGGAGAAAGGCAATCCAATGAAGGAGAAATTATTTTATTTATGTATTTGTTCACTTGCGGGACGCTTATGCCGGAAGCAAATACTGTTTCAAAGCTCCCACAGTGCAACAGGGAGGGGACAGGGGATGATAGACAATGTAATTACAACAATGTTGAATAATTCAATACAACAAAATAAGAAGAGACAATGGGGAGGGGAAGACGAACATATGATTCCTTGTGAGGGTTCAGAACGTGTGAAGGGAGAAGGGAGAGGGGTATGGGATAGATGCTGTGGTGCTCATGGTGCAGTGCTATGAAGAAAGGTACGTGCAACCTCCAGTGGTGGAGGGTGAGCCGAGGCAAGTGCAGAGGATAGACAGCAGCTGAGATAAGATGTGGGAGGTCAGGGCCTTGAGGATGCATAAGGGCCCTGCACACCAATCACACTACTGTGCGATTGGCAGGGGAGAGACGGAGGGAAAGAAGAGGCTAAGAGGAAGATCGTCAGGCTTTTCTGGAACTTAAGGAAGTCCTGCTCCAGACGAAGAGGGAGGGGGGAGGCTGTTCCAAAGAAGGGGGCCCGCTGAGGAAAGCGATCATCCACCTGCCCTCTGTTTAGCCAACTGCTTTACACACAAGGAGCTGGTGCCAGACGAACGCAGGTGTCTAGAGGGGGAATATTTAGTCAGAAGGAGTTGCAGATAGAGTGGTCCCCGGCCCCAGACAGCCTTGTGGATGATGCAGAGGGGTTTGAATGTAATCCGTGCTGCGACTGAGAGCCAGGGAAGACTTTGCAGGGCAGGAGAGATGCGGTCCCTGGGCTTGAGGCCAAGGATAAGTGTTGCTGCCCTATTCTGGATTAGCTTGAGAGGTCGCAGAGTGGACGAAGGTAGATTAAGGTGGAGGCTATTGCAGTAGTCAAGCCTAGAGAGAACCAGAGCCCGGTTAACATTGAGTCTTTTTTTAAAAAAATAATGTTTTATTGAATTTAAAGTGCAAATTGGTTAATTAAAACCTTATACAGTATATTGAAAAACAATCCAGTAATAATAAACAGAATAAGTACAATAAACCACAATTAAACATATTAAAACAGTAAAATACGGTAAATTAACATATTACATTTCATCATATATCAACATAACAGAGTGCTTTAGGTTCCATTTCATATCCTTCTGTTCATAATCACATATTATTCTAAAAACATTTATTCATAGCATATCAGGGAATTCATTTAGCTATTAGAAATTGCTCTCTTCCATATATATAAGGCTGCACCAATGTAAACCATATTTTCCACCATGTAGAGGGTCGACCAACACTTGTCAGATGGACAATTTTCCATAACCCTTGTGATACCATTCTTGTAGCTTCTCACACCCTGTGAGTATATGTCTGATTGATTCCATCTCCCTGCAACAGTGCCTACACAATCCTTCCTCCTTGGGTATGCCAGATAAGGCACCCATATACTCCTTACAAGGTAGTATATTAAACCTAATGAGGGCAATAAATCTCAGGAAAGTGTTATATCTTTCAGGCTAGTCATATATGTATTCAATTTATCTCTCCTGTACATGTCTTTGCCAATAAGGCTCATTAAACTCTCTCCATCCCCTTCTCATAATACAATCTTTACGTAGAGCTTACAGCACCATATTTTCCATAACGTTTTTAAAGACGTTAACCCCAGTTCATATCTTATAACTTCAATCGGAGTCGACCTTGGTAGGACCAACAGTGGCCTCCAGAATTTCCCCTCAAGTTTCCCTAAGTTTTCCATATCTTTACCCCCCAGAGATTCTAGTTCATATAAAGCTCCTGGGGTGATACAGCTCTTACAGACTTCCAAATAGCCTTCTGTAGAGTATCCACCTTTACTTGCCATATATTTTTTAATGACATTCCATTTCTTAAGCACTTTAGACTCTAACATCTCATAATAGAAGCTACTGGGGGGTTTATTTATAATAGGTATCCCCAGATAAGGGTATATATCTACCAACTCTAGAGTTGCTGCTTATTTTCATTAAAGTACCGATATAACACATCAAGCATCCTCTGCAACCCTGCCACTGTTTTATCTAATAGTATTGTATTCTCCGCATACATAAGGCCACTAATTCCAAGCCCTCCCACTTTTGGTGGAAAATTATTTATACTAGAAAATCTATCCTATAGGTCCAACACATATAGATTACACAGTGTGCAGTCATAATTTCGAATGCATTAATGTCGAAAACAAAAATGTGGAATTTTTTTTCTTCGAATTTGTTTTTTATTTTATAGTTTTTTTTTTTTAGTTTAGTTAGTTAAAAAAGGGTTAATAAACAAAAAATGGGGGGCTGGGGGAACCCCCCCATTAAAAAAGTAATTACATTTTTTTTTTTAAAATCAACATTTTCTTTCGACATTTTGCGTCCGACATTAAGGCATTTGAAATTATTGCATTCGACTTATTGACTATAAACCAGATTACACAACACCGGCGAGGTGACACAGCCATGCTTAAGGCCCATATTTGTTTTGATCTCTGGGGAGATATTTTCGCCTTTACCCAGACAAATTAAATCTGTGGTGTCCCTGTGAATTTCTCTTACGAAGTGTAAAATCATAGGACATATCTTTATATCCGCTAATTTATTCAAATGCTTTGGAATAATCGATATAACACACATAGAGACTCATATCTTCTTTTATCCACAGTGTCTGAGATTATATGTTTAAGCATAACCAGGTTATCCAGTGTGCTGTGATCCTTTCTAAACCCGGTTTGTTGGATTGGGAGAAGGCCTTTTTCTTTACTCCATTTATTTATGCTGCCTACCAGTAGGGAACAGAATATTTTGCAGCTACTATCGGTCATAGCCAGTAAGCGATAGTTGTCAGGGATCTTCCTATCCCCCTTTTTATAAATAGGGGCAACTATGGCTTTAAGCCAGCTATACGTTAAGCTGCCATTTTCCCAAATGCTAGATAAAAAAAGGTGTATTAATACTGCCCATTTTATAGGGTTGCGTTTTATTACAATATTTGCTAACCCGTCGGGTCTCGGGGCTGCCTTCATTTTATTTATTATTTCCAATATATCTAAGACTGCATATGGGAATATTGGTCTCCTATTCCCCCAATTATCTCTGTATACAGAGTCTTTCCTATTCTTAATGTAAAAGAGTCTAGAAATGTATTCTACCCATATATTTAGTCCTACATTGTTATTTTCTCTATCTTCCAACAAATGCTGGCGATATAGGGACCAACATTTCTTGGAATCATGAGTTTTACAAAGCACATAGATGATCCTCCAGCTCGCATTGTTAACATTATGCTTATGTGCTTTTAACCAATTTTGTACCTGGTCTTTATAACCCTAGTTTTTAGCAATTGTTCCTCTTCCTTTAACTCATGATTCCCTTTGAAGTCCTTTATTTAATCCGTATTTATTCATTTGTATTTTCCTATGTTTTTGTTTAATAATAAGTCTACAATTTTCTCTTTGAATCATACCCAACAAGTTTCCTACTATCTTGACGCCATTTAATGCTATCTCCTGGCCTTCCAGGGAAGTATATTAAACATATCGAATTTTTCCAAATTCTTCTCAGTCCATATAATCCTGTTTCCCACAGCAGAGCTCTGAATGTTCATATCATCACCTCTCTCCCATGTTTGTGGGTTTATTTTAGCAAGTTTACATGTGAGTGCTTTATGGTCACTCAACAGGGTGGATACATGTTCAAATGATGTTATTATATTCTGTATCCCCTTGCTAATAAACCTATAGTCCAATCGGTAACTTACTTTACCATTCGAGCAGGTGTCTTTGCTTTTCCCCCCCCTTCATTCGGCTCCGAGTATTCGATCCCCCAATTTTGAAACAATTTCAGCCAAGTGATTCATTTACTATCTGAGTTTGGTGTCTACGATTTAGTCCAGATTTCCCCATCTCCGAGGGTTAGGAGTTCAGGGGCTCATCCCAGAGCTCATTCCACTTTTCCATCTCCTTCATTGCTACGTAACAGCAGGCATTACAATCTCCCATAATCAACACTTAGGACTCTGGAGATTCCAATAGCCAACCTTCTATTGTATCTTTTATTTCCTCCCCTATGCTGAGCATCTTTACTCCACCCGGGCGTGAGTACACATTAATTATTAAGATTTCACCAAGGTGGCCCATATTTGCTACTATGGCACACATGACAAATGGAGAGTGTGTAAAACGTTCATACACTCTAAGAGGGATGTGATCATTTGCCCTTATACATAGACCACCGGCCAGACGTTCCCTTCCTCCGAAAATGGCTGCTTTACTCAGAATGTTATACCCCTCCAGTAGCATCTCTCCACTCACCCACGTTTCTTGTAGGGCAAACACGTCACATTCCTTTAATAATTTTATTCCACCTATATGAGTAAGAGAGTTAGAGCCCCTGCTATGCCAAGAGTGAAAAATAGGTCAGTTTCCACTTTCCTCAGCTGAGTAATCGGGGAAGTAAGCTCTATCCGGAATCCAAATTTCCATATTATTTCCCCCTCAAACCCCTTTACTCTTTGGTTATTCTGAGGGAGTTCTAGGGGTTTATTTTCTTTAGGTTCTGTATTAGCAACATTTTTGCATATTATAATTTCGAACCAGTTTCCCCATATTTTTTTAGAATGTTGCCTAATTAAATATACGATCACTGCAGTTCTGAATTGGACTATTACCCAGTTTGCCCTATTGTCTCGTTCCGGAAATATTACTCTTTCAATGTCTGATGATTTGATATTATGTAATTGGGGAATCTTATGTAATTGCTCTAACAGCCAGGTCCGGTTCATATAAGGACTCTCCTCCAGTGTAACTTTCTCGATGATATTGTTACCCAGACTACAATTTTCAAGGTCGTTACTTCTTTGTCTATGAGACATGCTGGCATTTCCATTTATATATTTTTACACATTGCCAGCCTTTCCATTTCCGCTATGTATATCTCTTTTTCTTGTGTTTTGAGGGATTGTGCTATCTTATTTATGGGTATATTTAAACTTCTCACATCATTTCCCCCTTCATTCTCTTCTTCACTTTCCACCACTTCATGTGGTTTCCACATGTTCATGTGGTTTCCTTTCAGCCATTTCTCTAGGCCTCTCTCTTTTTTGGTAGGGATACTATTATTTTCATTCATTTTATTATAATTTTCTGTGATCTAGAACCTATCTCCTACCTCCATACATTCTATATCAGTTGGGGACGTCCCTGCAAGGGCTATACTATTTCTTTTTATACACTTCGTCTTTCTGGCTTTACCTGAATTTCCCTTGCTTTTAGCACCTTTGTTGTTATTTCGTTTACATCTTATACGTTTCTTTGACCCGTGGGAAGGTTTCTGATCACCTTCAATCCTAATATCATTTTCTTCACTTCCCATATTCTCGGATTTATTTCCCTTTGATTCAACCTGCTCCACCTCTTGGGCATTCAATATCCTATCCTCTTCATCCACTATCAAGTATAATTCACTCCGATCACCCATACTCTCCGCAACCCTCCCCACTTTGGCCTTTAGTTCTTTCTTGGGTACTCCATTTTTTTTTCCATCACACCCAGGGCTTTTGTATTCTCTACAGTTTGAATCACCAAACTCTTAATCTCATCTTGTTCTTTCATTAGTTTCGTACATATGCCTAAAAGTATATCTATGGTTATTATTAAGGCATCAAACTTTTTGTTCAGATTTAATGAATTACTCATTATATTTCCTGAATCTAAGTTCAGTGAGCTTACAGTAACATTTCCTGGTTCATCCCAAGACTCATCTCCTCCATTACTTTCAACCTCATTTTGGGCATATTTCTCCAAATCGGGTGTAGCCGAGAGATCCATACCGATCACATTATTCATTTTAACGATGTTTTCTATACTCATGTCTTCACGTGAGATACTGGGGCCCGGGCCTAATCCCATTGATTGTCATCTAAAATGATGTACAAGGTTCAGCAAAGAGTTATTATCAATCATTGAACTATTCTCGAGTCCTAAAAGTATGTCGTCCCTTAGTTGTTCCTTGGGTTTATCCCTTTTAGTAAGGAAGCTTAGGATTTTTTGTTGTCCCAAAACAGATTTTCCGTTTGAGTGATTAATGTTGTTATTAGTACTACCCTTCTTTCCTTTCCCTTTTCCCCCATCCCCTCTACTAATTTCGTTTTGTTAACTAATGTATTTCCTTTATTTCCGTAGGCAATTGGCGAGGGAGGTGAAAAAAGAGCACATTTTTATTGTGATTTCAAAAACCCAAATCCTATAATCCTAGGTAGTCATTTCTATGTGTATATTTCCCAAATAATGCACACTTTCCAATGGACTAGTATTTCTTTAACAGGGTTGTATGCCCTTATACTGGCAATAGTTCCTATATCTTAGTAGGGCAACTTTTAGGTTTAAGTCAGCAGACTAGCAGGGTTATATACCTATAAAGTAGTCAGACGCTTAAGTGCAAATGCAATATTTAACACAGGATTGTCCTCTTAGGAAAAAGCAAGTTTCACTATATAAACCTATACGAAAGGGTTTCAGTAAGTTATCATATAAAGTGCACTGTGCAAATTGTTAGGCTTAAAACGACAAATTTATCACCAGTAGCGTATACAAGAACTGAAGTGCAGATGCAATGTAAACACGAGACAATACTCTCAATATTAGTAGAAGCTTCACTATATGCACCCGTTATGTTTACCGATTAATATATAAAATATGCTGTGCAAAAACAATATCAATTTATTCCAAAATTCATGTTTTTTAAAAAGGTATAATATCAAAGAATAGTCTTAGAGGAGAGAAGTCCTTCAACACTCTTCTAATCCGCAATCGCAGATGTAATAAATGTCGTCATAGAAATAGTCAAGAGACATCCGATCATTAATCAATTCAAAGCCACGTTCCAACGGCAGTAATAGTGGGAGAGGTGCCCTTGGAGCCCCCCATCGTTATGGTGCCTCTTTTAATATCTGTGCAAAATATGTTTCACATGGCCTTTCAGAGAGAGTTATACAGAACCCTCAACATTGACGGGGCAGGGCACGCCGTACCGCTGAAGGAGCTGCCCTAGTCCGACTCTTCCCCCCCCCCCCAGCCCTGTCAGTCCAAACAGTCAATAAGCACTTATTTACTTAGCTGCAGATGTATCCGCTCAGAATCCAGTGAGGAACTCCCACAATGTGAAGGAAAAACAGATCTTAATACAATATTTGTTGGCGTGGTCTGTCAAATATCGGTACTCATAGGTAGTGTGAAACACTTTAGAAATAGATTACCAGTGATTAGTTTCCTCTATGAGACCAGCTTCCAGCCAAACAGCCCAAACAGCAGAAGCAACGCCCTTGTCTCGGCAACAGGCTTATCGCCGCGGGGGCTGCAGTGCTTGATTTTTATTTCCTACTTCCTCAAGTAGGCATGTCTGAATCCTTAAGGCCACACGAACAGCGGTACAAGGACTAAACTCAGCTCGATCCGCACAGCCCAAACAGCAGAAGCAACGCCCTTGTCTCAGCAACAGGCTTATCGCTGCGAGCACTGCAGTGCTTGCTTTTTATTTCCTACTTCCTCAAGTAGGCGTGTCTGAATCCTTAATGCCACACAAACAGCGGTAAAAGGAGCAAACTCAGCTTGATCGGAACAGCCCTAACAGCAGAAGCAACACCCATGTCTCTGCAACGTGCTTATCGCTTAACATTGAGTCTCTGGGGGAAGGTGAGAAAAGGTAGAATTCGTTTCAGAAGGAAAAGCTGAAAGTGGGACTTCTTGGCAATGTCCTGAATGTGAGGGAGGAAGGAGAGAAAGCAGTCGAAGATGACTCCAAGATTTCTGGCTTCCGAGGAAAGAGCCAGGGGAGAGCCCAAGGAAGAAGGCCTTACCAGTAATGTTCTTTCTATGGATTATTATCCCACAGGTTCCTCATCGCCCTCCCATCCAAACCCGCTATGAAAGTGCCTGTAGTTTGTTGACTGATGTCTTGGATGGAAGGAGAGATGAGCTGTCTCTATGAGGAGTTGCCGTAGAGTTCTGTCTATACCTGCGTTCGCTGTATATAATGTTTGCACATCCGTTCCTTCTCTTATGAGTTGTGGCTTGTTTCAGCTGTATTCTTGAATTTTCCCTCTGCAGCAGTTGAGCTAGGGGAGGGGGGAGATAAAAGGTAGGGCACCTGAGGTACATAGTGATGCAGTACATATACAACAACCGACGTCGCGTCCTGAGTCAGCGACGGCCGCATTGAGTCGAGAGCGATCGACGGCCGAGTCAAGGTGCACCACACCACCATGTCAAAATATTTTCTGAGCCGCTGCCGCTGGAAGAGAGATCTGTCTGATGAGGAACCTGTGGGAGAATAATCCATAGAAAGAACATTACCGGTAAGTCATTTCTCCCTCTTCATCGTCGAAGAAGAGGAGCCACCACTTGAGGGACTCCCCTGCAGACTAGGCATCTCCGGTACATTTCCCCACCCAATCCTCAACTCCAGAGGAATGGGAGGTCTACGGGGTTAAGCTGCTCAACATCTTTGCAAAGGCCCCTGGTGGCCTCGGCCCAGGTGCGGATGCTTTGGCCTCAACCCTGTCGGAGTCCACTGCACTCGGACGAGCAGGCAGAGATGCAGACAAATCACGCAGCCGTGCTCCCTTGGGCTCTGCCACATGAAAGGCCGATAAGATCCCGTCCCAGGTTGAACCGCTTAGTCTTTGGAGGCCAGTCCTCTGGCCGCGATACTTCGTTCCATGGCGCCACCGCTGCCAACCATCGCTGGTGATGCCAAAATTCTTGGGAGTATGCCCCGCTCTCTATTGGTGCATTTATGGCTGACTTAGAGGATATTTATGATGAAGACATTCATTTTGGAGTGAAACCACTACACCCTAGGGGGAAGTTGGGGACTTCCCGGAGGAACTTTATGGTGAGAAAGGGGACTTGGTGGATGTTGCTGCCCGCGGCCTGGCCCCTCGCCAGAACTAGATATGATCCATGCTGATACTCCGGGTAAGCCTCAGGTAGCTATTCAGTGTCTGATTGCCAAGATGGTGGATACCTTAGGGTTGTCTGCTCACTCACGGAGCAAGGTTGAATACGAGCTGCTCAATATTCTGGACGAGGGCCCAAAGAAAGAGGCCTTGCGGCCATTTAACCAGGCAGCAGAGGCACCAATCCTCGAGCTTTAGTCCAAATGGGCTTACGTCTAAAGAACGGCATCTGGCCAAAAAGCACATGCCTGCGGAATCAGACACACTGTTTCTGTTCTCCCATGTATCAACAGAAGGTCTAGTTGTACATGCTGCCACTGCTAATCTGAAGGTTACTTCTTTCCCACACTTGCCCCCGGACAAGGAGAGCAAAAGACTAGATGACTAGGGCAGGCAATTTTTTGTCTCAGCAAGCCTAGGCCTGAGACATGTAAACGCCTCCTGTGCCTTAGCCACATTTTCATGTCGCCTTTGGTCTGTCATCTCAGAGGCGGAACATCACATCCCTGAGGGTGAAATGGGGATGCAGTTGACACCCTGGTGAAGGATTGCAACAAGACTTCCCACCATTTCATCCAATCCGGCCGTCGGTGTAGACAGAACAATGGCTACCAGCACCCTTCTAATGAGATACTCTTAGCTTAGAATGTCAGGGTTTGCTACCGATGTCCAAGAGAAGACCTGGTAACCTGCTCTAAACGAGGCAAGGGCTTAGACCTTTGAACTTGTATGTACACATGGACAAGTTCAAGATGGTCACTGTAGCCCACTTTCTTCAGGTCTTAGACATGCAGGATTGGCTGGTCTCCATGGATCAAGATGGCTTACTTCCATTGGAAGCAAATGAGATACCCGAGTTTCAAGTGGGAGAACTACCATTACCAATTCAAGGTCCTTCCAGTTGGCCTTTCTTCATCACCAAGTGTCTTCACCATGCTGCTGTCAGTGGTAGCGGCTCGCCTCAGAAGGGAGCGCATCCATGTTTTTCCCCATCTGGACAACTGGCTTGTTCGTTGCTTGCTCCCTAGACCAGACATCTGCACACTTGTACCGGAGGTGCAGTCCAACGGGCTGCTCCTTGAACTTCATGGAGTCTCAGGTTGCGCCATCTCAATCCCTCTGGTTCATAAGGGTGGTCTTGTACACTTGCCCGGGCTGGGCCTTCCCGACCGAGTAGTAAACATCTCCAAGATGGTTTGTATCGTCTAGCCTCAGTAAACGTTTCTGCCTTGGATTTTTTGTGCTGGCTAGGTTGTATTGCCTCCTGCATCCTTGTAGTGCCAGAGACTCGGCTATGCGTGAGGTTGCTTCAGTGACTTTTCAGTTGCCAGTGGTCTCAGTTTCAGGGATGTAACTCCGATCTTGCTCCGGTCTCAATGAAGGTGTCCATAGACCTGGATTGGTGGTCCCGAAGTGACAATGTACTGGGAGGGGCGTTGTTTCGACAACTCTGGCCACAATTGATTCTAGTCATGGATGGGGTGTTTACCTCCATGATCGAACAGTGAGTGACCTTGGTCTCCATTGCAATGCAGGGAGCACATACATCTGCTGGAGTTACGAGCAATCATGTTGGTCCTGATAGCTTTTGTCCTGACCGACAAAACAGTAGCCATGCACTACCTCAACAAACTGGGAAACTGGGTGGTGTGGACTCCTTAACTCTGTGCAGAGAAGCTATGTGATTGTGGTTTTGGGATCTGGAGAACAGCCTGTCTCAGACAGCAGCTCATCTGACCGAGAAAGGAGAAAGTGATGGCGGATTCCCTAAGTTAAACTGTCTTCGGCCTTCCACGAGTGAGAGCTTTGTCAGGATGTTCTGGAGGAGGAGTTCTCCCATTTCAGAGCTCCTCAAGTGGATCTCTTCACTTCCAGTGTGAACAGGAAGTGCAAGTAGTTCTGCTCCAGAGATTTTCCTCGACGGGGTGCTTTGGACGACGCTCTTGATAGTCGAGTGGGATTTCAACATGCTCTATGCGTTACTGCCGATACTTGTCATTCTGCTGTTCTCAGGAGGCTATGCCTGTTCGGATCCTCTATGATCTTGACTGCGCTGGACTCAGCCGGAGAGCGATGGTGCCTGGAGTTACTGGACATCACTACCTGCCCTCTCTGGCACCTTCCACAGATAACAGACCTCCTCTCCCAATTGGCATGGTGAATCCTACATCTGAACCTCAACAGCCTGAATCTTGATGCTTGGCTGCTGAAAGGTTGAGGTATAAGGAGTGGGATTTGTCAGAGGATGAACTAGACCTCATCCTCTCTGTAAGGAGAACCGCCACCAAATCCAGTTATGCTTGTAGGTGGTGTATGTTTTCGGCTTGACGCTGGGAGAGGGATATGGACCCTTTCGCCCGTTTCACATCCTCTGTTCTACATTTTCTGCTCTCTTTGGCCTGGACATGCCTAAAGATTGACACTTTGAAGGGGTATCTTGCTGCCATTTCGATTTTCAGGAGAACCCTGGAGCAGAGCTCTTTTTGTCACAATCCCGTGGTCATGCAAGTCCTGAGGGGTCTTTTTGATCAGTTTTCCTACTCCAGTTTGTTGTCCTAGGATTGGACTTAAATTTGGTATTAACGTTTCTGATGGGTGCTCTGTTTGAGACCCTTCATTCTTTTTCATTGAGATTACTCGCCCTTAAAGTGATTTTCCTGGTCACAATTACTTCCACTAGATGGGAGAGTAAGCACCAGTCGTTCTCTCTTAAACCTCCCTACTTGGTTTTCTCCAAGGAGAAGGTGACTTTGAGAGTAAAACCATCTTTCCCCCTGAAGGTGGTCTCTGTTTTTCATCGCTACTTGACTTTTTTTTCCTCTGCTGGATCCTTCCAAGGGAGAGGAACGTTTGTCGGCTGTATTCAAGCCAGGCCCTCAACTACTACGTCTATCAGATGAGAGAGAGAGAGAGGCAAGGAAAGATGACCAGATTTGTGTTGTTTTTTTTGGTGCCCATGCAGGCAGGGCTGTGACCAAACAGACACCGTGAAGATGGATCATTCTCTGCATCTCTGAATGCTATGATCTGGCTGGTAAGAAGGTGCTGAGGGACTCTGGGCACACTCCACCAAAGGACTGGTTACCACCCCGGCTCTATAATGTTGAATTCCAGTTCTGTAGATTTGTCAGGCAGCTATGTGGGCTTCTTTGCACCTCCTATATATACTGACCCTGACGTCATATCCGACGCAGGGCGTGTAGAGATGTCAAGCAGAGCCACGCAGATACCCCTGGTGGGCAGAAAAGTTTCCAAAGAGCAGCTGTGCTGGGAGAAGGATGTCAAAGATGAGGAATCCGTGTGAAGAACATCCATCAGAAAGAACATTACCAAGAGGTAAGTAATGTGTTCTTCCTGTGCAAAGGCTGCTCAGCGATGAAGGTGGTGATGTGATGGTAGTAGTTGGAAGCCACAGATGTTCTTTTGTAGTAAATGAGCTTCAATGTTTACATCTATAAAAGCAGCTCTCTTCTGTTTATGAACAAGCCCTTGGATTACCCTCACGTTGACTCTTTGCTATTGATTTGCTGGAGGCACGATGTTCCAGGATTCCTAAAGTAAATGCTTGGTATAGTTGAAAGAAAATAGGAAATCTAAACTGTTCAACCTTTTTTCTTGTTGTAAAAAATGGATAGGATGAGACTGTGAAAAGATTCATTGGAACATGCACTAATTTTGGTTCTATGTAATCTTTTCGCTTTTTGTAGGTTGTGTGAGAAATCTGAAGGTGTCTACCTGACTATTCCCCAGCGATCTGTCATCCTGGTGGCCAGGACACGGCCATCGCTATTGGGTCCAGTTCATGGGGGTGGACCAGTGAGGGAGGATCTCCTGGATGGGGGGGGCTCATCGGGAGTGGAAGCGGGACACTGACGGGTGAATCTCGGTATTCCCCTTCTTATAACACCTTTTCCGCAGTCTACCATGTAGGATACTCAGACTCTTCCCCCCAGCCCACCCTTTTCCGACACAAAAACTTTCTTACACCACGAAAGACAAAGGACTTACACTAGAGCCGTTTACCTGACATGTCTCAACAGAAAGGTCAGGCAGAGTCAGGCAATTGACCAGCACCGCACACATCTGACAGCCCTTTCCCGTCCCCACAGGGATGAAAGGTGGAGCATGAGAGCACACTACGAGCAAGGCAGACCGCACAACAAGACGGTTATACAAGCACGCCTGTTCAAGAGGAGGAGAAAGGAGGCGAGAACCGAAAGGGTGCTAAGGAGATAAGCGACCTTGCCCTTTCCGACCCAGACCCGCAAGGCCTCCGTGGAAGGAATCGTAAGACCGCGAACAATAGCCTGCATGTGTTGCAGCAGATGTCAGTGGTACACAGAGCACCCCTACTCTGATAATCAGAACAGGGAGAGACGCTTACTACTACGGTACCGCCCGTTTGACTCCAGAGACAAGAAAAGCCAAGCAGTTCATCACAGCCGGTGAGTTGAGGGGAGAGCCGATAAGAAACCGAATTGTGTTGAACGAAAGTAGCAAATGGCAAATTAAGGAAAGTTCAAAGATCTGTTAACAATAAGGGAACATCCAGCTGCAGAGGGGTCCAGCACCAGGTGATATGATCGTTTCTTTTTTTTATATAGGTGGGTGCTCATTCGAGAGACCCTGGTTTATCCCACGTTTGTTGAAACTACCGATACCAGAAGACCCTAGGAGAGCCTCAAGGAAAAGGTCAAAGTGGTCATACAAGGGTCTAGCAAAATCCCCTGTACAGTCAAAAGTCTTTGACCTACACGAAAGTTAAGGGAGATGAATCCTGCATAGTGAGGAAAGAGAAAGAACTGTGTGATTGGCAAGAGTTGTCAAGAGTGAACCCGACAGAGGGATGCAGATGAAAAGGGGCCCTGCAGTTGATTCAGTGGGGTTATTGTTTGCCCTTTCTAAAGAGACCACCGGACAGACCCCCACCTCCCCAATCCAACCGGGACAGGAGCTCCAGGAAGAACTGAGAGCCCTGTTGTTGAAGGGTGCAGTGTAAGAGGTACCTCCCGAACAGAGAGGATTGGGCTGGTATTCCCAGTATTTCCTGGTACCCATGAAGGGAGGAGGTCTCCGTCCCACACTGGACCTCAGGGCTCTAAACAAGTTCCTGAGGAAGGACAAATTCAGGACGGTGACGTTGAGAGGAATTCTTCACGCGCTGAAATTCCAGGACTGGCTGGTGTCAATAGACTTGCAGGAGGCTTATTTCCATGTGTCGATACACCAAAAGCACAGGAAGTTCCCAAAGCTCCTCATAGGAGACAAGCACTATCAATTCAAGGTGCTGCTCTTTGGGTTGACCTCCCCTCCAAGGGTCTTCACCAAGCTCATGGTGGTAGTCGTAGCTCACCTCAGGAGATCTGGGGTCTGTGTATTCCCATACCTGGACGATTGGCTGATCCGGGGGAAGTCGGCAGGGCAAGTTGTCTCATCTGCCTACTACTGCACAGGCAGGGCTTCTCCCTCAACTTGAGGAAATCCCATTTAAAACCAGTTCAGCCGCTCCAGTTCATTGGTGCAGTCCTACACACTCAGATAGGGAAGGCTTTTCCTCCCGAAAAGAGAGTCGGCAATTTAGCCAAGATGGTGCATTTGTTTCAGAACCATCCCACCGTACCAGCAGCTTCTTTCCTCCGTCTTTTGGCTCTTGTGGCCTCCTGTATTTTTCTAGTGCCAGAAGCCAGGGTGCGCATGAGATCCCTTCAGTGGCTACTGAGGACCAGTGGTCCCAGTATCTCAGAGCACTCGAGGATCACCTCTGTGTCCAGCCAGGTAGTCCGTGAACTTGGAACACACACAGCAATTTCATGGTAACCCTTCTGGCCTCCTTGGCCTCAGGCCTGAGTGGTCACGGATGCGTCTCTGAAGGGTTGGGGCTCCCACTGCGAAGATTTGCAGGTGAGCAACCTCTGGTCTCCATCAGAAGCCAATTGGCTCATCAACAGGTTGGAGTTGCGGGGCATCAGATTAGCCCTGAGGGCCTTTGCACTGTCTCTCAGAGCGAAGCATGTCCTCGTCCTGATGGACAACACGGCCATGCACTATCTGAACATGGTGGGGTGCACTCCTGTCCCGTTTGCACAGAGGCAATACAGCTTTGGTTCTGGTTACGGGTGAACCAAATCTCGGTCTCGGCAGTTCATCTGGCGGTGACGGAGAACATCTTAGCGGGAGGCTCGGAGCAGGCAGAGCATGGTCACGTATGAGTGGGAAGTGTGCCAGGAAGTCCTAGAGGAGGTCTACACGCTCTGCGGTACCCCAGCAGTGAATCTGTTTGACACAGAGTTCAACAGAAAGTGCAAACAGTTTTGCTTGAGGGAATTCCCAGCGAGTGGCGCACTGGGGGACGTGTTTATGGTCGCTTGGACCTTCCCTCTCCACTACGCCTTCCCCCCGATTCTCATCATTCCTTGGGGTCCAGGAGGTTGAAGAGATTTCGAGCAACCATGATCTTGATCACCTCGGATTGGGCGAGAAGAGCATGGTACTCCGATCTCTTGGATCTGACGATCTGTCCACCTCACTGGTTGCCTCGGCATCTTGATCTTCTGATGCAGTTGGAGGGATGAGTGCTCCACCCGACCCCGGATTCCCTCAAACTACATGCGTGGCTATTGACAGGATTAGGTATGATGACTGGGACCTTTCAGAGGAGGTACTTGAGGTGTTTCTGGCTGCACGCAGACCTTCTACAAGATCTCTGTACGCTTGCAGGTGGAGAGGATTTGAGGCGCCAACACAGTGATGGAGTTCCTTCTGTCACTGGCCTCGTTGGGCCTTTAGGTTAACACTGTCAAAGGGTATTTGGCACCCTGTATGTGTTCAAGAGATCCCCAGATCAAGGATCCTTCTTTACTATTCCGGTCACGGCCCAATTCCTTTAGGGCCTTCTTAATAAGTTTCCGCCAACCACCTTTGTCGTCCCTGATTGGGATCTTAATCTGGTCTTGACCTACTTGATGGCGGCTCCACTTGAGCCTATACCCTCATGTTCTGTATGGCTGTTATCACTTAAGACAGCCTTCTTGGTGGCAATCACATCTGCCAGGAGGGTTAGCGAGCTGCAAGCTTTGTGCCGCATGTTAGGCAGAATTATATGCAGTACCCTTTGGGAACACCACACACAATTAAGACTATAAGTGACAGTACAAATTCACCTTTGGTACAAGCCTGTACTACACAGTTAGTGGTAGCGATGACTGAGCAGCCAGACTTATCTCAAGAGTAAGTGAGCAGTATCAAATTGTTACACAAAGGACAGCAATTACTATGATTCAGGCAAACGCTGACTCAAGGTTTTCAAGTAAAAGAATATACATTTATTTCACTCTTCAGTTGTGTAACATTACACTATTATAAGCAGTTTAAAAATCACACTCTTAATACACCACACCACTCCCAATAAGTTCCAGACAAGTTAAGTTCACAAAATGAAGTGGGAGCAAAATGGCACTCCAGCAATTTAAAAGGGAGGGAAAAACAAAGTTAATAGAAATTGAACCACACCAACAGGTAAGTACTCAGGGCAATTGAGCAAGAGGAACTACAGTGATAGAATCAGGTAGAAGAGGCTTAGGGTCAAAATCAATGGATCAAAAGTCTTTTGCTCAAGATCACACAGTTCTGGGTAGTTTGCGATAAAGTTTGTGCCACGGTTTCCGGATGAGGTTGTTTGGCAGAAAAGCTAGTTCAAAGAGAAGAGAAGGACAAACCCTCGGGTTTGGAGAAAGATTTCAAACACTTACCGCGGATGAACGAAACAAACAACTGGATTTGCACAGTACCTTAAAACAGAGACAAAGCTGTAGCTGAGGCGGACGTTCCTGGTAGTTCCTGTAGGCTCACGGTTCCTGAAGTGACTGTCGGACTGACAGGAAGTAGGAAGACTGGAGGGTCCTGCACTGCCCAGGGAAGAAACCAGCAGCAGAACAAAGCAACGAATAAAAGGTGCGCTCCTTAAAACCCAAGCAGGGTCCGATCTTCCTGGCTATCTGCCCACTGTAGCTCTGTACAGCGACTTCGACCAGAGGAGGGGTCTTGGCTTGAAGTTTGGGCGAACTGGTGTGTCCCACCAGCTCAAGGGAAGAAGTTTCCTGGAGTATCTTCTCTGTCGTCGAATTCTGAAGATTCGGACCTGCAGCAAGGCTTCACCGGGCGGTTCAGTCGTTGTAGAGGTCCTCTTCCATCAGCTCCTCATTGGTTCTTTCGTTCTAGTGGCAACTCTGCCTTTCTAGTCCCAGAGACCTGCTTTTTATGCAGTTTTCCCCCATTCACACAGCCTGGCTGTCAATCGCACAGCAGGGTGGCTGTCCTGGCAAGGACAGTCACCCAGCCAATCAAACAGGAGTGCGACTTGGGTTACCAAGAGAACCCCTGGTAGGGGTCCTAAGACCCCTACCTCACATCCTGCCTACCCAGACTTTCAGGAGCCTTGAGGAGGGCTTCTTTGCAGAAGCCCGCAAAAAGACGGAGAACAAAGGGACCAAACCTGGATTGGCACGCAGAGTAAAACACGAGAAAGACATTTACAAAAAGAAATGGCGAATAAACCCAGCCGGAACCGTAATAAAATTTCTGAGGCTTGTAGAATCTGCTTAGATCACATGCTGTGCATAGGCCGAGATCTAGTGGAAGCTGCGGAGTATTACAGTTTGTTTTTCGAAACTCGAAAATGGGCGTCGACACAGGGCGTGCCAGTAATACTATCCCTAGTGTGACGTCCACTGTACCCATGATCCCTCACGCGTGTAGGTCCCTCAGATTGTTTTTTTCTGCAATACTGGTCGGAAGCATTTCGCAGAGTTCCCTGGCCTTAGCTATACTTTTGCAAAATATTGTTATATTTTGCCCATTCTCCCCCCCCAACGTCGAGTCACCGAACTTCAACACTCAACGCCGGCCCGGAGAAGAAATCGACCGTCGACAGCTGCACGACGGATTTGGGCCACGGAAGGCCTCTGGCCTCGGCCCGGGCCTAGGAAGGCCTCTGGCCTCGGCCCTGCAAGTAGGGAGAGTGGGGGGGTGGACATACTCTACACTCTTTTGGTATATATGTACATTCATATATATTCCTACACTTAACAGCCCGCTGCCACAAGGTGCGTATGGAGGGTACCCCTTTCCAATTCTGCCCCAAGTACCCTTGGGATGACAGACACGCCACGTGCAATCTCTGCTTGCCGAGGGACCACCCCGAGGCGAACTGCAAAGCGTGTAGTAAGTTAAAACCGAAAACACTTAAGGACCGTTCGATCAAGCGTTGGGCCCACCACGCCAGGCGTCAGGAGGCCATGGCAGCGGAGGGCGCCTTCAGCGATGGCAGCAACGCCATGCTTTCAGACGGCAAGGGCAACGTGGCGTCAAGAGACAGCCGAGCGCAAGTCCCCGACCTCGGAAGGTCGTCCGGCAGGACGGCTATGGAGAAGACGCCTGGCGACACAAGCGCTACCCACAGCACTTCCACAAAGTACATGAAGTCCAACCGAGACTCGACGCGCACGGCCGAGTTCTCGGAAAGAGGCACATAGAGAACGGTCCGAATCGGTGTCCTCTGGGCGTTCTCGATCTAGATCGCCGCATGACTCCAGGCAATCATCCACTGTTGCCAAGAGTGCCTCGCTCCCCAAGGTAACGGAAGTCCGATCTTCGGAAGACAAAGCCGACTTCCATCCCCAGACCGCACTCCAGGAGTCGGCGCCCGCAGACCGTGTAACGGCGGCTCCCGAGTCCCTACCTCCACGTTCTAAAGATAGGGACACTACCCCCGAACCTCGACGCCAGGCGTCGGAAGGCTCTGAAGGGCGGAAAAGCAGGGAAAACACTCTTCCGCCCACGGGGAGGGGGAAAAACAACAAAGGAAGCAGTCTCAGCCTCCTCACACACCTCTAAAAACTTCCACTCCACATAAAAAGACAGACAAGTCCCAGTCTTCTGTTATCCCAAGGACCCCTGCTAAAACCAGTAAGTCTAGTCAGGATAAGGCAGAGAAAGTCCCAGAAAGGGTCATTCCCAGTTCTAGAGAATGGTCTAGTGATGACATAGACAGGGTTATGTCAAGGATGTCATCATTGGCAGATTTTTACGCAAAAAACCCTGAACACTTTCTCTCCTATACTCCCAACGGGTCAGCACCCTCAGGCTCTAAGGATCCAATACCTCCAAGTAAGAAGTCCCGGTTTGAAGCCCCAACACGGTCTTCGGACCCCTTCTATATACAGCCCTACTCTCAATATCAAGGGGATACATCCTTTTGTGAGGATCCAGATTTGGGCATGTTGGAAGAGCAAACTGGTATGGGCTACTATGGGGATGATGAGGACCAAGAAGAGGAAGAGGAAGACCTTGAGACCTACAGAGTAGATTCCCCGGTAGAGAAAGAACCCCCGATTACCGACTCCCCTGTCGACAATCAACCTCTCCTGAACGAATTTCTGTCCCGAGCGGCAGAACATTTCCACATTGACACCCAGGGTGCTCAAGAGGAGAGGGACTTCGCCGAAGAGTTAGTGGGAGAAAGGAGGCCTGTTGCTCAGGCCATCCCTATCCTTAAGTCTATTCAGAGAAGAATAGACCCTTCACTTTTAAATCCTAACCTCACCAGAGCAGTGAACCCCAGGATTGAGAAACTTTTCACGGCAGCCTAATCAGACCCACTGTATATAAGGGGGTATCTGAAACCGGACTCCCTGGTTGTTACAAACACCCGTAAAAGGGCTGGAACACCCTTGTCATCGTCCGAAGCTCCTCCCGACAAGTAGAGCAAGAAACTGTATGGTTTGGGCCGGAAAGTAGCCTCCACTTCCGCCTACCAGGCAAGGATTACCAACTCCACCACCCTGTTGGCCAGCTACAACTACCATCAGTGGGAAGAAGTCGCGACACTCATAGACTCCGCCCCAGAACCCTTAAAGAGCCAGTTGGCACGAGTTGCGGCGGAGGGAAGAGCCGTGTCCGGTTGCATTTTAAAAGCAACCTTTGATGCCGCGGATAACGCCGGCAGATTGATAGCAGAAGGAACTGTTATCAAGAGACATGCTTGGTTACGGCAGTCTGGATTCAAAGCTGAAACACAAGCATCATTGTTAGATAAACCGTTGGAGCCGGATCTGTTGTTTGGTAAGGCGGTCGAGGACGTGCTGAAAAATGCCAAGGACGAGTATGAGACACTCAAATCCCTAGGCCAACTAACCAATAAACCCCCTAATCAGGGGGGGAATGGCAATTTTCTTCGCCCACGCGGCCAAAATTCCCAGAGAGGATCTAACTATTCCCAGGGGCAGGGCACACCGTGGAACAATAATAACCACCCGTCTACCCAGGGTTACGGCAGGGGTAATAAAAGAGGACCTGGTAAAGGTAGAGGCAGTCCCAGTAAAGGAGGCGGCATGCCTCCACCAAAACAGTGACGCTCCGTTCAGGGTCCCTTCTCACGCAACCCCAGTAGGGGGACGCATTTCCAACTTCACCCAAGCTTGGGAAGGGATCACATCAGACAGATGGGTGCTGTCCACAGTATCCGCAGGGTACTGCATAGAACTGTTAGAGCGTCCTCGGAACCATCCTCCACGACAAAGAATACATTCTTTGGAACACCAGAAAATCCTCCTCGAGGAGATCGTCAATCTGCTAGCAAAGGACGTGATAGAACTCGTCCCGGGACACCGGCACTTCCTTGTGCCAAAAAAAGATTTGACAATGCGCCCAGTATTGGACTTACTGCCTGCAAACAAGTATGTCAAGCCCCAAAAATTTCGCATGACTACTCTCCAAGAGGTAACCCCCCTCCTAAAAAAGGGGGATTACATGGCAACATTGGACATGAAAGATGCCTATTTTCATATTTGCATGTTCCCAGCGCACAGTAAGTACTTGCGCTTCAAGGTGGACAGTCGGCACTACCAGTTCAAGGTACTGCACTTCGGGATAGCTTCAGCTCCAAGGGTATTCACCAAGATACTGGCAGTGGCGGCAGCACACCTACGCAGGGAGGCAATCCCGGTGTACCCTTACCTGGACGACTGGCTCATCACGGGGGAGACCCCAGTATTTTGCAGAACAAACATTCAAAGGACAATCGACCTCCTGTTCGAATTGGGCTTCTCAATAAACGAGAAAAAGTCTGGGGCCAAGCACCTCCAAACAGTTCCTATGAGCTATCCTAGACACTCAAGGGGGGTTGACCTTTCCTTCCGAGGAAAGGATTCGGAATATACTGCTGCAAATTCCGCAATATCAGTCCGGTCGCCAGATAACGATACGCAAAGCAATGCGGTTGCTGGGCATGATGGCGTCATGTATTTACCTGGTCCCCCACGGGCGCCTGCGCATGCGTCCCATGCAGGAATGGTTGGCGAAACAGTGGTCTCAGGCAAGTGGTCAGTGGGACGATCTAGTGCTCGTTTCGCCAACACTTGTACAAAGTCTAAACTGGTGGACAAGAGAAAATCTGTCCAAGGGGAAACCCTTTTAAGATCCCGAGATACAGGCGGTAATCACAACCGATGCATGCCTGACAGGGTGGGGAGCTCATCATCTCCACCACACAGCTCAGGGTCTCTGGTCTCACTCAGTGGCCAAGAATCACATCAACCTGGTAGAGCTTCTGGCAGTATTCAGAACGCTTCAAGCGTTCGAGCCTTACCTGCTAAATCTGTCAGTGCAAATCCGGACGGACAGCACTACAGCCATGTTTTACCTAAACAAGCAAGGAGGGACTCGTTCGCCAAATCTGTCCAAGCTTGCCCAGAAAATTTGGATATGGGCACTCAGACGGAACATCTTCCTGTCATCACAACATGTTCCAGGGGATCTCAATTCTCTAACGGATGCTCTAAGCAGAGACCCCCTCCCAGAAGAACACGAATGGTGTCTACACAGAGAAGTCGTAGAAGATATCTTCTCTCAGTGGGGTTTCCCCACTGTAGACCTATTTGCCACAAGCGAAAACAGACAACGCCCAGGATTTGCATCCAGGTTCCCCCAACCAGACTCCCAGGGGAACGCCCTGTGGATGAACTGGTCAGGAATGTTTGCGTATGCTTTTCCACCAACTCCTCATCAGGAAGGTGGTCAAAAAGTTGCACAGAGAATCGATGACGCTCGTCCTGGTTGCTCCCATGTGGGCGAGACAACCGTGGTTCCCACACTTACGCAGATTGGCGGTGTGCGAACCCATCAAACTTCCGGCCTGGTACAACCTACTGTCCCAGCACCAAGGTCAAACAGTGCATCCTCAACCCAACTCAATCAACCTGGCAGCATGGCTCCTGAGGTCATAGAGTTCGGATATCTCAATTTACCACAGAGCTGTATGGACATCCTAAAAGAATCTAGGAAGCCAAACACGAGGTACTGCTACTTTGACAAATGGAAGAGATTCGTTATCTGGTGCCAGAATAAACAAATCAACCCAGTTGATTGCACTCCTTCCACTATTGTTACATACATGCTCCACCTGCTGGATGCAGGACTGGTTTTTAACTCACTGAAGGAACACCTGGCAGCTCTGTCGGCATACACCACTTCCCATAACAAGGTGTTGTGGTGGAAAGTACCAGTAGTTAAAGCCTTCATGGAAGGAGTAAAGAGACTTCACCCTCCTATTTCTAACCCACCACCAGGATGGGACCTTAACATGGTGCTATCTAAACTCATGGGCCCCCCATTCGAGCCCATGCATAAAAGCAGTCTCAAACACCTGACTTATAAGACGGCCTTCTTAGTAGCAAATGCATCTATAAGAAGGGTCAGTGAAATTCAGGCTCTGTCAGTGCAAGATCCCTTCTTTACTGTCCATAAAGATAAACTGGTTTTACGCACACACCCTAGGTTCTCACCTAAGTTTATTTCTAAATTCCACGTGAACCAGTCCATCGAGCTTCCGGCTTTCTTCCAAGACCCACAGAGCTCGGCTGAGGTGAAACTACACACGCTAGATGTGCGTAGGGCGGTCCTCTACTATGTAAACAAGACCAGACCGCTAAGGAAAACAGACCAACTGTTTGTCTCCGTAGCTACAGGCAGAGAGGGGGATCGCGTCTCTAAAGGTGCCATCTCTAAGTGGATTATTAAATGTATCCAGCTGTGTTACTCCCTTTCTGGAAAAACTCTGCCTTTCACGCCAAGAGCCCACTCTACAAGAAGCATTGGAGCCACTCTGGCTTTCATTGCAAATGTCCCCCTTGACACCATTTGCAAAGCAGCTACTTGGAGCTCTATTCACACTTTTACTCAGCACTACTGCATTGACACCCATTCCAAGACAGATACCCAAGTAGGACAAGCGGTTCTAAGACATTTATTTGCTCATGACCCTTCTCACATCCCACCTCCTTCTTCAGGTACTGCTCGCTAATCTATGCACAGCATGTGATCTAAGCAGATTCCACAACCCTCAGAAGGGATACATTACTCACCGTAATCGTATTTCTGATGCTTGTATCTGCTTAGATTCACATGCGACCCACCCTTCCTCCCCTCTGAGAGAAGGCGCATGGATGCTTGTAGTCTTACCTTTCTTTCTATCTGCTTGGATCATCTGTGCTCACGCTTCTCCTCATGCTACCTCATGTCAGAAAAAATACAATCTGAGGGTCCTACACGCGTGAGGTATCATGGGTACAGTGGACGTCACACAAGGGATAGTATTACTGGCACGCCCTGTGTCAAAGCTCATTTTCGAGTTTCGAAAAACAAACTGTAATACTCTGCAGCTTCCACTAGATCTCGGCCTATGCAGAGCATGTGAATCTAAGCAGATGCAAGCATCAGAAATACGATTACGGTGAGTAATGTATCCCATATATGGTCAAGCGAGTTTATGTTTGAGGCTAATATAGTAGCCTAAAACAATACCATGGTTATTTAAGATAACCACGGTATAAAAAATAGGGTAGTTAACACTGCCACCAGCCAAGTCTTAGTGTAAAGGGAGCAAAACAATGCTCCAACAGACACAGACAAAAAGGGATAAGAATTAACCCTTTCCAATACTCCATGTAAGATGGGGTGTATTGGGTCTGTGGGTTAAAGTGACTAAAGTAAAGTTCATGGCAAATTTACCTTTTCTGGGGGACAGTAGTCAGTTGAAAGTCTCAAAGACAACCCTGTGTCACTGCACTGAAGGTGCTGTGTAACACACATGAAAAACATGAGGCCATGGAGTAGGTGAGGCTCCAATGCTCAAGATCACACAAAAAGTGAAAACACACACAGCAAAACACATGTAAGAGTGGGAAAAGGGCTCACACTCTTACCAGGTGAAAAAAAATAAACCCTAAAAATCCAGCAAAGCTGCTGAGGGACTCGTTAGGTAAGGGAAATCAGCCATTTATGAGAATTCTCCCTAACACTCAGGTCATTCATGCCGTCACTGAAGCGGAAGGTGATGCCGATCTTCATGGACAACACCACCAAGTTCTACATCCGGAAGCAGGGCGGGACGGGCTCTCCAGCTCTCTCCTGGGAGGCCCAGCCCTGTAGTGCTTGGCCATTCTTCAGGATATGTTCCTCGTACCTTTTCACCTGGCGCGCACCAAGAACACCATAACAGACCTGCTCAGCATGGAGCTCCGTTATTGCCATTAGTCGGAGCTTCGCCAGGATCAAGTGGATCTTCTGTTATGCAATGTCTCTACTTCACGATCTTCTCGCCAGAGAAGGCGGGTTGGTTCTGCACCACGAACCGGCATCGCTGAGCCTCATTTCCTGGCTCCTGCGGCCCTAGAATTTGGATATTATTCCCTGCTGAGGGCCAGATCTTCTTCGACGTTGACATGCTACGGCCATAAGTGTAAGCGCTTCTCGGTGATGCCGGGCCCAGAAGATTCCCCCTCTGCGTGTCACAGCCCTGCAGCTCTTGCCACACCTGCTTTCTTTGGCCAAGGCTGGACTGGCTCAGGCCTCTGTCAAAGTGCACCTGACCGCCATATCCTGTTACACCAGGATGCCGGGTAGGTATTCCGTGTGGTCACACAGACTCGTCAAGGAGTTCCTCAAGGACCTCTTCAGGCCTTTTCCGCCAATGAAGGCTCTGGCCCCAGCTTGGGAACTCAATGTGGTCTTGACTAAGCTCATGGGGGCCCCCTTTGAACTGATGCATCAGGCCCTGCTAATGTTCCTCTTGTGGAAGACCGCTTTCCTTGTGGCGATCAGCTCGGCCAGGCAAATCGGGGAGGTCCAGTCCCTGTCTTGCAAACAGCTGCACTTGTCCTTCCACGCCATGAGGGTGGTACTGTGTACACACCCCACCTTTATGCCGAATGTGCTGTCAGAGTTCCACCTCAATGAGCCTTTGGTGTTGTCTGTCTTCTTCCCAAATCCGTCGTTGCCAGCGGAAGAGGGCTTTGTGCTCGCTGGACGTTGCTCGTGCCTTGAAATTTTATGTGGCCGGCACAAAGAGTTTTCGGAAGACTTCTCAGTTGTTTGTCAAGTTTGGACCTGTGAATCACAGGAAGGACTTGTTGAAGGCTTCCATCTCCAGGTGGCTCTCCGGCTGCAACACACGGTCGTCGGCTAGCTAACTGACCTCTTCCAGGCTGGCCGAGAGCTCATTCCACCAGAGCCATCACAGCAACTACAGCGTTACTCTGTGGTGTGCCCCTGCTTGACATCTGCAAGGCTGCTTTGTGGAGGTCCACACACACCATCACAAGGTTCTAATGCGTCAACAGGGATTCCAGGGAGGAGCCCTGGGTCAGCCAAGCGGTTATCCACAACCTGTTAATTTGAGGCGAGTGTTTTCACTTCTGTTGAGCCTTGCCACCTTCTGTGGTGTGTAGTTGTACTGTTATTTAATCTTTAATCATGAGCATGTGAATCCATGCCAGACCCCATGGTGGAGAAGGTTTAAGTAACTTACCTGTAACTCCTGAACTCCTACGTCCCGTCCCCTTTCCTCCTTACTTGTGGAACATTCCGTCCTTTGGGACGGGACCGGAGCACTTTTGTAAAAAAAACATCAAAATTGAAAATGTTGTCCTTCTATTTTTACGCAGGTTACTACACGTGGCCGTAACCCCGCCCTCCTGAGCTCCGCCCTGCGCATCGCCCTTCAGTCCTTTTCTCCGCACGGGCGGGACTGGACGCACTAGCATCGCCGGGAATAGTTTTATTTTTATTCCCTTTGCCCTTCCTCCTGCTCCCGCTCCACGGTCAGCTAGTCCTCCGTCTATGCCGGAGCGACTGGGATTCGTGTCCTGTTCTTCATGCGAACGCAGTTTCACTAGGGCATTCTCTCTGCTTGCAGTGTCTAGGCCCGGAACATTGCTGGAATCCTGCTTCTATTCCCTCCTCGTCCGGGCACTCCGTCATCTTCTTCGGTGGGAGGAAGTGGTCCAACGCATTCTTCCCCATTTACAGCTTTTCATCTCTGAAAAGAAGAAACGCTCAGTAAGTTCCTTACTTTTTAGGGCACCCCGACTAGGGGACTCCTTTCCGGGGTCGTCCAGGACCGGGAGGGGCACTAGTAGCTCTGTCAGCAGGGGTTCCCCTGAGGTGCCGACAGGTCCTAATAGACGTACCGTGCTCTGAGGGTTCCCTTAGCAGACCTGTCAAAACTGGACATTATCCCGAGGTTCACCGATCAGGTGCTAAGGTTCAACCCAGTTCTTCTAGGTCTGTGGTTATCGGGGTTCGCCCTGAGGTCTCTATTTCCAGAGCTTTCCACACGGATACCGGGGTATGCCCTGAGGTCTCCATTTTTGGAGCTTTCCACACTGAGTCTTGGCTCAAGGCTCCTCTTAAGGGAGCTATCTGTCCCGGGTTCCAACCCGAGGTTCCTCTTCGTGAGGCTAAGGTTTGTACCGACAGAACCGAGAGATCCTCTTCCAATGTCTTGTCGGTGAGGATTGTTCCTCAACCGTCTCACTCTGTGTCACAATCACGCTTAACTGGAAAGGAAGAGAGATCGACACACTCCCCCGAACCACGGAAGCCGAATGAACTCGACCCTCCCACCGTGGTTGGCACAGGCGCATGGTATAGAAAACAGGTCGCCACGTGGCAGCCAATGGGGGAAGAGGGGTTAGGGAGAGGTTGTGGATAGGATGGGGAATTTAGGAAAACCGGAGCGAGGGTAAGGAACTCCTAATTTGGATGGGACGGGGGAAGCACCAAGGAAGAACCCTACCCTGTCTAAAATGTAACTGATCTTGCCCAATTCCTAAATAGCATACCTTAATACGTGTACTACACCCTGCTGGTTCACCAAAAAAAACATAAAGCAAGCAATATGATGGAAACACACATAAAGGAAAAATCACATAATGATCAGACAGTACACATGACCCTTTGGGCAGCATAAGCAACATACAAACATAAAGGATACCCCCCACTAGTTCACTGCACTAATGAAGATTACGTCATTCTCATGTGTCATATGGGGTTTTTGTCCATGGATATTTCTTTGCACATAAATACAAATACCAAATTGCCAAATAGTTACTACATATGCAGGTTAACTCTTATTTCAGCATATAACGTAGGTTTTAGCTTGACACAGACTGGGTTTCCCCAGCACTGCAGTAAAGGAGCGTGCTCCGCTACTTATCTTAGGTCTGGGAGCCTCTCGGGACTTCCCAGACAAAATATGACCTGCTGTAAATCACTCCCAACACCATTCAATATATGCAGAGATCACAGTGCTCCCACGAGTACTTATCTTTGGTCTGGGGAGCCCCACAGGACTTCCCAGACGGCAAATGTAATGCCGTGATCCTATCTGCCATCTCAAGTCCTCCTGCTCCTCCCGAACCGCGGCCGTGTAGAGTTTCAAGAGTTTCTGACTTACATTGCTCCTCTCTGCACGCAGCCGGCCTGCCTCTGACTGCTGAATCAGAATAAGCCACACCTGCACGCTGCCGTTGCCTGCTAATAAGCTGTTCTTAATTCTAGACAGCTGGCAACTCGCGCAAGTGCAGAACTACAGGAAGGCACTAAGGATGCTGGGAACTGTAGTTTCCAAGTCCTTTCCATCCCATAAGTCTTAATAGGCATATTTTAGCACTACACGTCTTTGCCAGCCCTGATTCCTGACACTCAGGGTCATGGTGGTACTGTTTATTTTGAGGGCCCAAAGAGGGCGGTCACAGACCACAAGCCTTCCAGTACCGGCTTTGCTGAGGTTCCTCCATTAGAGGCTAATTTGGGTACAGGTTCTAAGATGTCCAGTAAACATCTGAGACCCCCCAGCACCGGCTCGGCCGAGGATCCTTGTGTCAAGGCTAAAGTTTTACTCAAGTGCCCTGACTCACCTGAAGAGACATTTGCCTCATCTCCGCATGTGACGCAGTTCTCCTAAGGTGCCAATAAAATGGCGGCCCAACCTCCATGGTCCACGGGTGGCCATTTTGGATACGTCCCTCACGCCGACATTCACTATGTCTGGTGCTGGGAACATGTCTCTTGGGGCTGAGCAGCCTTTTCCACACTTTGTGGATAACAAAAACCTGTTCCGCCCTTATCTTGACTGGCATGCTCAGACACTGCTGCCTTATACAGTCTTGCTCCCTCCTGCATCCGCTCCACTCATCTATGTGGTTCCCGCCGGTGGTGGACCATCCTAGCAAGCAGCCTCCTTGCACTCATGTGGGTATGCCCCTCACGAGCGGCCTCAACCTATTCCAGCGCCAAAATCTTCTGCTGAAGATGAGTTTTTCGGGAAGTTTCAGACACTCATGCACTCTGACCCCATTAAGGCGTATTTCAAGCATCTTTTCAAGGAAGGGTTCCCTGGACCTCCTGTTCCACCTGTGGTCCCGGCTATTCCTATGCAGGTCCTGGTGGTGCCAATACCTCCACCGCTCCCTAGTGGGCCCCCGCCACAGCTCCCTCCTCTACCTCTGCTGTCACCTATTGAGAAGACAACGGCAGAGAAAGACACCACTTTAAAACCTGAGGCGGTATGCGTGGCTGGCCAGTCTTCCTCCTTCGCTTTGTTGGACGAACCTCAAACGGATCAGGATGGTGATGAGCAGCCCCGCTCTGTTAGAGCATTGCATGACTCGGTGCTGGATATGATGGCTCTCCTTGATATTCCAGTACCCGAGGCCCCCCCTCCACTGGAAGGGGTGCTTTCTGGAGCCATTACCCTGTCACCTCAGGAGCGCAATGACCTGTTCCTCCAGAAGGACGTCTTGGCTGAGGCCCTATATGTCTGGGACAAACCTCACACCGGGCTGCACCTCAACAAGAGGATCAGTGCTCGATACAAGCTTCACATCTCTGAGGAGATAGCCTTATCGGCATGCCCTCACCCTTCCTCAACTGTGGTGGCGGCAGCCACCCTCCATTCAAAACCAGCTTCTGCATCCTCTATGGCTGCGTCTCAAATCCTTTCTAAAGAGAATAAGCTTCTGGATGCCTTGGCAAGAAAGTCTTCGCCAATACGGCGCTCCGGCTTCGTCAAGCCAACACAGAGCTCATCTTGGCAGCAGCCAATCTGATGCTGTGGAAAGAGTTGGCCGATTTGCAGGAGTGTATTCCTGCGGAGAGGCTAGACACCAAAGTTTTGGGTCAGGATCTGGTGGAAGCTGCAGCACACCATGTAGATACCTAGGCTCGAGGCATGATGGTCGGGGTTAACATCTCCCGACAGACGTTGCTCTATGTGACTAAGTTCTCAAAGGAAGTACAAGGCAAGGTATTGGACCTTCCTTTTGATGGCAAGGAATTGTTCCATTCTTCTACTGACGAGGAACTCACAAATACGAAGGCGAGTACCCAAACCGCTAAATCTTTATTGTATACTGTGGAAAGCTCCAGCTAAGGCCCCTTGTACACAGAGGTCAGGAATCCAAACTCGGTCGTTCCCTGGATTCAGGGGGTTTCAGGAACGCCATGCGCGCCGTACTGAACCCTCGGTTGGCGAGCCTCATCGAAAGCAGCAACGGCAGGGTGGTCGGATTTTCCCTCGCCCATCAGCCTCCTCTCCAGGGACAGGTAGTCTCTGCTGACAAGCCATCGAAATTGTATGTTGGGTTGGTCGCACGAGACTCCGGTGGGAGGACGAATCTCGTCTCACCTGGAGGCGTGGCAGACCATCACCGAAGACATGTGGGTTTTGTCCATCGCTCAGGCAGGCTTTCGCTTGCCCCACCCTTCAATCCTCCCTTTCAACAGATTGGGTCGCCCTCGCTCAGAACCGAGGTACAGAAACTTCTAGACCTCAGAGCGGTGGAGCCTGTTCCCCACTGGGAGCAAGGGAAGGGCTTCTACTCCCGTCTGTTCACAGTGCCCAAACCTAACCAGGATGGCCTGCGCACTATCCTCGATCTTTCCCAGTTCAACCTTTCTCTTCCCCAAGAGAAATTCAAGATGATCACGCCCTGCCAAATAGTAATCTCTTCAGAAGGGCGACCGGCTCAGCGTTGTGGACCTTCAGGACGCATACATGCACTTCCTGATATGGAAACCGCATCGAAAATATCTGCAGTTTTCCTTGGGGGAGGAACACTTCCAGTTCTGAGTGCTCCCTTTTGGTCTCAGCTCGGCGCCACGTGTCTTTACGAAGATGATGCCGGTCCTCAGAGCTTTCCTCAGGTTGCAGGGAGTTCATGTATATCCATATTTGGACAATTGGCTCCTGCGCAGTCCCTGTCCGCAGACAGCTTTGTTCAATCTCCAGTCTCTCCTCCAGCTCCTGTTTCGTCTTGGGCTGTCAGTGAACTGGCGGAAATCTTCCATGACAGTCTCTCAAGACCTGATCTTCCTGGGTTTCTGTTGGAATACGGTCAGTACCAAGGTGTACTTAACGGAAGACAGGATTACAGACTTATCAGCCACGTTCCAGCTCTTCCTCCATTCTTTTCATATGAGGGCTTGGTGGTTCCAGAGACTTCTAGGCCTCATGGCTTCTTGCGTGCTAGCCCGCCCTCTTGCACATCTGAAGATGAGGCGTACACAGCTAGCACTTCGGAGCGATTGGTCTCGGGCTTCGGACCCGGATTTCAAGATAATCCCAGTTCCTTCATGACAGCGGATCTCCATTGGTGGTCCTCAACCGACAACCTCTCAGTGGGAGCCTCCTTCCAGGAGCCCTGCCTGGAAGTGACGGTTACAACAGACTCCTTCCTTTTGGGGTGGGGTGCGAAATTGTACCAGCTCCAAGTGTTCAATCTTTGGACACTTCAAGACAAGCTGTTTCATATCAATTATCTGGAACTTCTTGCTGTTTTTCTGTCGCTCAAGGCTTTTCAGCCATCCATCGTGAACAAGGTAGTCTGGGTTCTTAGGGACAACTCACCTGCGTGAACTGCTCAAAGCAAAAAGAAAAGCAGAGTCACATTGGAAAAGCTCACCTACACTAGACAATAGAAATAACCTTACATCTGCCTCCATCACGTACAAAGAAGCTATCATAGCGGCCAAAAAAGAAGTGTACAACGTTAGGATCACACAAGCACAATCCAATACCAAGGAACTCTTTAAGATCCTTAAGGAACTAGAGTCCCCAGTTGCTCCATTGGATACATGCACCCTGGACTCGGAATGGTGCTTTAATATACAAAAAGCACTACTAAACAAAATTGCCCTCCTCCAAGCCAAAATCAATATAAAAAAAGCCACCTCTCGGACTCAGCGGGCAACCCACAGTCTTACAATACCCCTGTTCAAAAGCACCCATTCAAACCTTTCAGCTTCTCACCCCTTACCATCAAGGAAGTTGAAAATATCATCTTGAAGTTTAAGCCTTCCAACTGCCAAGGCGATGCCTGTCCTGTGCCGGTCGTAAAGGAAGCAACGTATGACCTCACCCCATTCATTACCTCCTTTATTAACTCATCATTCAAATCGCGCACAGTGCCAGACAATCTCAAGGATGCGTGGGTCATCCCCCTAATTAAAAAACCTAACCTTGACCCTAGCAATCCTCAACTACAGGCCCATCACCACAGTGCCTTACCTACTCAAAATTCTGGATCATGCAGCCTATCTCCAAATCCAAGATTACCTTGATACCAACAACCTATTAGGTCTTAGACAGTCTGGCTTCCGTCTAAGACACGGTACGGAGACAGCTTTGATTGACCTGAAAACCCAAATTGAGCACCTCAAAGATAAGGGCAAACAAGCTCTCTTACTCCTCCTCGACCTTTCCGCTGCATTCAATTTGTTCGATCACCAAATCCTCTGCCATCACCTTAAGATAGCCGCTCACTTCTCTGACGCAGCTACCTCCTGGATCAGCTCCTTCCTGGCAAATAGATCCATGAGGGTCTTCTCTCCCTTAGCCGCGGCTGACCCAGCACATGTCCCTTGCGGAGTCCCACAAGGCTCTTGTGTATCGCCCACGTTGTACAACGTGTTTACCAAACCGTTCTTCGATATTCTATTCCTATCACTGGTGACTACGTAACCGATGTCAACGCACTCAACTCAGTCTACTCGGTCATCCAGGCCTGGATGCACACCATGGGCTCTGCCTCAATGATGATGAGAAAACTGAGTTACTCATCCTAGGCTCTCAGTCCAAACTCATGAAACTTGGCCCCAATTACAACTCCTTTAATAATATTTCCATCAGTAACAAAGTCACCAACGTCACGAAAACTCTTGGAATTTACCTAGACTCCACGCTCTCTCTCAATAGACAAACCAACTAAGTAGTCTCCGCATCATCATACACGTGTAAACTCATCACAGCCTGTCGCCCCTTCCTGACAACGGACAACTGCCTGATACTAGCCAGAACCCTCATGTCCAAAATTGACTATTGCAACGCCCTTTACTTAGGAACTAGTCAAAGAAACCTTGATAAACTCCAGGTTACCCGGAACAATTCCATTAGGGCTGCTCTCAACATACCCAGACGCTCCCACATCTCCTCTACCAGGCGTAACCTACACTGGCTACCCATTACACTTCGTATCTCACTCAAAGCACTTGTTCTAACCTACAAGGCACATAATAATGTCGCTCCTGCTTACCTGTCCATGCGCTTCACACAACACACAGCTTCCAGACCCTTGAGGTCTGCACAGGCACACACTAACCATTCCCAGTTTCAAGCTGCAGACAGCTAGAGGCTGAAGCTTCCCAGTCCTGGCTGCTAAGCTGTGGAACTCCCTACCTAATGATTTTAGGAATATGCCAGCCCTCCAATCCTTCAAAATTGGAACTAAACGCTGGCTGAACGAACAGGATGCACTGGCCACTGCTTTGTAACTCTTGCAGCGGTCACCCGCATATAGGCTATTCACTGTATATACTGTATAGATGACCATTCCGACATTCCGTGTAATATTTCCGTTTCATGTTTTTATTCTTAATGTAAATATGTCTATACAATGTAATTTGGACCTATCTATGTAACTACCTTTCCAAACATGCGCCCTGATGCCTGTGGGCAGGGTGCGCAATACAAATGAACAAATACAAGAAATACAAGAAATACAACTGTGACGATGTTCTACATCATCAAGCAGGGTGGCACCAAGTCACCACTTCTTGTGGATCTAGCCATACAGATTTGGGAATGGGCCATCCAGCACAGGATTTGGCTCCTGGCTGTTCATATTCTGGGTAACATCAATGTAACAGCAGACTCACTCAGCCGCCAGTCAGCAGCCAGTTACGAGTGGGAACTGAACATGGATGTTCTTTCAACCATTTATTGCCAATGGGGCACCCCAGAAGTAGACCTCTTTGCGACCTTTACAAACAAGAAACTTCCTCTGCATGCATCCAGACAAGGTCGCAGAGTGACCTCTCTAGGAGACGCTGTCGAGATTCCGTGATACAACATGAAGGCTTATGCCTTTCCTCCACTGCCCTTGATCCATCGATCACTCTGCAAGCTCAGGAGGGCATCCAATTGCACTCTCCTTCTCATAGCTCCCTGGTGGCCAGCCAGATACTGGTTTTCGGAACTTCAGCATCTGTCGATTGTTCCTCCGATCAGGTTGCCGTTGATTCCTGACCTGCTTCACCAGTGTGATCACCAAATGTGGCACTCCTCGGCACAATCGTTCAGCTTGGCAGCATGGTACCTGAATTCAAGTTCTTAGCGCAGTACAATTTGTCAGAGGACAATATGCTCATCATTCATGCAGCCAGGAAACCTACTACGAGGGCTCAATATAGGAGAAAATGGCTCCGTTTTTATCACTGCTGCTTAGCTAAACAGCTTGACACCAGACATGTTATGGTTGACACTGTCCTATCTTTTGTGTCTCTCCTTGCTGCCCCAGGCAATCAAGTCTTGTCTTGCAGGACTCTATCTGCCATTGCGGCCTATCTGTTCACTGACAGCTGTTCCTTTTCTTTGCCCAATCCAGTCATTAAAGGGCATTTCGCGGGTCTTCTTTGTCTGTTCCCGCCTATACGCACGCCTTATCCCAAATGGGATTTGAATGTGGTCCTCACCGCGTTATGCCATACACCATTTGAGCCTATGGCCACCACCGATCTCAAATATCTTTCTTGGAGGGTCGCCTTTTTGATCGCGGTTACATCGGCAAGGCGAGTAAGCAAGCTTCAAGCTCTTTCTGTGGTACATCCGTTCCTCACCTTCCACAAGGACAAGCTTGTGCTCCGCACTCATCCATCCTTCCTGTCTAAGGTGGTTACCAATTTTCATCTGAACCAATCAATTTCCTTACCTGTCTTCTTTCCAAACACAGCATCGGATGCCGAGAGAGTATTAGACAACTTGGAAGTCAGAAGAGCTCTGAAGTTGTATCTCGCCAGAGCGAGTGAACTTAGGGGCTCCTCGCAACTTTTTGTTATTTTTGGAGACCCCAAAGGGAATTTCGGCTTCCAAGGCAGCTATATACAGGTGGATTGCATCCTGTATTTCAGAAGCGTATACCGTCCAGGGTCTTCAACCCCCAGAAGGCATTCATGCTCATCTTGTACGGGGCAAAGCGACTGGTGTTGCCTGACAAAAGTATGTTCCTTGGGAAACCATCGCCAAGGCGGCTACGCGGCCTTCCCCATCAGCTTTTTGTAAAGAATGTTTGGACCTGAGCTCTAGGGCTGATGCTTAGTTTGGTCAGGCTGTCCTTAAGAATATATTTCAATAACGTTTTTTTTTCCATCCACCCAATAATACTGTGGCGTGTGCTTGGGAATCTCCCACAAGTATGGAGGAAAGGGGATGGAACGTAGGAGTATTCACCGTAGTGACTACCTTACTCCTAGCCCATAGTCCCCTTTCCTCCATACGCCCGCCTGACGTCCCCTCTAAAAAGTATCCTCTATTATTGCTTAAATGGTCTCAGACCTGGCGATGGAAAAGGACTGAAGGGCGATGCGCGGGATGGAGCTCCGGAGGGCGGGGTTACAGCCACGTACAGTACCCTGCGTAAAAATAGGAGGACAACATTTTCAATTTTGATGCTTTTTTTTACAAATGTGATCCGGTCCCGTCCCAAAGGACGGAATGTCCCACAAGTATGGAGGAAAGGGGACTATGGGCTTAGGAGTAAGGTAGTCACTACAGTGAGTAACTTTATTATTCTCCAGCATGGGTCTGGCATGGATTCATATGCGAACCGTCCTTCCTTCCCCTCTGTGGCTCTTCTTGGTTAATATGCCTCTTTATGTGCTTACCAGATCTGAAGAGGGCCACCATGGGTAGAGCTTAGGGAGAGGACTGTCTTTTGATGGGGGCAGTATGACTCAGAGTAGACCCATGCTGGAGAACAGGAGTTACAGGTAAGTTACTTAAACCGTACACATGATGTAGCCCCCCGTACCATGAGGCTTGGCTCTCCCAGACCGTGCATGTACCCTAATTTTGTCCCCCATGTATATGTATACCTGATGTAGCCCCTGTACCATGAGGCGTGGCTTTGCCAGATTGTGCTTAAAAAAAAAAAAACCTGTATGTTGAATCTGTATGCATAACCTGCACTTTAAGATCTTCACTTTGCACTTTCTGTAACTAGCCCCCTGATGCCTGAGGGTTTGGCGTACTGCTATAAATACAAAATAAAATACTCTTTGGACATGCCCTTTGATGGACAGTACCTGCTTGGGGCTAAAGCTACGACCCCTTCCAGAGGTTTGTCATCAAGGTTACAGCTAAGTCTTTTGGTCTGGCCATACAACAACCCTATGTACCTTCTGCGAGGGGTCGGGGGTTTTTGTCCCTTAGCCTCCTAGGTCCCTAGAAGTAGAAGCCAGGCAGCACCGGGAAGACTGCAATGCAGGCGATTCCTGAGGTGAAGGGGTAGAAGTGCCCCCATAGGGGGAGTGACTGCTGCCACTGTCCACTAGGCGCCACAAGGTGCAAAACCTCTGAGATTTTCTGCCACGAATCCCGTGTGGAGTGGAAGCTTTCCCTATTCAGCTCGGAATGGTCCAAGACCACGTCTGATGCTCTTGAACTCTGATGCTAAGGGATCCACAAAACCAATGTTTATTAGCCAGACACGTTGCTAGAGGGTATTGGAGGGAGCTATAGAATGGGGCCTTTTGGTTGTAGCCCCGGATAGAAGCTTAGGGGCTGCAGCTAAACGGCTAGCTAGCTCGTATACCAACATTAGTGAAGCCCTGGTTATTTTCCAGACCTAGCAACACCCCTGGTACTAGCTAACCACCAAGCGAGGCAGGTAGGGAGGGCGATGATGGATCGGTGGGGTGAACATCCATCTTAAAGAACATTACTGAGAGTTAAGTAATTTGTTCTTCTGATTCCTTCCTCCCACAGATTCCTCATCTTTGATAGACACCCAAAGCAGTACAATGACTTTGAGGAGAGAGGGTAGCAAGTACACCACCTAAACCAGAAAACTCTGAAGGACTGTCCCAAATCCTATTCTAACCTAGTGTCTTTCCCTATTTCCTAAGAAAATATAAACTAACCAAGACCGACTTTGGGCCACTGCCTGAACAAAGGGCGGCTGCAGGCTCCTGACACCTATCCTTGTGTTTTTTGGTATGTGAACAGTCCCATCGTGCAGTTATTGTATTGCTGGATGGATGTCCCGGGGCTCAAGTCAGGTCTTTGTCTCCCTCTCAAATTAGTCTCCTCACCCTGGGCTTTCTTCCTCCTTTCCCCGACTCTGGGCCTGTACTTATTGTTTCTCACCCTCTGGAATTTCTTAATTGTTTCCCCTCTCTGGTGCATGCCTCACTTTTGCTCCTGACTGTGGGGTGTCTAGGGTCTCTGGCCACTTCAGTGTTTTTCTCCCCTTTCCTGGGTTTTTATCACTACGTCTCCCCACTCTGGTGCTTCTCTGTATCCTTCCCTCTCTGGGGCTTTTCCTTCTGTTCCTTCCCACTCTGGGGCTTCTCTGTATTCTCCCTTTTCTGGGCGTTTCTCACCCTTTCTCCCCACTCTAGGGCTTGCTTGTTTGTTTATTCATTTGTAATGCACACCAGACCCGGGGGTATAATGGATAATACATATAAACAGCAGGCCTAAGTCAAGAAGTACTTTGAGAGAATATACCGGTACATTACAGAGGTGTGTGTAGCACAGCGGTCAAGCCTACAGGTCAGTGGATTTGAGCAGTTTAATGTAGCTGCGTCTAAAATTCATCTATGGTTGATCCTCTCTCAGAGGGTGTGGCAGAGAATACCAAAGTTGGGCTGCTTTCAAAGGAAAGCTACTGCCACCTGTCTTAGCAAGCTTGAATCTGGGGATGGTGAGGCAGTTGGCGTTACTAAGTCTCATAGGTCTGGTGGATGTTCTCCTGTGGAGTCTACCCGTGAGGTAGCTGGGGGCAGCATTGTTTAGTGCTTTATGGGTGAGGGATGCAGTTTTTAGTAGGATTTTATTGTGGGTCGAGAGCCAGCTATTTGGGCGCCTAGTCGCTGAGATATGTGATCTTCTGGTCACACCAAGTGTAGCTCTTATGGCGTTGTTTTGGAGGATTTGTATCCTCTGAATGATTGATTTATTGGCGCTGATGGAAAGGGCATTGCAATAATCTAGCCTGGAGAGTATTAGGGCTCTGGCCAGGATCATGCAGTTGTCATTCGTCAGAAAGGGTTTGCCGGTCCTAATGAGCTTACAATTGTAGGCGGTGGCGGAGGCCATTGATTTCACTTGTTTGTCGAAGGAGAGGGTGGAGTCAAGGTAGAAGTCAAGGATCTTTACCTCCTTTGCCACCTTGATGAGGTCCCATCAATTATGAAGGATGAGTACTCCTGGCCTAGTTTCTTGAGGTTGGTGTGGGTGCCGAGGATGATAAGCTCGGTCTTATCATCATTCAGGCATAGACCGTGGGTCGCCATACATGCCTGGAGGATGAGATGCACTCTATTCACCAAGGCCAAATCCTTGTCGTAATCCCCAGAAAGTGGGAGGAGAATCTGAGTATCATCTGCGTAGTTAGTGTAGGTGATACCTATAAAGTCCAAATCATCGAACCGGGGCTTAGTGAATATATTGTATAATGTAGGGGAGACACAAGAGCCCTGGGGAACACCACAGGTGACAGGAATAGGGTCAGCAGCTGCTGAGGGGGAAAAGACCCTCATGGTTCTGTTGCTCAGGAAAGATTCTATCCAGCTAATGGCCTCTTTGGAAAAGTGGGCCGCAGAGTCCAGGTGGCCGCATAAGACCTTGTGGTCCAAAAGGTCGAATGCGGCCGAAAGGTCTAGCAGTAGGAGGAGAGCTGTTTTCCCTTTGTCTCTTAGCTCATCGACCTGTGTTTTCAAGTCAATGAGGGCGGTTTCCATTCCATGTAGGGGTCGGAAGCCTGATTGTCTTGATCCCAGGAGTTTATGGAGTTCCAAGTATTTTTGAGTCTGAGTATAAGCAACCTTATCAAGTATTTTGACCAGGAAGGGTACCATCGTGATGGGATGGTAGTTGGTAGGAATGAGTGGATCCAGGGTTTGCTTCTTTAGCAGTGGGAGCACCCAGGATTGCTTCAGGTTAGTGGGGATAGTGCCAGATACAATAAAGGCATTGATAAGTTTGGATATAAAAGGGGCAAGATCTCTTGCAGCATCTTTTATAATCTGTGCTGGGCATAGGTCGCCCTGACAGTTGGAAGGCTTAAAATAATGTACAAAAAAATTATTTGGCATTTATATAGCGCTACAAACCCTCAGGTATCTGAGCGCTCCTTAATATTACCCACGGTGTGTGGTGCTCATTTATCAACCTCGGAAGGATGAAAGGCTGAGTTTGGCCCTGCCGGGATTCAAACCTGCGTTAGCAAGCTCTACACGGATGTCAATGCGAGGGCTCTACTCGCTATGCCACTTGACCAGCTTAAGTGAGAGAATTACTTTTTCTACCTCAAGTATAGATGTTTTAGTGAAATAGAATCTGGCGGGAGAGTCAGATAATGTTTCACTAGGGGAGAGCTTCTCTCTGTCTCCCTTTCCACTCTGAGAATTCTTCGCTCTTTCCCCACCTCAGGGCTACTCTCTCTTTCATGCTTCTCTGATGCCACAATGTACCTGTGTGACAGAGGTGCTCCCTGGGAGGGCTGTGTTACCCTTCCAAACCTCCTCTTGCAGCAGAGCTGCTTGGGCGACTCGTCCACTCGATTGCACGTCAGTCTGTGTTTTCTCTCCATTTCAGCTTGCTATTGTGGGCAGCATATCTGGGTTCTCCTCCGAGGTACTCCATGCATGTTTTGGCTGCCACGCCACATTGTTCCGGGGGTTTGTTAGAAGAGGTGACAAACTACTTGTCACATCTCTCAAATTGAATTTGATCAGTGTTTGCCATATTCAGTAAATTAATTCATATCTATTCCTTAATGAGCACGTGTAACTGGGGTGTTGTGAGGGCAACCTGATTCTTTGAAAATAGTGAGAATTAGGCTCTGCTGTCCCAGTATTCCAAACGCAACGGAAATCCTGGGAAACCCAAACCTTTATAATTATTTGCAACAAATCCAACATAAAGATATCAAGCCATGTCTATGTCCAAGTTAGGAACCAATAGTTTGTCATCGACAGTGACCAATACTTTACATTTAGAACCACATTTCAATGGATTGCTTTTCTCCCGAGAGATTCCTCATCTTGATAGATATCCATCATCCAGCTCTGCTGTTCGTAAACATTTCGTAAACATTTCGACAGGGGCGTAGTGGACCTCGACTCAGATGTCGATCAACGATCCACCTTGCTCGGTGCACGATCGTCGCTCCTGAAGTGCCCCATGCTTCAATTCCTTTTTTCCGCCCGCTTGCATGCTGCTTCATGAACACGACTCGAGATTACGCAACGTTTTCTTCTTAGAAAATTGTTCATTTTTGTAGAACCTAGATGCAATGTCCACTCACCTGGTCTCGGGCTTTAATCGGTTCACTGGTTGCAAAGCCAAAATGTCGGTGATCGACCACCACTACATCTGTCTGTGGTGTTTGGGATCAACTCACGACACGGAGGCCTGTGCTTCGAGAGCCAAGATGCAACTGAATTCCCTGCTTGAGAGATACGGGAAACCGGCTCTGAGCCGACCACCCTCGAAATCTCCATTGCAGTCTCTCGTCCGGTCTTTCGAGGCCAAGACTGAGGAGCCCACACCCAATAGCGGTGAAGACAGACATTGAAAGAAAACGAAGAAACAGTCTTACTCCAAGAGCCCTTCCTCTTAGTCTTCCTCATCGACGAAGCGACGCCACTACCATCGGCAGGAGTCAGGCTCGTCTTCGGAACGAGGTAAGCCCTCAAAGGGACCCACCACTCAATAAGAGTGGGAGAGTTTGAAAAAAGAAATGCTTAACACAGCATGTTGGCGCACATCCCCCCTCTTGACCAGCAAGCCTTAGTAGCAAAGGTCGCACTCTGCATCCCCCGACAGCATGCTAGCCACTGAATCAAAGCCTTCGGACCCCACATCAAAAAAGGTGGTAACGTCGCCTTCGGGAAAACTGACTAAAGGCTGCCTCTCACGACGACCATCATCCATCTGAGCAATCGGCACCGATTACTATGCCGTTGGCCTTGAAAGCCGCACTGCTGACGCTAAAGCCCGCTACTTCGGTCCCCAAGACTATTACAACGGGGACAAACCCTCAACGTCGACTACTGATTGCGGTTCTTTTCAATTTGAACCCATATTCACGGGTGCCGGCAGTGTCCATTATGTCAACGATCAGGCTAATCTATTGACACTGGCCTACAAATGCCTACATGGCCGAGGGAGCTACAGCCGTATGAGATAACGGCTCATCATTGAGAAGCCTGTCCCTGTTATGCATACTGCACAAGAATGTTCGAATGAAGTTTGGTGTTAGAAAATTGAGGGTCATTGAAACGCCAGCGATTCTGTGTCCTGACGAAGACCTGCTTGAAACTAACGAGGGAAGCCCACCCTGGATGGGGTCTACCCTCTCATTTATAGGCTGATACGCAGTGCGTCGACATAACACGTTTTTCGTAAATCCTTTGGTAAAAAGATATTGGACAACGAAAATTAGATGTCTCACAGAGATCAGGACTGGCAGAAGAGAGACTGAAGCGAAAGTGTCTGTGGTCTATAAGAACATATATTAGTGGAATGTTTTGAATTTACATACACTGTCAATGACTGTAAGATCTTATAAGGAAGAACACCGAGATGTTGTTTTTTCTGCCTCTGAAGCTCTGATCAAAGACGTTCGGAAATCGACCGAACATCTGCAAAAACATTGTTTCTCGTTAATAATTGAACCTATAGTACAAAAAACATGCCAATATTGTACGCTAACCCTTGATGTATGAATTTAATTGATGTATGTGAGTATGAATTGTATTATGTGACACATATATTTCTAGCAACGAAACACTCTCAGTAGAAGAGGTGTGTGTGAAACAAATAAACAAGTTAATTTTACTATCGATATGAAAAACAGCAATGCTCTGGGACCCTTCATTTGTTCTTTTGTCTGTTGATATTGGAGTCAGCAGTCATCAGCTAGTGTTGGTCTAGAGCATTTAAAATACAGGAGAAGGAGGTAGTCTGTGATTTTTGTATATAATGGCGAAACTACCCTTTTTATATCACAGACCCTCAACAACAAAAAACCAAGAATCTGACCTATTGTACACACTGGTCCATAGGCTCCAGGATGCCAGTTGTCTGGACATGTCTCCAGACCTTGACATGCACAAAGCCAACCCTACACGCATGCTAATGTTAAATATAGGGCATTGGTAGAAAGGGTTGTAGACACCCTTGGCCTGAAGTCGTCCACCACACAGATGAGGATCCTGCAGTTTACCATAGCATGCCTTTCTATCGGGGCATAGCAGACCTCTTAGCCTCCTTATGGCAACACCCTTGCACACCCCACCCCACCCTGTAAATGCCAATTTCACTGGAAAGTACATGCCGGCAAGAGGGGATCCTTCTTTCCTCTCTACACACCCTTGTCCAGAAGGGCTTGTGGTGCAAGCTGCCACAATATCCATCAGACCCGCAGTATCCGCGTCAAATCTCCTCCCCGGATAGGGAGGGAAAGAAGTTAGACGCTTTGGTGAAGCACGTTTTCACTTCTGGCAGCATGGCACTTTAGGCCACCAACATAGCTTGCGGGTGCGCAAAATATTCTTATGGTTTGTGGTAAGCTGTGGTGCATGCAGCAGAATACTTCCCTGAGGGTGCTATGTGGGACAAATTAGTACAGCTGGTGGAGGGTGAGAAGGAGGTAGCCAAGCAGTCATTGCAGACAGGCCTGGACGTTGCAGATTTCATTGGCCGCCTGGACGTTGCAGATTTCATTGGCCGCTCAGTGGGGTCGGCAGTAGTTATGAGGAGGAAATCCTATTTGAAAACCTCTGGGTTCTAATGTTCAAAACCGCCTGTTGGACATGCCTTTTGAGGGAGATTTGCTCTTTACACAAATGACTCTTTAGAAAAATTCAAAGAGTCTAAGATTGCTGCTGAGTCACTGCCTAGCTGCTCAACCAGCCAAACCTGCTTTCAGCTTTGCCTCAAGGGGCGAAAGCTATAGACGTCATGTCCCCTATGGCAGAAAAGCACTGTTCCTGCAAGTCAGGCAGGGGCAGAGGAGTTTCTCGCGTTCTGGAAGTGGCAGAGGGGCTTCAAGAGGCCAGCAGGCGAAGGCAGCCACACCCTCTAAGCCGCTTTGATTTCTCCTCCCACGACTTACCGGTTGGTGGACGGTTGGCAGAGCATTGGTCCTAGTGGCAGGAGATTACCACTGATGCCTTGTCCCTGCAGACAATTCGGTGAGGTTATTGCCTGCCCTTCTTGAGAAAGCAACCTGACAGATCCCCACATACCCCAATCCAACCGGGACAGGAGCTCCAGGAAGAACTGAGAGCCCTGTTGTCAAAGGGTGCCGTGGAAGAGGTACCTCCCGAACAGAGAGGGTCTGGCTGGTATTCCCGGTATTTTCTGGTGCCCAAGAAGGAAGGAGGTCTCCGCCCCACTCTGGACCTCAGGGCCTTGAAGAAGTTCCAGAGGAAAAGCAAGTTCAGGATGGTGATCTTGAAAGAGATTCTCCATGCTCTCGAACTTAAGGACTGGCTGGTGTCGATAGACCTACAGGATGCCTATTTCCATGTGCCGATACATCAAAAGCACAGGAAGTTCCTACGGTTCCTCATAGGGGACAAGCACTATCAGTTCAAAGTGCTACCCTTTGGATTGACCTCCGCTCCGAGGGTCTTCACCAAGCTCATGGCGGTAGTCGCGGCTCACCTCAGGAGATCCGGAGTCCACGTATTTCCTTACCTGGACGACTGATTGATCCGGGGGAAGTCAGCAGGGCAGGTATTGTGGAGGACACCTGTCTGCTACTGCTCAGGCTGGGCTTCTGCCTGAACTTGAAGAAGTCCCACGTGACACCAGTCCAAAGGCTCTAGTTCATCGGAGCAGTTCTAAACACTAGGATAGGGAAGGCTTACCCACCCGAAGAGCGAGCCGAAAGCATAGAGCAGTTGCTACAATTGTTATGGAACCACGCCACTTTACCAGGAGCTTCCTTCCACCACCTCTTAGATCTCATGGCCTCCTGTATTTTCCTAGTGCCAGAGGCCAGGCTGCACATGAGATCCCTCCAGTAGCTCTTATGGGATCAATGTTCTCAGTATCTGGGAGCTCTCACAGATCCTTTCCACGTATTCAAACAAGTGTTCCTCAACCTAGATTGGTGGGACAACCGCAGCAACCTTATGGCGGGGGAACCCTTCTGGCCCCCTTGGCCTCAGACCCGGTAGGTCATAGATATGTCACTGAAGGGTCGGGCACTCACTGCGAGTACTTGCAGGTGAGCAGCCTTTGGTCCATGACAGAAGCCAAGTGGCATATCAACAGACTAGACTTGCGAGCCATCAGGTTAGACCTGAGGGCTTTCCCCCTGTATCTCAAGGGGAAGCATGTGCTCATTCTAACAGACAATACGGTGGCCATGCAATTCCTGAACAAACAAGGTGGCGTGTACTCCTGTACCCTCTGCACAGAGGCCATGCTACTGTTTTTCTGGTTGCTAGAGAACAGAATACCAGTCTCTGCAGGTCATCTGACGGGGACGGAGAATGGTTTGGCGGATACTCTGAGCAGGCAGAGCACGGTCTCACACAAGTGGGAAGTGTCAGGAAGTTGTGGAAGAGGTCTTCTCGCTTTGTGGTACCCCAGCAGTGGATCTGTTCGCCTCGGAGTCCAACAGGAAATGCAAACAGTTTGCTTGAGGGAATTCCCAGTGAACGGTGCACTGGGGGATGTGTTTCCGGTGGATTGGTCCTTCCCTCTCTACTACGGCCCTGCCCCTCCCCCACAATGCCCGTCATTCCTTGGGTTCTCAGGAGGTTGAAGAGATTCTGAGCGATCTTCCGGATCTCCCAACCCATTCGGAAGGTCGGGTGCTTCACCTGACCCCAGATTCCCCCAATCTAAATGCGTGGCTCTTGAGAGGATGAGATATGACTGGGACCTCTCAGGGAAGGTGCTTAAGGTGTTTCTGGCTGCATGCAGACCTTCTACAATATCTCTGTACGTGTGCTGGTGAGAAGATTTGAGGCATGGTGCAGGGAACGCAAGAATTACCCTATCTCTAGCCCCACCAATATAGTGATGGAGTTCCTTCTGTCACTGGCCTCAGCAGGCCTTCAGGTTACCACAGTCAAAGGATATTTGGCGGCCTTGTCTGTGTTCAAAATGTCCTCGGGTCAGGGTTCTTTCTTCACTATTCCGGTCATGGTCCAATTCCTGAAGGGACTTCTCAATAAGTTTCTGCCAACCCCTTTTGTACCAGATTGGAACTTAATCTAGTTTTAACCTTTTTGATGGCGGCTCCGTTTGAGCCTATGACTTCCTGTTCTTTGAAGCTGTTGTCCTTTAAAACAGCCTTCGTGGTTGCAATCATGTCAGCCAGCAGAGTTAGTGAGATGCAAGCATTATGCTGCAAATCGCCATTTTTGCAGTTTTTTAGAGAATACGTTTCTCTCAGTCAGGCCTGGCTTCCTTCAAAAAGTTGTTTCTGAATTTCATCTTTCACAATCTATTGATTTGCCTGTGTTTTACCCTGTCCACACCCTTTGAAAGATGAGGACCATTTTCACTGTCTTGACCCAAGAAGAGCCTTGAGCTTTTACGTTGCCCGTACATCAGAGTTCCGGATCACAAACCAGTTGTTCATAGCCCATTCTTTATCTCGCAAGGGTCTCGCCATAACAAAACAAACCCTTTCACGTTGGATTATTTTATGCATATCTCGGTGTTACCAGTCGTCGGGCAAAGAACTTCTGCCATGTATCAGGGCCCATTCTACCAGTTATTTCAGCTTCCACAGCAGTTCAGAGGGGGGGTTCCTGTTAAGGACATTTGCCATGCAGCCACATGGTCTTCCTTACATACGTTCACCAAGCATTATGCTTTGGACATAGCACGTGGAACTGATGCACACTTTGGTAGGGCAGCTCTGCAGAACATACTGATTTAATACTTTATGCCCTCCTCCTTTAGACTAACTGCTTGGAGAGTCTGTCAAGATGAGGAATCTGCGTGAGAAAAGCAATCCATTGAAGGAGAAATTACTTATCATAGTGATTTTTCTAGCTATTCTTCTTCCGCAGATTCCTCATCGCCCCTGCCAGCCGTCCCCGCTCGGAATGTGTTGTGGCTCAACGCTTCTATCTAAGTGAAAAAGACGTTGGTGATGGCTCTGTGGTGTCCGTTTTCACTCGTCCTTGAAAAAAAAGTGTTAAAACTCTGATTATATGGGATCACCCTGTTGGGATGTATCCTTTCTTATGTTTTTTACAGGCTGATTAGCCTCCTCCCGTTGGTTTTCCTCTGCAGCATTCAGGCATGTGGAAAAAAAGGAGGAACTGAAGCATGGGACGCTATACAACGCTATATGACATGTTATATATACAACGCCTGACTTCACTTCCGGAACAGACAATCGAGCACCGAGCAAGGCAGATCCACTACGCCCCCTGTAGACATTGTTTGAACTGTAAGTGTTCGAAAGTGTCTGCCTGGAACGCTGTTTCTGCTGCTTTTTCAATTACTGGGTGAATTTCTGCACTACCGCTTTAAGCAATTTGGACCTATAAAACCTGGCAGCTATGTGTAGGGTAGCGAAATTGTTGAGCAAGTGTTTTGCAACGTTTTTTGCTGCGCTATTTTGAGAAATGCCCGGTGAAATCTGAGGACACTATTCTCGACAAAGTAAGCCAAACGCTATATGATCTGTTATGATTTCTACTGCCACTACAAGTTTCAATGATTATCCATCTACGTCTCACTTTGTTTAGAGGTTTGTGAACAAAGCAAACGGCATGGAAACAGTAACACAGGAATCTCTCTGTTTTTTATTCTCACGTGTTGCTGCTGTGATCTAAATAATGACTGCTTTTCTTCAGCATTTCCTTTCAACTAAGAATATAAATTGAGCCTGGAAACAGTAACGCAGGAATTTCTTTGTTTATCTACAAACTCTTGTGTTGCTCCCGTGATTTAAACAGCGACTGCTTCTAAAAACATAACTAGAGAATGTGACTGTGGGCATATTTTCGCCTTTGAGCCTTTTTTCTCCTTATTGTCTATTCTTTTTCTGCGAGGTGACTGTTGGCATTTTGCCTTTGAGCCTCTCTTATTGAACACAGCGGGATTTGAGCGCTATCTATATGTTTAGATGTTATTAAAGCTGCTGCAAAGTCCGTGTTAAGCCTTGTAGCTGTCACAGTAACTAGTGACCAGTCTCTTTGTTTGCCGTTTTAATTTCTTCACATAATTAATCTTGGCCGACTGATATTGATTACAGAGTATAACTCCCCTAATCCAAGGAAAGCCCTGCTCTCCGTTTCAAACTACATTGAAAGGGTGTTTGTTCGAGGACCATGTCTCGCTTATATAACCTCTGCAGTGCAGCCCTCGCGGATGACCTTTTTGCCCCAGAAACTGAGATTATTGCTGGGAAGGGGGGTGGGGGGGTTCAAAGTGGAAAACAGGGGTAACATTAATTTTTAAGTCCTACCCGGCTGGGCGAGGCTGTTTTTGCCCAAAGGTGAGCATGTTTGTTCAAGACTCTCGTGCCAATGGGGTAAAAATCTGCTGAATATCCCAACATGGAATTGAGGGCTTCAGCTGCTACCACTCCCTCACCCCTTGTTGAAAGGTATCTTGTCGACCGATATGGAGTACACTCTCACAGCCAATGCCCTGAAAGAGACTATTGCTGAATGCTTTCCTAATAAGGATATGGGAAGCCTATCACATGCAACATTGCCTGTGAGAGGATGCTTCTCATCACCGCAACAATAGATATGCTCTCCAACTAACTTGAGAGATGTTGCGATAGAGGAAGATGAAGTGGCTGTGGTGGGGGCAAGTAGCCCTCCGAGATCTCAGGAATCGTCTTTAGAACTGAATGCAATCTCGGCCATGCTTGAGGTATCCATAATGATTATGGAGCAGCAGGTGATAGTAAAAAAATATATCTGCTGTGCTTCCCTAAATAATCAATTTATGCAGACTACTCAGCCATCAGTGGGTGAATCAATACCAACTCTGACTGCGTTAAACTTTGTTTTAAGCTCATTGGTGAAAGTTTTCGAAGCTCTGTGATCCGAAGTGTACCAGCATTCGGGTTATCTGATTGAAATTACTAAAGATCTAGAGACCAACGAGTCCCCTCTGGTGGCTTTGAATTCAGCAATAAATGGTATAGTGGGAGAAGACCTGAAGGATTTCAGGCTGGAAACAGCAAGACAATCAGAAAAGTTGGATCTCCTAAATCGTCATTGGGAAGGGCTGAGGGAAGATATTGGCCGGCTAAACTACAACTTGGCAAATGACAGGAGAGATTCTCATGAGATGTCAAACAGGCCATGTGTAGGTGGACAAGATGAAGTGTGTCAAGAACAATATATCACCCCTTTGGACAACATTGGTTTCGGCACTGGAGGAATTTGTTTGACTTGCTCAGTTGGCTGATGACTTGGACCTGGGTTCTCCAGCTGAAAACCCCAATGACCAAAATGCCCACACCAGTGATATGAATTTACGAGATACCAAAAGAGCTAAGACAAATGGAAAGACAAAGGAAAAAAGGAAGGTACGTCTTATGGCCCCCAAAATGGAAATACAAGAACCACCAGTGGAGCAAAGGAAAACTGGATCCCAGAAAGGTAAAAAGAATAGAAATACGGATACAAAACAGTTGTTGAAAATTGCTGAAAATGTGAAGTCAAAGGTCCAGAATCCCTCTAAGAAGACAAGGAAAACTGAGCAAAGGCTAGCTACCCCCCTGCCACCCAAAAACGTCATACCTAATCAAAAAACAGTGTGGATCCAGAAAGACATGCCAACTCAGCCCATAAAGAGTGCTTCGATCTTCTTGAGCGGCAAACAATGGAGGGACACTCCAATGGTATCTGAAGGTGAAACTGTACCAACCACTGCTGGAGGCCAAGTGGCAACTACTTCTAATGGTCAGACACAATCTCCCTTGACAATACAACCTATAACGGTAAATATTGCAACAGAGATGAGACAAACTCAGGAGATGTAAAGTGATATTGCTCAAGGCCTGGAACCTACAGGGAGGGTTCGGCATGTTAACTCTGAGGTAGAAATGCAGTTGCCTTGTAATTGCACGAAGGCGGTCCCGGAGCACCCTATACGGACGCAATACAAAAGACCTTTGGGTTCGACCTATAAGAATTCATTTCAGGTCTATATCTCTAGATCAGATGTGTCTAATCCTAGGCGCTGCCACCTTGGCAATCATGAAGGAAATCACGGCCCTATGCTATTTTACCACAGCTGATGTTGATTACATCAGATTTCCCTTTTTACCCTCCTCAGACGTGGGCGTCCTGGGTTTTAAGACTAGCTTGGGATGGATGCAGTCTGGAGAACTGGTCTGGAATGAAGAAAGAGAGTCTTTGAAATGTATATGGATCTGCCAGAAAATGTCCAACCCACACCAGGCATGCCACTGAGCCGATAAGTCGAACAATCTAGGCCCATTATCCCCAAAAAAACAGATCTGTGCCCTGATGTGTGGTCAATGGCACCAGATACAGTCTCCTTGGTCTTGCTTAAGCTGGGCCTATCAGAGAGACATCTCTAGTTAGAGTCACCAACGACACTCTAAAAATCGGCTCCGCTGATATTGGACTAGCCAGAGAAACACCTATACCAAAAGACTGCATTGCCTTGCTGAATTGGAACACATGGGGACATAAATCTTTCAGAACGGACTCCAGAGGAGTGTATGTTTTCAAATCTTTTGATTTAATTGTTTTCCAGGAAACTTGGCTACAGGATTGGATGGCTTCTCAATCTTTCAACAATTGGCGGTGGGCGAGGGGGGTGGGTCGACCATTGGGGGTATGAGTATTGCATGTAGGAACAAGTCTTTCTCCCAATCTGTTCTTTTGTCAAATGAGATTTTTGGTATCCTGTCTGTAAGGGTGAATTCCAGTACTGAGAAAGACAATCTCAAATGGATTGTGGAGAATATATACTGGAACCCCACAAAGATCGACCTCTTGGGTTTCCACCGTTCCCTATCCGATTTTGGTTCTTTGATCCGAACAATTGCCAGACTATGAATTGGTAATGGGGGATTTTAACGCTCAATGTATAAAGACCACTGTACCAGGATCTTTGATCCCTAAACTACCCTCAATCAATAATGTTTCTAGTGGGTTGGGACCTCTGGATGGAAAATGGTTCGATCGAGGGGAATATCCCCCCTGCTCCAAGTTGGAGCAGGGAGAACAGCTTCTCGACAATTGATTACCTATTTTTGTCTATCCCTCTGTTTAACTGCTGCTCTCAATTTACTATTACAATTGGGTTGCCGAGTGATCACGATGTATTGGAAGCGGTTTTTAGGATCAAACCAGAGGGGGGTGATCAAACGATTTGATGTAAATGTGTCTGTGAACAGGAGGTCAATAGAGTTTCGAGATTTAAAAACAGTGGTCGGGTCCTGACAGATCGGTTGGGACAAAAGTATTCGAATCTATGTCCGAGAGCGCATTGGCAAGGAATTATCAACCCAATGTCTTTGTGGATTTTCCTTGGGACATTAACCCACCAGATAATTCATTGACTGCTGCACCGGTTAAACATCTGCACCAGTTTGACAAACAAACCTGGGAATATAAAAGAGAGATGAGACAAGCAATAAGAGAATCTAGGAGAGGAGGAATGATCTCCAAAGAGTGAACGCTGAAATGAAAGATATACAAAATACCTATAGGAACTGGTCCGGAGCGCACCGGTTCCAACGCTCACAACTTGAAGGAGAAATTATGCTGAGGGCTGTCTCCCAAAATAATTCCCGCAATTTTTGGTCCCTAGTGGGATCTTTTGATAAGCCGCATTCCTCTGCACAGGACGGAATGATCCAAGAGCAGATGTGGGTCAAATACTTCACTGGGCTATATGGATGCATCCCATCGGCGAAACAGAACACCGAAATTATACGAAATGGTATTTGCTTTATACAGTAGAGGATATAAAGGGTCTAATTATGAAGTCTTCCTCCTCCAGAGCCTGGGGCCCAATGGTCTAAGCAATATGATTTTTAAGGCTGATACAGACACTTGGGCTCGGGTTCTGGCTGCTCTATTCAAAGGCATTATTATCTCTAAACAAATTCCCAGTTTCTGGAGGAGGGCGGTTGTCATATCTATTTTTAAGAAGGCAGACCGACTTGACCCCATAAACTAGCGCCCAATATCGCTATTTGCCGCAGATGGAAAAAGGTTTGCAGGGCTAGTTCCTACAGATCTAGAAATTTGGGCGAACTCAAAATGCATAATTTCCAAACACCAAAGAATGGACTGGATAAGAACAATTGATAATATGATCAAATCCCGCCTGTGTCCCTCCCTGACACCAATGGACAAATATAGGTCTACGTTACCCACATATTTGAGTACATTTCCAGACCCCATCATGAGAGGTGACTTTCTGAGATTCATATTACACCTACTACCAACCTTGGAGATTAAGAACATTAGATACCCAATTGAGACCCCAAGTTCGGACTGCGAAAAATGTTGGGGCTCTGCCACTCAGACTTTGAGACATATTTTAAGTTATTGTTGGACTTGGGAGCTGAGGGCCTTTAGGTTGGAGCGCTTCACTCACTGGGGGTGGTGGCTGGAAACAGATCTTTTTTGGAATAGATTGGCCTCGGGTAATGATGTTTTTCGAACATCAAAACTTGTGGAATTTGTTGACATCGACTAACTAATTGATTCTCTGTTGCCTATGTTTCTTATTGTGCTTGATTTAAGGGGCTTTATTCTGTTTCATTTTCTGCTTTATTTTCTTTCCTAATTTTTATATTATATACTCCTTTTTAAACTGAGTGATTATTGTGGTTATATAGGCTCCTTTCTGTGAGGTTGTTTTGTTATACAATTATTGTCTTTTCTAGGATTTTTGACTGTACATTTTAAGATGTTTTGTGAAAAGTCAAGTTTTAACTTTTTGTTTTGACTATATCACAATAAAAACAAAATTAAAAAGTAAGTGTTCCTATCCTACACAGTTCAACACATTTTACTGTGAAGTCCGAGTTGGACCAGTATTTCAATATCCAGTGATTCTCACTACATTGATGATGAGTTGAGCCACTTTGGATCACAAATAGCTTTGCCTTAATCCAAGGTCAATTGGGTTCATTCTCTCTCTTTCTGCTCCAAAGAGGAAAATGGGAGGTAGCATTTTGGGGTGGAGCTTTCCAAACCATGACAACATCAAAGGTGTGTGCCTTATTAAACCATGTCATTGTGTAAAAGGTTCGCTGAAAATATTAGGACAAACCAAAATATCAGAATGGAGAACAATTGTCAGAGGTAAGTAACCTTTACATTCCCCTACAACCCACCTGCAATACAGGGTTCTCTTACAGTTGGATTGCATCCGGCTCTCATGTTATATTAACTTGATTGGTAATCTCTCCTATAGCTCACTGCCTTGAAGCCATACTTGACATTTGATAACCTGTTGCTTTGTCAGTATGTTACATCTTTAACTAATCTTTCTTATATTCTTGTAGGCTTTCTGGTGCTGCACATGCAGAAGGAGCACTGTAAGCAAGTGGATCTGGACCATCTGGTTTCCTGTGAGTTACAAAGAATGGTGTCTGGCTATGAAGGAGAGGGTATTACATATGTGACTGTATTTATGAATCAAGGTTCTACATTGACTGCTGGCAGTATAAGCCACTGTGATGTTGCCATTCTATCTTCCCTATTTTACTAAATGGTCATTTCGAGGGGATTGGGTCCTCCGACGTATTCCATATCTATGACAGGTAATGTCCACAGCTGGACCATCCCATCGAAATAACGTTACCAGGTAAGAAAGTAACTTGTTCTTCTAATGGGAACATTCAGCCCCGTGAACGCCAGTTGCTTTATCAGCCAGCATGTGGCATTGCACCGCTCAGAGGTTGGCACCATCATGGGCCCTTGTCGGTGGCAAGTGCCTAAAGTGACATCATACCCATACATGCTCAGAGTCCCCAGCACCATTTTCGTTGGTTATTTTTTCACATGCTTTCTCAGGAGCTTCTTCTCAGTTTAATCACTTGATTACTTTTTTCATATTGTGACATCCTGTCTCCACCTGAATCAGAGTTCAGCCCGTTGTGAATGGTCACTGCTCCATGTCTGTGACCAACCTGCAGTCCACTGTCTTGTTTTGTCTTCGAAAGAGTGTGGGTCCTGTCGGAGCATGATGCTGAAAGTTGTTTGTGAACATGTGGTGAGGCCCTTTATGACCTCACCCAAATCTATATGGGAGAAATCTTCACAGTGTACACTGCGGACCCACTCCCTGGAGAAGGAGAAGAAGCACAACCAAGGGTAAGCAGCACCATCACTCTAGAAGAGAGTCTTTCTTCTCCCACTCTCATTCCCCCTACCTCTTCTCACAGGCGGTATCATAAGAGGAGACATGTGGAGTCAGAGGAAGAGGCACCACAACCTGTTAAGATGAGTGTGACTCCTGCCTTACCCCAGCTTCTCTTCAACACCCGAGGAGAGGGAGGCTTTCAGGGTGGTCATACAAAAGGTCTTTGACCAGGCCCTAGGAGCTAGTAGGGGTATTATCTTTGCTGATCATTGTAAAGACTGTGCTGGAGAGCATCAGTGCTGCTGCCGCCACACACCTAAAGGCTTTGGACTCTGTACCTCCCAGAGTGAGCTGGAGTCTTTGGGTCTGGCTAAGTGTAGTTCGGCACCGCCCACTTTCCTTCTTTTGGTGCCCATTAATTGGGCACTGATACCTGCGCCAACTGAGCCACTTTCTGGGTTGGACATTTAATTCCAAAAGGATGGCTAAGCATCCCAGATCAGGGCAACGCAGAGTAAAATCAGGAGGACTTACCTGCAGGGTTGCAACACTTAATATGTGTTCTTGATGGGGACTGGCCTGTAATAATCAAAGATCCTTAGACATCTTGGGTAAGTTCCATTAATCAGCTTTATTCCATATTTCACAAAGTTCCTTTAAGATGGCAAGTATGAACCACTGGGTCCCATCACCCAGGCTGGGGCTCTCCAACTGACATACAGTGGAACCTTCACTACAGGCATTCCTACTGTTTGGTGTTAGGGAGAATTCTCCTTCTAGGGCTAATTTTCCTCACCTAGTGAGTCCCCAAAGCAGCTTTGCTGGATTTCTGAAGTTTATTTTTCCACCTAGTAAGAGTGTACATCCTTTTCCACTCTTACATGTGTTTTGGCCTATGTGTTTTTACTCATTGTGTAATCTTGGGCACTGGAGCACACCACTCCAGGTGCCCCTGTTCTTGTATAGGTTACACAGCACCTTTAGTGTAGTAACCCAGGGTTGTCTTTAAGACTTCCATCTGACTCCATTTCGCTGGGGCTGACTACTGTCCCCCAGAGAAAGGTAAAGTTGCCATTTACTTTACATAGTCCCTTTTTACCACAGACCCAGTACACCCCATCTTACACGGAGTACTGGAAAGGGCTAATCTGTACCCCTTTTCTGTCCGTACCTCCCTGAGCATTGTTTCGCTCTTTTAACATTTAGACTTGGCTGGTGGCAGTGGTATCTACCCTAACTTTTCTACCGCGATTATATTAGATAAACGTGGTAATACTTTTGGCTATTTTAGCAGCCTTAAGCATAAACCCGCTTGACCAAATCATCTTTCTTTTGGCTCCGGTTGGGTTTATTCGCCATTTATTTTTGTTAAAGTCCTTCTTGTGTTTAACTTTGCGTGGCAAACTAGGTTCGCCTTCTTTGTTCACTGTCTTTTGGCGGGTTTCTGCAGAGAAGCCCTCCTCTTGGCGCCTGGGTGTCTAGGTAGACTGAATGTTGGGAAAGGGTGTATCACTACCTGCACAGGGTATCCTAGGAAACCCAAGTCGCACTTTGCCATGATTGGCTGAGGTGGTTGTCCCAGCTGGACAACCCCCCTGCTGCGTGATTGACAGCCAGGCTGTGTGAATGGGGATTTTGCGCATAAAAGGCAGGTCTCTTGGGCTAGAAGTCAGTGTTGCCTCTGGAACTACAAGGAACCGAAGAGAAGCGGAGAGAACAACGGCTGCTGCAACTACCCCGTCCAGGTGAAGCCCTGCCGCAGTCCTGAGCTGTCTACCCTTCAACGACTAAGAGGAGATCCAGTCCGGAGTCTTCTTCCCTTGAGTCTGGTGGGGATAACCAGCTCATCTTCTTCAGCCGGAGGTCTCCGTCGTGGTCGAAATCGCTGCACACTGCTGTAGTGGTCCGGAAAGCCACCTGCCGAGCCTCTCCTGTTTTTAAGGAGCGCACCTTTTATTCGTTGTCGCTGCTGCCGGCTTCATCCCTGTTTGGTGCAGACCCCCTTCAGGCGTCGTCCTTCACAACGAAGCTCCAGGAATCGTGGGTCTGCGGGAAACCAACAGGAACAACTGCCAGGGCACCAGCTGCATCATTGGAATAAGGTACTGTGTTCTGTTCGAGGAAACTGGGTGAATCCCTTTTCTTCATCCTCAAGGCTTGCCCTTGTCTTCCCTCCTTCTTATAACTTTTGCTTCCGAACATTGACAATATCAAAGTACTTTTGGCTACGTTGAATCGTGAACTGTCTAACGGTGTGATCTTCGGCAACAGGCCTCCGGTATCACTTGAACCTGGCTCCGGCCTTTTGACTTTTGAACTCCTGTTGAGTATTTTTCGATTCTGTCTGCCTAACCAAAATATTGCCTGTGATTTTTGCCTCCAACTCCCTCTGGGTATCTCAGGTGCTAAGTGTGTTTTTGCCCCGGTAGCATTTCATGCCACGGATACGCGTTTATTTAGTAGACCGAATTGTCAAAAAGTGATCACAACCGTATCCGCAGTATCGTGTTTTGTTCATAACTCCGGTTCATTCAAACACAGGGTACTTACCTTGAGACATACTGTACAAAGTGAATTGGTTAGTTGTAGTATATTTAACGTGTGGTTTTGTTTAAAGTTTAATAGAAGTGTTGTGTTTATAACTGACGGTGTAAAAATAAATGTACTTATATTTTTTACCTAAAACCTTGAGTCAGTGTTTGCTTGAGTCACAGTAATTGTGGTCCCTTTGTGTAATCTCTGCTACTGATCATATACTCTTGAGATAAGCCTGGCTGCTCTGCTACTGCTACCACTATAACTTAGTAGCACAGGCTTGTACCAAAGGTAAAACTTGTATTGCCACCTGTGGTCTTAATTGTGTGTAGTGGTCCCTAAGGGCACTGCACAGGATTCTGCCTAACATTGGGACAAACTCTCAGGTATGCCACTAGGAGTTCGCAAACTCTCGGAAGGCCCAACAACTTCCACTGAACAAACGGAGGAATCAGTCGAACAGCAAGTTCAAACTGCTGTTTATTACAGTATTTAATATATAAAAATATATTGAATACGTCATATTTATTTGTGCATTTCTGGACACTTGTCTGGGCACGGCCTTCCCTCCAATGGAGTGAGTGGGAAACATCTTCCAGATGGAGCATGTTTACCGATCCCAGAAGCTGGCTGGAGTTTTCGCAAATTGTCCTTTACGTCAAGCAAGACCACTTCAATGGATTGCTTTTCTCCTGTAAATTCCTCATCTGATAGATAGCCATTCAGCTCTGCTGCTTCGGAAAATTTTCATCAGGGGGCGTAGTGGACCTCGACCCGACCGTCGATCGTGTTGCTCGGCATCTGGTCCTCAACTCCGGACGTGACGTCAGGCATCGTATAAATACCTAGTCACTACGCCCCACACCTCAGTTCCTTTTTTCCACACACTAACACGCTGCTTGGGAACCCAGGTGAGTCTTCGTTTTCGGCAGAAAACCTTTTTTCAAATTCCTCAACACGAGATGTCTGTTGCTCGGGTATCAGGCTTCAAGCGTTGTTCCGATTGTGGCACCAAGATGTCCATCACTGATCCACACGAGTTGTGTCTCTGGTGCCTCGACACGGGTCATGGGACAGACTAGTGTCTGTCGTGCACCAAAATGCAGTCCAAATCCCTTTGCAATCGAGCAGCAAAACTCACTCTTGGGCGGCCGCCCTCTAAGTCACTGGCACAGTGGACTGTTTGATCTTCGGAGGCTGAAACCAATGAGCACACCCCTGAAAAAGAACATAGGCGGAAGAAGAAACGTTCCCATTTGAGGAGCCATTTTTCCTCATCCTCATCCCGAAAGAAGAAAAGGCGTCACCGCTGACACTCTGATTCGTCGACGGGGAAAGGTGAGCCAGATTATGCTTGACATGTTCAAAAACATGCTGCAGTCGACGTGATTAACGCGCCAACACAGCAGGCTTTGGAGCCAAGAGCGGCGCTCAGCATTTCCGACCCATCTCGTGCCCCGATACCGACGATGGCGGCGCCGATAAACCTTTCAACACCGAAAGAGGTCCAGTGGCAGCCGGATCAACACTATGCATCCAAGGATGTCGATGCTACGCCAGCTCGACACTGATCAATGCTGACATCCACCATATCGACGCCAATAGACCAACCGTCGGCGGTTGTCGAGAAATCCTTTACACCACAACCTCAGTCTGAATTTTTCTATACCATGGCAGGTATCTTTGGCGCTAATGACGCCGATGAGCAGGGGGATGCCGACCCCATTTACTTGGGTACAGGATGTGTTGGTTATTCTGAAGACCACAGTCCGCTTTCACAGCTAGCTCACAGCCTCCATGACACCAGCGGTCTGGACACCTCTCCAGACCTGGAATTTCAACAATCCCAGCCCTATGTTCATGACTTGTCAAAATTCAGAGCTTTGGTAGAAAGGGTCATTGATACCCTAGGATTGCAATCCTCAGTGGCGCCAATACAAGGTTACGACCTCACCGATATTTCGAATGAACGTCTCACTACAGAGCACAATATGCCTTTAAACCCTGCCATTGCTGATCCTCTAACAACTCTCTGGCCGCACCCATGTTCTTTTCCTCCCATCAACACCACCATTTCTGGGAAATATATGCCGGCTAGAGGAGACCCTTCATTCCTCTTCTCTCACCCTTCCTCGGACGGGCTTGTTATGCAGGCTGCCATGGTCTCATCTAGACCTGCATCTTCTGCTTCCACTCTGCCTCCCAACAGGGTAGTGAAAAAGGTTGATGCCTTAGCCAAAAAAGCATTCCCTTCAGGCAGTATAGCTCTTAAGGCTGCAAATGTGGCAAGCAGTTTTGCCATGTACTCTTTTGGTCTCTGGACAGCTGTTGAAAATGCTGCACAGTAAGTCCCTGAAGGAGAGATGTGCGAGGGCTTCCTATGGCTGGTGGAGGATGGGAAAGAGGTGGCCAGGCAGTCGCTACGTGAACAGGCCTGGACATCGCCGACTGTGTGGGCCGATCTGTGGCATCAGCAGTAACGATAAGGAGACAAGCCTGTTTAAAAACATCAGTTCTTTTTGCCTAATGTACAAGTTAAACTTCTGGACATGCCCTTCGAGGGGGTTCTTCTGTTCGGCCAGAAAGCTGACGATCTTTAGAGAAATGTAAAGAATCCAAAATCGCTGCTAAATCTTTAAGCCTAACTGCGCAGCCGGCCAAACCTGCCCTTCAGCTTTGCCTCTAGAGCACGGGGCTGAAGGCAGTATGCTCCTTATGGCAGGAAAATGCAGCTCCCACCGGTCAGGCAAGGGCAGAAGCTCTTCTTGTGTTCCAAAAGGGGCAGAGGGGCTTCTAAAGGCCAACAAGCGGCATCAGCGGCAGGGGCGACGCGGTATCAGTGGCAGGGGCGATCCGGCCTCCGAACCCGTTTTGATTTCCCCTCTCACAATGCACCGGTTGGTGGACAGTTGACAGAGCATTTGCTCCAGCAGCAGGGAATTACCTGCGATGCCTGGGCTCTTTAGCTCATTCAGTGGGGTTATTGTCTGCCATTTTTAGCAAAACCTCTGGCCAGATCCCAGCCACTCCCCAATCCAACCGGGACAAGAGCTCCAGGAAGAACTGAGAGCCCTGTTGTCCAAGGGTGCCGTGGAAGAGGTACCGCCCGAGCAGAGAGGATCGGGTTGGTATTCGCAGTATTTCCTGGTACCCAAGAAGGGAGGAGGTCTCCATCCCATTCTGGACCTCAGGACCTTGAACAAGTTCCTGAGGAAAGACACATTCAGGATGGTGACATTGGGAGTGATTCTCCACGCTCTCGACCTACAGGACTGGCCGGTGTCAATAGACCTACAGGACGCCCTATTTTATCATGTGCCGATCCATCGAAAGCACTGGAGTTCCTAAGGTTCACCATAGGGTATATGCACTGTCAGTTCAAGGTGCTCCCCTTTGGTCTAACTTACAGCCCAAGGGTCTTCACCAAGCTTATGGCGCAAATCCGGGGTCCACGTATTTCCACACCTGGACAACTGGCTCATCGGAGGGAAGGCAGAGGTGCAGGTCATGTCCCATTTAGAGAACACCTGCTTGCTGCTGCTCAGGCTAGACTACTCCCTGAATTTAAAGAAGTCCCAAATGACACCAGTACAGAGGCTTCAGTTCATCGGAGCAGTCCTAGACACCTAGGTTGGGAAAGCCTTCCCGCCCGAAAAGAGTCATCAGCTTGACACAAATGGTTGACTTGTTCCAGAACCATACCACTATACCAGCTGCTTCCTTCCTCCGTTTCTTAGGTCTCATGGACTCCTGCATTTTTCCAGTACCAGAGGCCAGGTTGCGCATGAGGTCCCCGCATTGGCTCCTGAAGGGTCTCTTCAGGGTGTCTGCATCAGTGGTTAGTGACCTGACCTGGTGGGCGGACCACAACAGTCTCCTGGCGGGGGAACCCTTCTGGCCTCCGACCCAAGTCGTCACGGATGCATCTCTGAAGGCTTGGGGTGCTCACTGCGAGTATTTGCATGTGAGTGGTCTTTGGTCAGCAACGGAAGCCATTGAGCACATCCACAGACTGGAATTGCAAGCGATCAGGTTTGCCTTAAAGGCATTCACTCCGTCTCTGCAAGGGAAGCATGTCCTCATTCAGACGGACAACACAGTAGCAATGCACTATCTCAACAAACAAGGTGGTGTGCACTCCCGCCCCCTCTGCACGGAGGCGATGCTGCTTTGGTTCTAGTCACTGGAGAACAGGAACTCGGTCTCTGCAGTTCATCTGGCAGGCACAAAGAACAGCTTGGTGGATTCTCTGAGCAGGCAGGGCACAGTCTCACATCACTGGGAAGTGTGCCAGGAAGTCCTAGAGGAGGTCTTCTCGCTCTGGGGTACCCCAGCAGGGGATCTGTTTGCAACGAAATCCAACAGGAAGTGCAGTGGATTGGACCTTCCCTCTCCATTACGCTTTCCCTCCGATTTCCATAGTTCCATGGGTTCTTCGGAGGTTGAAGAGGTTTCGAGCGACCATGATCTTGAAAGCTCTGGGAGAGGAGAATGTGGCACTCCAACCGCTTGGATCTGCCCACCTCACCGGTTGCCACGGCGGCCGGATCTCCTAACCCAGTCGGAAGGCCAGATATTCCACCGACCCCGGAATCCCTCAACCTAAATGCGTGGCTCTTGAGAGGATGAGGTATGATGACTGGAACCTCTCTGAGGAAGTGCTTGCTGTATTGCTGGCCGCATGCAGACCATCTACTAGATCTTTGTAAGATTGCAGGTGGCGAAGATTTGAGTTGTGGTGCGTGGAACACAATATTGACCCCATCTCTTGCCCCACCACTACAGTGATGGAGTTCCTTCTGTCACTGGCCTCAGCAGGCCTTCAGGTCACCACAGTCAGAGGATATTTGGCAGCCTTGTCTGTGTTTGAGATCCCCGGATGAAGGTTCATTTTCTACAATCCCGCTAATGGCACAATTCCTGAAAGGCCTTGTAAATAAGTTTCCGCCAACTCCATTTGTTGTCCCGGATTGGGACCTTAGTCTGGTATGGACATTTCTGATGACTGCTCCTTTTGAGCCTATGCATACTTGTCCCTTACGGTTTCTCTCTTTGAAAACAGCCTTTTTTGTGGCTATTACATCAACAAGGCAAGGTAGTGAGCTGTAGGCCTTATGCTGTAAGCCACCCTTCTTGCATTATTTCCGGGAGAAAAAAGACCTGGCTTCCTCCCCAAAGTTGTCTGAGTTCCACCTATCGCAATCCATCCACCTTCTGGTCTTCTATTCTCCTCCGCACCCTTCTAAGTAGGAGGAGAGATTACATCGCCTAGACCCCAAAAGGACATTAAGTTATTACATTGCGAAGACGGCTGAATTCAGAAGAGATGACAGCTCTTTGTGGCTTTTTCCTTAGCCTGTAAGGGCCTGCCCATACCTAAGCAGACATTATCCTGCTGGATCATTTTCTGTATAGCGAATGCTACTAGTACGCTGGAAAATAATTACCGGCAGGGATCAGGGCCCATTCGACGGGGGGAGTCTCAGCATCAACAGCATTACAGAGGGGTGTACCTGGTCAGGATATATGTCGTGCTGCAACATGGTCATCCCTTCATACCTTCGTTAAACACTATAGTCTAGATGTGGCTCGTACAGCTGATGCACGTTTTGGCAGGGCAGTTCTGCAAAATGTCTTAATATAACTTTCTGCCCACCTCCTTCATCTACTGTTTTGGGAGTCTATCGGATGAGGAATCTGCAAGAGAAAAGCAATCCATTGAAGGAGAAATGACTTACCGTAATGTTCTTTCTATGGATTCTTTTTCCGCAGATTCCTCCTCTTCCCTCCCATCCATCCCCACTCAAAGTCGGTGGTTGGTGCACATCTTCTCTTTCACGTTGACTTGGTAATGGTCCTCAGTGTCCATTTCTGTCCTTTCTGCCACATGTTTTAAAATAGGTTTTTTTCTGACTCTACTTGTTAGCGTCTGTTACTAATTCTTCCTCCTTCGTAGGCTTATGGTTATTTCATTTTTAGTCCGTTGTTTTCTCTGTTTTCCTAAGCTTCGTGATGTGCTCGGGGGAAATAAGGGGAACGGGTCGAGGTCCATTACGCCACGTGTAAAAAAGTTTCAGAAGCAGCCGAGCTGGATGCAATACCTATCAGATGAGGGAGAAGAATCCATCGAAAGAACATTACGGTAAGTAATTTCTCCTTCTCTTGATGGAGAGCTCAGTGTTGAAACCGGCTCTTGTCCACTGGGATTAACCTCATTCAGAATCATCCATCTCTAAATCCCTGGATGGTAAATATAAAATACTCAGAAAAGATCCTTTTATTGTTATGGGATACCAACCATCTCACTCCGTGGTTGTGTCTGATGCTCTAGGCACTAAAAGTCCATCGCTGTCAACAGCATTGCTATTGGACAAGAATTCTAAAGCATGGGAATCATAGGGTAAGAAGGTGTATTTGAATGTAGGACTGCAATTACACCAAATCAATGCTGCCTCCATTGTCCTGGTAGAATGTAACATTCTAAAGTGGGAGAATCGAGAGAGATTTGTGGAGTACTTGCCCCCAGAAGCAGCAAAAGATTTTACCGGTTGGGTTTCGGAAGGGAAATAGGTGGTTATTCAGCAACAAGAGGTCAATAAAGACATAAGCGTCTCAGCGGCAACCACTGTGAGTGAAGTTTTATGTATGAGAAGACATGCTTCTTTTGCTGATTTCTGTCTTCAAGAATTACAGGAGAAAGTCCTTGATCTCCTATTTGACAGGAAACATTTTGACCAGTATACAGACAATGTCATGTAGAAGTGTGTAAGCAAGTGTTACTGCAGCCACGGTCATGGAGTTAATTTCTTCATAAACCAAATCAGGGTCTAATCTTTCCAAAACTTTCAAACAGCAGAAGCAGGCTTCTCAAGCTCCTACACCGTTTTATATGATGCATGTACGGATCCACATTGAATTCTGTGATTCATGCGGTTCCTCCTAATGTTCAAGGCCCAAAGAAATCTCTTGGCCTTTTGCCGGGGATTCACGTTACACATAATCCTATTATCATGGGACATGCATCCTTGGTAGCAGGAAGACTTTTGTATTTTCTTCCTCAATGGAAGTTGTCTTAAGATCAATGGATTCTGGATATTCTCAGAAAAAGCTATGTTTTTTGTGCTTCTTGCAACCCGTACTGCTTTGCCTCCAACATCTCAAACATAGCTGGAGATGCTGCCAGAAGTCTCCCCTCTGTTCTCAAATGGAGCGATAGTGATACCAGAAGAAGACTGGTAGCAAGGCTTCTACTCCTGCTATGTTATTTCCAGCAAATATGGAGGCTTAAGGCCTATTCCCGATCAATACGTCATAAAACAATTTCTTTGGTGGAGACTGCACATGCTAACACTTGCACAGATTCTGGCAGCTCTCCAGGCAGGAACTTAGATGGCCTCGGTTGATCTGCAGGATGCTTACTTCCATATTCCTATTCAGAAAGAACACTGCCAATTCCTGAGGTTTCACAATGAGAGGCGCTCATTACCAATAAATGTATCTTCCCTCTGGTTTCAATGCAGCCCCAACATTATTGGAAGACTCCTGTCGGCGATTCGCTGATCAAGGCTAGTCTCAGGTTTGCCAGAGTATGAGGAAGTCTTCACAGCCTGGCGTTTTCCATAAATATTCTGAAATCATTCCTTGTTGCATCTCATCTCATCACATTCAATTCATTGACACTATTCTGGACACAACCTTTAGCAAGGCTTTTCCGCCACATGACAGACTGAAAGATTTGCAAGATACTCTCCTTCAATTTCAGATGGGGAGGCGATATCAGCCTGGTTGTTGCAAAGATTGCTAGGCCTCATGGCCTGCCCCATTTATCTGGTTTCATTTGCAAAGCTAAAAATGAGAGCCTGTTCATGGCATCTCTTCCAGTATTGGAATCAACTTTATAACAGCATTCTAAGTTGATCTCCATTCCAGCTCTTGTTTGAAAGTCTCTGATATAGTGAACAAATCAGGACAGGTCTCAGTAATGTGAGAGGTCAGCAATGCAATGCGGACAGCTGTTTGATGATTTTTTATTAAGGTGATAATAATAGTTAAGGCCTCACTATCCCTATTCTACTGAGGATTTCCCTGCCTAAGAAAACTAAGGAGAAACACTCCAAAACATGATGTCTGGCCCTCACACTTAAACATAGAATGCAAGAAAAATATATGGCAATTCAATCAACATAAACCAGGATAGTAAGTTTCTTGTGAACCTTTTCAGTAACCTGAGTGAACTCCCTTCCTCAGGATTCAAGATTAGTTCAGCTTCACTGTTCATCAAACGAAACAGAAGGAAATCTACATAGATAGCAAAGTCTTAATTCAGTTCTTGACATTCCAATAGCAAGGTTCCTGAAGCAATAGACTTTCCACTTCCTCAGAACAGCATCCAGCCACCAAATTGCTTTTCCACCGCTTTCAAGAAGGCTTGATACAGTTCAAAAGAAATAAAACTTCTAGAAGGTTAGGGGGACATGAGTCTTGGTTAACAGTACTTATTCTTCTGCTCAAATTGGAATACAACCCCAGCTTCAGTACTTTGTGATACAGCCACAGTTTCAGCACTTTTTGATACCACTGCTTCAGCACTTTGCGATACAACCACAGCTGCTTCACAATAGGTATATTTGTCAGGATGACTTCACAGTGCTACTACGTCTTCCACTTCAACAACTTCATCTCTACTATAGTTCACCATGAGGACATTCTTTGCCTCATAGCGGTCCACTTTACTCGGGTAACTGAAAGTTTGCATCTACTGACAATCGGGTATACCAGCATTGCTTCAACACCTCGTCATAGGCAAGGCACTCTTCCTCTGAATGTCTCTCTTCAAAAGGGGCCACCTCTTTGCCTCTCTCATCTTCTGCCACAGTAACAACCCAAGTTTGCCTTTACGACCCACTTCTCTATCACAGTCTTTGGCAATCTAGATTGTGTCTACTTCGCCAATCTTTATGAGCAGGAAGTTTCCCTTTCACAACTTTAACAGTTGGCAGAGAAGGTGAAGGCAATCACCCAAAACCCCAGTGCTATTCTCTTGGCTTCAGTTAGTGCTTACACATTGATGTCTTAAGCAAAATTGCATTTCTATTGGTCTCACAGGATGGATAAGATTGCGTTCTGGCTCTGAGAAATGCTGCTTTCAGTGTCAAATAGGGAAACACTCTTGGCTTGGCAATGCTTTCTCTTTCTTTTCAGCAATATAAGCAATGATGCAATGTTTAACCACTTGACTTCTTACATGAGTTGTGATTGTACGTGAGAATAAAGGGTTAGAGTTCATTATTCCTTCGGAAATCGAAATTAGGAACACATGACCACTTCTTAATGGGTTTTATAAAGGTTAGAGGTTCAACAATGTTTTTTGTGATGTTATTCTGTATAATGGAAGACACGCAACCACTTCTTCATAAAGTTTTAGTTATATGGGTTTAACAGTGGTCTTTGTAATGTTTGCTCTTCACGCGAGGGAAATGTGAATTACTCGATCACACGCGAGTGCTACTTTCCTATTGTCCGTTGGTTTAAAGACTTCATCGAACACTTCAGCTCGCTCTAGCTTATTCACAATGAATATCGGAACTGGATACTGTTGCCGGCAAGGTTCGCAAAAGGAATCGGAACATCAGGTTTGACTCACCAGCTTCTGTGATCCTTCCTCTGCGGATTGCCCAACCTCTATGGTTTTGGGCACAACTTATACTGATTCTTGCTTCTCAGAGACCTGCACCCTTCCTCGCTGAAGCGGTCTTCGGTCCAGCCACTCTCATTTGGAGCACCTCTCGCTCCCGAGTCCTGCAACTCACCCTTAGCTCCTCCCTTTGGTCTCCTGCACGGCAATCTGGTTCACATGGGGAAAGACAGCCTCCCTGCACGTCTGCTGCTGTGCAGCCTCTGTTTGGGCAACCAGGACCCTCTCAGAACAAGCAGGTGAAATCTGCTGCATCCACGTTCAGACGTCCCTCTGTTTCCTCCACATTTGCTTGATTTGCCAGCACTGTCTTCTTCTTTCTGCCTTTGCTACTACAGCATTCACGTAAACACAAAGGTAGTTAGAAGCTATCAACAGTCACGTAAGAAGTACGCGTAAAGTCATAAACACAATGCCAATTTATTCAGTACAAATATGAAGCTTAAAAAACAACAGAACTCTCTGTTACACAAAATATAAATTCTAAAACACAGTCTAAAACATTCACCAGTATTAGTGACAAAGAGACCTAGATGAGGTAGGGTTTTGTGTATACAATTCACACTATTAGTCAGTGACAAGATTAGAAGTGTTCACCATCTTAATGTTGTCAAAACCCTATTGTTGAGTTACAAATTAATCCCTGGTTGAAACCTTTACCAGGATGAAGAACTCGACATGTTTCAGTTTTCTTGGGTAATTCTAGGAATTAATTAATTCTAGGAACTTTCATCAAGAGATGTCACCATTCAGTTATTACAGTAAAACATAGAACAACAACATTAGTTTAAGATGATTTCAAGCCTGTTCCATGTGGGGAAATCACGTAACCGCTTTGGAGAATGTGGCTGTTGATAGAAGAGAAACAAATAAAATATGAAAAATGAGCTATCATTGCTCTATTTTTTCTATAGCTATTAATTAACTCTGAACTAGACAAGGAATACAAATTACCTGGTCTGTTTAGTGGAGAAGGTCTTTTTTTAGATAATATCCTGATTTGAGCAGGAGCTTGCATCTATGGTCAAAAGGACCCCAATGGGTTACTGCGTTGATCTGGAATGTAAATTTACTAGACTTAGCCTCCTGCTATGTGAAACCAGTTTTGGCCCCTCAGAACGCATCATTAAGAAACTCAGAATATGATTAATATACCTACCCATTTTAGGTAGTGCTTGTGTCGCAAGATGGAAAGATATTGCTTTTCTTTCTTTTAGTACCCTTGGACTTATTGGGAGGACTCAATATGTATATTTTGTACTCGGGAGGCTTGCCTCTATCTAATGCTGATATTCGGAATCAAGATTTTGAGCTGGTAAGTATTTGTCGGCGAAATCCACTGTGGTTGAGATGCGGTATTCGCAGGATCAAAGTCTGCTATTTGTAAGGGCGGAGTCTCCAACCTTCAGTCTGTAACACATAAAGTAAAGCAGACTGAGTGTGGAATCTATTTTGTCCGTTCATTCCTTGCTTTATGGCGACGGTCACACTTAGCGATCGTTTTGTCAACGCGAACAATTATTTGGAATAGTTCCATTACCTGGTATATAATGATTCTTCTATTTTGCTGTCTGTTGTACTCTGTGGAGCTTGTAGTTTAGAAGTAGTCCTCGCTGTGGACGCTGCGATCCGCTATAAAAACCGGAAGTGCGCCATCTTAGGTGGATATAAATAGCCCCCTTTGTCCTTTCTTTGTTTTTATGAATTCAGTGGTTCGGAGGCACTAATAAAGGACCAGTGGACCCTCGGAGAGCGCTCTCTTTTATATATAATATTCCCCTCTGGCTTTCATATGGGTATTTAAAAAAAGTATGTGCTTCTATGTCTAGTTTCACGTACTTTTTACATGACTGTTGATGGCTTCTAACTACCTTTGTGTTTACTTGAGTTCAGTTCACCAAAAAAAAGGTAGAATTTCCACCGCAGTGGTTCATTTGGGTTTGCCTCTCTTTGTATTGTACTACAGCATTCACTCCAGCCATACTACCAGCACCCTCCTTTTGCCTGCACCTTAGGGGGCCTTCTATGTTTCCCAGGTTCCTTTAGGTGTGGGCTGTTAGGCTTAATTGCCTAACTACTGCCATAGCATGCCTCTTCAGCCCTCTTCCTCGTCCCAGTACTCTTGGGATTATGGGACATGTAGTCCCCAACAACAAAAAGGAGTTGTTTTAAGTATCGGCTTGATTTTGAGGGTGAACATTTTGAGGGCCACACATGGCCTCTGCCTGAATGATGATAAGACGGAGCTGCTCCTAGTCGGCTCACCCAACCATCTTCAGAAGCTCAGCCCAAACTATACAAGTATCCTCATCAACGGTAACAACATACCTATTGCCAAAGACATAAAAACCTTAGGCTTCTACCTCCATGCCAATTCCAACCTAACCAAACAGGTAAATATGACTGCCTCAGCCACTGCCTACACTGGCAAGCTGATTAGGGCTTGCAGACCCTTCCTGTCTTCCAATAGCTGCCTCATTCTGGCCAGGGCACTCGTGCAATCCAAACTGGATTACTGCAATGACATTTACTTAGGAGCCAACAAATCTATAATCAACAAATTACAGATTCTACAAAATAATGTGCTTAGAGCTGCATTAAACATACCAAGAAGAGAGCACCTCTCGGCAACGAGAAAGCTTTGTAAATGGCTCTCCATACAAGAAAACATTGACTTAAAAACTATCTGCCTTACCCACAAAGCCTTGAACCACCGAGCCCCACCATATTTCACATATAAATTCACACTGAAAGTACCAACTAGAATCACAAGATCTACCAACACCTCTTGCCTGGTGGTACCCAGGTACAACCTAAAAAAAGCTGGCGGAACCAGTTTCCCGGTGCTAGTCTCCCAACTATGGAACACACTTCCACAGGACATCAAATCTTTGATAAATTCAGAAGCCACGTCATCACATGGCTACTTAATAAAAACTAACATCACTTACCGGACTTCAAACATCTTTCTCCTCCTGCACGATCCTACTCTTATTATATGCATGCACCTTCCGAAAGAGATTAAAAAGGTTACAATTACGCCTCTGGTAAAAAAGGCAGGCCTGGATCCAAAGGACCCTGGCAATCTTCGCCCTATCACAAACTCAAATGTTATACTCAAAATCATGGACAGAATTGCTACTCTGCAATTACAAGAACATATAGAAAAACAGACCTCTCTACAGCAACAACAATCTGGTTTTAGGGCTTTTCATAGCACTGAAACGGCAATGATAGACCTTCAAAATCATATTCTTGGTTTGATCGATAGAGGAAAAGTAGGGATATTAATGCTACTGGATCTGAGTGCGGCGTTTGATCTGGTAGATCATCAACTATTAGTAAATGCACTGAAAGATATTGTGGGATGTTCCAAGGAGTGGCTAGTATCGTTTCTAACAGATCGCCAAGCCAAAGTGCATTGGGGGAACAATTTCTCAGAGGCCATCTCAATCTTATTTGGAGTCCCTTTTCCCTGTTATGCACTACCCTCCTTTGTGTCTCCTATCCCAATATGCCATTTATCTGTAACTTGAATGTATTAACTGTTCTCTGTCTGTATAAACTGCATCATGTAACCGTCATCTTCGCTTAAACCGCCCAGATACCCCTGGGTCAGGCGTGCTATATAAATAAAATAAACAAATGTACTTCCCTCAAAGTCACTTAAAGAGGAATCATTACAATTCGTTGTTATTGGGGAAAATAATTTAGTTAAGGCAGTAGTTCTAATATTTCAATTTCTTATGAGGCCTTTAAACAGAATTTTGATAGCTTCATGCTTGTACATCCTCCCTGCAGTCAACCAGCTCCCAAATGGAATTTAAACCTGGTTCTAGCATCCTTAATGCATAAGCCTTTTGAAACAAAGATTTCCTTCAATATCGACTTATTAACTTGGAAAGTGGCTTTTTTGGTGGCCATTACTTCAGCCTGGAGAATTAGCGAGTTGCAACGGCAGGGCAACCTCATATTATTTTCCATGGAGATAAGGTAGTGTTACGTACGGTGCCTCCCTTTCTTCCAAAATAAATCTTTGACTTTCATCTCAACTAAGATACAAATCTTCCAGTCTTCAACCTGAGAGCTCATCCTTCTCTGGGAGAGAAGACATTTGTAATAACTTGGATGTATGTCATCTTATATAGCGCCGGCAGCCCGCAGGCATCAAGGCGCTTTAACAAACGACACAAACTATACTAAAGTGATGCTACCCTCTTTATTATATGTTCTTAGTCTCAAGTTGCAACTAGGCAACAGGTCACTAATCACCTAAACAGGTGGGTCTTCAGATGAATTGTTGCTGTGTTGGTTTCATTTAGATAGGGTCTGATTGCCCTCATGAGGCGCAAATGATATTCTGTATTTTTATGCAGGTAATTCACTTGTGCTTCTGAGTTGACTGAGGAATTGACCATCATCCCCAACGTTTTGACCTGGTTGGATACTTGAATTTTAGCTGCATTTATGAGGAAGGTCTCATACTCATTCCCTAGCTTAGCTATTATTCGACTGGACCCAAACAACATAAGTTCAGTCTTAGTGTCATTGAGACACATCCAATTTTGCTGCATCCATTCATTGATTTTACTATACACTATGCAATCTTCTCGCTATCCTTGGCATATGTTCCCTCTATTTCTATGAGGAGCTGCGTGTCATCTGCATAATTGGTGAAAAACACGCTGGCCTCAGCCAGTATGTCACACAGGCTTCTCATATATATTAAATAACATTGGCGAGAGACTCCCTGAGAGACTCCAAATAAGATGGAGATGGACTCCGAGAAATTGTTCCCCCAATGCGCTTTGGCTTGGAGATCTGTTAGAAAAGATACTAGCCACTCCAGTACAACCTTGAAACATCCGACAATATCTTTCAGTGCATTTACTAATAGTTGATGATCTACCAGATCAAACGCTGCACTGAGATCCAGTAGCATTAATATCCCTACTTTTCCTCTATCGACCAAACCCAGCATATGATTTTGAAGGTCTATCATTGCTGTTTCAGTGCTATGAAAAGCCCTAAAACCAGATTGTTGCTGTAGAGGTTTGTTTTTCTATATGTTCTTGTAATTGCAGAGTAGCAATTATGTCCATGATTTTGAGTATAAAATTTGAGTTTGTGATAGGGCGAAGATTGCCAGGGTCCTTTGGATCCAGGCCTGCCTTTTTTACCAGAGGCGTAATTGTAATCTTTTTAATCTCTTTCGGTACTATTCCCTCTTTAAAAGAATCATTGACTATTCTCAGCAGAATGGGTGCAAACAGTTCTTTGTTTTGAAGTATAATATTAGATGGTAACACATTTTCAGCGCAGGCCGTGGGTTTCATTTGACCCAAAACTTCCAGTAGTTCTGCTTCTGTGATAATAGTAAAATTGAAGTTGACTAGCCCACCATGTTTATTACTCTCCTTCATCAAGGTTTCCAGGCTGGGAATTTTTCTGGCATTAATTATATTTTGTCTAGCTTGGATGTTTCCAGAGCTTTGAATGGTATTGGGTCTTTTGCCTGTGATGGGTTGGTCGCAGGCAAAAAAGGACCAATACTGAAGCCCTGCTAATCCATGCCCCTCGTCGAACAGGGGCTACCAGGTGCTGCCGTGCACGGGTTCCAGATAATTGTGTGTCTGTGTATATGAGGATGTGAGAGGGAGGAAGCAGAGTGGGATTCCGGGGATAAAATTCTGGATTCAAAGGAAATCCTGCCAATGCGGTAGAAGGTGGGACAGGGACAGAAAGGGGAGCGGTTCCAAAGGGGGGTTTATCACAAAATCATAATCCCACCCGTTGAAGGCCACCAAAACATTGCCTTTTTTTTCGGTGTGCCCTTCAATAGGAGAGATTATAAAATAGGACACTTTCAAGTTCTATGTCGAACACACTAAAGCTTTCAGATGATTGCGCCATGTGCTTGTCACGTTTGGTGGTTCAACGCTAGGCAATAAAGCCACAAAAGCCTCCATTGCTAAATGGACTGTGTCTTGCATTTCCAAAGCATATGATGCTAGAAGAGTGGAGATTCTGCAGGGACCTTAAGCTTGCTGCACCAGGGGCAAGGCAGCATTGGCAGCCTTTCAAAGGCATGTCCTGCTCCATTGTTTCCCTTTTGCAAGCATTATGCATTGGACACTTCCTCTAGGGAGGGATATGTCTTTTGGCCAAGAAGTGCTTCGCAACCTATCGGCTTTAAGCCTGTTCTGTATATGCAGATTTCTTCACCCAATATATTAATGATTTATTAGTCTGTCCCAAACAGCTGGGAAGGACAGTGAGCAGGACCAAAGTGAAATAACAAAAATAACCTTCATGGCATTCAGGTTCTCTTACTTCTTGCTCTCCCTTGGTCATAACACCCACCCGTCCATCCCAAACTGCATATACTGTGCTACAACCACCCTTGCAAAATGAGGAAACACCTATGGAACACTCAGCTTGGAGGTTGGTGTACACATGGGTAGAGGGGCAGGGCTAGCACGAGAGGGGCCTTGACTACCAAATTAAACTTTCTTAAAGTGGCAGCAACTCAATTTTCGGACCGCTTTTTCTCACCCGCAGGTTGTCTCAACCAGTTGTGAAGGAGGGAGAGCAAGGACTAAGAGAACCTCAATTCCATGAGGTTCATTTTTCATATTTTTTGTAAGGGCATTGAGAACGGTCATATAACTTTGTGTGAAGCAAATACGCTATAACAATATTACAGTATTAAACAGCAATAAACGCAACAAATATCGCTTGCTATTGGACCAAAATTGAATGTCCGTTCTCCTTACTGATGCCTCTTCTGGTTCTTACTTCTCAATCTTCTCCTTTCTAACGTCATGCAAAGCACTGATGTTAATTCTAGAGTGCTCCGTGAACTTTAATTTCTGAAATGCATAAATACTTTAAATACTATGCAAATCTCCTGATATTTGAAAGTTGACCATATTTTACTGGAATGCCTTTATTCGCCCAGACCCTAAATGCTAACAATAACGTTTTGTTTAATGGCTTCAGGTAAATGTGAGTGCAATTGCAAGGCTGAAGTAGTGGGAGGCATTCAATGAATCAGGGCAGCACTCCTCACAACAAAATAGAGATTTGTGTACTCTTCTAAGGGTTCTGACCTGGTAGGAATGCATTCTCCAATCCACACAGTACTGGGGTAGACTCCGAAGTAAAGATGAGGCTGAATTGTGAATGCAGAGTTATAATGTCACAGTGTGATGAACAGTGAATTTATGGGTATTTCCAGAAATAAAGGAAACGCTCTTGTAGCCTTGTCTGATCCAGATTCTGTACACCCCTGTAAGGATATCGGTGAAACCTGAAGTGAAGAACAAAGTGAAGTATGCCAGCTCTGGGCATGTTCCACATGGAAGTCGTTCTGCATTGCCAGATGTGCCTCTATGCCACATTCTCCAGGCATCTCTTTGTTAGATCAGCATTATGGGTCTGTGAGTTCTATATAAAGGTAGTAGTATTATGAATCTTTGCCCTAGCACTTTCTCTGCTCTCTCTTTCAAACATACTTCTTTGGTACACTTTCAATCAAAACATAGAGATGCAAGAATTGAAATCTAAAGAACAAGAAGATAGTAACATGCAAGTGGAGATGCATGTTTCTAATGGATTGTGCCCTCCCACAGGTTCCTCATGTTAGATCTATACTTCCTGCGATAGCAGATCTCACAAACCTTTGAAAGCAGGATGCACCATGCGGCTCTGGCTTCGAGGAGCCTCGGCGCTGTCTGACTTTGGTACAAATAGCATGCACCACACCCCATGACCTCAGTTCTTCTTTCCGAATGCTCAGCACGATTCTCTGGAACGTTTCTTGGAACCCTCCGAAGATTTTATTCGGACACATTATTTATGCTATTGTGATTTATCCCACACAGCGCTGCCATTTTAATGGTCTCCAGGCTCTCTGGCAGATCTCAAAAGGAGAGTTGGGAGGGCTTAGTAAGTGGGATTGAGAGGGAAAAGTGCAAGAGAGTTGTGATGTGCTGTTGGTAGCTTCAGTGTAGAAACACGCCCACTTTGTTTTTAGTTGTAGAAGTTACGTCATATGGTGTTTGGTGCATGAGTGTGTATCAGGTGATGTGTGTGGAATTATTTTAGTTTCCTGTTGGGTGTTGTGGGGTGTCTGTAGATGTTACGAACATTTTCTCTTGGAGCAACATTTCCTCCTTTCTAATTTATAGATGCCCAAACCTTTTGCTTTTGCACCTTGTCCTGACTTTTTGCCGTGAAGTGAAGCCTTCAGCTTCACTCCACTGGCCATTTTGCTCATGTTATGAGGAAACTGATTAGTCCTTCATACTGTCGGAACTGGGAAACTAGTTCTGTTCAGTCTTTTGACTTTGTTGCCTGTTTGCGTAACATTTTAACATTGCACAATGCATCAATGATGTTTCATTGTATGACCCTAGACTACACTCAAAGGGTTTTTTGGTCATCTGAGATCTGCCTAAAGGCAAACTAGTGGCAGTAGTTACTTTTTCCTACTTTTTACAGTATTTTATTGTTGCTCTCTCACGTTTACCACATGTGGCTACTAACTGTGGCTAGTGTCCTAACATGGCCATGCCACGAGGTTTTTAGTTTGTTCCTTGGCCATCTTGCCTCTTTGCCTTCTTCCTGCCTTGTCAGGTCAGGAAAATAATTTTATGCACATGCATTCACCCAGGAAACTAGTGTTTTTTTGCAGGCTAGTGCTGTGCTTGTGTGTTGGAATCCAGGAAGTAGGTTGGGACTGGCTGGCCCCCATACACAAAATGGTTTCTGTATGCCTGGAGTGTATGCATGAGTTCCACCAACAGTGGTCCTAATTGAACCACTGCTGGGATGTGTGTGTGGCAGATCTTCCATTGGTTGGGCAGAGTTTCTGTGCTTACCTGAGTTTTTCCATAAGAGTCCTGCAGCCACTCCCCAGAGATCCTGTGAGGCGCCAAGTATCCTGCAAAGCTGTGAATTCTTTGGAAGACCCGTGGACCGATCCCGAGCCTTGCAACCAACATTTGCTGCAGTCCCGGTGGAGCCCTGTCTGGCTAGTGATCTTAGAAAGACCTTCATCAGTGCTTCGGACTTGTAGCAGCGGTGGGAACAACCATTCTCGACTTCTTCTGGTAACTGAACAAGTTGGATCCTTCAGAAGTGTCCCTCGCCATCCATTGGACTGACCAGCTCCAGTTTGGGCTACCGCAGTAGAAGAGTCGCTGTTCCTTGTTTTGGCTCTGAACTCGAGTGGTCATCGGCTTGTCCTGCAATAGTCCTTCCTGTGAAATATCGGGATCCTGAGTTCGACTAGGGCACGATATAGTGGACCGTCTAACACTGAAATCTGTGTCCCCTACTGTCACTGTGCAACAGTGATCGTCCCTGAAACTGGGGTTCTCTCACCTGATCGACTGTCCTGAAGAGGAATCCATGGGAAGTTCATCCATCAGAAAGGACCTTAATGCAGGTAAGTAATTTTTTCTTTTAGAAGTCACTTTTGGCTGATAATACCCCTATAATCTATTGTATTATAATAAATGTTTCTAATGGTTTGTGTCCTCCCACCTCACAGAATCCTCATCTTTGATATACCCAAAATTAGACAGCGGAGGGCGGTGTGCAGCATGGAGTACTTGTCCCTCGACTGTTACCATGCCCGCATGACGTCAATGATGGTATAAATAGCATGCACTGCGCCCGTTGCCTCAGTTCTGTATTTCCGCATGCACATCCCACTGGCGGACAAGTTCGACTCACCCCAGCGATTCTCTATAATGTTGTTAGGCTGGGGAACACTGCAAAAAGATCAAGACTACAGGAGTAAGCAGTAAACCCAATTGGTAGCAGTCTGTACCACCCAGATTTACCTGGTAGCTGTAGCTGTGGCTGAGCAGTCAGACTTCTCTCAAGAAGAGTAGGGCAGTATATGAGGATACACAATAGGGTCAAAAACACAGTAGCACAAACACTGACCAGAGCTCTGTATCAAAAGTATATAATTATTTATTTAAAACACACTTTAGGAAATACACTAGTACTCTAAATCAAAAGCAAGTTAAAACACAGTCAGGTAAAGTATACACACCTCCCTTGATAACTATTAGACAAGACAGAGTTAAAACACCACTATTTGTTAAAACAGATGTGAGCGTTTAACTAAGATGACACTCCAATAGTTAAGTTAAAGGGAGAGAAATAGGCAGGGCATAAAAATAAAACAGTTCCCAACACTTTTCTAGGTTCAAAGCAAGTAAGTGAAGGCAGTATACACTGTAGAGCCAAAGTTCATAGGCCAGGCCCACTATAAATGGAGCAAAGTAAAATGTGCCCAAGATCATACAGTTTAAAATGCACTAAAAGTCTTTGCAGAATGTTCAAAAGAGGTTGGGGTGGTTCAAGAAATAAAATTAGAAGGTCTGGGGCCAACCCAGTTGGAAAGCCAAGGATTTAAGGGTCACCTTTAGCAAACCGTGGAAAGGGAGGCCAGGCGGAACACAGTACCTTAAAGAGAGAGGAAGCTCCAACGGTGGCAGTTGTTCCTGGCAGTGGATGCAAGTCGGGGTTCCGACCAGGGGAAGAGAAGATCTCGTCGAGGAGGAAACCTGGAGTCGATGCACTGCACAGGGATGAAACCGGCCATGGAGTTTGTCGGTTAAAAGGTGCGTTCCTTTTATTCGCGGTCAAAGTGGTGAAGCTTGGCTATCCGGCCGCCGGGGTGCTTAGCACAGGCGATTCGACCAAGAGACATCTTTGGAAGGCGAAATGGCGAACTGGTTGATCCCACCAGCTCAGAGGGAGAAGACTCTTCCAGCAGAAGATCTCCTCTTGTCGTTGGGAAAGTGGTGAGGTTGTTGCAGCAGGGCTCCACCAGTGGTGTCGTCGTTGCGGATGGCTTCAGCTTCTCCCCTCTTCGGATTCTTAGGTCCTGTGGCGACTTCTGAAGTTCCAGTCCCAAAGGCCGTGCTTTTATGCAGAAAAACCCCCATTCAACAGCCTAGCTGTCACTCACACATGCTAAGTGGTGAGCCGGGCGGCTCACCACTGGGCCAATCAGAATAGAGTGTGACTTGGGTTGCTAAGGCAACGCGGTCCAGGGTGCCACTTCCCCTCCCCACACATCCTGTGGAACCCAGACAGAGTGGCACCATTTGGAGGGCTTCTGTGGAGAAGCCCGCCAAAAAGTGGAACAAAGGACTCGACCTTGGTTAGAGTTACAGAGATGGACACAAACGTCATTTTAGAAAAGATTTCTGGTGAAAAGACCCAACCGGGGATTTAATATTAAATAAATAAACCGGCAGTATCTTTAACATTGCACCAAAAAGTGGTGCGTTTAAAACCAATGGGAAAATCCCATAGGAAATATTCTGGTGGAATATTTCGCGTGGTAACCACTGCCACCAGCCAGAAACTCGACAAGGGAGGGCCACGACAGTGCCCCCTTGAAAACAGACCCAGGGGCAATCTAATTAACCCCTTCCAGTACTTCCACAATATGATGGTTTGTACTGGTTGAGTTCACAATTTTGGACTAGTAAAGTCAATGGTGACTTTACATGCCCTGGGAGACAGTCAGTCCCAGGGTATGGAGTCTATACTGGGGGGTCACTATGACACCCCTGTGTTACTGCACTGAGGGTGCTCTGTAACACATACACTAAAACAGATGATACCCTATGAAGTAAAAAGGCTACCCCATAGCCCATGAACACATACTAAGTCCAAAGACATGCCTCAAATCATGCCTAAGAGTGGGAGGAAAAGAGTCTCAATCTTAGCAGGAGAAAAGAAAAAACCAAAAATACAGCAAAGCTGCTGGGGGACTCACTAGGTTTGGGAAATTAGCCTTATAAGAGAATTCTCCCTAACAAATCTCTATGCCGAAAACAGGCTTTAAGAGATGTGTGGACTGTGACTTGAAGATAGCTATCACAGATCTGCACAGAATGTCTCTGGTGCCTTGGCGAGGAGCATAAAGCCACTGAGTGTGGCTTCTGCCAGTCGATGACCAGCAAGGCCTTAAAAGAGAGAAGTATCCATCCTCCATTCCTTCGAAGAGAAAATCTTCCAAGGGCAGGAGCTCTAGCGTTGACAATTCTCCAGATAGGCCCAAGAACGGCTCCAAACATGGCAAGCAGTCGAGATTTAGGAGTGATTCCCATCACTCTTAGTCTATGTCATCACAAAAGAAATCTAAGAAATGACGCCCTCGTTCCCCGTCTTCCGACTCCTCACCTGACAAGCGTAAGGTACTTTTTCCAATAAAACCGCCTCAGTGTCTGAATGGGAAACGTTCAGTCAAAAAATTGACATACTTTTGAAGGTGGCCCTTCTAGTCCCTCGAAAGAGCCGAAGGAGGTTAGTGATCATACCACGTCTTCCAAGACCGGCAGGGAATCATCAAAGGCTTCGGCCTGCACGGCCAAAAGCCCAAGTCAGAAGACCTCAGGGATGTGTCTCGAGTAGCGTTGACAGTGTCGACCACAGAGACCACATCAAAGCCAGAGTCTTCAGTGACTTCTTAGTCGAAGGGGCCTTCGATGTCGACCTTGGTTACAACTTTGAATGTTGAACCTCAGTCAAAGAAGGATCTTTTCAAATCCTTTGAATCCATATTTGAGGAAATAGATGACATTATACCCTTTGGGTATGAATGTTTTGGAACACCTAATGTTCCAGAAGTATTGATCTCTGGTTGATCTCGAATAGAGGACCTAGCTACTTGCCTGAAGGAAGCCAGTGGTCTAGATAACTCCCCTGAAGTGGAATTCTACATGCCTAATGTGAATGCTCACCCAGGTGTGGCATACAGGTCAGTTAAAAATAAGGTTAGAGTTTTTGGGTTGGGGGCGTCCTGCAAAGAAGGACCTTACAGACCTCCTATATAAAGACCCTCCTAACGAGCCTGTGATTTCTTTCCACACAGCTCTAAAAAACATTTTAGAAAATTGACAAAAACCTGTCACCACTCCTGTGAACAAGGAGTTGCTAAAAAAGTATAGACCCTCATTTATTGACCCTGACGTCCTTTTGAGACACCTACTCCCGAGAGTTTGGTGGTGCAGGCGGCTAATTCCACTACAAAGGCCACAGCTTATCCGACCATCCCACCAGATAGGGACGAAAGGAAATATGATGCATTAGCCAAAACGGTATTTTCGAGGGGATTGTGTCCTCCGATGTATTCCACATCTATGACGGTAATCACCACAGCTGTGATGCCTCGGAAAAGAAATTTGGGGGTAGGCGTCGCGCGTCGATTACGTCGATCTGCTGTCCTCGTGGGCCTCCGTCGAGGGTCGACATCACCGGATGTTATATCTAGGACGCAAGGCACCCGTAGCCTCAGTTCCGTTTTTTCCGCGAATGTGTTCGCCTCAGAATCTCAGCGTGCTCGATTCTTCTCCTGGTGAATCGGTTCTTCTAACTTTGGATAATGTCTTCGTCTTCTTCTACCCTGAGGTCGGGGTTCAAGAACTGCCTGGACTGCGTTTCCAAGATGTCTCTTACGGACCTGCACGATGTCTGCCTTTGGTGCCTAGGCGAGAGCTATGCCACCGACGACTGCCATGAATGGCAGTCTTTGACGTCAAAGGCCTTGCTGGAGCGGAAAAAGAAGTTGTCTGTAAATAGGGTTTCCAAACCACGCAAGTAAAAATCTGCTGGGGTTTCGACCTGACGATTCGAGGGGCGACTCTCCACGGGGGTTTGCAGGGGGGTCTTGTTCTCGGAGTGGGTCCCGCCATGGGTCACTCGCGGAAGTGCGATCAGCGGTCGCCTTCCCCCTTCCTCGTCAGAGGACTCTGCCAGACGGCGGGTAGCTTATCCCAACAAGCATTCATCGCCGGCGGAATGGGACGCATTTCACAAGGAAATGATAGCGATTTTCGAATCGCAAGGCACTGTTCCGTCCGCGCCTTCGAGAGAAGCCGGCAAGGAACGAGGTTGATCGCCATAGCCGTGCCAGGTCCAGGTCCTCGCCACCCTCGAGACCGTCAGAGCCTGCGAGGCCTCCTAAGAAGTCATTGACGCCGTTGGCGCCATGTCCGTTGAGGGACTCTTTCGACGCTCCGGCTTTGAGGAAGTCGTTAACGCCATTGGCCCTGAGGATGTCGAAGCACATGCTCGAAGCCGTTGTCGAAGTTGTCGATGCCGATTCCATCGGCGCCCTCAACGCCATTCGAGGAGAATTTTCCAGAGCTACCCCAGAGAGCAGCGGAACCTCCGAGGAAGGCCCTCAGTAAATCAGTGAGGCCTGTGTTTGAGCCTTTTTCTGTACCCTCGTCCAGGGATTTATTCCAGCCTTTGGATTACATCTCAGAGGTGGAAGAAGGGTCAGATGAGGAGGGGGTTGTACCTCCTGAGGTTCCTGATGACCTGTTGTCTGGTCACAGCCAGGTGGAAAACCTGCGTCAATCCTTGCATGACGCCAGTGGTCTGGACACCTCCCCGGAGGTTGAGTTTGGCAGGCCTGAGCCTGGTACTCATGCTGAGTCCTTGTACAGGTGTCTCATGTCGAGGGTGACTGAGTACTTGGGGTGGTCTGCTCCACCTGTGGATTTTCTGCAGGTTGACCTGACGGATATATTGGACCAAGGTCCACCCACTGACCCGTTGCTGCCATTTCAAATGGCCTTACAAAGAAGGGTGGTGGCGGCTTGGACTGCTCCGGAGAGTCTCCCGCCAGTGAATAAGTTGCTACCAAATAAATACCGTCCAGCCAGTGGCGACGCCTGCTACTTGTCTACACACCCCACTCCGGAGACTTTGGTGGTGCAGGCGGCTACGGCCCCAGAAAAGCAGGCTGCGTACCCTACCTTCCCTCCGGATAGGGACGACAAGCGCTTTGATGGTTGGGCGAAGAAAGCATTTTCATCTGGGGGTATGGCTTTAAAGGCAGCCAACTCTGTTTGTGCCTTGGCAAGATTCACTCACACTCTGTGGAACTGTGTATCTTTGGTGGCAGAACATATTCCCGAAGGGGAGGAACAGGATGGTTTTCTGGCCCTCGTGCAGGATGCCATGTGTGAAACCGTTGAGTCGGGTCTGGACGTGGCAGACTGTGTCAGCAAGTCCATGGCGGCGAGTACCATGATACGCGAGTTTGCGTGGTTGCGGAAGTCGGGGTTTGCTCCTGATGTACAGTCCCGGCTTCTCAACATGCCCTTTTGATGGTGTCCATCTTTTTGGCAGCAAGGCTGACGAGAGCCTGGAGAGGTTGCAGACCTCCAAAGCTGCAGCAAAGTGGGTGAGTGCTGCAGTGCGTCAACCTCCGCCTTTTCGTCCTAGGGGACAGCAATGAAGGGGAGGTTCCTTTAGATACTACTCTTCCTTTGGTAGATAGAGGGGAGCTGCCAGTCAAAGGGGCCAACGTAGGAGTACCAGAGGCGGAAAACAAGGTACTTGAGGTGCCAAAGCCGCTCGGGCAGTTGCCTCTTTGCCCTCAGGCACTGCTGCAGCCGCTTCTGCTCAGTCATGAGGCCATGTCCTATGGTTTGCCGGTTGGGGGAAGGCTAGCGCAGCATCTTGTAGAATGCCGTGCCATTACTTCAGATGTGTGGGTTCTGGAGATTATAGCCCACGGCTATGTCTTCCTTTCCGGCAGAGGCCTCACGACATTCCTCTGGGGAAGCTCTCTTTGAAGAGTCCGGATCCGCTCCTTGTGCAGGAACTCAAATCCCTGCTGGAGAAAGGCGCCATAGAACTGGTGCCTGTAACAGAGAGGAACAAGATATGGTATTCCCCATATTTTTGATCCTGAAAAAGGACGGGGGTGGAGACCCATCATGGACTTGTGTGGTTTGAACAAACTCCTCAGGAAGGACAAGTTCAAGATGGTCACTGTCTCTCAAGTCCTCCAGGCCCTTCAACTTCAGGACTGGTTGGTGTCTCTTGACCTCAAGGATGCTTACTTTCATATGCCGATTCATCCCAAGCACAGGAAGTACCTGAGGTTTGCGGTTGGCGACTCGCATTTTCAGTTTCGGGTCCTGCCGTTCGGATTGACCTCTGCCCCGAGGGTCTTCACCAAGCTAATGGTGGTGGTGGCAGCGTATCTCAGGAAAGGGGGTATTCACGTCTACCCCTACCTGGACAGTTGATCAGGGCGTGCTCTCCAGAGCAAGTCCTGGATCATCTGTCAGTCACTTGCCACTCCCTTTACAGGCTGTGCTTCTCCCTCAACTTAAAGTCCCACTTGACACCTACCCAGCGGCTCCAGTACATCGGAGCAGTGCTCGACACATCCCTGGGGCAGTGTTTGCCTCCCCAGGTGAGGGCTCATCACATTCTGCAGATGGTGGACAAGTTTTAACATGCCCAGAGTCTCCCAGAGTCCGAGTTCTTGAGGTGCTCGGCCTCATGGTATCCTGCATTCTACTGGTGCCAGAGGCCAGGCTGTGGATGAGATCTCTGCAGTGGGCTCTCAAGATGCAGTGGTCGCAGTCCTCCGGCAGGATGTCGGATCCCGTTCAGGTGCCGCCCTCGGTCGCCCAGGATCTTCTGTGGTGGGCCGTCGAAGGCAATCTGATGAAGGGGGCTCCATTTTGGCTACCCTGGCCGGGGGTGACTTTCGTGACGGAAGCATCCCTCACGGGATGGGGAGCTCATGCCAACGAGTTGACAGTCAGCGGTCGTTGGTCTCCAGTCCGGACTCCATATCAATCTGTTGGAGCTGAGGGCCGTCAGGCTAGCCCTGAAGGCTTTTCTGCCATCTGTGCGGGGGAAGAATGTCCTGATTCTGACGGACAATACAGTGGCCATGCACTACCTCAACAAAAAGGTGGATCAGGGTCTCTCCCACTGTGCAGAGAGGCGATGCAGCTCTGGTTCTGGGCCATCCAGCAGGAAATTTCGATCTCGGCAGTTCATCTGGCCGGAGACGAAAACGAGGCTGCGGACGCTCTGATCATGCAGAGCACGGTCTCTCATGAGTGGGAGCTGGCTCAGGAAGTTCTTTTGGATATCTTCGCCCTTTGGGGGACCCCACAAGTGGATCTCTTCGCCATCAGTGTTAACCAGAAGTGCAAAAGATTCTGCTCGCGGGAATTTCCTCCAAGAGGAGCCTTAGGGGACGCGTTTGTAGTGCAGTGGTTCTTCTCACTGCTGTATGCGTTTCCTCCAGTCCCTGTCATTCCGCAAGTGTTGGAGGTTACAGAGGTTCGGTTCCCGAATTATCCTCATTGCTCTGGCATGAGCCAGGAGAGCGTGGTACCCGGACCTTCTCGACATGTCCATCTGCCCTCCACGCCGTTTTCCCTACCGAGACGATCTGCTCTCACGGGAGGGGCGTTGGGTTCTCCATCCAGAGGTCAAGTCTCTCAACCTTCATGCTTGGTTTCTGAAAGGTTGAGGTATAAGGATTGGGACCTCCCTGAAGACGTGATGGAGGTGTTGCTCTCGGCCAGAAGGCCAGCAAAAAAATCCCTGTACCGTTGCCGTTGGAGAAAGTTCTGCGACTGGTGCAGGGTAAATAATGTGGATCCTTTTTCATGTGCCATTCCTGTGTTTTTGTCTTTTTTGCTTTCCTTAGCCCACAAGGGCCTGCAAGTTGGTACCATTAAGGGTTACCTGGCGGCGCTGTCCATATTTAAGCGCTCGTCTGAGGAGTGTTCTTATTTTAAGATTCCTTTGATTTCTCAGTTTCTGAAAGGGCCAACTAATGTGTTTCCTCCGTCACCTTTCCAGGTTCCCGGTTGGGATTTGAACTTAGTTGTAAAGTTCCTGTTGGGAGCTCCGTTTGAGCCCTTACATTCTTGTCCATTGAGACTGTTGTCCTTTAAGACTGTATTTTTAGTTGCGGTTACTTCCGTTCGCAGAGTGAGGGAGTTGCAGGCACTATCCGCCAAGCCACCTTTCACGGTGTTCGTAAGGACAGGGTTGTCCTTAGGGTTCGTCGTCCTTTTCTTCCGAAGGTTGTGTCGGAATTTCATTTGAGCCAGAAGGTAATTCTTCCAGCGTTCTATCCTCCTCCGCATCCTGGTAAGGATGAGGAGAGGCTCTATAGGTTGGATCCTAGGAGAGCTAAGTTTCTATTTCTAGGGGATTGGGTCCTCCGACGTATTCCATATCTATGACCGGTAATGTCCACAGCTGTGTGCTGCTTCGGAAAATCTTCGGCGTCTGCGTCCTGCGTCGATGACGTCCATGCGCCGTCCCCGAGGACCTCCTTCGATGGCCGACGTCGCACGACGCCCGTAGCCTCAGTTATGTTTTTTCCGCGAATGTGTTCGCTTCGTGAATCTCGGTACGCCTCGACTCTTTGGAGTTTGCTGTATTCTTCTCGGTTCGTTGAACCTGTTCGGTTTTTGTGAAAACCTGTTCGTGACGATGTCTACTTCGTCTTCAACCCCGTGTCCGGGCTTCAAGAAATGCGGGGACTGTGGGTCCAAGATGTCGGTCACGGACTCGCATGACGCCTGCCTCTGGTGCCTCGGGGAGGCCCACGATACGGACGACTGTGTCGACTACGGCCAAGGCCTTGCGGGAGCGAAAGAAGAAGCTGTCGGTAGGTCGAGTGTCTAAGCCCCGGAAGTCGAGGTCTATGGGGCTTTCGACGGATGACTCTAGAGGCGACTCTCCGCGTCATCGTCGGAAGTCCAGTGGGTCTCCTTCCAGGAGTCGGTCTCGCCACTCCTCTGCCTCTTCGAGGCATTCCCGGAAGCGCCAGCATCGGTCACCTTCCCCGTCCTCTTCCGAGGACTCCGCCCGTCGGCGGGTCGCTTATCCCACCATGCAAGCGACACCGGAGGAATGGGCTTCCTTCGGGAAGCAGATGTTAGCGATTCTTGAATCGCAGGGCACCGGTCCGTCCGCGCCTCCGAGTGGGGTCGGTCGGCAACGGTCGAGAGACACCGCTCGTACGCCTTCGGGCTCGGGTGGTCGGCATGGCTTGCGGGAAAGGTCCCGCTCGGACAAGGGTAGCCGTTCTCGCCATGCCCGCTCCAGGTCCCGGTCCTTGACGCGCTAGAGACCCCATGATCCTGTGCCGTCTTCGAGGAAGACGTCAACACCTGTGGCGCCGAGGTCGTCGACGATTTCTCTCGAGGCTCCGCCTCCGAGGGGGTCGTCGACGCTGTCAGCGCCTAGGTCGTCGAGAGACACGCTCGGAGCTCCAGCTTCGAGGCCTGTGTCGACGCCGTCGATGCTGGCGGTGCTGCAGCTGAAGTCGACGCCGATTCTCTCGGCGCCGGCGCCGACTCGTTCGGCGCCCTCGCCGCCTTTCGAGGCGGTGGTGTCAGAGGGGCCCCGTGGCACAGGGTTAGCCCCTAGAAAGGCTCTGACTAAGGTCAGGCATAGCTTTGGTCCCCAGGTGTCTTCCTCTCACCGCCTGGAGTACATTTCAGAGGGTGATGAAGGCTCTGATGAAGGCTTGGTTCCGGTACCGGATGAGCTTCTCTCGGGCCATAGCCAGTTTGATGACCTGAGGCAGTCACTGCATGATGCCAGTGGACTGGACACCTCTCCGGAGGTGGAGTTTTGTAGGCTGGAGCCTGGCTCTCATGCCGATTCTTCATACCGGCACCTTATGTCTCAGGTCACCGAGTACTTGGGATGGTCGGCTCCCCCAGGGGAGTTTGTTCAGGAGGATCTCACGGACATCCTTGATCTTGGTCCCCCCACTGACCCAGTACTGCTGTTTAATATGGCTCTGCAGAGAAGGGTGGCGGCGGCTTGGACTGCTCCGGAGAGTCTCCCGGCAGTGGGAAAGTCTTTGTCGCCAAAATACCGTCCAGCCAGTAGCGACCCCTGCTACTTGTCCAGGCACCCCACTCTGGAGAGTTTGGTGGTGCAGGTGGCTACTGCCCCGGCAAAGCAGGCGTCGTATCCTACCATACCTCCGGATAGGGAGGACAAACGTTTTGACGGCTGGGCGAAGAAAGTATTTTCTTCAGGGGGTATGGCGCTTCAGGCCGCCAACTCCATATGTGCCTTGTCTCGTTTCACACACACCCTGTGGAACTGTGTTGCATTAGCGGATGAACAGGATGGTTTCCTTGCTATGGTTCAGGATGGCAAGGATGCCATGTGTGAGGCCCTTCAGTCTGGTTTGGACATGGCAGATTGTGTCGGCCAGTCCATGGCGGCGAGCACTGTAATACGCAGGTTTGTGTGGTTGCGGAAGTCTGGGTTTGCTCCTGATGTGCAGTCCCGGCTCCTCAACATGCCCTTTGACGGTGAACATCTTTTTGGCTGCAAGGCTGACGAGAGCCTTGAGAGGTTGCAGACCTCCAAAGCTGCAGCAAAGTCGTTGGGCGCTGCAGTTCGACAACCTCCGCCTTTCGTCCTAGGGGACAACAATGGAGGGGAGGTTCCTTTCGCTATTACTCGTCCTTCAGTAAAGCAAAAGGAGCTGTCAGTCAAAGAGGCCACCGTAAGAGTGCCAGAGGTGGAAAACAAGGTACTCGAGGTGCCAAGGCCACTTGGGCAGTTGCCTCTTTGCCCTCAGGCAGCGCCGCAGCCGCTACCCCTCAGTCATGAGGCCAGGTCCCATGGTTCGCCGGTTGGGGGAAGGCTGGCGCAGCATCTTGTAGAGTGGCGTGCCATTACTTCAAATGTGTGGGTTCTGGAGATCATAACCCACGGCTATTGTCTTCCTTTTCGGCAGAGGCCTCACGACAATCCACCTGGGAACCTCTGTTTGAAGAGTCCGGATCCGCTCCTTGCGCAAGAAATTCAAGCCCTGCTGGAGAAAGGCGCCATAGAACTGGTGACTGTAGCGGAGAGGAACAAGGGATGGTATTCCCCTTATTTTTTGATTTCGAAGAAAGACTGGGATTGAGACCCATCAAGGACTTGCGCGGTTTGAACAAACTCCTCAGGAAGGACAAGTTCAAGATGGTTACTCTCTCTCAAGTCCTCCAGGCCCTTCAACTTCAGGATTGGTTGGTGTCTCTCGACCTCAAGGACGCTTACTTCCATGCGCCGCTCCATCCCAAGCACAAGAAGTACCTGAGGTTCGCGGTTGGCGACTCGCACTTTCAGTTTAGGGTCCTGCCGTTCGGATTGACCTCAGCCCGAGGGTTTTCACCAAGCTCATGGTGGTGGTGGCACCGCATCTCAGGAAAGGGGGGATTCACGTCTACCCTATCTGGACGATTGCTTGATCAGGGGGAGCTCTCCCAAGCAAGTTCTGGATCATCTGTCCGTCACCTGCCGCTCCCTTCACAAGCTGGGCTTCTCCCTCAATTTAAAGAAGTCCCATTTGACGCCAACACAGCGGCTCCAGTACATCGGAGCAGTGCTCGACACATCCCTAGGGCTGTGTTTTCCTCCCCAGGTGAGGGCTCTTCACATTCAGCAGATGGTGCACAAGTTTCAGCTTGCCCAGACTCTCCCAGCGTCCGAGTTCTTGAGACTGCTTTGCCTCATGGCATCCTGCATTCTTCTGGTGCCAGAGGCCAGCTTGCGGATGAGATCTTTGCAATGGGCACTCAAGCTCCAGTGGTCTCGGTCCTCCGGCAGGTTGTCGGACCCTGTTCAGGTGCCGCCCTCGGTCGCCTAGGACCTTCTGTGGTGGGCCGTCGAAGGCAATCTGATGAAGGGGCCCCATTTTGGCTGCCCTGGCCGGAGGTGACGATCGTGACGGACGCAACCCTCACAGGATGGGGAGCTCATGCCATCGAGTTGACAGTCAGCGGTCGTTGGTCTCCGTCGGAGTCCAGACTCCATATCAATCTGACGGACAACACAGTGGCCATGCACTACCTCAACAAAAAGGGGGGGGCAGGGTCACTTCCTCTGTGCAGGGAGGCGATGCGGCTCTAGTTCTGGGCCATACAGCAGGAAGTTTCGATCTCGGCTGTTCATCTGGCCGGAGACGACAACGAGACGGCGGACGCTCTGAGCAGGCAGAGCGCGATCTCTCACGAGTGGGAGCTGGCTCAGGAGATTCTCCTGGAGATCTTCGCCCTTTGGGGGACCCCTCAAGTGGATCTCTTCGCCTCCAGTGTCAACCGGAAGTGCGAAAAGTTCTGCTCGTGGGAATTTCCTCCAAAAGGAGCCTTAGGAGACGCGTTCGTGATGGAGTGATCATTCCCACTGCGGTACGTGTTTCCTCCAGTCCCCGTCATCCCGCAAGTACTGCGGAGGTTATGGAGGTTCGGTTCCCGGATGATCCTCATTGCTCCGGCGTGGGCCCGGAGGACATGGTACCCGGACCTTCTCGACTTGTCCATCTGCCCTCCACGTCGTCTTCCCTACCAAGACGATCTGCTCTCACGGGAGGGGGGTCAGGTTCTCCATCCAGAGGTCAGAACCCTCAACCTTCACGCTTGGCTTCTGAAAGGTTGAGGTATAAGGACTGGGACCTCCCTGAAGACGTGATGGAGGTGTTGCTCTCGGCCAGGCGGCCGGCAACAAAGTCTCTGTACCGTTGCAGTTGGAGAAAGTTCTGCGACTGGTGCAGAGGTAAGAATGTGGATCCTTTTGAGTGTGACATTCCCATGGTTCTGTCTTTTTTGCTTTCCTTGGCCCACAGGGGCTTGCAAGTGGGGACCATTAAAGGTTACCTGGCGGCGCTGTCCATATTTAAGCGCTCGTCTGAAGAATGTTCCAAATTTTAGATTACTTTAATTTCTCAGTTTTTGGAAGGGCTCACTAATGTGGTCCCTCCGTCACCTTTTCTGGTGCCCGGTTGGGATTTGAACCTTGTTCTTAAGTTTCTTATGGGTGCTCCGTTTGAGCCTTTGCATTCTTGCCCTTTGAGGCTGTTAACTCTGAAAACTGTGTTTTTGGTTGCGGTTACTTCCGCTCGCAGAGTGAGTGAGTTACAGGCACTTTCAGTTAAGCCACCCTTCACTGTGTTTCAGAAGGACAGGGTTGTCCTTGGAGTTCGTCCTTCCTTTCTTCCGAAGGTGGTTTTGGAATTTCATTTGAGCCAGAAGGTTGTTCTTCCGGCCTTCTATCCTCCTCCACATCCTGGTAAGGAAGAGGAGAGTCTCCATAGGCTTGATCCTAGGAGAGCGTTGAGCTTTTATATTTCGCGCATGTCCCGGGTCAGAGTGGACGATCAACTTTTCATTGGTTACGCTGGAAAGCGTTTAGGACAAGCTTTGACAAAACAGACTTTGTCTCGTTGGATTATTTTAGCTATCTCTGAGTGTTACCGCTTGGCGGGTAAGGATCCTCCGGCTGGCTTGCGGGCCCATTCTACCAGGGGAGTGGCTGCGTCTACTGCCCTGCAGAGGGGTGTTCCTATTCGTCACATCTGTGATGCAGCCACCTGGGCTTCAGTACATACTTTTGTACGTCACTACTCCCTCGATTCCATCCGATCCATCCGAAGGCAGGATCTGGCCTTTGGCAAGGCAGTCCTTTATTCCACAATTTGATTGGGAATGCTAAATTTGTGTTCTAAATTCTTTTTCCACCTCCTTGCTTGGTACTGCTTTGGGAGTCTGTCATAGATATGGAATACGTCGGAGGACCCAATCCCCTCGAAGAACAAGTTACTTTCTTACCTCGTAACGTTCTTTCAATGGGATGGTCCAACGATGTATTCCATATCCCTCCCTCCCTACCTTACCCGCTGCAGAATTTCTTTTGCGATTGCAGCTTGCGTTCCGCAAGGCCTTGTGTGTCTGACTGGCAAAGAACTGGTGTCACACATTCTGGGGGAAAAAACTACAACTGAGGCTAAGGGCGTCGTGCATCCTACTTATCACATCGGGTGACGTTGGCCCGTTGGATCATCTTGACAATCTCTGAATGCTACCGTCTTGTGGGTAAGGACCCTCTGGTGGGCTTACGGGCTCATTCTACTAGGGGTGTGGCTGCCTCCACTGCTCTGCAGAGGGGTGTTCCCATTCGTAATATTTGTGAAGCAGCGACATGTGCCTCTGTCCATACTTTTGTCAGACACTATTCCCTGGATTCCATCCATGGGCAAGATTTAGCCTTTGGTAAGGCGGTCCTCTATTCTGCAATTTGATTGGGCATTCTAAAATTCGAAATTCTTTTCCCTTCTCCATACGTTGGTAGTGCTTTGGGAGTCATGGATGTGGAATACGTCGGAGGACACAATCCCTTTGAAGAACACGTTACTTTCTTACCTGGTAACTTTCTTTCGATGGGATGTTCCTCCAACGTATTCCACATCGCACCCTCCCAGCCTGCCCTTCTACAGAATTTCTTATGCGATTGCAGCTTATGTTTCCGCAAGGCTTTCTGTAGTCATACTGGCAGAAGATTGGTGCCACACGTTCTGGGAAAAAACTACAACTGAGGCTGGAGGCGTTGTGAGGCCTAGTTATAACATTCAGTGACGTCGGCTCTCGACAGAGGCCCTCGAGATATGCATGTTCTGACTGCTGATGAAAATGTTACAAGTATCGTTGGCATCATTGACAAGCTATTAGCTGCTTGGGCAGCAGATTGCCCCTGGGGTAAGGTCATTGTAGCAGGAGATTTTAATATCCCCACTCTCGGTTCTCATCCATTGATTTCTTCCATTCTAGAATCCAACACAATATACGATGAGATAGATGTTGGGCACACTCTTCATAGTTAGATATGGGGTAGGTTTGTTAATTCTCATGATTTAGTTTGTTTGAAAAACAAAGATCCCCCTTCCTTGCCCTTGTACAACTTGGACAAACGGATCTGTATCCTTCTGTTTGCACTTTGTATTCGTTGACCATGAGTTATGGTCTAGCTGTAGTCCACCCTCAGTTGGGCACAAAAAGTAGATATCGCTAGTAACCTGACGTCTATGGAAGGTAAGCTCTCGATTAATACTTAGGGCAATCGTATTATGTGGAGCGTGAAGAATATCAAAAGATTGACCAGTTTTATTTCTTCCCATGCATGGTCCGTCTCTATTTGGCTGGAGAAGTATATTTGACATTTTTGTTTATTTATGAAGCTGCTAGGTAAAGAACTGTCTGTTCCCCAAATCGGGTATGGGCATTTGTGCCCGGGCCCACCCCCATGATGCAGTAATACAAAGCAAGAAAAGGGACTACCGCCGAGCTAAAGCATTGGTCAACAACAATTCCTCTTTGTCCCTCATTGAAAAAGAAAGCCAGCTGAGCAATCTTTCTACCATCTATACAAATTGGCTTAAAACACACAATTCACTAATTAAATGCTGATTGGATTTTCTTATTCAAGCTACTACATAGTATTGATAATAAAAAATGTTGGTCATTAATTAGGAAATTCACCACGGACCAATTTCAGCGGGAAGACAATGTTATTTGTGAAATGGCGTGGGTCAAAGTGATTAGTGCCCTCTACGTTGACTCCTCTTCTGCCCTTTTCCCCATTCCCATTTGGTCTTCTGAGCACATTGGCGACTTGACCATTGATATCCTTGATATTCAGCTCATCATAAAGGGACTTAAGAATTCCAGGGCCTCAGGCCCTGACAGAATCGCAAATGCAGTGATCAAGGTCTAGTATCCTGGTGCAACTTTTTGATAAAGTCTTGAAGACAAGTACCATCCCTTCTAGCTGACGAGTGTTAGGGAGAATTCTCATTTATCGCTAATTTCCCTCAGCTAGTGAGTCCCCCAGCAGCTTTTCTGGACTTCTGGAGTTTATTTTTTTTCCACCTGGTAAGAGTGAGAGCTTTCCCCACCACTCTTACCTGTGTTTTGCTATGTGTTTCCATCTGTTTTTGTGATTGTGGACTCTGAAATACACCACTTCAGTAGCCCCCTTCTTTTTGTGTGTGTCGCAGCACCTTCAGTGCCGTAGCACAGGCTTGTCTTTGAGACTTCCCTCGACTCCATTTCTGAGGTGACTACTGTCCCCCAGAAAAGGGTAAAGTTACCATTAACTGTACGTAGTCAATCTACCACAGATCCAGTACACCCCATCTTCCATGGAGTACTGGAAAGGGTTAACTCGTATCCCTTTTTATCTGTACCTCCTAGAGCATTGTTTCGCTCTTTTAACATTTAGACTTGGCTGGTGGCAGTGGTATCTACCCTAACTTTTCTACAGCGATTTATATTAGTTAAACGTGGTACTGTTCTTGGCTATTATATTAGCCTCGAACATAAACCTGCTTGACCAAATCGTCTTTCTTTTGGCTCCGGTTGGGTTTATTCGCCATTTCTTTTTGTTAAAGTCCTTCTTGTGTTTTACTTTGCGCGGCATACTAGGTTCGCCTTCTTTGTTCACTGTCTTTTGGCGGGCTTCTGCCCAGAAGCCCTCCTCAAGGCGCCTGGGTGTCTAGGTGGGCTGAATGTGAGGGAGGGATGTAGTCACCCCCTGCAGAGGGTATCCTAGGAAACCCAAGTCGCACTTTGTCATGATTGGCCAGGGTAGTTGTCCGGGCTGGACAACCCCCCTGCTGGGTGATTGTCAGCCAGGCTGCGTGAATGGGGTTTTTTCACATGAAAGGCAGGTCTCTTGGGCTAGAAGTCAGAGAGTCGCCACTGGAACTACAAGGAACCGAAGAGAAGCGGAGAGAACGATGGCTGCTGCAACTACCCCGTCCTGGTGAAGCCCTGCTGCAGTCCTGAGCCATCTGCCCTTCAACGACTCAGAGAAGATCCAGTCCGGAGTCTTCTTCTCTTGAGCTTGGTGGGGATAACCAGCTCATCTTCTACAGCCAGAGGATCCTCTTCCGTGGTCCGGATAGCCACCTGAAGAGCCTCTCCTGTTTTTAAGGAGCGCACCTTTTATTCCATGTCGCTGCTGCCGGCCTCATTCCTGTGTGGTGCAGACCCCCTTCAGACGTCCTCCTTCTCGACGAAGTTCCAGGAATCGGGGGTCTGCGGGAAACCAACAGGTACAACTGCCAGGGCACCCGCTGCACCATTGGAACAAGGTACTGTGCTCTGTTGAGGAAACTGGGTGAATCCCTTTTTCTTCATTTCCAAGGCTTGACCTTGTCTTTCCTCCTTCTTATAACTTTTGCTTCCGAACATTGACAATATCAAAGTACTTTTGGCTCTGTTGAATCGTGAACTGTTAGACCGTGGGATCTTCGGCAACTGGCCCCGGTGTCCTTCGACCCTGGCTCCGGCCCTTTGACTTTTGAACTCCTGTCTCCGAGTGTTTCTAGATTCTGCCTGCCTAACCAAAATATTGCCTGTGATTTTTGCCTCCAACTCCCTCTGGGTAGCTCAGGTGCTAAGTGTGTTTTTACTCCGGTAGCATTTCATGTCACGGATATGCGTTTGTTTAGTAGACCGAACTGTCAAAAAGTGATCGCAATCGTATTCGCGGTAGCGTGTTTTGTGCCCAACACCGGTTCATTCAAACACAGGGTACTTACCCTGAGACTTACTGAGCAAAGTGAATTGGTTAATTGTAGTATATTTAACGTGTGGTTTTTATTGAAGTTTAATAGAAGTGTTGTGTTTATAACGAATGGTTAAAAAATAAATGTACTTATATTTTTCTACCTGAAACCTTGAGTCAGTGTTTGCTTGAGTCACAGTAATTGTGGTCCCTTTGTGTAATCACTGCTACTGCTCATATACTCTTGAGATAGGCCTGGCTGCTCCGCCACTGCTACCACTATGACATAGTAGTACAGGCTTGTACCAAAGGTAAAACTTGTATCACCACCTGTAGTCTTAATTGTGTCTAGTGGTCCCTAAAGGCACTGCACAGGATTCTGCCTAACAACACGCATCTATTTTAGTTATGGTGTTCAAGAAAGGGGATAGAAACAACCATGACAACTAAAGCCTCCTTGCAATGCTAGACAGCAGTTCAAAAATCCTTTCAACAATATTATTGAAAAAGGGTATTATCTGGGCTGAAAGCAAGGGTCTCTTACATAAGCTTCAAACCGGTTTTCGTAAGGCACATTCTATGTTGCATTACATATGTGCACTACAAACTATTTTAGCAAGGGTCGCAAATAACAAGAATACAAATGTGTTCTTGTGCTTTGTCGACTTTGCTAAGGCATTCAATTCAATCCTAGGAGCTTGCTTATGGGGAAAACTATATTCTTGGGGCATCGATTCCCAATTGTTATATTTTCTCATGGCCCTATACACTGACACCGCTGTCATGGTACGTGTTAATCAGGATAGCCAATTAACCCAAGTTATGTCTACTAATCGTGGTCTGAAGCAGGGCTACCTTCTTGCTCCCCTGTTTTTTAATTTGTACATCTCAGACATGGCCCTGGGTATCAGTTCAGGATTGGGGGTGGACCAGTCCCTTGGTTATGTTATGCGAATGATACTGTACTATTGGACAACACCCCGATTGGCATTCAGCGCTCGATCGTTACCTTGGTATTATATGCAAAGCAAAATAATCTAAGCATTAAGCTCAGTAAAACTTAAATAGTTAGGTCAGGTTCTAAATCTAAAAAAAACTTTGTCTGGAAAATTGCTGGTACAGCAGTAGAAGGTGTAGAGAGCAATACGTATCTTGGGGTGTCCACCCATTCATGCCCTGGATGTAGATATTATGGCGATGTATGCCCAAGGTTCTTAAAAACAAAATGTGCAATAATGGGGGCAATCATTTTCTATAATATTTCCATTTATAGAACTAGTATAATACCTCCTACTATACTAACTAATAAACAAACCTGGTGTCTTATATGGCATCACTCTTGTACCTGAGTCTAGTATGAAGTGGCTAGAGGTCTTGGAGGGAAAGATTTTGAGATCTATAATCGGTGTGCCCTACTCGGCCTTGAGGCTAGAGTTTGGACTACCGTCTCTGCGGTGCATTCAGCTTCTCCAGCGTTGTAGATTTGTCCTAGCGCTGCATATTGCACTGTCACAGCCCGATTGTCTTTTGGGCTTAATTGCTAAACATCACAAGCATTTTAGTACAAATACATATTTGTCTGATCTTCACGCCACTCTTTTGAAGCAGTTAGTAAATATAGGATTAACCATGGTAGACTTAGTTGACTCTACTAATGTGATCAGCTTATTAAAGAGTTGTACTAGTGTTCGGGATGTTGACACAAGTCTGTGCTTCCTACACTGAAAAAATAAGAATTCAAACGTTTTCTGCATAAGGCTTTTGCCCTGATGCACCTTGCTCATATCTAGTTAATCTTGTAGTACGCAATTGAAAAGATTCATTGCTTACTTAAGATTCAATATACTACCCACTAGGGAACATGTTGGCAGGTGGGCGGGAACCTTTTATAAGGATAGAACATGGCGTTTATGTAACACCGCCATCGAAACCATGTTCTCACGAGTTGCCTGGAGCTAATAAGCGGGATATTCTCACTATTCATTTCACATTGAATTTATTGAATCTAACCAAATTTGTATTAGTATTTATTGTGCCAACTCAATTGTAGTGACTGCTTCGACTTTCTATATTTGCTGGGAGGCTCTTCGTGCATTATCATTGAGTTGATATGAATTGTATGATTTTTGTGGTGTTTTTACTTTGATTGTTTGCTACCGCACACATTTTTTTAGACTGTTTAATCAACTCTTAATTCTGCTGAATCAACTTCTGTATCTTTTGTATCCAGGCACAATGTGTTTTCTTTCTCATTTTATAATTAATATGTTTATTATGTGCTGAAGGTTTCTCAATGTTTAACCAAATGCACAATAAAAAAAAAATGTAAGCAAGCTTAGACATTTTGTATTCTCAAAAGTCCATATTGAGGTTAAACACCCATCTGATTTCATTTGTCTTAACGTTTAGTTTTGCAAACTATCAAATGTTCACATTACTCCAATAGCTTGTAAGAGTGAGTATTTCAACTTGTATGTCCTTTCTTTTTTTCAGCTCTTACAGTACTGCTGAAAGACCCCATCCCTGCTGTCCGGATCAAAGCAGCAGAGACATTAGGCCGGCTGGTCAAGTTCACATAATCATTGATATCACATGTCTGGAGCTACTGTGTATTTATTGTGCCCCTGCAAATTCTGAAGATCGGACATTCAGAATGATCACTGAGATGCCACACAGCACTGCCACTGCGTTGAGTAGGCCTGAGATGGCACCAGTAATTTCTGCTTGTACAAAAAGTAATCTTGGAATCGTGCTCATTCGAAACAGGAGCCTCAAAAAGGACCATTCTGTTCCCAGGGTAGAGGGTTGTGTTCTCAGGCACCCAATACTATTGTTGGAGCCTCCCTTGCAGAGCACACTTGTCACTATTAGATGTATTTTAATGTCAATGTGAAGCGCTACGATTTTATATTGCAAAGGCTAAACCAGAAGGAATCATTGTTGCTTATCTGTATTGTTAACGAACATTGTTGTCAGCAGATTTTTGTTGTCTATGTAAGAAAATCAACTACTCCTATAGTACCAGATGTTATAAGGAGATGATCAAGGCGAGAACCGAGAACACATTACCAGCAGCTGTTTTATATCTGCATCACACAAATTGATATAATAGGCTTTTTGTGAGGGTTTCCAGCATTCTGTTTATGTGCAACGTGTTCTCTACATGCTCAGAGTATTAGGAATATAATCACATGTTGAAATCGTATCCCAAGCCATCAATAGTTGAGCATTAACTTCAACATCATAACAGCTGTTAGGGAAGCATTGACTCTGAAGGAGTGATACTTGTCATGGTGTAGTGCCTGCTTTCATGAACTAGCTTGCTCAACACCATTTGATCTTTGCTGCTACCTCTAATGTGATCTACCTGAATACCACCCATACCTTGTGACCTCCTGCTTCCACAGCCTGTCATTGCTACTGTCTCTTTCAGATGCCAATGAAATTGCAGGTCTCCTTTCGTTCTGCGCTCTGAGGGGAAATGCAAATTAGTCCTCTTAATTTCTTGCCATTGTAAGGGACCATATTCTCTTTGTTTTGATTTTTGTGCTATTTGGTGGTGAATGGGATGATTTGCTGTCCTGAAGGGAAGGGTGGTTAGATGTCCAATGATGCAAGGCTGTTTACTGAGGATTTTGTGAATGCAAAAAAGATTCTTCACACACAGTTCTTGGATTATGGGATTCTTTGCAAGATTTTGTGATTAATACTTTTTCTATGCCATTTTCAAAACCTTATTTTTTCTCAGATGAAATGGTTGTGTATATAATAAAAGATGGTGCATATTTTTTAAATAAAATCAAATTTGTGCTCATGTTAAATGTATTACTCATGTCATTGTTTTTTTTTTTTCCTATGTGGTTTTGCTGCCTTGGGAGGATCAGTTTGCACAGCCTTGTGAACGTTTTGTGGAGGGGAAAATGCATGTCACAAGTCTCTATATACCCAGGAATTTGCAATTTTTAAACTGAAGGAAGTGTTTTTACCTGATGCTGTGCCTAAAGCACAAGTCAATTTTGTGTTTCCACAGGTTGCAGTAGATGTTATTTTGGTGTTTTGGCAGATATTTAAGAAACTGTTTTTTGAGTTCACTAGTAAACATGAAATATTTCAGTTTTCCAGCCAGCAGTATGATCTTATCTGCTACAATCTGTTTCTAGAATATTGGATCATCCATATATTCATATTCTTAGAAACCAATGGGATTATTTGAAGAATAATGGTAACTTTCTGGGTTAGACCCCAGTAAGTAAGAGGGCTTGTGGAGGCTCAGTTTTAGCTATGTCCACCAAAGCAGGGTAAATGAGTTTGGTAGAGAGAGTGAACAATGATACATCTACACTGTGTTCCTGAGGTTCCTCAAGTCTGGCTCTGCCACCCTCCAAGCTGCAGAGGTCACCAACCTCCTAACACACACTCCTGGTCATATACTGTAATCCTGGTTCATTCTTTGACTGCCCTCACACAAGAGACTCTATCATGCCTTGCATTTTAGTTCTAGGACAAATCAAATATAGATGAGAAATCCTTGGAAGGAAATAATCCATTAAAAATATCCACTTGCATATCATTCTCCCAGCGCAACTGCTCTTCAGAAAATGTTCCACTACCAGGGGGCAGGAGGGGTGTGGCTCCAGGTTGGCTCTAGCCAATGCCTCTATGCACTTCACACCGGACATGTTGGTGCTAGTATATATAGAGGCACCGTGCCACATGTTAAGATGGTTTTCTGAATTCTGACCTGGTGGGCAGAGGTTCAGAAGGCCAGCCTAGTTTCTTGGAACAGGGTAACCTTCTGGACAAGCCATACCAATCAATGTTCCATTGGCGGCGGTCAAGACTAGGTGTCGGGAGGGGTGAGGGTGACTGAGAGACCTCAATGAGCACACAGAGTAAAGGACACTTAATAAATCACTCCCAGTCAGGTTTATATATAATAATAATAATAATAATATATATTAAAAATACAAATACATTTATTTCAAGGCCTTTGAGTTTCAACACACAAATAAAATCACAGTAATACTTCTAAACCAACACAATCCTATCAATATACATATTAACAAGACCAATGGGGTCTAAAGGGTTAATGCACGAAATGGGTCCACAACCTAAAAGGGGAAGGAAGCAGGCAGTGCAAATAGTCTTTAGTCCCTTCTGCATAAAACACAATCCTAACTGAAAGGCAGTCCAATCCCTAAGAAGAATGGAGCCTATTGCTCAAATGTACTTGCAATGCTGGCGCACGTGGTAATGCAGATGGCCAAACGTGGTCTCTTAAAGGGTCTGTAGCAGCTCAGGAAGGTGGGTGAGGTGATGCAGAATAAGTTCCCACTATTAGTGGAGGGTCTCCCCAACAGGGCAGAGCAGGTTCCAGAGTTCGGAAATAGTTCGCTAGTTTGCACTAGCAATGGAAAGGAAGGGGCCCTCAGGGGCCACTTGTGTGTAAAAATGGAATGGATGTGCTAGCGGCCACCTGTTATGGTTGCAATTACCGACCCCCGGGCGCACTCCAGACCAAACTTCAGCAGTCGAGTCCACTTCGGTTGCAGGTTCAAATGCGGCAATCTCGCGGCTTTGTGGCTTTCAGCGACAAAGTTACACTGTTGATTCCCAAACGGGACAGTGGTGATTTCTCCGCTCCTGTTGGACGGATCAGGCCAGTTCCGCTGTAGCAGGCTTCAGGGCACAGAGGAGCACAGCTGCAATGGGTTTGCAAAGTTCGTCACCGCGGCTGGGCGATACGGTAAACGCCTGTAACTCTGGTTTGGATACTTTCTCTTTACTCCAGACCTGGGAACGCCAAGTGTACGAAATTCGGTGTGATTGCCGTGAACACAGAGCTTGCCATGTACCAAGTTTCGAGGGCCTCCTCAAAACAGCGGCAGTGACAGAGCAAAGGTCCTGTGTAAGCTGGTCAGCCCACTGGTTGGCCCAGGGACACTTCGGAGAAGGCTTACTTGCAGGTTTTGATGAAGGTGCCCTGAATAGTTGGTCCCACTATTCCAATGGGTCGAAGCATTTTCGCAGACCTTCTAGGACGGCCAGATGCAGAGGGGTCCAGTGGGATGACAGCGGGCTCAGGGTGCCAAACCTTCCAGCGGGTCACCAGCTGTTCCTCGACTCAGCTTCTTAGTTTCAGGATACTTGGATCCTATCCTTTGTTCAGTGAGAACTCCAGAGATTGACATGGTATGGGTGTTTGGAACCTTCTTTTATCCAAAATCTCCTTCTCTCCAAAACGAAGAGGACCCAATGGGAGATCTGCTCACATACAGGCATACCATACGTGGACCAAACATGGTGGTTCCAGGCATTCACAGCACACCAGTGGCGTTTCATGGGAGAATGCATGCCCAAATAAGGACTGATCCGGGTCGGTTTGACCTGGGGAAGGTGAAGGGTGCAAGATGGCCAAAAGAACATGACAAAGAACCTTGTTGCATGGCCATTTTGGAGCCAGACCACCTTTCGTGCCAAACATGGTAACCATGGTTTATCTGGCAGGAAAGAGTTAAAAATACATGAAAAGATAAGCTGCCACCAGCCTTAGCCAAGGCCCATCTGCACTTCTCCTAAAAAATCCTTAGAGAGTAACTAAGGCCTTTAGAAATGACAGGAAGACCCAAGTGCACCGTAAGGTACTTCATGCTCTTGCAACATGTTGCAGAAAAGTTGCAACATTGACGAGGACTAAGGGAAACAAAGTCTCCCAGTACTAACTGTCTTTCTTTAAGGGCATATGAGTTTCCCCATAAAAAGTGAGCGAAAGCCAAGGGGAGTGCAGCAGAAGCAAAGGCAGGCTATGGTGTTAAAACAAAGCAAAAAGTTGGGGGGATAAACAACTGGAGGGAAAATTACACATGAAATGGAAATCTTTCCTAACACCCCATGACCACTGTTCCTTTTTTCCATGTGCTCTGCTCACTACTTGGAACCTCTCTTTTGAATTCTTTTGAAATTTTTCTCCTGCTTCTTGTTTAGTTTCTTGATATCGTACCGAATCATATGAAGTCATTGGGATCAAGCCCTGAGTCGATTGCAGGTACCAAATGTCTGTTTCAGACCCTCACAGCATATGTCTGTACTGTCTTGGTAAAAGCAAAGATATGCAGGACTGCGCATCATGTTAATCGATGCATCTGAAGGTGCTTCGTGAACGTGAGGTGAAATTGTTTACCTTTTTCACAAGGAGAAGGGTAACAAATGGACATGTTCGAGATCGCCAGACGTGGACCTCAGCACCATGGAGCAGTCCCCTGTCCGGATGGAAGAACAGGAAAATGAAGCCGCACCGCAAAAGTTTAGCGATCTCCAGGTGGTTCTTCAAGACACCATTCGTCTCGAAGAAGAGGAGCCAGAGGAAGCGGCCCAACAGGTACCTTTCTAATGGACTCCTTCCTCCCACTGATTCCTCATCTAAGATTTCTGTCTCCCTTCTGCCACCAGAGAGCGCAGCGTGACTCCACCCAATGCCTCCAATTGCCGGACATGATGTTGGGGCCAGTACATATAGGCGCCGTGACCTCAGTTCTTTTTTTCAGCTCACTCTGCTAGCTACTAGGAACACTGCTCTTAGCTTATCCATTACCACATGTGTTGTTACTTCTCTCTGGTTCGTCGTGATGCCGAATCTGGCGAAATCTTCGGGGGTTGAAGCCCTGCTTGTATAGTGGGCTTCATAAGGCCATTTTGGGCCCGCAACGCATTTGTCTTTACTGTCTTGGTGAAGACCAAAAATCAATGCCCCCAAAGGCACTTTGAGAATGTGAAGCCAAACTCTTCACCTTTCTCCATAAGGAGAGAGATGATATGTGGACCCGTTCCGGGTCTCCAGGTGTGGACGCAGCACTGAGAAATAGTCTTATATCCGAAAGGACAAAAGGAAGACTGCCGAGATCTCCCAGCAGTTCTTCACAGCATCACTGTTCATCCCCAAAGAATAGGAACCAACAATCCAAGGAGTGCCAGGAGGAAGAGGCCCCGCAGGTAGCTTTTTATACCAAACCCTGTACTCCAGAGGAATAGCAGGCTTTCCGAATGAAGATGCTAGACATCTTTGCCAAGGCCTTGGCATTTCCGGCCCCAATGCCAATGTTCACGGCATCAGTGGCATCTGCTTCGGTCCCAGCACTGGCAGTTTCATCCAAGCTGATGGAGCCCAATGCGCTTGGTAGAGCCTGTAGGGAGTCTGCAGTGAGACACAAAAAGATTGCAACGAAGAGGCACACTGTTCCATCTTTGGATGTCAGTCCCTAGACCATTGGTCCTGGTGTTGAAGATGCCAGAGTTGCAAACAGTTCCTTCTGCTCCTCAGAAGACCTGTATGTCCCAGTTAGAGGACATTTATAATGAGGAAGGGGATCCTGTCCCTTTCGGCTGGAACCCTTCCACCCCAGAGAAGTGAGAGGCTTCCCAGAGAAGTTGTACGGGGGAAACATGATGACTGTGTGAACTTGGCAGCCGACTTGCAGGAGGCAAGTGTTCTGGATACCTCGCCAGAGGTCGACATGGACTTTTCTTCCACCCCAGGCAAGCCACAGGCAGATTTACAGTGCTTCATGGCAAAAGTATTCGACACCCTAGGGTTGTCGGGCCCCTTCACCACCTAAGATGCAATATGACCTGACAGTCCTCTTGGACATGTGTTCTAAAAAGGAGATTCGAGGGGATTGGGTCCTCCGACGTATTCCATATCTATGACAGTAATCACCACAGCTGTGCTGCTTTGGAAAATCATTCGGCGTCTGCGTCCTGCATCGATGACATCGATACGCCGCCCTCGAGGACCTCCTCCGACGGCCGACGTCACTGGATGTTATAAGTAGGACGCACGACGCCCGTAGCCCAAGTTCCGTTTTTTCCGCATACATGTTTGCTTCGAAGATGTCGGCGCGCCTCGACTCTTTGGAGTTTCTGTTCTTTATCGGTTCGTCGAACCTGTTCTTTGTGAAGTTATCCTTCGTGATGTCTTCATCGTCTTCCACCCCGCGTCCAGGCTTTAAGAAGTGCAGGGACTGTGGGTCCAAGATGTCGGTGACGGACTCGCACAAACCCTGCCTCTGGTGCCTCGGGGAGGCCCATGACACGGATGATTGTGTCGACTGCCAGTCGCTTACGTCCAAAGCCTTGCGGGAGCGCAAGAAGAAACTGCCGGTAGGTAAGGTGTCCAAGCCACGGAAGTCGAGGTCTGTGGGGCTTTCGACGGACGATTCGAGGGGCGACTCTCCGCATCGTCATCAGAAGTCCAGTGGGTCTCGGTCCCGGAGTAGGTCCTGCCACTCCTCTGCATCTTCGAGGCACTCCCGGAAGCGCCGTCATCGGTCCCCTTCCCCATCCGAGGACTCAACCCATCGGTGGGTCACTTATCCCACCAAGAATGCGACGCCGGAGGAATGGGCTTCCTTCGGTAAGAAAATGCTGGCGATTCTCGAATCGCAGGGCACTGGTCCGTCCGCGCCTCCGAGTGGGGTCGGTCGTGATCGGTCGAGAGACACCGCTCGTACGCCTTCGGGCTCCGGTGGTCGGCACGATTCGCGGCAAAGGTCCCGCTCGGACAAGGGGAATCGTTCTCGTCATGCCCGTTCCAGGTCCCGGTCCTCAACGCTCTCGAGACCGTGCGCACCTGTGGTGTCTTCGAGGAAGATGTCGACGCCTGTGGCGCCGGGGTCATCGACTGACTCTTTCGAGGCTCCGCCTCAGAAGAAGTCGTTGACGCCATCGGCACCCAGGCTGTCGAGGGACACGCTCGGGGTTCCGCCCTCGAGGCCTGTGTTGGCGCCGTTGATGCTGTCGGTGCCGCGTTCGACGCCGATTGACTCGACGCCCTTGATGCCTTTCGAGGCTGTTTCGACGGGGGTACCCCGGGGCACGGTGGAACCCCCTAGAAAGGCTCTGGCCAAGGTCAAGCATGGCTTTGTTCCCCATTCTGTGCCCTCTTACCACCATCTTGAGTACATTTCAGAGGTGGATGAGGGCTCTGGTGATGGCATTGTTCCTGATACGGTGCCAAATGAGATTCTCTCGGGCCATAGCCAAATTTAGGACCTGCGTCAGTCCCTGCACAACGCCAGTGGTCTGGACACCTCTCCGGAGGTGGAGTTTTGTAGGCCTGAGCCTGGCACTCATGCCGACTCCTCGTACTGGCGCCTTATGTCTAGGGTCACCGAGTACTTGGGGTGGTCTGCTCCACCAGGTGATTTTTTCAGGATCACCTTACGGATATCCTCGACCAAGGTCCACCAACTGACCCGGTACTGCCATTCCATATGGCTCTACAGAGGAGGGTGGCGCCGGCTTGGACTGCTCCGGAGAGTCTCCCGGCAGTGGGCAAGTCTTTGCCGCGAAAATACCGCCCAGCCAGTAGCGACCCCTGCTACTTGACCAAGCACCCCACTCCGGAGAGTTTGGTGGTGCAGGCGGCTACGGCCCCAGCAAAGCAGGCGTCGTATCCTACCATCCCTCCTGATGGGGACGACAAGTGTTTTGATGGTTGGGCGAAGAAAGTGTTTTCTTCAGGGGGTATGGCGCTTCAGACGGCCAACTCCGTATGTGCCTTGTCACGTTTCACGCACACTCTGTGGAACTGTGTTTCCTTAGCGGCTGAACATATTTCCGAAGGGGACGAACGGGATGGTTTCCTTGCCATGGTTCAGGATTGCAAGGATGCTATGTATGAGGCCGTTCAGTCGGGTTTTGACATGGCAGATTACATCAGCCGGTCCATGGTGGCGAGCACCGTAATACGCAGGTTTGCGTGGTTGTGGAAGTCAGGGTTTGCTCCTGATGTGCAGGCCCGGCTCCTCAACATGCCCTTTGACGGTGAACATCTTTTTGGCAGCAAGGCTGACGAGATCCTTGAGAGGTTGCAGACCTCCAGAGCTGCAACAAAGTCGTTGGGCGCTGCAGTTAGACAACCTCCGCCTTTTCGTCCTAGGGGACAGCAATGGAGGGGAGGTTCCTTTCATTATTACTCATCCTTTGGTAAAGCGAGAGGAGCTGCCAGTCAAAGGGGCCACCGTAGGAGTGCCAGAGGTGGAAAACAAGGTACTCGAGGTGCAAAGGCTGCTCGGGCAGTTGCCTCTTTGCCCTCAGGCAACGCTGCAGCCGCTTCAGCTCAGTCATGAGGCCATGTCCCATGGTTCGCCGGTTGGGGGAAGGCTGGCGCAGCATCTTGTAGAGTGGCATGCCATTACTTCAGATGTGGGGGTTCTGGAGATCATAGCCCACGGCTACTGTCTTACTTTCCGGCAGAGGCCTTGCGACAATCCACCAGGAAATCTCTCTTTGAAGTGCCCGCATCCGCTCCTTGCGCAGGAAATTCAATCCCTCTGGAGAAAAGGTGCCATAGAACTGGTGCCTGTAGCGGAGAGGAACAAGGGATGGTATTCCCCTTATACTCCTACGTCCCGTCCCCTTTCCTCCATACTTGTGGGACATCTCTCCGTCCTGTGGGACGTGACCGGAGCACTTTGTAAAAAGCATCCAAATTCTTTTAAAAAATGTGTCCCTCTCTTTCCTGCGCGGGGCCCGGCACGTGGCCGTAACCCCGCCCACCTTGGCTCCGCCCCGCGCATCACCCATCAGTCCTTTTATCTGCACGATCGGGGCCGGACGCACTTGCATCCTCGGAAGATTTTCTTCCCTGTTTTCCTCTCTGGCTCTCGCTAGCGTTCGTTTACTAGTCTGTCTATGTCTTTTAAACTAGATTTTCCGGACTGTTCATCGTGTCACCGACGCTTTGCGAGGGCGGATCCCCATCCTCTTTGTTTAGAGTGTTTGGGTCCGGAACACCGTTGGGACTCCTGTTTTTACTGTGACTCCCTTTCGGTCCGGGCACTTCAACGTCGGTTGGAGCGGTGGGAGGAGGGGTTCCGATGAACTCCTCCTTCTCATTTTCAGGCGTTCATCGACAAGAAGAAGAAACACCCGGTAAGTTCTTTACTTTTCAGAGCACCCCGACCGGGGGATACCTTCCCAGGTTCCTCTTGGGCCGGGAGGGGCGTTGATCGCTCTGTTACCGGGGTTCGCCCTATGGTGCCTGTCGGGCCTAATAATTCTACCAGAGTTTTCTCCGAGGGTCTCCGTAAGGGGCCTGTGTACACCAGAGTACGCTCCGAGGCCCCTCCTGTGGGGGCTGTTTGTAGGCCCAGTTCTACTGAGTCGTGGGGTACCGGAGCTTGCTCTGAGGCCTCTCTTTCGGCTTCCCTCAAAAACAAAACCGGGGTGAGCCCGAGGCCTTGGCTGGGCTTGTGGTTGCCGAACGGATGTTCGAGGCCTGTGCCGATAAGGCTTTTACCGGGCCTAGGTCCGAGGTCCCTCGTACAGAGGCTAAGGCTACCAACAGTTCTGAGGGGCAAGGCCCTGTCAGTGAAAGCGGTTGCTGCCTGTTCCCGCTCTTGTGGTGACACCAGATCTGTTGAGGGGGCAAAGAAGAAAGGTTTTTCTTTTACCGGCAGTGCCGAGGCCCTTCCTTCGAAGGCTCAGTTGGCGGTTGGTATGTCGCAGAAACATTCCAGGCCTCATAGTACCGGCTCTGCCGAGGTTCCTTACGTTAAGGCTAAAATTAAGACCACTGACCCATCGACGGGGACCCCTGCCTCACTTCCTCACGTGCCCCTCAAATGAGGACAAAATGGCGGCCGTTCCTGCCATGACCACGGTGGCCATTTTAGGTACTACCCCTACAACTACGCCATCGGCCCCTAGTGTAGAGTTCGGTCCTTTGGGTGAACCTAAGGTCCCTTGTGCGCATCCTTACCGGCCGGTTTATGATTGGAACGTCCGGATGCCTCTTCTGCACAATGTTTCGTTGCCCGCGCGGGCGGCTCCTTTGATTTATGTGGATACGTCGGTGGAGGGGCTGGTGTGGCTCCCTTCTCCGCTACGTCCCTGGATTTGTCCACCTCATGAGAGGCCTCCTCAGGTTCCGAAACAATCTCCTGAGGACGCCTTTTTCGGTAAATTTCAAGCGCTTATGCGCACCGACCGCATGAGGGAATATTTCAAAGGTCTTTTCAAGGAGATATGTCCACCTGCGCCTCCGGCTCCACCTGTTCCCCCGGTGGTTCTGTCGGTGGTTCCGCCGGCGCCTCCCTTGCCCGTGGTGCTTCCCCCTGCTCTTCTGCCTTTGCCACCATTGTCCCTAGTAGACAAAGCAGTGTCTGACACGGCTCAGCAGGATCCTGACCTGTCAGATGACCCTCAAGGTGATCAGGACAACGAGGACCTTCCCCGCTCTATCAGAGCTTTTCATGACCGGGTACTGGACATGATGAGTTTCTTAGATGTCCCGGTGCCCGAGGCACCCGCTCCGCAGGAGGGCGTGCTTTCTGGGGCGTTCACCTTGTCTCCCTTGGAGCGTACCGGCCTGTTCCTGCAGAAGGACGTTCTGGCCGAGGTCCGAAGAGTTTGGGAAAAGCCACACTCTGGACTTTTTGTCAATAAAAAGATTGACGCGAGGTACAGGCTGCATTCTTTGGAAGAAGTGGCCTTGTCCGCCTCCCTCCTCCACAGTGGTGGCTGTGGCTATGTTGCAATCCAGACCTGCAGCATCCTCTTCCACGACAGCTACTCAGGTCTTGGGAAAGGAGGACAAGCTCCTGGACTTCCTAGGGAGGAAAATCTTTGCCAGTTCGGCCTTGCAGCTCAGGCAGGCCAATACAGAATTGATTTTGGCGGGAGCTAACATGCGCATGTGGAAGGGTCTGTCGGAGTTTGAGGAGCACATTCCGTCGAGAAGTTGGAAGATTTCGGAGGTGGCCTTTCTGATGCCAGGGTCTTGGCCCAGGATCTCCTGGAGGCTGCGGCTCATCACGTAGACACCTCGGCTCGGGCCTGATGCTTGGGGTTGATACCTCGCGGCGAAAGAGCTTTTTCACTCTTCTACAGATGTAGAGCTCACCAAAACCAAGGATAGCACTCAGACGGCTAAATCATTGTCTGTTCTGGTTAAAGCTCCTTTCAAATCCCAGAGACCGTTGTCGCAAAGTCGACCTTCCTCTGGTTTTGGGGGCTTCCTCGACCGCAAATCTCGCAGAGTGGATACTCCTGTGGGGAATAACCGCCGTAGACAACAGCGTATGCAGTTTTTCTCCCGCTCCTCAGCCTCCTCATCAGGTTCAGGTGGCACTGCCACCGATAAGCCTGCCAAATGAGAGTTTTCCGTACTCGCACAAGACCCCTATGGGAGGACGCATTGCGTCTCATTGGGAGGCGTGGCAGACCATCACAGAAGACAGATGGGTCTTGTCAGTCGCACGAGCGGGCTTCTGCTTACCTTTACCCCATACCCCACCCCTCAACCCTCCTTTTCAGCTGTCGGGCTCACCCTCCCTCAAGGCCGAGGTTCAGCAACTTCTGCACCTCAGAGCTGTGGAACCCGTTCCCCTTAGGGACAGACGGGGGGCTTTTACTCCCAGCTGTTTACGGTGCCCAAACCCAACCAGGCTGGCCTGCGCACCATCCTAGACCTTTCCCAGGTCAATCTTTTCCTACCCCAAGAGAAGTTCAAGATGATAATGCCCGGCCAGATTCGCTCCTCTTTGCAGATGGGCGATTGGCTCATCGTGGTGGATCTTCAGGATGCGTATATGCATATCCTGATTTGGAATCCACACAGGAGATAGCTCCGCTTCTCTTTGGGAGAGGAGCACTTCCAGTTTCGTGTGCTTCCTTTTGGCCTCAGCTCGGCGCCGCGTGTCTTCATGAAGATGATGTCGGTGATTGCGGCCCATCTTCATCTCCAGGGTATCCATGTGTATCCCTATTTGGACGACTGGCTCTTACCCAGCTCTTGTCCGTTGGCAGCAGCGGGCAACCTCCAGTCTCTCCTTCAGCTCCTGTTCCATCTTGGGCTGTCAGTGAACTGGCGGAAATCCTCCATGACGGTCTCACAGGACCTGACTTTCCTGGGTTTTCGTTGGAACACGATCGACTGCCGAGTGTATCTGACCGGGGACAGAATGGCGGATCTGTTGGCCACGTGTCAGATGTTTGCTCAGTCGGAGAGCATGTCGGCCTGGTGGTTCCAGAGGCTTCTGGGTCTCATGGCCTCGTGTGTACTGGCTCTTCCTCTTGCTCGTCTCAAAATGAGACGGACCCAGATGGCTCTTCGGAGTTCCTGGCATCAGGCTGTGGACCCGGATTCCAAGCGGATAATGATTCCGGATTCCATGAGAGTGGACCTGGACTGGTGGTCATCTCTCAGCAACCTGTCAGTGGGCGCGGGGTTTCAGGACCCAGCCCCCATGGTGACGATCACGACGGACTCCTCCCTTTTGGGGTGGGGTGCGACGTTCGATCTTCTTCAGGTCTCTGACCTCTGGTCGCCTTAGGGCAAGCTCCTGCACATAAATCATTTGGAGCTTCTGGCGATCTTTCTGGCGCTCATGGCGTTCAGACCGCTCATTGTCAACAACGTGGTCCGCATAAGAACTGACAATGTGGTACCAATGTATTACATAAACAAGCAAGGGGGAACAAAGTCTCCACCTCTTGTGGACCTGTCCATCCAGATTTGGGAGTGGGCCGTGCTTCATGGGGTCTGGCTGCTTGCAGTGCACATCCCGGGACAGCTAAATGTCACAGCGGATGCCCTCAGCCGCGAACAGTGGTCAGCTACGAGTGGGAGTTGAAGACAGAGGTCCTCTAATGGATTTTCTCGCGTTGGGGCACACCGGAAGTGTGGACCTCATCGCCACGGCGGTAAACAAGAAGCTTCCTCAGTACGCCTCCAGAGGGGGGCTGGGAGCCTCCTCTCTGGGGGATGCTCTCGAGATTCCATGGCACAACATGAGAGCTTACGCCTTCCCGCCTCTGCCCCTAGTTCATCGAGCAATTTGGAAGTTGAAGAACTCTGTGAACTGTTCTATTCTACTGATAGCCCCGTGGTGGCTGGCCAGGTTTTGGTTCTCAGAACTTCAACACCTGTCTGTGTGTCCGCCGATCAGGTTACCAGTAACTCCCGATCTTCTTCACCAAGGGGAACAACAGATGTGGCACCCCTCCCCACAATCGCTCAGCTTGGCGGCATGGTGCCTGAATTCAAGTCTTTAGAGCATTTGAGTTTGTCCGCGGATAACATGCGCATTATCCAGGCAGCCAGGAAACCCTCGACCAGATCTCAATACAAGAGTAAATGGCTCAGGTTCTGTCATTGGTGTTTGGAGAAAGAGTTGGATCCGGGGGTGGCAACGATTGACACGGTGCTGTCCTTCGTATCCTCCCTAGCAGAGTCTGGGGTTCATGTTCTGTCTTGCAGGACTTATCTCTCAGCGGTTTCCGCTTACCTTTCTACAGACCTGTGTTCTTATTCTCCAACCCGGTGGTGAAGAGACATTTTGCTGGCTTGACACGCCTCTACCCTCTGGTTCGTAGTCCGCACCCGCCTTGGGACCTAAGTGTAGTCCTGACGGCGCTGTGCCATAAACCCTTTGAGCCAATGGCTACGGTTGACCTCGAGTACATGTCCTGGAAAGTGTCCTTTCTGGTCGCCGCTACGTCAGCGAGGAGAGTGAGTGAGCTCCAGGCCTTGTCGGTGGAGCATCCTTTCTTGGTCTTTCACAAAGACAAGGTAGTCCTTCGGACAAACCCGGCTTTCCTACCGAAGGTAGTGACCGAATTCCATCTGAATCAGTCGATCTCCCTTCCGGTCTTTTTTCCGAACCCTGCCTCGGAGGCTGAAGGGGTTCTACACTGTCTTGACGTCCGAAGAGCTCTTAAGTTCTACCTGGACGGGACTTCTGAGCTTCGGAGCTCTTAACTTTTTGTGACCTTCGGTAACCCTCAGGGCAGGCCGGCGTCTAAGGCATCTATTTCCAGATGGATTGCCGCCTGTATCACAGAGTCTTTCACCGTCCAAAAGCTGAACCCTCCTAAAGGTATCCATGCACACCTGGTGCGGGGCAAGGCAGCCGCGGTTGCTTATCAGAAATATGTTCCCTGGGAGTCCATCGCTAAGGCAGCTACTTGGGCCTCCCCATCTGCTTTCTGTAAGCATTACTGCCTCGATATGAGCTCTAGAGCTGACGCTCAGTTTGGTCAGGCTGTGCTAAAGAACCTGTTTCAGTAAGGGGTATTTCCATCCACCCATAGTTCCTGTAAGGAGTGCTTGGGAATCTCCCACAAGTATGGAGGAAAGGGGACGGGACGTAGGAGTATTACCAGGTTACTCAACGTAGTGACCACCTTACTCCTAGTCCATAGTCCCCTTTCCTCCATACGCCTGCCCGCCGTTCCCTCTAATAAGGTTCCTCTGTTATTGCTAATGGGTCTTGGACCCTGCGATAGAAAAGGACTGATGGGCGATGCACGGGGCGGAGCCAAGGTGGGCGGGGTTACGGCCGCGTGCCGGGCCCCGCGCAGGAAAGCGAGGAGGGACACATTTTTGAAAAAAATGTGGATGCTTTTTACAAAGTGCTCCGGTCCCGTCCCACAGGACGGAGAGATGTCCCACAAGTATGGAGGAAAGGGGACTATGGACTAGGAGTAAGGTGGTCACTACGGTGAGTAACCTGGTAATTTTTTGATTTCCAAGAAAGATGGGGGATTGAGAACCGTCCTGGACTTGCGCGGTTTGAACAAACTCCTCAGGAAGGACAAGTTCAAGATGGTTACTCTCTCTCAAGTCCTCCAGACCCTTCAAGTTCAGGATTGGTTGGTGTCTCTCGACCTCAAGGACGCTTATTTTCATGTGCCGATCCATCCAAAGCACAAGAAGTACCTTAGGTTTGCGGTTGGCGACTCACACTTTCAGTTTCGGGTCCTGCCGTTCAGATTGACCTCCGCCCCGAGGGTCTTCACCAAGCTCATGGTAGTGGTGGCAGCACATCTCAGGAAAGGGGGGATTCACGTCTACCCCTACCTGGACGATTGGTTGATCAGGGCGCGCTCTCCTGAGCAAGTCCTGGATCATCTGTCGGTCACCTGCCACTCCCTCCACAAGCTGGGCTTCTCCCTCAACTTAAAGTCCCATTTGACACCAACTCAGAGGCTCCAGTACATCGGAGCAGTGCTCGACACGTCCCTGGGGCAGTGTTTTCCTCCTCAGGTGAGGGCTCTTCACATTCAGCAGATGGTGCACAAGTTTCAGCTTGCCCAGAGTCTCCCAGCGTTCGAGTTCTTGAGATTGCTCGGCCTCATGGCATCCTGCATTCTTCTGGTGCCAGAGGCCAGGTTGCGGATAAGATCTTTGCAATGGGCACTCAAGCTCCAGTGGTCTCAGTCCTCCGGCAGGATGTCGGACCCTGTTCAGGTGCCGTCCTCGGTCGCCCAGGACCTTCTGTGGTGGGCCGTTGAAGGCAATCCGATGAAGAGGGCTCCTTTTTGGCTACCCTGGCCGGAGGCGACGATCGTGTCGGACGCATCCCTCACAGGATGGGGAGCTCATGCCAACGAGTTGACTGTCAGCGGTTGTTGGTCTCCGTCGGAGTCCAGTCTCCATATCAGTCTGTTGGAGCTGAGGGCCGTCAGGCTTGCCCTGAAGGCTTTTCTGCCGACTGTGCGAGGAAAGAATGTCCTGATTCTGACGGACAACACAGTGGCCATGCACTACCTCAACAAAAAGGGAGTGGCAGGGTCACTTCCTCTGTGCAGGGAGGCGATGCGGCTCTAGTTCTGGGCAATCCAGCAGGAAGTTTCGATCTCGGCAGTTCATCTGGCCGGAGACGAAAACGAGACGGCGGACGCTTTGAGCAGGCAGAGCGCGATCTCTCACGAGTGGGAGTTGGCTCAGGAGATTCTCCTGGAGATCTTCGCCCTTTGGGGGACCCCTCAAGTGGATCTCTTCGCCTCCAGTGTCAACCGGAAGTGCGAAAGGTTCTGCTTGCGGGAATTTCCTCCAAAAGAAGCCTTGGGAGACGCGTTTGTGGTGGAGTGGTCTTTCCCACTGCTGTATGCGTTTCCTCCAGTCCCTGTCATCCCGCAAGTGCTGCGGAGGTTACGAATGTTCGGTTCACGGATGATCCTCATTGCTCCGGCGTGGGCTCGGAGGACGTGGTACCCGGACCTTCTCAACTTGTCCATCTGCCCTCCACGTCGTCTTACCTACCGAGACGATCTGCTCTCACGGGAGGGGGGTCAGGTTCTCCATCCAGAGGTCAGATCCCTCAACCTTCACGCTTGGTTTCTGAAAGGTTGAGGTATAAGGATTGAGACCTCCCTGAAGACGTGATGGAGGGGTTGCTTTCGGCCAGAAGGCCCGCAACTAAGTCCCTGTACCGTTGCCATTGGCGAAAGTTCTGCGACTGGTGCAGGGTTAAGAATGTGGATCCTTTTGCATGTGACATTACTGTGGTTCTGTCTTTTTTGCTTTCTTTAGCCCACAGGGGCTTGCAAGTGGGTACGGTTAAAGGTTCCCTGGCTGCGCTGTCCACATTTAAGCGCTCGTCTGAAGAGTGTTCTTATTTTAAAATTCCTTTAATTTCTCAGTTTCTAAAAGGGCTCACTAATGTGTTCCCTCCGTCACCTTTCCAGGTGCCCGGTTGGGATTTGAACCTTGTCCTCAAGTTCCGTTTGAGCCTTTGCATTCTTGCCCTTTGAGACTGTTAACTCTTAAAACTGTATTTTTGGTTGCAGTCACTTCCGCTCGCAGAGTGAGTGAGTTACAGGTGCTTTCAGTTAAGCCACCCTTCACTGTATTTCATAAGGACACGGTTGTCCTTGGAGTTTGCCCTTCCTTTCTTCCGAAGGTGGTGTCGGAATTTCATTTAGACCAGAAGGTTGTTCTTCCGGCATTTCATCCTCCTCCACATCCTGGTAGGAAAAGGAGAGGCTCCAGAGGCTAGATCCTAGGAGAGCTTTAAGCTTTTATATTTCACGCATGTCCCGGGTCAGAGTGGAGGATAGACTCTTCATTGGTTACGCTGGTAAGCGTTTGGGACAAGCTGTGACTAAGCAGACTTTGTCTCGCTGGATTATTCTGGCTATTTCTGGCTATTCACCGGTCGGCTTGCCGTCCCATTCTACCTGGGGTATGGCTGCCTCTACTGCTCTACAGAGGGGTGTTCCTATTCGTAACATCTGTGACGCAGCCACCTGGGCTTTGGTCCATACTTTTGTACGTCACTTCTCCCTTGATTCCATCCGTGGGCCAGATCTGGCCTTTGGCAAGGCGGTCCTTTGCTCCGCAATTTGATTGGGCATTCTAAATTTCTTTTGCTAAATTCTTTTTCCACCTCCTTGCATTTATACTGCTTTGGGAGTCTGTCATAGATATGGAATATGTCGGAGGACCCAATCCCCTCGAAGAACAAGTTACTCTCTTACATGGTAATGTTCTTTCGATGGGATGGTCCGATGACGTATTCCATATCGCTCCCTCCCTGCCGTCCCCGCTACAGAATTTCTTATGCGATTGCAGCTTACGTTTCCGCAAGGCTTTGTGTGGTCAGACAGGCAGAAGACTGGTGCCACACGTTCTGGGGAAAAAACTACAACTGAGGCTACGGGCATTGTGCGTCCTACTTATAACATCCAGTGACGTCGGAGGAGGTCCTCGAGGGCGGCGTATCGACGTCATCGAAGCAGGACACAGACGCCGAAAGATTTTCCGAAGCAGCACAGCTGTGGTGATTACTGTCATAGATATGGAATACGTCGTCGGACCATCCCATCGAAAGACCGTTACCAGGTAAGAGAGTAACTTATTCGTTTTGCTGCCTTGAAACCAGGCAGTGGATCTGTGGGCTAAGCCGGCATCAGTCCCCAAGGCGGACTGCAACGTGGCCAAGAAGCACAGGCCAGCCCCTACGCACCCCCTATTTTTTTCTGCCCATGCTTCCCCAGGGAGTGAAACAGGCCTGAACTTTTAGACCAACACCTTTCTGTCTTTGCCCCCTGTTTGGGAGAGCAAAAGATTGGCCACATGGGGCAGGAAGATTTTCAGCTCTTTGAGCCTAGGTCTTCCATGCGTCCATACCTGTTGTGCCCTGGGCAAAAAAATGTGGGGGTCTGTGGTCAGTGATGACCGAGGCGGCTGAGCACATCCCCCGAGGGGTAGATGTCATATGGGTTTGAAGCCCTTATTGCAGACGGCAAGGAGGTTTCCTGTCCGATTTTGTAATCTGGCCTGGACACGGCACACTGCGTCACTAGGATGATGGCTGCCTGCACGGACCTGCAGCGTTTTTCTTGGCTGAGGAAGTCAGGGTTTGCTACAGGACATTCTTCTGCACATGGCATTTGATGGCGCAAACTTGTTTGGCACCATGGTCAACAAGCCTCTCCAGAAATGTAAAGCATCTAAGGCAACTGCCAAGTCGCTGGGGCTGCCAGTGCAGCAACAGTGTTCTGCGAGCCCGGCGGGCAGAAGCAGGGAGTTTTGCCCCTTCGCCACTTATGCCCAGAGAGCCAGGGGCCAAGCACTCTCAGGCAGCCAAAGTCAACATAGCCCCTACAGGAGGGTAGGGGCTGCGGTGCACCTAGAGAAGGCACTTCCAACTCTATGGTTCCCGGCGCAAAGCCTCTCTCAAGTGGATTTCCATTTATCCCCTGTAGGAGGCAGGATATCCCTTTTTGGTGAGGAATGGAGAAATACTACTTCAGACACCGGGTTCTTATAGGTTGTACAACAGAGGTACTGCCTCCCTTTTGCCTCGTGCCCTCTGGAACAACCCCCTTACCACCAATTCTTGCTTTCGGACCGTCTCCTACTGGAGAAGATCCAGCAGCTTCTGGCAAAATGGGCCATAGAGATGGTACCCTGCACTAAACAATGCTTGAAACAAGGCACGGGTTGGTACTCTGCTTACTTTCTGATGCCAAGCGAGAATGGAGCTTCTGAACTTGTATCTACGCAAGTTCAAGATGGCCACTCTGGCCCAGAACCCCTGGATGTGAAAAACACGGGAAGTACCTGAGATTCAAAGTGGAGAACTGTCACTACCAGTACAGGGTCCTTCCTTTCTGTCTTTGTTCGGCACCCAGGGTTTTCACCAAGCTGCTCGCAGTAGTGGTGGCTTGCCTTAGGAGCTAAGGCATGTATGACTTTCCATACCTGGACAACTGAATCGTCCAAGCCCGCTACCAGATCTAGTGTTGGCATTCTTGTTCTGGACACGCAGCCTGTTGCACAGCTTGGGCTTCTCCCTAACTTCCGGAAGTCTCAAGTTTTGCACTCCCAGGCCCTCAGATTTATCGGGGCGGTCTTAGACACTAGTCTGGGTTTGGGTTTCCCACCCGAGTACTGAGTGGCAAACATCTTTAAGATGGTCCAGCATTTCTAGCCTCGGACGACAGTTCCAGCCTCTGCTTTTCTCAATTTGCTGGATCTTATGGCATAGTACATCTTGGTGGTACCAGAGGCCCATCGGCACATGAGGTCACTACAGTGACTTCTTAGTTCACAATGGTCACAGTTTCAGGGATGAACTTCGGACCTTCTACTGGTGCCAGAGAGAGTGTCGGAGACCTGCAATGGTAGACCGTGAAGGATAACTTCCTGAAAGGGTCGCTTTTTTGTCAACCTTGGCCTCAAGTGACTAGTCACGGACGTGTGCCTGAAAGGCTGGGTGCTCACCTCCAGGACCTTATGGGGAGCAGACTGTGGTCCCCATCAGCGTGTTGGCGACACATCAGTCTGCTGCAGTTGAGAGCGAATAAGTTGGCCCTACTAGCTTTCATCACCTCTGTGAAGGGAAGAAGGTACTGGTCCTTACAGTACTGTAGCCATGCATTACCTCAACAAGAGGGGTGGCATAGGCTCTGTGCGCAGAAGTAATGCGATTGTGGTTCTGGAGAACAGCGTATCTGACTGCAGCCCATCTGGCTGGCAAAGAGAACATTGTAGTGGACGCTGTGAGCAGAAAGTCATCAGTCTCCCACAAGTGGGAGCTCTGCCAGGAAGTCCTGGAAGAGATTTTCATCCTCTGGGTACTCCCCAGGTAGACCTCTTCGCTTCCAGTGTAAACAGGAATGCAGGTGTTTATCCTCCATAGAATTTCCTCATCAGGCTGGGGGATGCCTTAACAGTCGAGTGGGACTTCGATCTGCTCTATGCGTTCCTGCCGATCCATGTCCTTCAGCTGGTTCTCAGAAGACTGCGTCTGTTCAGAAGCACAGTGATCTTGCATGCTCCAGTTTGGACCTGGAGAAAGTGGTATCCGGAGTTGCTGGACATTTCCATCTGCCCTCACTGATCTCTTCAGGAGAGAGCAGACCTCCTCTCCCACTCGGAAAGCAGTGTCCTGCACTTGAACCTCTGCAATCTGAACCTTCATGCCTGGTTGCGGAAAAAGGCTATTGTATAGGAAGTGGGATTTATCGAAGGATGTTTTGGATGTGCTCCTTTCTGCTTGAAGACCCATCACTAAGTCCATTCATGCCTGAAGGTGGCTGAAGTTCTTTCGGCTTGGTGCTGGGAGCGGGATCTACAGATTGGTACAGTGAAGGTGTATTTTACGGCCATTTCGGTCTTAAAGAGAACCCTGGAGCAGGGCTCCTTTTTAGCAATCCCCATGTTCATGCAATTCCAGAGGGTTCTTCCCAATACTTTTCCACCACGCCAGTTTGTTTGGTCTTGGGATTTAAATTTAGTGTTGACAGTATTAATGGGTGATCCATTTGAGCCCTTTCATTTTTGTACTTTAAGACTACTCGCTCTTAAGTGATTTTCCTGGTTACCATCACTTCCGCTAGATGGGTGAGTGAGCTCCACGCTCTGTCGTTTACTTCTCCCTACTTGATTTTCTTCAAGGATTACGATGAGAGTTAAACGCTCCTTCCTTCCAAAGGTGGTCTATGATTTCCATCTCTCTCAGAAGATTCATCTACCAGTATTCTTTCCTCCACCTCATCCTTTGAAGGCAGAGGAGCATTTCCATCGGCTGAATCCTGTATAGGTGTTTAAGTTCTACATCTCTCAAACAAGTGAGAACAGGACTGATGACCAACATTTCATTGGTTACATGGGGGCCCGAGCAGACGGGGCTGTTACCAAACAGACTCGGTCTCGATGGATCATTCTTTGCATCTCGGAATGCTATGATCTGGCCGGCAAGGAGGTCCCTGAAGATCTCTGGGTTCACTCCACCATAGGGTTGCCCACCACCGTGGCTCTGCAATGCAGATTGCCTGTTCTGGAAAGTTGCCAGGCAGCAACTTGGGATTCCTTGCACACGTTTGTTAAGCATTAGTGCTTGGATTCAATGTCTGGTCAGAGCTGTACTTCAGAGTTTTCTAGTTTAGGTGGTGTCCTTGCTAGCCTCCCTCCTCCAGGTCGCTGTGCTGCTTTGGAAGTGTATCTTCAATGAGGAATCCGTGGGCGGAAGGAGTCCATTAGATGAACAAATTACTTATCTATTGGGAATGTACTCTTACATCCCGTCCCCTTTCCTCCATACTGCATGGGCGTCCCTTCCAAGGGATGGGAGCCGGAACCGTCTTCCCCTTTAAATTTAGAGGCGCACGGCCCTGGGAGCATGCACTGCCCTGACTGTCGATGGGAACGGGAAAGGAGGAGGATACTGACACGCCATCCTCAGCCAGGGTCTTCCACGAACGTCTTGCGGTTCTGGTGGAGTATCTGGGCCTACCGCAACCCGAGGTCTAGCTTGCTGAAGTCCACACGCGACGCCCCTCGGCCAAAACAGGAATTCCATTGCAAACCGATGTAGTCTCCCTGGCCAAGAAGGGTTGGCTCAAGCCCCACTCTGTCCAGCCGGTCAATCGATGCCTAGATGCCAAATACAGGCAGATGGAGGGGGATACACTCTTGCTATCGGCCCATCCTCAGCCACACTCCTCGGTATTCACTGTGGCATCACTATACTCCAAGCCTCAGTCGTCTTCAACCTCCTCCTCAGTGACGCTGCTAGGCAAGGAGGAGAGGATCTTGGAGGCGTACAGGAAGAAGCTGTATTCCAACGCATCCTTGCATCTTCGTCAGACCAACGCCAATGCCATGCTGGCTACCACTAACCAAAGGTTATGGTGGGAAATTGCGGACTTCCTCCCGGAACTCCCTATGCAGAGCCAATCACGTTTCAAGGCGGGACGGGCTGAGGCCAAGCTGGTGGTAGAGGACCTCATGGAATCCACTGTGGCCCATATTGACACCTCTGGCTGTGCCATCTGTATCGCCACGGACATGAGAAGGACAGCCTGGCTCTGAGCAACGAAATTCAACCCAGGCAGCCGGACCGCTCACTGACTCCAAATCGGCGCAAGCAACAAACAGGGGCGGTGAGTAAGGTCTTTTTCCAGTCCCCCTCCTCCGCAACAGCCTCCAAGGGAAAGAAGGCATGACACGCCCCTCCGGGTCCACGTGTCTCCAGTAGGGAGCCGGCTTGCTCTCCATTCACATTTCTGGTGCCACAATTTCGCGGACCCCTGGATCCTCTCCGTAGTATCCACGGGGTTGCCTACCCATCCCAGCCTCTCCTCCCCTCCACTCCCTCAAGTTGGGACAGCAACTCTTCCGGCGGAGATCCAGTCGCTCGTAGAGAGCCAGGCAGTGGAGGAAGTCCCAGCCTCCCAGCGAGGCTTGGGCTTTTACTCCAGGATTTTCGCCATTCAGAAGAAGAACCAGGCAGGCCTGAGTTGTGCTGGACCTTTCCACCCTCAACCTCTCCTTACCTCGACAAACTCTAAAAAAATTCAAGATTGTTACACCAACTTTTATAGCAGAGACATTGTGCAAGGGAGACTGTGCTCCCTGGATCTGAAGGACGCGTACTTACACGTCCCACTTTGGCAGCCTCATCGTTCTTTCCTATGGTTCAGGATCATGGGCTATAATTTCCAATACAAGGTCCTTCTGTTTGGCCTCAACTTGGCCCCCAGGGTCTTTACCAGACTCATGAATACGATGGCGGCACTCCTCAGAGCGCAGGGTCTCCACATTTACCCATACCTCGACGACTGGCTTGTCAGGGCTACATCTTCAGAGGCGGTTCACCACTCTTCCCATGCCCTTATGAACACACTGCACGATCTGGGCTTCTCTCTCAATCTCAAGAAGTCGCAGCTGCAGCCTACGCAGACTGAAGTTCTTGGGTCTCATCTGGGACACATACTCCGAGAAGGTATTTCCGTCGGAGGACAAGATCTCGGCCATCAAGAGGCCCACCACCCACTTCCTCAGCAGAGAGGTGACCTCAGCATTGTGGTCCCAGCATCTCCTGGCAGCGGTCCTATTAGTCGTTCCACACACGAGACTGAGGATGAGGAGGATTCAACTGCACTTCGTGGCCTAATGAAACCAGGAGCGGGGCTCTCAATCCGAGATGATTGACATTCCTCCATCTCTCCACCCAGACATAACATGGTGGTCCGGGGACTGCAACCTACAGACGGGCAAGCCCTTTCGGTCTCCCACCCCGCAGGTCACCATCACCACAGACTCCTCGCTCGAGGGCTGGGGAGCCACCCTGGACGAGCTCTCGGTCAACGGCACCTGGACTCGACAGGAGCAGGAATACCACATCAATTGGTTAGAGCTGAACGCCATCTGGCTGGCGCTCAGAGCATTCCTTCCACTTCTCAGGGGTAAGGTTGTCTTCATCCAGACAGACAACTCGACCAGCATGTTCTACGTCAACAAGCAGGAGGCACCAGATCCCCTCCTCTGTGCAGACTAGCAATCGGCATGTGGGAGTGGGCCCTGGAAAACGACATCTACCTCATGGCAGTCCACCTCCCGGGGGAAGCCAACCTGGAAGGCGGACAGGCTCAGCAGGTTGGAGCAGACAATTACGAGTGGGAGCTAAACAACCTCGTTTTTGAGGAGATCTTCAACAGGTGGGTTCATCCCCAGATGGATCTCTTTGCCACCTGGCACAAAACAAAGTGCCCTCAGTTCGCCTTCTGGCAGGAACAGGGCCCTGGCTCCCTGGGTAAATATATATATTTTTTGGGTTTTCGTATAGTTAAAAAAAGTGGTTTTTGCACCAAAAACTGGTGTTTTGGGGGGGGGGGCCCAAAAAAAAATGTCGACCCTGTGGTTTTCGATCCTTTGCATTCGAACATTTGACCTAGAACCCATTATTCTAATAGATCCATGGTGACCGGCCAAGCTGTGGTTTTCGGAGCTGCTCAGCCTCTTGGAGATGCCTCCGATTCACCTCCCGACGGGCCGAGCACATCTTCTGGCGCAGCTGGGGGCAAGGTCATCCACCCCGCTCTACAGAAACTAGCCCTCACAGCGTGGTTCCTGAGTAGGTAACGCTACGGCACCTCAGCTTCTCCCAGGTTAATCTGGAAATCATACAGGGTGCTAGGAGCAAGGCTACCAGGGCCCAGTATAAAAGTAAATGGACCAGGTTCTGCCACTGGGCAAACTTCAAGGAAATAGACCCCCCGGCATTTACTTTGGGCAATGTGACACCTGCTGTACATACCTCGCAGCCATCGGGGCTTACAGGAACTCTGAGGAAGGGATCTTCTCCTCCTCCTCCAATCCTATCGTCAAGAAACATTTGACGGGGCTCGCAAGGCTCTACCCGCCCATCAAGAGGCTGCACCCTGTGTGGGACCTTAACATAGTCTTGGGCACCCTGGTGCACAAACCGTTTGAGCCAATGGCATCCGCGGACATCGGGCTGGTCACCATTAAGACGGCCTTGCTTGTCGGCCTCACCTCGGCTCGCAGAGTCAGCGAAATCTAGGCGCTGGTCGCCTCGGAACCATATGCTAACTTTCACAGGGAAAAAGTCCTGCGTACACACCCAGCATTTCTGCCCAAAGTGCCATCTGCTTTCCACTTGAATGAGGAAATAGTCATCCCTACGGTCTTCGTCGATCCCAAGGACGAAGCACAGAGGGTGCTGCACTGCCTGGATGTCAGACGTGCCCTGAAATTCTACCTTGACAGAACCAAGGGCTTCTGCAAATCGAACGCCCTGTTTGTCACTTTCGGAGGCTCAAGACCAGGCTATCAGGCCTTGAAGGCCTCCATATCCCGCTGGATGGTTTCGGCCATCAAAGAAGCGTACGAGGGCCAGCACAAGCTGCTTCCGGCGAACATGCACGCTCACGCAGTCAGGGCCAAGGCAGCGGCCATCGCATTCCAGCGCCATGTCCCTTGGCAAGTCATAAGCAGGGCGGCCACTTGAGCCACTCCCTCGGCTTTCTCGACACACATGGGTTTGCGAAGATATAAGCGGCTAAGCTTTGGGATCTCTTCGGCTGCCGAAGTCTTTCAACAGACAATTCAGGAAGTCATCCGGGGCATACCAGGTGTCCTAAATGTGAGTGACGATATCCTGATCCATGCTCAGGACAGAGGAGAACACTTAAGAAGATTACGGTTGCTTTTGGGCCGACTAGAAGATGCTGGACTAACCATTCACAAGGGAAAATGTGAGTTTTTCAAGACGGAAATATTGTTTTTTGGCTACAAGTTCAGCAGCACAGGCATTTCCCTGGACCCCCAGAAGGTTGCCGACATACAGGATGCGAGTCCGCCCATGACACCCACTGACGTGCGCAGTTTCCTGGGGATGGCCACATACTGTGGGAGATTAATCCGGAACCTGGCCACTCTCTCTGAACCCCTTCGAGAACTTACCAAGCTCAACACAAAGTGGGAATGGGGGAAAGCGTGTCAGGAAGCATTTGAAAGCATCAAAGAGACATTATCCGTGGACACAAAAATGGCATACTACGACATTGCGCTCCCGATTGAACTTTTTGTGGATGCCAGCCCTGTTGGCCTAGGGGCCATCCTCATGCAGGTCACCAAAGAAGGTGAGAAGAGGCCCATCGCCTACGCGTCGAGCTCTCACAATGACAGAGCAGCGACACTCTCACATTGAGAAGGAGGCAATTGCTGTACTGTGGGGGTGTCACCACTTCCATATCTATCTGTATGGCAGAAGGTTCACGGCGAATACGGATCACAAACCCCTCCTGCCAATCTTCATGAGCACATCCTCGCCCCCGCCGGCCAGAATAGCCAAATGGCTGCTACATCTCCAACAGTACAATTTTGAGTTGGCATATCAGCCGGGAAGTGGAAACCCAGCAGACTTCCTCTCAAGACACCCTCGAGCGGCGACGCCACAGGAAGTTCAGGTAGCCGAAGAGACCGAGGAACATATCTGCCAGGTGGTGCGGGCCATGAGGCCAAAGGCTGTCAAGAGTGACAAAGGCGCAGCCTTCCAAGGGGAGGAGTTCAAACACTACCTGCAAGAACTGAATATCCGGTATCATCACATCATGCCAAGGTGGCCCCAGGCAAATGGGGATGTGGAACGGTTCATGAGAACAATTAACAAAGTGCTGAGGTTATCAAGGGCAAATGCCAGTCTGTGGAAAGTCGACCTCTATCGTTTTCTGCAAAACTACAGGGTCACCCCGCACAGCACGACTGGTGTCCCGCCAGCTGACCTCATGTTCGGCACCGTCATAAAGTCTTCCATTCCACATCACCCCAGCAGAAGCTCGGACGATTTCGACAATGAGCGCACCGAAAGAAGAACAGGTGCCAATGCCCACATGAGTGCCAAGAGGAGGTTGAAACCATCCAACCACCAGGTGGGCGATCAGGTGGTCATGCTGCGGAACCCGACAAAGTCCAAGTTGGACTCCCGCTATGAATCTCTCCCATGGACTGTCAGCGAGACACAAGGGACCATAATAACTGTGCAAAGAGGACACCGTCAGGTGACATGAAATGCGTCGTGGTTCAAGGCTGTGCCACGCAACCTATGGACTGATGGGGACCGTCCCCAAGAAGATGAAGACTCCCAGCTGATTGAAGACGAACCCTATAACTTTCAGGGTGAAGAAGAAGCGAGTGACAGAACGTGGGAGCAGTGAAGCGAACCGGACATGGGTGAGCCAGAGACGGAAGGTGAGAGACCCGATGAGACAGTGGGGCCCAGCTCCAGGGGTGCGAGATATAGCCTAAGAACCGCCACCAAGCCGCCAGCTCGGCTCAAAGACTATGTGTGGTAGTTTGCTACACGAGGACTCTAAAAGCTGAAAAGCACCTGGGTTTGTTGTATTTTCAAGCATTTGCATATCTGATGATGTGTGTGGCTAAATGTTAAGTTAAGTTATAATAAAGGAAGAATGTTATATCCGCCATGCGTCATGGGAGGCAGTTCCGGGCCAAGACTAACGTGTGGCGTGTTTCATTTCGCTCCGGCCGGAGCTGCGCCACCGCGGCCTACTTCCGAGGCCTTCAACGTTCTGCCTCCGCGCAGAGCCAGAACATAACCGCTTCCAAAGTGCTGATTTGCTGGGTCGTACTGCGTCCCGTGGTCCACGCTCTCAAAGAAAGCTATTGCCGGTACGCACTGCTATCTGGATTCACTTGGATGGAAAATTCCTTTGAACTCTTATAGAGTCAGAATATTATATTGGACTTAATTTTCACTGATTATATACACTTTTCCTCTATTTTAGAGTGGTAATCCCTCTGGCCCGCCCCTTTTCCCAAAAGCACATAAAATCTCGAGTGCGTGCATTCGTAAGTTGTTTCCAAAGTGCTGATTTGCTGATGTGCTGGAGAGGGTAAATGTTTATTTTTCTTTTGATGTGTTTGTGCCCTGTGATAATCGCATTGTTATAGTAATATTCCTATAGGAAGTGCATGTTACAGCTGTATACTTTGACGGCAATGCCGCCACCTAATGACATAGCGAAGTTGATTGCCGAAGGCAACTATACACCAAAACACTCTACACATAACGTTAATCTTACCCGTAGTACGGGCTCATATATGCGAGCGAGGGCTATGGCGCTTACAAGGGACATTAGAACATGTTATCCTGGCCGCTCCTCCTCCATCTCTATAGAGGAATATATAACAAAGCCACCACCCACAATTCCGCTACGAGAAGAAGTGGCTGGCGGCGTGCTGAGAAGTGCTCCTGTTTTCGATCCATGCACGCCACCAGACTCTCTTTTTAGCAGCGGGATTTGAACTAGATACAAACTTACACATTGCTCAATGTGGTCTACCAGCTGTACAAGATCAGACAAGCACTGTTGTACAGATACACAATACCATTGACTTGTCACAAAGATATTTAAGACCACCAACTAATGCGTCACTTCTCCAACAAGCACAGGGCGAAATGATGAATGAATCTGCAAATATCCCGCCAGTGTCTAGATCCATAACTTCAACCCCTCTAAATGAACAGAGCGAGACAAATCAAAAATGTACCTTCTACATCACCATTCCACCTATTTGAATCACCAGTGATGTGTGTCCATTTCTATTGCACAACCTACTCCGCGAAAAGGTAGGGAGCTGACTCGCCTGCCGGCTGATTTGCCAGCTGCAGCCACCGTACCATTTACTGAGATTTACCTGCAAGCAAGGAATACTGCCATTTTCTCTTTGGCAAAACTGTATGAGAATCTGGATGCCAGACTATGTGAACAAAATGACATGCTGAAACGTTTTATGCAACTACAAATTAAATCAAGGTAGTAAATGGATGTCAGTACGATGACGGAAGATTGGGAGATGTTTATACCAATTTCAGGTACAAGTGATACAATGGAAGTGGAGGATGAAGGGAAAGGTGTTGCTCAAATTTAAATCTGGCAGTGTGGCTAAGTCACAAGTAACACATTGATAATGAGTCTGTGATAACTCAATGTACATGTTGTGAACAATGTACACTGATAAATGAGTAAACAAAAAAAGCTCCCAAGGTCATTGCTATAGCTAATCCTCAAAGTAAATCCCAAACCTAACTTTACTATATTCTCTAACTAGAAGAAGAATAATAAAGAACAGAGTCATGGCCCTGAAATCAAAAAGAGCAAAAATATTTAAACACCAATTTCCTAATCTAAGGCAAATTCTCGCTTTTTCATTCACTCCCTCGCCTTACCTAATAAGAATGCACAAGCTTTTGCTGTTACAAAAACATATGCTAATCTGGCTCGAAATAAAAAAGATGGTACAACGCAGCAAGCTGAGTAACGCAGAATCTTCTACTGCTCCAGCGGTGTTGCCATACAAACCACTAGACAATCTAGTGAAAGAAGTACACAAAGCATAGACAAACAACATTCCTCATGGTTCTATTCCTGTGCAGGATGTGATTGAAAGCGATGTCCCCGTTTCTTTAGCTAGCCACCCAGAAAGTGAAAACACTAAATGTTCTTCTCTGGAGGAGGGACGTGAAGAGATAGGAAAAATCTATTGCTTTTTTCATGTCTCGTTCAGAAAACACGCATGCTGTTAATGAGTTAGCTTTGGACTAAGATTTAACAAGGAAACCGATAGGTCCCAAAAATGTCCAGCCACAGAGAAATAATGATGTAGTGTTGGAACACAATGTGGAAGGTTTGCCCTGTGTTGCAATTAATGCCATACAAGCAAAGCATGGCAGTTGTGATACTAGCACTCGTCATAATTTGATTCTGCAATGTCGGGGGGAGGGAGGTGGAGAGGGAGCAATTTCCCATACATGACCTGAATAGAACAAGTGTGTTAAATGTATTGGAGGATATACCATTGTTACAAGATCTAACCTCCAGTGGCGTTACTCAGATTGAACTCATACATCAGCATGACACCTCAGTTGTTATGTTATGAAGGACTTCAGGTGTTGTTAGAAACATCATCTGGCAGGCTCATGAAGATTTACACAACATAGTATGTAATGAGTTTTGAGGTTTGTCATCAGGACATGTAAGTTGTTGCATTAAAGTAAAGCCTAACTCCTTAAAATCGAGTAAACACTGGTACACAACACAGATGAAGATAATTTTGTCCCCAGAGCTGCACTCAGAATATGCTGGTAGTAGCTTCTACATCTAATCACTTACCTCAAAAATACTAGAAGTAACCACCCAGTGGCGGTGAGAATCTACTTCCCAGACTCGCCTCCTGGAATACTAGAGGCCATAAACATCTGACCATGACGGTTGTAAATACTTTAAATAAGTATGACATAGTTGCATTATAGGAGATATGGCTTACTATTCCTCTGGTCTGGGATAACTATACATGATGGTTGATCCAAGCGCAGACCCTAACGAGGGGAAGACCCATGGCTGGATTGTTGATGGCTGTCAAGGTCTCCTCAGGTCTGCGTATTCGACCTTGGGCTTCACCTAATATGTTTTTTCAACTAGTCAGAATTGAATCATCCACTGTTTCATTTGCTTTTATAAACACATATTGGAACCGTGCAGCCATAAATGATGACCAATTTCTAGAGGATTTTGAATTTCTGCTAGATTTAATCTCTGGTGATCCATCTATTAATCATGCTCTTGTTGCAGGGGACTTAAATGTCAAATGTTTTCCCCCAAATGGTTCTAAAATATTAAAAGTGGCTAAACGGTCGATGTCCCTGATGGATGTGAGAGATCTGGTAATGGCTAATGGATCTATGTCAGACGACATTCCACTCCATCATACTTGGCGAAGAGTCAGTCAATCAGCCCTAATTGATTATGTATATGTAGACCGTAATCGGTTTGCATCTATGGTCAGCTTCCAGATTGTACCCCAAACCTTTAGCGACTATGATCTTCTGGATGTGGCCTGTCATAGACATGAGAGATGTGCCTGGTTCCTATAGTTATCAGCTTGCTATCTCAAATGGAGGCAATCGCTTTAGATGGACGCCTAATTCTTTGCATAAACTGATGTTGGAAGTGACGTATCCTGCTGATGCACTGCATCCGGAACTTGTCTATACGGATGGACTATATGTGCAGCCCTATAGATTTTCAAGACTGATAGTCGACATCCTCAAAAGCGAAGTGTAAGACGCCTGCATAGTTTTGACAAAGAGCTCCACACGAAATAAACAACATATAGGGTGAACAGGTGTGCGCTAAATAACTTACCAGTTGATCTGAAAACACAAGAATTGATTAAACTAAAAATAAAATACAAAACTGGCTGAGGGCTAGAAAAGCCAAGATGAACTTTACTGATGCTCAGAATATGCTCCAAACTTTATCCTCAAAAAGTTCAGCCATGATATGGGGCTTACTAAAGAAAGCCATTAATGAAGAATAAACATCGATGCAAATAAATGCAGTCCCGGAGGAAGTGTGAGTTACTACAACTCTCTTTATACATCAACTCTGTGGTCAGTTTGTATACCGCTGCTAACAACTCGAGTGGAGTGACATCCGAGTGAGTGAAAAGGATTTAATTTTCTACATCTCCAAATTGAGCTCCTCCAGAGCCCCTGGCCCGGTTGGCCTGTTCAATAAGATGTTAAAATCACATCCAGAGGCTTGGGCGCAAATTCTTTTGGTCATCTTCTTACAAGTAATTCACACCCGACAAATTCCACCGTCGTGGCAAAAATCAGTCGTGCTGATATATAAAAAGGAGATCGTCAATGCCCCACAAACTATAGACCAGTGGCCCTATTGGATGTGCCGGGCAAGCTTTTTGCACGCCTAGTCCTAAAAGATTTCTCACAATGAACTGTCAATAAAAACAGATAGGATCCTTTCAAACGGGGTTTATGCCGGGGTTAGGGACAGCGATCAATTTACACATGTTACATGCCATTAAACATCATGAATGGGAATTGAAACAGCCACTGTACTTGGCTTTCATTAATTATTAAACAGCTTTCGACTTAGTGTCTAGAGAGCTACTTTTTTTTCCTAAACTGGCCGAAGCGAAATGTCCACCACACGTGCAGCATTGGATAATGCAGTTCCATTCCAAAACATCTGTTCAAATACGGCTTTCTTTAGATGGCAAGATTTCAGCCTCTATAGCCACGTTCAGAGGGCTGAAACACGGATGCATACTGGCATCAATACTTTTTAAATTTTTCATCTCAGAGATCAACTGGGCTTTTGTCAAGACATTTTCTGACTCTCCAAGATTAGGCGTGCAAGCAATCCCTTGGCTCTTTTACGCTGATGATTTAGTTCTACTAGCAAACACTCCCAGGGGATTGCAGTCCCTATTAGGGCAACTTGACATCTACTCGCATGAAAATCCCTTAACTATAAACTTGTCAAAATCAAAAATGATGATAAGTGCAACTGCTCAGACAAGGAAAAAGAAACGATTCAGATGGTCTCTGCAAAAGATACCATTGGAAGTGGTACAGGAATATAAATATCTGTGCCTCAATGTGAATGGTCAGATATCTGACACTCCTTACCGCCTTGCAATTCAAAAGAAAATGAGAACAGCAGCAGCTCAGGCAACCATTATTCATGCCAAATATGGTACATTTTCATTGCTACCTGTAATTATATTTTACAAGCAAAAAGCTGTTCCCACAACTACGTATGACGCAGAAACACAATATTGGTGCGGTGAAAGCTTTTGGTAAGTGATTGAAGGCTCTTACTGGAAAAGAATCTTGAAATTACCAAAAAAGTGTTCCTATGTGTATACTGAGGTTTGAGTAAGGATTAATATCGTTATACGCTATGTACGTGTGGAAAATGTGTATCCTGTACAGGAAATACGTAATTTCGTCCAAACCTAATTCTATATTGGATATATTCTCAATTTTTTTTTTTTTTTTTTATTGTAACAATTAGTTTTTTACAAACTTTAATTACAAAACACAAACATTCACATCACAATACACTTAATTAGATGATTAAGACACACATAGGTCCACACATACATATGGGTTCAACCAATACTGTAGCCGGTATGCTTCAAGATGTTACGGGGCATCTCCCTATTCCAGTAGTTTTTCCAAAAAATCTATCACTGCACAAGTTAACATCGCATTGTTTCCGGTTAGCATCCTCCACCACCACTCATCCATATTAATGTTAGGTGATACAAATCTGCCCAAAAAGCAAATTCGTTGATTGGTTATTGTGGGACATTCCATGATTAGATGTTTTAATGATTCTATTTCCATTGTACATAATCGACATAGATTGTCAACGATCTTCGGATCTTTTCTTCTCCACAAAACTTCTTTGGTTTTATATACATTCAAACGCAGCCTCAGAAACTTGTTCCAATGCCATCTGGAAGGAAATCTTGATAGATATCTTGGAACTTTGTCTAGGCAGTTACAAGACATACCTAAGTTCAGGGATGAAGACATTGACAATCGGTGTTCTTCGTTTAAGATCCAGTTCCATTGCCGTAACTTTTTTTTTGCGAGTTGTGGCATTGTTATTACTATTTGCCATGGGATGTCAGCTATTTTCAAGATATTCCTGATTTTATTTGCCCAGGCCAAGAGAATTCCTCCATGTGGATTTTTAGTCGTTGATTCAAATATTTTGTATGCTGGAGCAATTTTTGATAGCTGCATCTTTCGTAAAGTTGCAATTGATTTCCATTGAATTGTTCCATGTAATGGTTCCAGGCCCAGTTCATATCTTATTGCAACAATCGGGGTACTGCTTGGAAGTCGCAATACTTTCTTCCAAAATTTGCCATCCAAGATGGCCCCAATTCGATGGTCAATGTTCCAACCAGCTTCCGCCCCATACGTTATTATGGGGATTACTTTTTGTATATAGAAGGTCCGTAGTGGTTGGAGGGTAAATTTACCATATTCAAAATGCAGCTTTTGGCCTTGTATTGTCAATATAGACATGCAATGTTTCAATTCTGCTACCCATACAGATTCACAGATCGAGCTGTTTATTTGCACGCCTAAATATCGGATTGATGATACTTTCTCAATTGTCTCACCTGCTACAGACCACTTAAACTGGTTGACTTTCTTTTTTGCTCCTGATGTTATTGCCATGATTTTTGATTTCTTTGTATTAATTGCAAGCTCATTCTCTTGAAAATATGCAACTAAATTGTTCAAGAGTCGTTGCAGACCAATTTGAGTCAGGTCGAACAACACTATATCATCAGCGTAATATGCCCAACTGATCTCCTGACCATTCACTTTGGGTGGAAATCGATGAGTATTTTCCAGATTGTCTGAAATATCTGAAATGAATAGTTTGAACAATAGGGCAGCTAATGGGCACCCCTGTTTAACGCCCGTAGAGGTTTTTATTTCATGAGTCAGATTTCCTGTAGCATCCAAGCGAACTCTTGTAGTGGTATCATTATGTAACGCGATCAATGGTTGAAGCAAGGCTGGCGGGCAAGACCATGATTGTAGTTTCATCCATAATTTATCACGGTTTATAGTGTCAAAAGCTTGACGCATGTCTATAAAAGCTATAAACAGTTCTTTTTATTTTTCAATGCGTCAAGCTTTAATAGGCTTAGTATCAACAAGTTCACCTCCGTTCCTGTATCTTTAGTAAAACCTGTTTGTCTACAATCCATTCGCCCAGATGCATATGCCCAAGACGTTAACTTTTGTTGCAGACATGTTGCAAATATTTTTCCTATCGTGTCCTGAAGGGCAATAGGGCGATAGTTGTTCGGATCGTCTCTATTACCCTTCTTAAAAATAGGCACGATAACAGATGTTGTCCACGATGCTGGAATGGTTTTTGATGTCGATATCAGTTGGAAAAGGTTCTCGATGAAATCAGCCCAAAGTTCCTTTTTTTCTTTCAACATCACATTTGACAAGCCATCAGGGCCTGCCGCGCGTGAGTTTTTTTGTATCAATGTCAAAATTGTATCTTTTGCTTCAACTACATCCCAAGGTTCTGTACAGACCACATTTACTTTCTCTATTTTTCCCAGTTTGCTGTTAAAGACTAGACTGAAGTGCTCTTCCCAGGCAGATGCAGAAATACCATTCGCTAGTCTTGCCTCTTGGCATAGTGATCCTGTATTCAGGATAGACCAAAAACCTTTTACTTTATGTTGTACAATCAATTTCAACATAAGTTCTGCTCTTTCTTGATCTCTTATTAATTTAAATGATTTGAGCCAGTTTCGATATTTTACCTTTCGTTTTCTGATTTTAATCGCCATATCACAGCCTGCATTTTTTTTCAAAAGTCTTATGTCTTTGGCCAATTGTTTTTTTTCCGAGCTAACCAGCACACTGAATATATATTTGTTAGTAGGACAAACATTCTTTTGCTGTTGTTTTTTCATACAGAATTGTTGCAGCAAGGGAGAAAAGTTTATTCTTGTCGCTAGGTCATTAGACGAGTTCTTTAAGTTTTTGCTCAGCATCTGTATTTGTTGATTGTTTATTTTGAATCTGTTAGCTCCTTGATTTATCTCAAGTGGACAGTTATACGTTAGTTTTATACTACACCTTGTCATTTGTAAGGTCAATATCAGTGCATGGTGATCGCTTTTAGATGACTTATGTATATCCAAACGTTCAATTTTCGACCAATGTAAAGAACTGATCCAAAAATAATCTATTGTTTTTTTACAGTTCTCTCGCTGCCATGTGAAACTAGGTGGAATATCACTTTGTACTCTGCCATTTAACATTTCGCAGTTTCTTGCTTTTAGAGCTTGACTCCAATAATCAGCTCTTGTCAGCCCTAAAGGGGCTACAGATGAACTTACTTGCCGATCTTCATACCAAGAATAATTAAAATCTCCACAAATTATTATGGCAAGATTTGAGCATGTTATTAAACACTGATCGATGATTGGTGTAACAGCGTTAATAAATTGTGCTGTAGATATCATTACAGGATTCCAATATATATTTATCAAAAGCAGACATTTCACATCCACTTTTATTTCGGATTCCATCACCAGCAACGTTCCTTGAACATAAATGTTTGGATTATATATTTCGATAACTTTCCATCCATAAGCATTGTTAACAAGTGTTATTAGCCCCGAAAAAGGCCGTCCTGGTCTGTTTTTTCCAGCTGCATTTAATAATATAGTATAACCATCTTTTATTGGGGTTTCACGCAACCAGGTTTCCTGTAGAAATATTACAAAATTATTCTCCATGGGTAGAGACCATTCTTGGAATAGATGATTAAAACCTCTGGTGTTCCATGAGATTATATCACACGATTCCTCTCCACTGAGAAATGTAAGTTATGAGGTCTGCCTAAAGTTTGCATTTCCTCTCGCATTTTTGTCATTTCTTTGTAGGTATTGCACTTCATTAGATGATTTTGGTGACTTCAGTTTAAAGTGCTGTTTTAAAACATCTCTTCTATATTCGTTTGAGGATTGAGCGCTCGTTGATGACAAATTACTTATTTCCCTCTGGCCAGTTTGCTGCTTTTCCACCTGGATGTCAAAACCATATGCTAGAAGCTCATCCTTTGCAGCGAGTAGAGTTTTTTCTACTGCGTACGATTTTATGTGCAGGAATATTCTATCAGCAACATCCTCTGAAATGTATTTCACAATGACAATATCATCCGAAGTGATGGTATTGTGTGCAATAAGTGCATCAGGTTTCTTCGGTTCAAATTGATCTCCTTGTCATCAGGAAAGAGATTTTCTACTCTAATCTTCCAGGTCTTTGTTTTTTTATCATCAGAGGACCCTGACCTCATATTATTCTTGAGTTGATTATGAATCTTCATTTGAGCTGAAGTCATTTTTGGATTAAATTTATGGCTATTTGAAGATCTGGCTTGATCAGGCCTTTCTGCAGTATCTGCTGTCACATCTTTAACGCTTGGATTTGAGGCAACCATCAAGGCTTTCAATCCTCCATTCCTTGATACTTTTCCTACTCCACGCTCCGGGACTTTAGAACTAGCTAAATCAGCTGGTTCCTGATTATAAGGTCCACCACCTGTGGTCACACTAGCTTCTTGAGCCATCTGGGCCTGATGCTGCGACCCTCTTCCACCAATAGAGCTCATAGTATTATCTGATTTGGTGGAATATGTTGAAAGATCACATAAATCAATTGATTCGTCTTGTCACTTGCTGATCTCCAAATCTGAATCAATTCTGGCTCTTTTCCTTGAATTTTGTATTTTGGTAGCAGTTTTCTGATCAGCTGCTTTTGACACTTTGGATGGCACATCAGTTTGCTCTGGGTTTCTCATCTGTAGTTTCTTCATTTTATTACGGTCAAATAGCCGCAGTTTTTCAGGAGTAGGTAGGTTTCGTACAAATTGCTTGGCATTAGTTGATTTGCGTTTTGCACCTTTTCTTGCAGCCTTAGATGTTGATTGTACATCTTTAGGTTTATTTGAATCAAGACGCTTTTCCTCCAAATTCTTTGCGGAACCGGTAAAGATTGCAAAGGATGGCTGCTTTCACTCACTTGACGCTCTTTCTTTAGTTGACTGCTTACTCAGTTGGTTAGCGTCAGTTACCAAAACCTCCCTTAATGTGTTAGTGCTTACAAAGTCATTTGTGAATGAAACATGACTCACCACAATAGCTGGAACATTTATAGTGGGAGTTTCGATTTGCTTCTTCCCAGAAACAGCAGGACCTACAGCTCTATCAGGATTTGGCACATTTGATATTTCACTCATAGCGTTACATGATGCAGTTTGTGATCCAGTAATTTTTGCAGAAGTTAGAGACCGAGAGGTAAGTTGAGTGGAATGTATTCCAAGCTGCCCACTTTCCTTATTGTCTTTATGCCTCAGCCATTTCATGCATTCTAGAACAGCATTCATAAGGGTATGCGCACTTGATGCTAGATCACCTAGCCGGTAATGCCATTGCGATGAGATTTCAGCTTCTCTTTCGGTTCGAGACTGTAAGGTATTGTTGTTTTGTTCAAGTTTTTCCAATTTTTGCAGGATAGTAGACAGTTGTGTACCTTGTTCTTTTATAGAATCATTTAAAGACTCATACAGTTTCGTAAAAGGGATTAGTGCTAGAGAAGTTGCTGCCAGCACATTGTTATGTATTTGAATGCCTGCAGCCACTGAGAGACTTGCTTTGTTGTTCCGTTCCACGTCGTGATCATATGTTTGAGCAGGGTCAATACTTGGTTGTGTTATGTTAGAACTCATACTAGTGTCCAAGTGCGACTGAGAAACACTTTTTGTTGCCAAACCTATAGACTGAGCTTCTAGTAAGGTAACATCATTGCTCAATGCAGCTTGATTTTTTAAAATCAATCCCTTCGCCAGAGGTGTACTTGTCTGGGTCTGAGTCTTTGTTCGCAAATGTAGGATTGATTGCTGCAACTTTGGCAGCTCCTCGTCGTCCATTGTAGGTTTCGACTGTGACTGAGATTGTGTCTCTAAGTTCGAACTAAAGCTATTTATTAGCTTGTCTTTTATTTCTTGGTAATCAGCTGTCAAACGTTCCGCTAAACGTGCTTCGCGAGCTACTAAGTCATGCCCTGATAGTTTATTCAAGTTTACTGGAGCTGTTTGACAATCTACTGCTAATCGTTTCTGTGCAGGAATGACATTCACAAGTTGCGAAGCAGTACTTGTTGGCTGGCATATCTGACAATTACAATGTTGACGGGCTTCAGTCAGCATAGCATTTTTGTGCACCAGAATGTGTTTCTTTTTGTTTTGCAAATCTCTTTTAGCTTCCATTGTTTCATCGGAATGCTTTTTTGAAAACTCTTCTCCTTTGGTTTCAGTCTTTTTCAAACTTAGCAGCGTTAAAGGCTTTTTGCTTGTCCTTTCATTTTGCAAAACATGCAATTTCGGAGCGTAAATTACTTCATTTTGAAGAACAGTGTTTCCGCATAGATTCTCGTGCGGACCTTGCAATGACATACATTCGTCTTCTACTAGAAGTGAAGGATTAAGTGGGGGGTTAAACACGAACGTGTTCACCCCCCACTTAATCCACCGATTGGTGGATACATGAATTTGGAGAAGCTCGTGGTCTGTTACATCAAAGGGTGATAAAAATGAAGCCATATTTATTTCTATAGCTTTGTCCCCCATAGCCTCTTTTTGGCTCTAAAACGCATGTGAAATTGACAGCCTTATCAACAGGGTTGCTTTCTACAGTGTTTCCATTTGAAGTCACTGCTGCTAATGTTTTCTCATTTGCCGCTCGTAAGTTGGCTTTATAGCATGCAACTGGAGCAGCATCTATTAATGTAGCACCTTCTGTTGTTGCCACACAGCCATTGTTAATTTCTTCTACTACCAACTCAACTTGTGGCAGTGTTGATATATTTTGAGCACATTTCCATGCCGCCACCTGAATTCCATTACCGCTAACAATCATTTTTGCTAGGGATTTTAGCGAGGGAACACCCTCGGTTGAGGTCAGTTTCAAATCATCCGAAGGCAAATGCAAATGTTTATTCATCACCTTTCCGCTTACCTTGCGGCTAGTAACCGCGGCACTTTCATTGCTGCCTTCCATCATTCTGTCATTAGTCACGCGTCTTTCTTGCAGCGTGCGTTGACGAGTGAAAGGGCCAACCATACTCCAGACGCCTGGACGGTCTGGGAGCAGACTGGGGCAGACTGGGACTCTCCTCGGGACTCCGCGCCCGCCAACACCTTTTAAGGTGGAGTCTAGGAGCCTCAGTCAAATGTTTAAAGGGGCCAGCACACAAAACAAACGCAGGTCGTTGCTGCAGCTCCTCTCTTGCAAAAGGACTGGGGCAGACTGGGACTCTCCTCGGGACTCCGCGCGGCGATCCGCGCCCTCCAACACCTTTTAAGGTGGAGTCTAGGAGCCTCAGTCAAATGTTTAAAGGGGCCAGCACACAAAACAAACGCAGGTCGTTGCTGCAGCTCCTCTCTTGCAAAAGGACTGGGGCAGACTGGGACTCTCCTCGGGACTCACAAACAATCACATCACAATACACTTCATTAGATGATTAAGACACACATAGGTCCACACATACATATGGGTTCAACCAAGCCGGTATGCTTCAAGATGTTACGGGGCATCTCCCTATTCCAGTAGTTTTTCCAAAAAATCTATCACACACACATAGGTCCACACATACATATGGGTTCAACCAATACTGTAGCCGGTATGCTTCAAGATGTTACGGGGCATCTCCCTATTCCAGTAGTTTTTCCAAAAAATCTATCGCTGCACAAGTTAACATCGCATTGTTTCCAGTTAGCATCCTCCACCACCACTCATCCATATTAATGTTAGGTGATACAAATCTGCCCAAAAAGCAAATTCGTTGATTGGTTATTGTGGGACATTCCATGATTAGATGTTTTAATGATTCTATTTCCATTGTACAGAATCGACATAGATTGTCAACGATCTTCGGATCTTTTCTTCTCCACAAAACTTCTTTGGTTTTATATACATTCAAACGCAGCCTCAGAAACTTGTTCCAATGCCATCTGGAAGGAAATCTTGATAGATATCTTGGAACTTTGTCTAGGCAGTTACAAGACATACCTAAGTTCAGGGATGAAGACATTGACAATCGGTGTTCTTCGTTTAAGATCCAGTTCCATTGCCGTAACTTTTTTTTTGCGAGTTGTGGCATTGTTATTACCATTTGCCATGGGATGTCAGCTATTTTCAAGATATTCCTGATTTTATTTGCCCAGGCCAAGAGAATTCCTCCATGTGGATTTTTAGTCGTTGATTCAAATATTTTGTACGCTGGAGCAATTTTTGATAGCTGCATCTTTTGTAAAGTTGCAATTGATTTCCATTGAATTGTTCCATGAAATGGTTCCAGGCCCAGTTCATATCTTATTGCAACAATCGGGGTACTGCTTGGAAGTCGCAATACTTTCTTCCAAAATTTGCCTTCCAAGATGGCCCAAATTCGATGGTCAATGTTCCAACCAGCTTCCGCCCCATACGTTATTATGGGGATTACTTTTTGTATATAGAAGGTCCGTAGTGGTTGGAGGGTAAATTTACCATATTCAAAATGTAGCTTTTGGCCTTGTATTGTCAATATGGACATGCGATGTTTCAATTCTGCTACCCATACAGATTCACAGATCGAGCTGTTTATTTGCACGCCTAAATATCGGATTGATGATACTTTCTCAATTGTCTCACCTGCTACAGACCACTTAAACTGGTTGACTTTCTTTTTTGCTCCTGATGTTATTGCCATGATTTTTGATTTCTTCGTATTAATTGCAAGCTCATTCTCTTGAAAATATGCAACTAAATTGTTCAAGTGTCGTTGCAGACCAATTTGAGTCAGGTCGAACAACACTATATCATCAGCGTAATATGCCCAACTGATCTCCTGACCATTCACTTTGGGTGGAAATCGATGAGTATTTTCCAGATTACCTGAAATATCTGAAATGAATAGTTTGAACAATAGGGCAGCTAATGGGCACCCCTGTTTAACGCCCTTAGAGGTTTTTATTTCATGAGTCAGATTTCCTGTAGCATCCAAGCGAACTCTTGTAGTGGTATCATTATGTAACGCGATCAATGGTTGAAGCAAGGCTGGCGGGCAAGACCATGATTGTAGTTTCATCCATAATTTATCACGGTTTATAGTGTCAAAAGCTTGACGCGTGTCTATAAAAGCTATAAACAAGTTCTTTTTATTTTTCAATGCATCAAGCTTTAATAGGCTTAGTATCAACAAGTTCACCTCCGTTCCTGTATCTTTAGTAAAACCGGACAAAATTACAAAATATCAACAACACACAAAAATATGATTATATGGTGGACAAAAGTACAAGAGTTTATGGTACTGGCAGATGTTTCTGAAGATTTTCTCATGCATAATCCAAATAAAGCAAAGACAAAAATATGGGACTGGATTAATACCAGAAGTGACTGCTTAAAGCGCAGAAATTTGTAGGAGTACATTGCCTTAATTAAAAAGCCTCAAGTCCCTGAGTCTTATTTAATTACATTTCCGGCTTCAAAGTATATTGATTAGATTCCGGCTAAATTTATGGCACACAAAAGAAGTACTTACAAAGTGGCCAAAAATTCCAAGAGCTGCTAATATTTGTCTATTCTGCTTAAACTCTGTCCAGCCAGAAAATCTAAAACACTTTATCATTGCTTGTCCTGCTCTTTTGGAAGCTAAGAAAGGATATTTTAAACACTTTTTCAGTGAATATCGACTTATTACACCAGAATTCTTGTGGTATGCTTTAGATAATGGTGAAAGAACATCAATAAGACTACCATTGGTGAATGCATTACTATCCCTCAATTTGACTTAAAAGTCTATATTCTTGTCATGTAATCCTGCAAAGTAGATTGTCATCAATTGTTGAGATATGGAGATATGTTTAGAGCTAGAAGAAAGTTCAAACATGCAATCGTAACAATGAATATTTAATCTGCTTGTACAATATTTTTAATATAATTTTTATATAATGAAGATGCCAAAGCGCATAGCGCTGGAAGTCTTGATTCTATTAAAGACACGGAGGCGAGTGTTGGGGAGAATTCTCATTTCATGGCTAATTTCCCTTACCGAGTGAGTCCCTCAGTAGCTTTGCTGGATCTCCGGAGTTATTTCTTTTCCAGGGTTGTCGTTCAGACTTCCCACCGACTCCATTTCTGAGGCTGACTACTGTCCCCCAGAAAAGGGTAAAGTTACCATTAACTTTGCTTAGTCAAATTAACCACAGATCCAGTACACCCCATCTTACATGGAGTACTGGAAGGGTTAACTCTTAGCCCTTTTTTATCTGTACCTCCTAGAGCATTGTTTTCTTTTTAACATTTAGACATGGCTGGTGGCAGTGGTATCTACCCTAATTTCCTACTGCGGTTATCTTATATAACTGTGGTAATATTGTAGGCTATTGTGTTAGCCTCGAACTTAAACCCGCTTGACCAAATACTTTTTCTTTTGGCTCCGGTGCGGTTTATTCGCCATTTCTTTTTGTTAAAATCCATCTTGTGTTTTACTTTGCATGGCAAACCAGGTTTGCCTTCTTTGTTCACTGTCTTTTGGCGGGCTTCTACCTAGAAGCCCTCCAAAAGGCGCCTGGGTGTCTAGGTGGGCTGAATGTGAGGGAGGGGTGTAGTCACCCCCTGCACAGGGTATCCTAGGAAACCTAAGTCATACTTTTTCATGATTGGCTGAGGTGGTTGTCCGGGCTGGACAACCCCCCTGCTGTGTGATTGACAGCCAGGCTGTGTTAATAGGGGATTTTCGCATAAAAGGCAAGTCTCTTGGGCTGGAAGTCAGAGAGTCCCCACTGGAACTACAAGGAACCGAAGAGAAGCGGAGGAGAGGTTGACTGCTTCAACTATCCCGTACCGGTGAAGCCCTGCTGCAGTCCTGAGCTATCTACCCTTCAACGACTAAGAGGAGATCCAGTCCGGAGTCTTCTTCCCTTGAACCTGGTGGGGATAACCAGGTCGCCTTCATGGTCGAAATCGCTGCACACTGCTGTAGTGGTCCAGATAGCCACCAGAAGAGCCTCTCCTGTTTTTTTAAGGAGCGCACCTTTTAGTCATCGTCGCTGCTGCCGGCCTCATCCCTGTGTGGTGTAGACACCCTTCATCGTCCTTCTTTGTGCCGAAGCCAGGAATCGTGGGTCTATAGGAAACTACCAGGAACAACTGCCATGGCACCAGCTTCTTCTTTGAAAAGGTACTGTATCCTGCTTGAGGAATTGTGGGTGAAATCCCTATTTCTCGCTTATAAGGCTTGCCTTTATTTTTCCCGCCTTCTTATAACTTTTGCTTCCGAACATTTGCAATATCTAAAGTACTCTGGGCAACTTTGAATCGCGAACTATCCGACGTGTTATCCTCGACACAGGAACCCGGTTCCACTTGACACTGGCTCCGGCCCCTTGACTCTTGCATTTCTGTCCATGAGTGTTCTTCGATTCTGTTTGCCTACCTAACATATTGCCTATGATTTTTGCCCCCAACTCTCTCTGGGTATCTCAAGTGCTAAGTGTGTTTTTGTCCCGGTAGCATTTCTTGCCGCAGATACGAGTTTATTTAGTAGACCGAACTGTCAAAAAGTGATCGCAATCGTATTCACGATAACGTGTATTGTTTCGTAACACCGGTTCTCTCAAACACAGGGTACTTATCTTGATTTATACCGTACAAAGTGAATTGGTCAGTTGTAGTATATTTAACGTGTGGTTTTAAATTTAGTAGAAGTGTTGTGTTAATAACAAATGGTTTAAAAATAAATGTACTTATATTTTTTGCCTGAAACCTTGAGTCAGTGTTTGCTTGAGTCACAGTAATTGTGGTCCCTTTGTGTAATCTCTGCTTCTGCTCATATACTCTTGAGATAAGCCTGGCTGCTCCGCTACTGCTACCACTTTAACATAGTAGTACAGGCTTGTACCAAAGGTAAAACTTGTATTGCCACCTGTAGTCTCAATTGTGTGTAGTGGTCCCTAAGGGCACTGCACAGGATTCTGCCTAACAGTGACATTATCCTAATTCTTCTTTAATCCTGCTTAACAACAGCTTTTTAAATCTTCATATATCTTATGATATATAGTTTCCTTTTTTTTTTCAAAATGTGTCCAACCGGCCCAGAAAATAAAGAAACAACAAAATAAACTTAAACGAAACAGAAGTGTATCAACTACATTTCCCATGAGTCTCTGGCTCTCTGGTAGTCCTAGCCTCGCTCCTGTCCTCCAATGAGGTGTCCTCCTCTGGTATAAGTGTCCCTCTGACTAGGTGCCTTCCTTTTCTTTTGCCTGTCTTCGACTCTCTTAACCTTAACAGTCTAGTAACAGTCTCATAATTGAACTTGCTGTCTTCTCTATGCTGTACGATTCTAAGATCCTCCCTGCTGATCTGCTAGCTGGTTATTCTCGAGGATTCTTCTGGTCCTCCCCTATATGAAAAGAGATCACACGTGTAAAAGGGTGGGAATTTGCTGCAAATCACATGATAGTTATACATTGAACACCAATGATTTCTGATATAATGGTTAAATAGCTAAATTCCTGTGCAGGTCTCTCCTGTTAAATTGAGTACATTAATGTATACGATCGAATTCCTCTCGGGAGGGATAATTCTCGCCTCTGTGTCTTTAATAGAATCAAGACTTACTGCGGTATGGACTTTGGCAATCTTCATTCTATGACCATACCGGAGGCGAGCATTATGCTTGTTCAAAGCTTTGTATTATTGCTGCTGCAATGTTCGGTACTGGTTTGAAATAGTAAGTTCTGAAAACTGAATCACTGGACTAGTCGGCTGCCTTCATGATCTCCTGCAGCGGAACTGCTGCTGCAAAAGCTCCGGAAACCATGGCTCCTCTGGTCGAGTGAGCTCCGAATACAGAAATATCTATGCCTGCCATGTCCATTACTTCTTTCACCCATCTTGCGATAGTAGCTGGGGCGACTGCCTTATATGGCTTACTGCACGCTATTAGGAGCGGAGTTACATTTCTAGGTCTTACATCTGCTGTCGATGCCTCATATGCTTTTATGCATTGCGCTACGCAGAGCTTGCTATTGTCGGGAAAGTATGGATAGGTAATAATCCTGGAGTTAGTTTTTGTATGCTGCGCTAAGTTAAACGCCACTCCCTCCGGATAGAAAATCTTCCTGTCTATCTCCAGAGCTTTTACATCTAACACCCTTCTACAAGAAACTAGGCATAGCAGTGTAGCCAGCTTTCCTGAAAGCTGTCTCTTTGATAAAAGGTCATTTCTCAGCCATTCCTCGAATAGATGGAGTATCTTATTAACATCCCAGAGGGATGAGTATCTCGGCCCTGGGGGCTTGCTTACTTTTACTCCTTTTAGGAGTCTAGTGACTGCTGGGTGCTCTCCCACTGGGACACTGTCTACTAAATCGTGTCCTGCTGAAATGGCTGAACTGTGAACTCCTACGGTTCCGAAGGCTTTCCCTCCGGAGGTCAGTGATGCTAAAAAAGTTTACCACCTGTAATATAGGGGCTGAAATGGGAGAAACACTCCTCCCCCTGCACCAGGAAGCCCAGGTCTGCCATGCGGAATTATAACTCTGTATTGTTGACAGGGCCCATGACACCTTGATAAGCTCTGTAGCTTCCTCTGAAAGTCCTGGCAAGCACCATCTGCGCCTGAAACTCTGCAGGCTAAGAGGGTCAAGGTCTGATCCTGAATCAGAGGGTGTGGAGCTCCTGCTGGATCTAAGAGGAGATCCTATCTGTGAGAAATCCTCTGGGGGAAATCCGTGGAAAGTTCCATCAGAACTGGAAACCAGGCTTGCGATCTCCATTCTGGCGTCACTATGACGATCTCCGCTTTGTCCCTGCGCACTTTTGCTAGTGCCCTCACCAGCATCGCAAAGGGGGGAAAGGCGTAATGTGTGTGACCACCCCAGTAGTGCAGGAAGGCATCCGTGCCTAGCGCTCCTGTGTCCAGCCTCCAGCTGAGGTATCGGTGGAGTTGTGAATTCAGCCTCGAGGCAAAGAGATATGTATGTAGAGGTCCCCATCTCTGCTGTAGTTTGTCGAAGGCTGACTTGTGTAGACTCCAGTCACTGGAATCTACCAAGTATCGGGAGTTCCAGTCTGCTACTGTATTCCTCACTCCCGGAAGGTATTCGGCCTTGACTTCTATTTCTCTCTCTAGACAGGAGTGCCAAAAGTCCTTGGCTAGCTCCGCTAGCATCTTGGATCTCGTGCCTCCCAGCTTGTTGACATACCTGACAGCTGATATGTTGTCCATACGCAAGAGGATGCAGCATCTCACTCTGTCCTTTGTAAAGGCTCTGACTTCAAAGGAGCCTACTAGGAGCTCTAGGCAGTTGATGTGCAGGGCTAGTTCTTCCTGCGACCATTTTCCTCCTGTCTCTGTGTGACCGCACCTTGCTCCCCCTCCTGATCTGCTGGCGTCCGACTCTATGGTGAGCTCTGGAGGGTCTCCAAATATGGCGCGACCGTTCCAAGCTTCCATATTGTGCAGCCACCATCTGAGCTCTGTTTTGCTGTCCTCGTCCAACGGCACTAACCAATGGTATCTCCAGTCCTTCTGTAAGTACCTGATCTTGAGCCTCTGGAGGGCTCGGTAATGTAAAGGACCCAGGAAGATCGCTTGTATGGAGGCTGCGAGGAGTCCAACTATCCTGGCTAGATTCCGAAGCGATATAACCGGCTTCCTCAGAGCTGTCCTCAGGTCCTTCTTTATTGCTCTTATTTTGGCCGTCAGGAGTTCTAACGTGGCTTTCCTGGTGTCTATAGTGAAGCCTAGAAATTCTATCCTTTTGGATGGAATCAGGACTGATTTCTCGGTGCTGATGAGAAAACCTAGCCTCGATATGAGTGAAGCTGCCCATTGAACTTGACTCTGTAATCTCTCCTTGTCCTCTGCCATGAAAAGGATGTCATCTAGGTAGATGATCATCCGGATTCCCTGGCTTCTGAGCCCTGTCGCTAGAGGCCTCAGAAGCTTGGTAAAGGCCCAGGGTGCTGAGGCGAGGCCGAAAGGAAGGGTTTTGAATTGCCAAATTTCTTTCTCCCACTTGAACTGCAAATAGGGTCGGAACTGGGGTGCTATGGGTATTGTGAGGTAAGCGTCCTTTAGATCTAGGCGCGCTAGCCAATCGTTTTTCCTGAGGAGGTCTGAGAGCAGATGGATTCCTTCCCTCTTGAAGTGTCTGTATATCAACCAGCTGTTCAGCTCTTTCAGGTTGATAACTGGACGTACCTTGTCTTTTCGATGAACTAGAAACATGTTGCTGAGGAAGCCTGTACAGTGGGGATGAGCTCTCTCTATGGCCTGCTTGCGCACTGACTCCTGAAGCTCTGCATCTAGAAGATTCCTTTCTGCTAAAGGGATATGCATGCGCTGTGGGGCGGCTAGCTTCTCTGGCTCTGCAATAAAATCTAGGTGGAAACCCTGCGTGGTCTGCAGCACCCAAGCGTCTGATGAAAGCTCGCGCCAATTGTGCGTGATAAGCAGGGTCCTCCCGCCTACTGTGGGGTAAAGCACTCTCTCTCTCACCTGTGGGGTTATTCTGCCTGTAGTAACCTCTGCCTCGGCGTCTCCTGAATCTTCTACTTCTATTGGTAAAGAAGGCGTCCTGCTGTCGGGATTCCCAGTATTGGGCTCTCGGCCCTGAGTTCTCCTGTTGGAATTGTATCGGCCGGTCGATCGACCACTATAACGGCCGGCCCCTGCAAAAACCCGACTTCGGAATACTTTCCTTATGGAGGACTGGGCTAGCTTGAGTGCTGTGTAAGTTCCTATGAACGCATTCATCTCTTTGACGAATGTGTCGCCAAATAATAGACCGAGCGCCCCTTCGCCCGCTTCCTAAGATGCTAGGCCTCCCAGTTTACAGTCGATTTTCAATAGCATTGATCTCCTTCTCTCTGCAGAGATCGCGCTGTTTGCGTTCCCGAGTAAACTTACGGCCCGTTGGGCCCATCCTGAGAAAATGGAGGGGTCCACTGGCTCTCCTGTGTCTTTGGACCTCTCTGCCAGGTCCATAATCTTAGCAATGGGTCCCGTAAGATCAAGGATCTTGTCTTGACAAGAGTTCCACGGTCTATCCATGCCGCTCCGAGTATCCTTATTGGCTTTCGCCACGAAAGTGAGCATCTTTGGATCCATTTCTGGGGTCTCGGATACATTGCCTGAGAGTTCAGTTCTTGGGCACTCTGCTCTAAGGCGAAATCTGGTCTCCTTCTCCAGAGGTTTTCTGATCCTCTGTGACATATAGATAGCCACTCTGGGAGATGGGGTCCACTCTGTGGATCTGGGGCGTCTAATTGCCTCAGGTTCAAACATGTCTGAAGTGTCCTCATCAGGGGTACTCTCCACTAAACTGGCTTTACTCACTGGCTCTCTATTCCTCTTTGGTGAGGCTGTTGGCGTCCTCCTGTCCTTCTTCCTGGTCATATTCCTCCGAATAAGAGAGAGCGTCCCCTATATTATCAGCCCCTGGGGTAGGGGGTAAGAGGCTGGGCACAGCTTATGTCTTTAATAAAAAGGCGTCTTTAACAGTGGTCGAGGTGAGCGGGAGCGGTGCTCCTCTACTTTTTTAAATTCAGCTTTACAGCTCCTATACTTCTATTTTAAAAAGAAACCGTTCCGGAATGGTTTCATTTTAAAATAAAAGTGTAGGAAGACGTTGAAACTGCACTAAATGTTCCCTTAAAAAGCAGGTGCAAGAGTTTGGGGGTTTGTATTGTGTGTGGGAGGGGGCGTGGTGATGGGGTTTGTGGGGAGTGGGTGCCGGCCAGCAGGGAACATAGTTCCACCACTTCTTTTTGTACACTTCGACCACTGGTCTTTAAGTCTCTTGAACGTATCAGCCGCCTCCTGGGGCCTTTCATTCTTCCCCATTTCTGAGCCCGGGAGGGGTAGAAGAGTGTTTCCTCTTCCGGGCGACCTTCACACCCTGGAGTTATTTTCTAGCGGCTGTCTAGTGGAGGTCCCCTCACCTGGATCATCTTGCGTGCCAGCTCTGGTGCCCAATATCTCCTCCAGGACCTGCAATCTGTCCTGAATAGGCTGCACTCCCTGGGCCACTGCCCTTACTAGAGAGTCTCCCAGAACTTTCTTAAAGCTCTGTGAGAGATCTACCTCCTCTTCCGGGAACTCTGGTTCCTGGTCGCTATGATCATACCAGTACTCCTCTGGTCTGTCAGAGGCCATCGCTGTGAGGTATGATAGGGAAGTGCAGCTGCAGGCTTAGTGCTAAATTGGCCTGTCTGCGCCGCAGATTGGCCAAGCATTTTCAGTAATATACATATATATATATAATTTTTTTTTTAAACCCTAATTTGGGCTCTGCCTCTGTATGTTCATGAAAACACTTTGAAATTGAGAGGAAAATGTTCTTTTTTTCCGTGTAGAATGCTCAAAACTGCTCCGGTGCGGCAAGATGCTTCTTTTTCGATCTGAGTGGAACGTTATCCAAGCGGAGCCTACCTCCATGCGCGGGCTTCCCTTTGCGCGCGAAGACGTTCCTGACTGGCCAAACAACCTCTTCCAGCCGCAGTAACGTCCACGCTCCTACTTCAATGTTTACGGCCCCAGTGCAAGCGAGATCGCCTGCGGGCCGACTGTAAGGAAATAAAAAACTTGAATTGCCAAACGCGTTTGGATGAAGAGTTTTTACCTGATTTAAATATATATAAGTGAAATATAATTCAAATAAATATTCAGCTTACGCTGGTTGTTATTTAAGTCATAATCTATTTGCCTTGTGCTTCGCTGCCGTTACGCTGCGCATTATTGAATCTTTTTACATATTGTCAGTCAATAATTATTAATGAAAGCAAATGGGTACTTAGCTATCGAAAGCAGCAAAAAAGAAGAGGAAGGCACCGAGTCAGAGGGACACTTATACTAGAGGAGGACACCTCATTGGAGGACAGGAGCGAGGCTAGGACTACCAGAGAGTCAGAGACTCATGGGAAATGTAGTTGATACACTTCTGTTTCGTTCAAGTTTATTTTGTTGTTTCTTTATTTTCTGTGCCGGTTGGGCACATTTTGAAGAAAAAAAAAAGGAAACTATATATCATAAGAAATATGAAGATTTAAAAAGTTGTTGTTAAGCAGGTTTAAAGAACAATAAGGATAATGCTCGTCTCTGGTCTTGTCATAGAATTGTGTATTTTATATTACACAACTAAATCAATAAAAAAAGAACATCAGGACCCGATTCACGCGACATGTGTACAAACAGTGGGAGACTTGCGACTTGTGAAGAGCTGCAGCGCCTCGTCGCAGAGTCTGACACACGGGGATCGGCATACGTGGCTTGTTCAAAGTCATGGGGGGCACACAAACGCTTGGGCTTACCTCGGCAACCTCTCCATTTACTTCTTCATTTACTGCTTCATTCGCCGCCTTTCTTTCAGGCCGCTTGATCTGAGGTAGTAATCCTCGTCGGGCTAGGAGCCACTTTTGCAATGATGGTGCAGGGTTGTGCTGCAGGTCTCTCACTGTCACCCTCTTGGGAAGGCATAGGCCCTTTACCATCGCTGGCATCACTGTGCTTGTTCCACCCTGGTCAGCCCAGGGAAACACAGTAAAAACTCACTGATGCTCTGCGTCGTGGAGTGAGTTTTTAAAGTTTGTCCCCAGGGACGTAATTTCACCAAAATGCCAGGGGTAGCGGACGTGACATCACATGACCCCCTGATGATATCACAGGAAGTGATGTCATTTGACCCCACCCAGAAGTGATATCGCGGGAAGCGATGGAACACGACCTTTCACCCGTTGACAAAACAGGAAGTGGCATCACATAGCATTGTACACTACGAAAAATATGGTTACGATATCACTATAATGTGATGTACATTTCATACAAGAATGGAACGCCATATGCATCGTTAAGATCAGTGTGTATAGGCCCATATTACCAAATTACTGTGAATGCAAGCAGACGTCCATGGCCAAATGATAATGATGTGTTATTAGATGGCACTTACGCTTAAGTGCTTTATATAGAAAAAATATACACCCAATATCACCCAACCTGTGTTGTTACTCATTTATCGACCTCAGAAGGATGAAAGTTGAGGCGTTTAAGAACAGACTAAATACTCAACCCCTTGAAGTGTACCTGAAATAAACCTTTAATGAGTGTATTGTATTGTTTATTTGATAATGCGCACAAAACCCAGGGGTAGCCGGGCGCAGCAGTCATAAGAATACTTGAACTTAGGTTGCATACATGGAGTACATACAGGGAATGCAGTACATGAAGAAATTACAGAGCCGGTATACAGAATGCATTAGGTACAGGATAAGTGAAGTACAGGTTACTAGTTTAGTATAGTCTAATGTCAGGTAACAGAGGTAGCAGTCGGTTAAAAATTCTAATAGGTCCTGGCCTAGCGCAGTTGTAGGTCGTCATTGGTCCAAAGCCAACTTTTCACTTTGCATCTAAATCTGGTGTAGGGTAGGTTGGCTCTCAGTGCGGTGGGCAGTGCATTCCAGGCGTGAGCTGCTCTAACCGGGAAGCTTGCCCCACCCGCTTTGGATAGTCTGAATCTGGGTGTTTCAAGCAGAAAGTGGTTAGAAGCTCTAGTGTGTTGAGTGGAGGATTTTCTTGTCAGTCTGGCCGAGATATATGGGGGCGCATTGTTATTCAGGCCTTTGTGGGTGAGGGATAGTGTCTTAAGAAGAACTCTATCACTGATTTTTAACCAGTGCTGGCCTTTTCTGATGTTAGAGATGTGGGCTCTACGGGGTATGTCCAGAGCTGCTCTAAGAGCGTTGTTCTGAAGTATTTGCATTTTGTTTATGACAGTTTTGCTAGCACCTGCATAGAGGGCGTTACAATAGTCCAGTTTCGACATTACTAAGGCATTGGCTAGGGTGATGCAATTAGATTTGGAAAGGTAGGGTCTGCAGGCCCACGATTAATTTGCAGGTGTAAGCTGTGGAGGATGCTAAGGAATTAACTTGTTTTTTAAGAGATAGCGTGGAGTCGAGGTAGAAACCTAGTGTTTTTACCTCCGTTGCCACTTTGATTATGTTGCCATCAATGTTGAAGGCACGGTAGTTTGGGCTAAGTTTTCTGAGGTTGGAGTCGGAACCCAGGATCAGTATCTCAGTTTTGTCATCATTCAGGCAGAGGCCGTGGGAGGCCATCCATGCCTGAATGATGAGGTAGATCTTGTTTACTAGAGCTGTGTCTTCGACAAAGTTGCCAGATAGTGGTATGAGGATCTGCGTATCGTCCGCATAGTTGGTATAAGTTACCCCTAGTCTGTCCAATTTGTCAAAGAGTGGCTTAGTGAAGATATTGTACATGGTAGTTGAGACACATGAACCTTGTGGGACGCCACAGGTGATATGTATTGGGTCAGCTGAGGCTAAAGGGGAGAACACTCTCATCGTACGGTTGGCTAGGAAGGATTGTACCCAGGCTATAGCTTCACTTGAGAAATAGGCGGCAGACGCTAGGTGGTTGCATAACACTGCGTGGTCCACCAGGTCAAAGGCCGCTGATAAATCAAGGAGGAGGAGCATAGCTGTTTTACCTTTATCCTTCAGCTCGTCGATTTGTGTTTTGAGATCGATAAGGGCTGTTTCAGTGCCATGTAATGGTCTGAAACCAGATTGGCGAGATCCTAGTAGTTGGTTCGTCTCCAGATAGTTTTGGATCTGGAGGTAGGCTACTCTATCGATGATTTTGAGGAGGAATGGGACTGTGGTGATTGGCCTATAGTTGGTAGGGATGGCTGGGTCGAGGGTCTGTTTTTTAATGAGGGGTACTACCCAGGATTGTTTAAGGTTAGATGGTACAGTGCTAGATTTAAATGAAGCATTAATTAGTTTAGAGATGAAGGGTGCTACATCTCGTGCTGCGTCCTTAATGACTTGAGCAGGGCAGTTGTCACCTTGGCAGTTAGAAGGCTTTAGTGATAGGATCACCTTTTCAGTTTCTAGGATGGATATGTTAGTAAAACTGAAAGGTTGGCAATTGTGTTGGGTGGCTGTTCTGTGTGAATTAGTCGAGTGGATGGTGTGGGCTCTAGTAGGGCTCAAGGATGCTTTCTTCTTTGCAATTTTAGTTAGCAAGGTTGCAATTTTGTTAGCTAGGGCATTTTGGATGCTAGTGCACCACTGTTTATCTTTGGGGACGTTGTCTACGGGAGCAATAGGGTTTTCCATTTCCCGGAGGATGGAGAAGAGTTCTTTAGAGTTAGAATTAGCCTTGCTAATTCTCTCATTGAATGTGTCTTTTTTGGTTTGGATTATTTCCTTCTTATATTTATTGGCAAAGTTGTTAAGGATGGTTTTGTTCTCCGCCGAGTGTGTATGCCTCCAGATAGCTTGGAGTTTGCGCTTTTGGATTCGTAGTTCTTTGAGGTGAGGGGTGAACCATGAGTTGAGATGAGATTCTCGTTTGCTTTTACGAAGTTTGATGGGGGCTATTATGTCCAGAGCATTGGACATGGCATTGTTGAATGTCTCAACTAGTATGTTAGGGTCCTGGTTAATATTGCTAACAGCAAGGGCTGGTAGGAGGAGAGGGAGCAATTTTTCCGAAGTAATGTCTTTTTTTACTTCTGGTTGGCATGGCTGGTACTATTTCCTGGTTAATTGGTTTAGGCGGTTCTATAGTTAATGAGAAACTGATGAGGTGGTGACCCGTCCATGTTTGTGGCAGGATTTTAGAGATAGTAGTGTTACAGTTTCGGTTGGCTATCCAATCTAATGTCCGTCCTTTTATGTGCGTGGGGGCGAAAATGTTCTGGGTCAGGCCATGATCAACTAGAATAGATTGGATGGAGTGGGCTTGTTTGTCCTCATTATCATTAAAACCCAAGTTGAAGTCGCCTAATAATAGGATCTGGGTAGTGTCTTTGATGTTGTTAGTAAGGAGGCTAGATAAATCTTCCTCAAAGTTGCCTGGTGGTCTATACACCAGGAGGACAGTTACTGTGCTATTGTTAGAGATAGGTATTTTGGCTGAGAGGAGTTCGCATGATGTTATTTCCAGGTGAGGGGTGAGTCTTACATCTAGCTTGGTTTTGGCGATGATGGCTAGGCCACCTCCCCGAGAGTTGGGGCGATCAACTCTTAGTATGTTGTAATTATCAGGTACGGCAATCATGAGTGCAGGACCTGCGGCGTCATGGAGCCAGGTCTCAGTGATTGCGAGTAAATCTAAGTTGTCCAGGGCAAGTATGTCCGCAATTTCAGTGCTATGTGCTATGAGGGACCTCGCATTGATGAGGGCTCCTGATAGGCTGGGAGTTGTGATTTTATCTTGGATCAGTCTGAGATTGGGAGTGTTAGGCCTCCTCTGATTATAGAGGTCAGTTTGAAGTTTATGGCTTCTTTCTGCCACTAAGGCAGGACGGTTAGGGTCATGTGTAGTAGGGGTTGAGGTCGAGCCTGGTGGTCTAGTTCTTTTGTTTTTGAGGTCATAGAGGCGAGGCAGCCTCGCTCTAAGCCGCGTGTTTCTCTCTTGCAGATTGCAAGGTGTGGAATTGGTGTGGTCCATTGTTATGATGATGGTTAGAAGGGTGCAGAGTAGGGTGCAAAGAGTGAGTATTAGGAGTGTTTTGGTGATGTACATGTTGGGAGGCAGGTAGCCGTGGGGAGTCTAAATTTGACAACTCAATGGTGACTAAAATGCAAGCAGCAAGGTATATCTACCTTAACAGTCCTATCAGTGACTAAATTGCATACATCAGCGGAATCTAGATTTGACAGTCGTATCAGCGACTAATTTGGATATATCAGAGGCATCTAGATATGACAGTTGTATCAGCAACTAATTTGCATATATCAGAGGCATCTAGATATGACAGTCCCATCAGCGGCTAAATTGCATACATCAGGGGGCATCTAGAAATGACAGTCCTATCAGTGACTAAATTGCATATATCAGAGGGCATCTGGAATTTGCCAAACCCAACAGCAATAGAGCTGCAGGCTGCACAGTACGCGACCTTAAGGCACAGCATAATTTGAAATGGTCTGTAAGCGACCTTAAGGCACTACACAATTTGAAATAGTCTGTAAGCGACCTGAAGGCACAATGCAATTTGAAATGGTCTGTAAGCGACCTTAAGGCACTACACAATTTGAAATGGTCTGTAAGCGACCTTAAGGCACAACACAATTTGAAATGGTCTGTAAGCGACCTTAAGGCACAACACAAATTGAAATGGTCTGTAAGCGACCTTAAGGCACAACACAATTTGAAATGGTCTGTAAGCGACCTTAAGGCAGTAATGTGTAGTGTAAGTGTAGTAATTATTGTATAGAATTCCAGAAAGACACATTATTTGGCTTCCTATTCTTTCTTATTTAGGGTCAGTGCTGAAAGTGTTAGACTTGTGGCACTCCTGTTCTTATTTTTCTTCTTTTATTTTTTCAAGGGGCCTGCACAAGAAAGCCAGCCACTCCAGAAGTAAAGAGCCACATGGTGCTGGCCACAGCCCAGGAGCTTGCTGAATAAAAAAAAAAATATTTTTTTTTTCTTTCTCAGTTTTTTAGAGGTTGCAAGGGAGACCTCAGAGGTCGCAAGGGAGACCTCTGGCTCGATCCAGTCTGACGCAGAGGCAGCACGAACACCTGCCTCCCCGTAGGGTCTTGGCGCCTGGACCAAAGTGGAAACACAGGCTCTGCAACCCGCCGGGGAAAGAGGGATAGGGTCCGTAGAATGGATGGGTAGAGGGTTGTAGGATCACTGGGAAAAGGGTTAGGGAGTGGTTATGGATGGGAATGGGGATTTTAGTGAAAGATGCTCCTCAGCTCCTGCCGCCTCCTCCGTTAATAACTCTTGTGTCGAGTTCTCTGCCCACTCACACCATTCACTGCAGTCACACCTTTGCCAGTAGTTGGAAGCCTTTTTGGTGGAGCTTGAAACCACCCCTTAGGAGCTTTTACTTGGAGCTCTAACCACTGGATGTTTTACCAGGATGAGGTTAACATGCAACTTACTGCCTTCCAAATCACCTGTGTGCAGTACTAGGTGAATGCTAACTCGCACAATTCAGTTCACTTGGTATTACATAGCTCCTAGTGTCATTACATAGCACCTTGTATCAAACAATTAACACTCAGTAAGAATCAGAACTGCACTTAGCTGCGGTTCGTAGTCGTGTTCTCCTTAGCACAGCTCAGAGAGTTCCGATAGTTCTGTAGCGGCGAAGTTCCGCTGGAAAACACCAAAAGAACAATGAGCGTGTACTGAGCTAACTCGCTCTATACTAAGTTTCCACCCAAAGACAATGGTATGTGGAACCAGCTGATGTGCGCGGGCCGGGTTGCCTTCACCCGTGGCTCCGCACTCATGCCTCCTGCCCTGCCCCGTTGGAAGGTCGGAGATGGTTCGCTTCGGGTTACTTCACCCGGAACGTAGCTAAGGCGCTCAGCCAGTCGCCCCTAATGTGCACTCTTCATACGGGTTAATGTATCGCCTAAATGCTATGTTTGCATGCAGCGCGACTTCAGCTGCTTCGTTAGTCTTTCTCTCCGTATGCGGATTAATCTAGCACTTATCTGAGAGGTAACGCGGGGCCTGTGAAGGTTTCAGGTGGCCGGATTGCCCCGCGAGCTTGCCCTGGACGGAGCTCCGAGAAACACGTCCGCTCTCCTCTGCAGCCGGAATAGCAAGCGGGGAAATGTGGGCGCGGCTCGCGCATGCGCTGATCGTTGGGCGTGGCTCGCGTGGGAGTCCTTTCTTCCTGGCAGGCTTGTGACGCACAAGGCCTGCTGGGTAATGTAGTTTCTTGGCTGTTCTCATGTCCTGCCTGCTCTGTCTGTGATATAGATGAAAGTTTCTCTTAAAACACTGCATATGGGGCTGCAACAAAGGCTTCACAGGGTTTTGGCAACCGTGGGACACTAGCTTGCCATATGTAATGCTAGCAACTTGCCCAGCCCTGACAGTACTCCCCCCCCCCCGCAGGCCCAGGTTTAGAAGGGTGCATACGATGAAATTGACGGAGGAGCCGAGGAGCATGCAAGTGGGATGCAGGCTCCCAGGATTGTTCTTCTGGGCCATAACCTTTCCAATCTATCAGGTACCAGAGTTTATTGTGCTTAACACATGAGTCCAGTACATATTCGGGGTTGCCTTCAACAATCAGAGGTGTCTTTTTTGGGCTTTAAGGATGAAGGGGCTGCCTTCAGTAGGGATACATGAAATACAGGATGTATGCGCATATGTTTTGGTAGGGCTAAACGTACTGCCACTGGACTCGTTATTTTTTCAATTGGGTATGGGCCTACAAACCTTGGTTGGATGTTTTTTGGGACCTTGGAAGTGCAAGTTTTTCGTGGATAGACAAACTATATCCCCAACCTGGTACGGTGGACTTGGTCTGTGCCTCTTGTCTGCATATTTCTTATAGCTCTGTTTTGCCGAGAACAGGTTGTTTTGTATGACTTGCTAACTACTGATGAGTTTTTTCCTTCGTTCTTCCATAGCTGGTGCCATTGGGGCTAGCTCCGGTACTGGCTGAAATTTTGGATGAAATCCATATGTACCGTAAAAAGGGGTTGCCTTAGTAGAGGTGTGGAACGCATTTGTGTAGGCAAACTCGGCTAGCCAAATCACTTCGGCCCAAGATTTACCCTGGCTGTGTATCATGCATCGCAAATACTGCTCTAGTGTTTGGTTCAGGCGCTCGGTCTGACCATCTGTCTCGGGATGATAGGCTGTAGACAGACGCATTTCAATTCCAACAGCTTTACAGAAGGCATTCCAAAAGTGGGAGGTGAATTGGGGCCCCCTATCTGATATAATCCCTTGAGGTATGCCATGGAGTCGGACAATGTTTCTCAGAAACAGCTCGGCGATGTCGCTAGCAGAAGGCGTGCCTGTGCATGGTATAAAATGTCCCATTTTTGTTAAGAAGTCTATGACCACCAGAATCGACGAGAATCCTAAACTCTCAGGAAGGTCAACAATGAGATCCAATGAAATTGTATGCCAAGGTCTTGGTGGTGTTGGTAAGGGTAGAAGATAAGCCTGCGGGTCATTGATGATCTGTCTTATTACGTAGACAATTCTCACATTGACTTAAGTACTGTCGAACATCTCGGGTCATTTGAGGCCACCAGAAGTGTCTGTGAAGCAGTTCTAAAGTTTAAATTGCTCCAGGATGCCCTACAAAAGGTGAATCGTGACACCACTGAAGAGCCTGTTTCCGTAATCGGGTGGTTGGGAGGTAGAGACAGTCTTTATAGAATGGTAGTCCTTCTTTTACTGTATGGTCTGTGTTTTGTGTTGTCCACTGCGCTAGCTCTTGTGCGGTCATAGCCTCTTGGATGCCTTGGAACATATCTTCCACTACAATGCTCCCGATTATTCGTTCCGGGTCAACAATGGATTTCGGTTCTGTTGGGTTTTCAACCAAAGGTGACGACGAATCCGGATACCTGGACATGATGTCTGCTTTTTTGTTGTCCGCACCGGGTCGATAAGTGACGACCAAATCAAAATCTGCAAAGTACATTGTCCACCTTAATTGCCGCGGACTTAGTGCTCTGGCTGACTTTAGAAATTGCAGATTTCGGTGATCATTGTAGATGGTGACGGTATGCCTAGCTCCCATCAGATAGTGTCGCCATTCACCGAACGCAGCCTTGATTGCCAATAGTTCTCGATCCACAATTGAGTAATTTTGTTCGGCTGGTAGCAAGGTCCTTGAGTAATAAGCCACGGGATGTAGATGCCCGTGATCGTCACGCTGCGACAGAACAGCCCCAATAGCATAACTCGATGCGTCTGTTTTAACGATGAAGGGTTTAGTAGGGTCAGGGTGTAGTAGCACTGGAGCAGTGGTATAAGTCCTTTTTAAGCCCCTGGAAATATTTTTCAGCTGCTGAGTTCCAGTGGAAATCCACTCCTTTTCTTGAGAAGTCGAGTGATGGGATACACTTTTTGAGCAAAACCATCAATAAAACGCCTGTAAAAATTGGCGAATCCCAACACGGTTTGGACTTCCTTGACTGAGCTGGGGGATGGCCACTCTAATATGGCTTGCACCTTTCGCTTGTATATGGTTACTCCTTGAGGGGAAAGAATAAATCCGAGGAATTCCACAGTTGACTTATGGAACTCACATTTCTCAAGCTTTGCATATAGTTGATGTTCTCTTAGTCTTTGCAGAACAGATCGTACATGCTTTCGATGCTCCTCCATGTTTTGAGAATATATCAATATATCGTCGATATATACGACTGCGAAAACATCCAGATACCCTCGCAGGACCTCATCCAGGAAGTGCTGAAACGCCGCTGGGGCGTTGCAAAGTCCAAACGGCATTACTTGGTACTCGTATAGACCAAATTTGGCCCGAAACGCGGTCTTCCACTCGTCTCCTTCCCTTACGCGGACTAGATGGTATGCTCCGCGTAAGTCCAACTGTGGGCCCTCTCACTTGATCCAACAATACTGGTATCAATGGTAACGGGTATCGATTCTTGATAGTTATCCAGTTAATTGCTCTGCAGTCTATACAAGTGCGTGGATCTCCCGTCATTTCAGGGACGAAGAATAGCGGGGAAGAGACCGGTGAAGTCGAATGCCTTATAAATCCGTTTGCCAGGTTGGTATCAATATAACTCTTAAGATGTTCATTTTCTGCCTCCGTGAGTGCATAGATCCTACTACATGGTAGTGCAGCTCCTTCTTCTAAATCAATGCGGCAATCGAAAGATCTGTGTGGCGGTAAAGTTTCTGCCGCGGCTTTACTGAAGACATCCCTGAACTCGACGTACTCTTCGGATAGTGCCAAGTCCGTATTCCCAATGCTCTGAGTGACACATGACTTTAGACAATGTTCTTCGCAATGGCCTGATCAGAATTCAACTAAACCCGAAGTCCAGTCTATCCGGGGATTATGCGTGCGCATCCAAGGTAGGCCTAAGATGAATCCGAAATGCGGGGATGCTATAACATCAAACCGCAAATGTTCTTGATGCTGATCCCCACAAGTCAACCGTAGGTCTTGTGTCTGTTGTGTGATGGGTCCTGAAGACAATGGAGACCAGTCTACTGCCTTTACGTCTTCTTCTGGCCTCTTCTTGACTAGTGGGAGTCGAAGCCTCTGCGCTAGTTGCTTATCAACGAAATTTCCCGTCGCACCCGAGTCGACCATGAGCGTTACTGGAACTTTTGTCCTGCCAACGCAACTGTCCCTTCAACAGTACATGTGTTGCTAGTCCATAAAATGTATTAGCCAAGCTCTTTGGGGTGTCTTCTACTAAGCTCGCCTGGGCCACCCTCACTGGCGAGCGGTGGCGTTTCCCGGTTGGCTCCCTTTTGGTTTTGTAGGACATTCTCTCACGAAGTGCCCTGCTTTGCCACAGTATAAACAGAGCTTATCTCGCCTTCTCTTGTCCTTCTCCTCCTTGGACAGTGGTCCCCGTATCGTTCCAATCTGCATAGGTTCCTCAGAGCCCACACTCCTTTCGGATGGCCTTCCGGGTTTCTGCTGGTCTAAACGTACCAATGGTTTGGCATCCCACCTTCTTCTGTCCTGACGTCGGTCGCTTTGGCGCTGATCCAAACGCAATGCTAAATCGATCATACCAGAGCAATCATTCGGTTGTGGATCTACTTGCGCAATCAACTCTTTTAGGTCTTCCCGCAGGCCTTGATAAAATAGTGCCATTCGTTTATCTTGAGGCCACTCTGTTTCTACCGCCAATCTGTTGAAAGAGGTCACATAAGGGACCAGCTCCTTACTGCCCCGTCGCAGTGTCAACAATTCCCTGTCTTTCTGCAGAGAGGCTGAACGCCGATTGAATATCCGACCAAACTCCTCTAAAAAGTCATCCCAAGAATATAAAAGAGCATCGTCCTTACGAACCAAGGGTGTGGCCCATGAAGCCGCATCCCCACTCAAGTATGACATTACGAAGGCAGTGCGGGCCTGCTCTGTCCGCAACACAGTGGGTTTTGTTAAGAAATGAAGCTGGCATTGCATGATGAATTGGTTATACTTTTGAGGGTCACCATGGTACCGTTCGGGGGCAGCCAATGGAAGTTGGGGTTCACTAGACACTTGTACCTGGACAGGCGTCGGAGGTTCACGGGGTAATGGGGTTGCTTGGGCTTGACTTTGGACAGTTAGAGCTTGGACCTGCCCTGCTAGTGCTAGAAAGTCTTGCCTGGTTGCTGCTAGTTCTTGTTTGAGCTCCTGTAACAGACCTACCACTTCTGCCATGATTGGCCGTGCTGCCCGGGCGTCTAAATATACGTGGGCTTGCTATTCTGTCAGGTGTCTTCGATCCAGTCTGACACAGAGGCAGCACGAACACCTGCCTCCCCGTAGGGTCTTGGCGCCTGGACCAAAGTGGAAACACAGGCTTCCGCAACCCGCCGGGGAAAGAGGGTTAGGGTCCGTAGAATGGATGGGTAGAGGGTTGTAGGATCACCGGGAAAAGGGTTAGGGAGTGGTTATGGATGGGAATGGGGATTTTAGGGAAAGATGCTCCTCAGCTCCTGCCGCCTCCACCATTCACTACAGTCACACCTTTGCCAGTAGTTGGAAGCCTTTTTGGTGGAGCTTGAAACCACCCCTTAGGAGCTTTTACTTGGAGCTCTAACCATTGGATGTTTTACCAGGATGAGGTTAACATGCAACTTACTGCCTTCCAAATCACCTGTGTGCAGTACTAGGTGAATGCTAACTCGCACAATTCAGTTCACTTGGTATTACAAAACTCCTAGTGTCATTACATAGCACCTTGTATCAAACAATTAACACTCAGCAAGAATCGGAATTACACTTAGCTGCGGTTCGTAGTCGTGTTCTCCTTAGCACGGCTCAGGGAGTTCCGATAGTTCTGTAGCGGCAAAGTTCCGCTGGAAAACACCAAAAGAACAATGAGCGTGTGCTGAGCTAACTCGCTCTATACTAGGTTTCCACCCAAAGACAGTGGTATGCGGAACCCTCTGATGTGCGCGGGCCGGGTTGCCGTCACCCGTGGCTGCTCACTCATGCCTCCTGCCCTGCCCCGTTGGAAGGTCGGAGATGGTTCGCTTCGGGTTACTTCACCCGGAACGTCACCCGGAACGTAGCATAGGCACTCAGCCAGTCACCCCTAATGTGCACTCTTCATGCGGGTTAATGTACAGCCATGCGTTGCGGTCTAACCGCCTAAATGCTATGTTTGCATGCAGCGTGACTTCAGCCGCTTCGTTAGTCTTTCTCTCCGTATGCGGATTAATCTAGCACTTATCTGAGAGGTAACGCAGGGCCTGTGAAGGTTTCAGGCGGGCGGATTGCCCCGCGAGCATGCCCTGGACGGAGCTCCGAGAAACACGTCCGCTCTCCTCTGCAGCCGGAATAGCAAGCTGGGAAATGTGGGCACGGCTCACGCATGTGCTGATCGTTGGGCGCGGCTCGCGTGTGAGTCCTTTCTTCCCGGCAGGCTTGTGAAGCACACGGCCTACTGGGTAATGTAGTTTCTTGGCTGTTCTCATGTCCTGCCTGCTCTGTCTGTAATATAGATGAAAGGTCCTCTTAAAGCACTGCATATGGGGCTGCAACAAAGGCTTCACAGGGTTTTGGCAACCGTGGGACACTAGCTTGCCACATTTAATGCTAGCAACTTGCCCAGCCCTGACAACCCCCAAATGACGTCCCTGTTTGCCCCTCCTCTCAGCAGGATAGGCAGCAAGGAAAGACTTCTCCACAGCACAGAGCACAAAGCAGCACTGAGAGCCTCCATGCAGGAAACACTCCTGAAATGTCTGGTTTCTCACACTCTCAAGCCAAGTTCCTCAGCCTGGACATTACTACTTAGTTTTAAAGGGACGATCTCATGTGATACCAGGCTTTGACTAATCCCAATGATCAAGCTTCCATACGGACTACCCCTGAGGCCTTTATTTGCCATCTTTTGGTGGATATGATATCCATCTAAGTAACTCGTTGAGTCCAGCCATGTTTCCTGTAGCATAAACACATAGTTAGTAATCAAGGGTAGTGATCTACTGTTATCCAGGAGATGGCTAAAACCCCTAATGTTCCAATTTACAATGCTTACATTTAAATTAGATTCACCCAGCTGTTCAGGGGGTGGTCCCCCATGCATGATTACAGGAGCCCACTGTATCCTATCATACCCACCACCTTTGCTGATGTTCGGTGGGGTTATATCTAGAGTACGAGGCTGGTAGTGCCAACACCGGGTTACAGGGCTTATTTATACCCATCCAACGATGAGCACTATTTTCTTTGAGGGAGTCAGACCGTTGCCCACAGCAGACAGTTAACTTGTAACCCATATTTAGTAGCGTGCCTGCCCAAGTACATAGTAGTGAAACCACTGCAGGTGTAGCAAATTCAATCTAGACCCAATTATCAATGCTGTCCCATTTTGGTACTTCCACCCTTAGTAAATCTTTAGTGCTGATAGTAGCTAGCCATGGATTTTTTTTCCATATTGCTAGCAGAGTAGTACGGTTTAAGAAAGGGCTTGTTGCTGTAGAGTACATTTCTTATAATTTCACCATGTAGCCCAATTTTGACACAACCAAACTGTGCACAATACCATACTGGTCACCCTGCCTACATTTCTCTGGAGGACACATGGCCTGAGGGTAGCGGCTATTGTCAAGGGTCTCCCCTTGGTTAATACTCATGTAACCTGCGCCCTCATGTATCCTGCACCCTGATACCCTCGGGTCTAGCACCCATTACAAATAAAGAAACAAACAATACCGTAAAGAATATCAAACCTTATCTGCATTGCCTCAGGACCTGGGAGACCAGTAGTTGTGACCTTATTATGGGCAGCTACTACATTTGTTTTTAGAGCTAGGAAGTTTGGGACTTCCCTAGGTGCCTCCTGCCTGTGCGCACCGTTTGCCAGGGAGGCTTAGGTTTGTCTCTAAGGTCAGAGGAGCAACCGCCTTAGCAAAGCGACCATCATTCGTAGGGGCCAGCCACATATCTAAGGGGCACCTCAAGGCCACTTGTCTCACTGAACCGTCGGCCTGAGTTTTAGTAATAGTTGTTAAGGAGGGTTGTGGTGTCTGGTTTAGACCTCTTGCACTCTTTTGAGCAGTGAGTTTCCCCCCTCACAATTGCCCAGTTTAAAGTGTTTACAAGTTTTTTACCTCAACCATTTTGTGGGGTCTAACGAGTTCTGCTTAAAATTTAAGCGCAGTTTAAGAAGTGAACCCCCATTGTAAATTGTTTGCAAGTAGCTGATAATATGGCTGCCCGTCTCCCTTAGGGGGGTCGATAGTTGGCCATTTCTCCCCCTCAAGTACTTCAGCTGGAGGCAGCGAGATACCACCTACAGCATCAAAGAATCCTGTGATTCTTGGCTGCTGCATAGTTGAAGGGGCTAACCGCCCGGGTTCGTCCTGTTTGTCTTTCTTTCCCTACTTTGCTTTTTTTCACCTTTCCCTTCTTTGAGGAATGAATCTGCAGGCGCTTCCCTCCTTGCACTCGACTGCTACGTAGACCCACCCTTTGCTGGGTTTTAGGTGGCATAGTCCAAATTTGAGGTACCATAGATAAACGGTAGGAGCATGCAGGAACTAAGTACCTCCTGGTTGCAAGGGCAATGCACAGGTTGACCTCCCAGTCACCACGTTGCAATGTCTCTCTGTTGTGGTGATGCGAAGTAGGTGCGATATGATTACAACTGTCTAAATGGCCAACACCCATCCCCCATCCATTAACAGTCTCAATCTAGTCTCAATTCAGCTCTACGGGCTGTTTTTAGGCCTTCTCAGTGGTCATTTGCTGTGAATATGTGGATTCCTATTAAGTAGTACTTCCAATGGCCTCCGCTGTCCTTGGCTGGGTAGGGCTGGCTAAGAAAGCAGGAAACACTCAGGACACCTGGGTATACCTCGCACCTCAAGTGGCCCAATTGCCCAGATGAACAAGATGTGGTTCGGCACTGCGCTCCACGGCACTGTGCTCTACGGCTCTCTTACACTGCAACCGGTCCTCCCTTCCACCTTTCCACCTACCTCCCCAGGTGACCCTCACTGCCTTACACCGTGCCACTGGTAAGCAGAGGGAAACTGAGGAGGGGGTGGGGGGCTGGACCAGAGTGCACAAGAGACCAGAGTCCTGGTTTTGTCAGTTACTTAAATTGATTTGAATTCAGTTACCTGGGTAGGCACTGCTTCTCCCCTTTCCGCTACTCAGTGTCCTCTAGGCCTCACTCACTCGCTTACTCGTTTGAACACTCGGGCTCCCAACCAAAAGGAACAGAAGAACCCAAAAAGAGAAGTGGTAAAAGAAACCGGGGAGAGTGGTCTCTGGGGAGTGAGAGACTGTGAAACAAGTGCAAGAGACAAAGATATTGGTGTAAAGAAAATCTGGCGGAGTCAAGAGCCTCAATTAGGGAAACAAGGAACTGTAAAGATACCCGAGAGAAGGTGGAAGAGTCCCTTTGAGGAATTTTAAGGAACTGATTAAATGTGTTACAAGGAACTATCCAGGAGAAGGAAGTCTTTCACCTGGAACGCTTTTTTGTTTTGTTAGGGTAGGGTTGTGGTAGGGTCGAAGTAGGATAATTTTTGGACGAGGACAGACTGATGAGCATCCTAGTTAGATTCCATTAGTTAGGAAAATCCCCTGTTTGGTAACGTTAGATAGGCCCTTTGTTTATTATTTGAATAAAAATGTAGGTAGAAATGTCACCTCTTTGTCTGCCTCCTTCCTCTGACATACCACAACGCATGCAACGCATCTCTGTGTTCAAGATGTCTTCCGATCCCAGTAATGATCAAGTTTCTGAAAGGCCTTGTAAATAGGTTTCCAGCCACTCAATTTTTGCTTCCTGGCTGGGACTTAAGCTTGGTTTTGACATACTCCTACGTCCTGTCCCATTTCATCCATACTGTATGAGCATCCCTCGCTAGGGACGGGAGACGGAACCTTTTTCCCCCAGAAAAAATCTTCTTCCTGTTTTAATTTAGAGGTGTGGCCCTGGGAACATGCACTCCCCTGATTCCACCCACCGGCGCCACTCCCCAGTCCTCTTTTCCGCATCGATGGGAACGGACCACTTTCACCAGCACTCCTAGGTTGGGCCTCCGGCCTAGTAATTCCACGCGCCCTTCCCCAGAGAAATGTTTTTTGTCTTCTTCTTTCTTGTCTTTAATCAGATACCTCTGTCCCGTCTTCCCTACGTCCGACCCCCACGCTCTCTGCCTCTGCTGCATTGGCCCCAACCACGGCTGGGAAGGCTGCACCGCATGCGACGCGCCGACACTGCGCGCTCCGAAGAACGGGCTAGCTCGTGGAGGGAGCTCTTCGGAAAGGTTGCCTCTGGAGGACTTAAAGGAATTCGTCAAGCACAAGTCTAGGCCCAAGGTAGTGGTGCTTTTTTCATCCGCACCCCGGAAGGGTGACTCCTTTACCAGGAAGCGCACGAGCGGGAGTGACCTTTCAGCTTCTTGTACCAGGGCGGGTACCGAGCTACCGGCAGCCAGGCAGAGGGGTTGCTAGATCCTAATGGTGATGGCACTGAGGGACCGCAAAGTTCTATTACCGCGGCTACGTTCTAGTCCCAGACAGATGTCCGAGGGGGCACCTGTACGCATCACTACCGGCAACACAGCCGAGGGAAATGAGCCTACCAGGTCCCGTCCTGAGGTGCAGAGCAGGCCTCAACCTCCACTGCCAAGAGTCTTGGAAGAGGCCAGGCCCAGTCCGGCAAACACTATGACACAGGCACATGGCATGCAACCCGACAAGATGGCAGCTGGCCCAGATAAGATGGCGGCTCGCCCAACACCATCCCCCATTGGGGAACAGGTAGGGGAACAAGTTTTCAGGTTGGACTGGTCTTCACTAGGCATGTGGCCTAAGGCATTCCCTTCATTGTCGCAGGGCAGATAGTGTGTCCAGGTCTCAGCCCATGCCCGTGCCTCCAAGTGCTCCACCGGCCTGTTTAGACAGGTTTTTTGAAAAGTTTTGGACCCTCATGAGGTCTCCACAGATGGGCATCATCCTCAAGAATGTGATCAGGGACATGTTCAATCTGCCCATGGCTATGATATTGTTTTATTTTATATTTAATGTTTTTCAGTGGGTTCCAGTGACTCTGCCCACGTTGCAGCCCCAGCTGCCCCTGCCAGTTCCCACCATGCCAGCTCCCATGCCTCCAATGGTCTTGGTAGCTGCAACAGCTGCCAGCCTTGGTCAGTGCACCCAGCACTCCTCCAGCTGCACCTGACCAGCAGGATGCCTTGGTGGACACGGATGAGGAGGATGACCCCGGCACACCGTCGGCCAAGGCCTTCCATGAACGGCTCGCTGGATTGCCCGAATACTTGCGGCTTCCTCAGCCTGAGGTGGAACAAACGCAGGTGGGGATCCTAGCGGAGGTCCTCACTCTATGCCCCACGGCTAGAACGGGGAACCCGATGCAATAAGACATGGTGGAACTTGCCAAAAAGGGATAGCTTAAACCCCATTTAGTGCAGCCTACCAACAGGTACCTCAATGCCAAGTTTAGGCAGATGGAGGGGGACCCATCTTGCTGTCGGCACACCCTCAGCCACACTTCTTGGTAATCGCAGCAGCTCTGATCTACTCCAAGCCACAATCGTCTTCAGCTACATCAGCCTCTGCACTCCTGGGTAAGAAAGGAGAAGATCTTGGAGGCATACTGGAAGAAGGTTTATTCCAACGCTTTCCTTCATCTTCGTCAGTCTAATGTGGATGCTGTGCTCGCCGCTGTCAACCAGAGGCTTTGGGAGGAAATCGCTGACTTCCTTCTGGAACAGAGCTAGGTACGCTTCAAGGCGGGGCTGGCAGACGTCAAAATTGTAGCGCAAGACCTTATGGAGACCACGGTGGCGCACATCGACACCTAAGGCTGTGCCATTGGCATCACTACGGAGAAGGACAGCCTGTCTACGGGCGACCAAGTTCAACCCGGACGTCCAGGAATGCATACTAGACCTTCCCTTCGAAGGTGGCGACCTGTTCCATTCCACTACAGACGAGGAACTTGATAAGAAGAAGAGCAGTTCTCAGACTTCCAAATCCTTATCCATCCTCACTAATGACACACCTAAAGCATACAGCCAGACGCACCAGCGGTCAGACAAGGGTTGGTCCTTCAGTGTTTTCCGGGGGCTTCCAGGAACGACGGTCCAGGCAACTGGACAGGTCTCTGAGCCAACACCGGCACAAACACAAGGCTGCACACAAGGGCTTTTTTTCAGTCCCCCTCCTCAACCTCAGCCTCAGATGGAAAAAAGGCAGGACACGCCCATCCGGGTCCACATGTCTCCGGTGGGGGGCAGGCTTACCATTCACTCCCAAAGCTGGCGCACGAGGTTCGTGGACCCCTGGATCCTTTCAGTAGTGTCCATGGGCTACCACCTACCTATCCCTCGTTCCCCTCTCTCCGCCCCTCCGCTCCCACAGATTGGGACAGCAACTCTGTTGGTGGAAATTCGCTCGTTCGTAGAGAGTCAAGCAGTGGAAGAAGTCTGGGCTTCTATTCACAGATTTTCACCATACACAAGAAGAACCAGACGGGCCTGAGGGTTGTTAGACCTTTCCACTTTGAACCTTTCCCTTCCTCTTCAAAAGTTCAAGATGGTTACCCCAGCGCTTATAGAGCATGGGAAACTGGATGTGCTCCCTGGATCTGAAGGATGCTTACCTACACGTCCCGATCTAACAGCCCCATTGGTATTTTCTGAGGTTCAGGATCATGGGCTTATATTTCCAATACAAGGTTCTACCCTTTGGCCCCCAGAGTCTTTACAAGACTGATGAGCGCAGTGGCAGCCCTTCTCAGGGCCCATGGTCGCCATGTCTAGCATACCTAGACAACTGGCTAGTCAGGGCAAGGTTGCGGGGGGCAGTCCACCACACCACCTCCATCCTTCTGCTTACATTACACGAGTTGGGATTTTCCATCAATCTCAAGAAGTCGCAGCTGGAGCACACATAGAATTTAACTTTCCTGAGCATCATTTGGGATTTGAGCTCCGAGAGAATTTTCCCTTCGGAGGACAAGATCGCTGCCATCATGAAGGCCACGGATCATTTTCTCAGCAGCGCAGTGACCTCGGCCTGGTGGTACCAACACCTCTTGGGTATCATAGCGGCATGCCTCTTGTTAGTGCCTTACACCAGACTCAGAATAAGGTGCTTGCAGTTGCACTCTGCGGCCTCCTGGAATCAGGAGAAGGACTCACAAGTGGAGCTGGTCAGCATCCCACCCCATCTCCACCAGGACCTAGTCTGGTGGAGCACGGAAGACAACCTGAGGATAGGCAGGCCATTTCATCAACTGGCACCACAGGTTACCATCACCACAGACTCCTTCCTAGAGGGCTGGCGAGCTACCCTGGACAGCCACAGTGTCCTTGGGGTATGGTCCCATCAAGAGCAGGCGGCCCAACATCAACTGGCTCGGGTTGATGGCCATCTGGCTCGCTCTCAAAGCCTTCCTCCCGATGATCAGTGGCAAGGCGATCCTCATTCAGAGTGACAGCTCCACCAGCATGTATTACATCAACAAGCAGGGGGGCACCAGGTGTCCTCCCCTCTGCACCCTAGCAGTCAACATTTGGGTGTGGGCTCTGGAAAACAGCATACACCTGGCAGCAATTCACCTCCCGTGGGAGTCCAACCTGGAGACGGACAGACTCAGAAGGCTGGGTGCAGACAACTACGAATGGGATTTGGAGGAATAGGTCCTTCAGGGGATCTTCGAAAGATGGGGCTATCCTCAGGTGGATCTCTTCGCCATCTAGTACAACAGGAGGTATCCCCAGTTCGTGTCCTGGCAGGGATAGGGCTGGGGCTCTCTGGGCGATGCAATGCAGTTACAGTGGAACAACATGAACGCATAGGCCTTCCCTCCCACTCCCCTGGTGCACAAGGTAATCTGTAAAATAAGAGAGTCCCGGCACCTCTGTATCATTCTGATAGCTCCTTGGTGGCCGGCAAGGCCATGGTTCTCGCAACTGCTCAACCTTTCGGATCAGCCCCTGATGCACCTTCCGCTGGGCCCAGCTCACCTACTATCTCAGCAGAGAGTCATGGTCATCCATCCCGCCCCCCAGAAGTTAGCCCTTGCAGCGTGGTTCCTGAATAGCTCCCACTCAAGCATCTGCATCTGTCATAGGCTAACCTAGACATCATATAGGGCCATAGGAGCAATGCTACTAGGAGCCAGTAAAAAAGCGAGTGGACTAGGTTTTGTCACTTGCCGGACTCAAAGGAGGTCGATCTGCTGACCTGCACGTTGGACGATGTGCTTTGCTTCTCAGCACACCTCGCACACTTGGGGATGCAGGTAGACACATGCCACACCTATCTGGCAGCCATCGGAGCCTACTGGAACTCGGAGCAGGGGGTATTCTCATCTTACCCGGTGGTTAAAAGACATCTGGCGGGCCTCACCAGGCTCTACCCGCCTATCAAGAAGCCACACCCGGTGTGGGACTTCAACATAGTCTTGGGTTACTTGGCGCATAAACCATTTGAGCCGATGGCATCTGCGGACCTCAGGCTAGTCACCATTAAGACAGCCTCCTTCCTGGTGGTTCTTACATCTGCACTCAGGGTCAGTGAAATCCAGGCACTGGTGGCTTCAGAGCTTTGCATTACTTTTCATAAGGACAAGGTGGTGCTTAGAACTCACCCCACATTCTTACCTAAGGTTGTCTCCTCGTTTCACCTAAATGAGGAGATAGTGCTACCTACTTTCCTAAGGATGAAGCTCAGAGGGTACGGCACTGTCTAGATGTTAGGCGCACCCTAAAATTCTACCTGGACAGATCTTAGAGCTTCGGCAAATCAGAGGCTCTCTTTGTCACCTTCGGTGGGTCAAAGACAGGCTATCAGGCTTCCAAGGACTCCATAGCAATATGGATGGCTATGGCCATCATGGAACCCTATCTATGAGGGGCAGCACAAACCACTCCTGGCAAATATGCATGCCCACGCTATCAGAGAAAAGGCCACAGTGGTTGCTTTACAGAGGCACGTTCCATGGCAGGTCATCAGCAAGGCGGCTAAATGGGCTACGCCTTCGGCCTTCTGCAAGCACTACTACTTGGATGCCAGCTCCAGGTCAGACACGGCATTTGGGCAGGCAATATTAAGGAACTTGTTTTCTTAGGAGGGTCACCTCTCCTCCCTGGGGCTACATTCTGTTGTTTATCGCCCATACAGTATGGAGGAAACAGGACGTAGGAGTCATAAGTTACTCTCCGTAGTGACTAACGTACTCCTAGTCCATACTCCCCTTTCCTCGATACGTCCCACCCTCCTCCCTCCTAATAAAACTGGTTTCATTAGGCAATGGTAATATTGTGGATGCGTCAAAGGGGACTGAGGATTGGTACCGGTGGGCAGAGTTAGGGGCGCGCCTCTAAATTTAAAGGGGAAGAAGATTTTTTCTGGTGAAAAAGATTCCGTCTCCCGTTCCTAGCGAGGGGCGCCCATACAGTATGGAGGAAAGGGGACTATGGACTAGCAGTACGTATGTAACTACGGTGAGTAACCTATCATTTTTTTATGACCATTCCGTTTGAGCGCATACATTCATGTTCTATTCGATTTTCCTGGTGGAAATTGCGTTGGCAAAACATGTGAGTTTCACGCCCCATTTTACAAGCCAACTTTCCTGCACTGTTTAAAGGAGAAAGCTTGGCTCAAAATGCATGCTAAATTTCTGCCTAAAGTGATTTCTGAGTTCCACTTGTCTCGGAGCATTGATTTTCTGGTGTTTTAAGCACGTCCTTCTAAAGATGAGGAGAGGCTACACAGGCTGGACCCTAAGAGGGCAGCCAGCTTTTATACAATTTGGACAGCAGAACTTAGGCATGACAACCAACTTTGTGGCTTTATCTCTGTCCAGGAAGGGTCTGACTGTGTTCAAGCAGACAATCTCTCTGTGGTTCTCTCTGCGATGCAGACAGTTATCAGGGAGCAGGTAGAGATGTACCCCCAGGCATCAGGGCACATTCCACCAGGGATATGGTGGCATCATCCGCATTGCAGAGGGGTGTGCCGGTGAAAGAATTTAAGAATTGTCGAGCAGCGATGTGGACGTCAATCCACACATTCACTAAGCATTACTAAGATGAGGCACGTGGTTCGGACACCCAGTTCGACAGAGCAGTGTTGCAGTGCTTCCTTGGCTGAGGGCTTTCATTACGCCTCCACACTCTGCACTGCTTTGGGAGTCTATCTGATGAGGAATCTACGATGTTACCCACTTGGGTGGGCCAATAAGGAGGACGCGCACACGGAGTGGAAACAAACAATTCTTTCTTCATCCGATGTCTAACAGGAACTGGCGCCCTCGCGCCTTACCCAGAACGCCCTTCGTTTCTTCCCGCTCCCCGCTACAATAACTCCGCCTTCCCAACGGCGGGGGCCTCGCTCATTAACCCTCGAGTGCCTGGCAACACCACCCCCGAACAAATATGTCCAAACATCAGAGTCAACATTCTTCAACTAATCTCACCGGCTTCTTGACGACTCTCCGAGGTCTCTCATCAAGGGTGCCTGGCCCGGATGATTCCGGAGTTCCTTCTTCCTGACTCATTCTTCCCGGGTCTCTTCCCGGGGGAATCCACGAGTCATCCCGTGACTCTCGCGGCTCCGGGGAGACCGACCGCTGGGGCAGTTCCACACCTTCCCGTCTGCTGTAGTGTCTGAATTGTTGACAGTTCCTGGTGACAGCTCTGTTCTGGTCCTCGGCTGTCACCATTGTGCCTTTTACTGCGGTTACCCTCATGGGGCTCGGGGCAAACCGCGGATCTGTCTTCCTGGGTGTTGGTTGCTGAACGAGCACTTCATCCCCTATGTGAAAATCCGGTATCACCGCGTGGCGGCGGGAATCGGTGTCCCATCTTGCTTTCTCTTTTGCCTCTGCGTCCCTTTGGAGTACGTCCATGTTGGGCGGCTCCTCATATGATGAGTTGTGAGGTATGCAGGTTCTCACATTGTAACGGAGCATTAATTCCGCGGGCGTCTTGTTTGTGGCTTCATGGGGGGTGTTTCTATAATCCCGTAGGAGTCGGCACAACGCCTGGTGAGGGTCGACTGCCTCTACTCTGGCTCTTTGTCTCGTCTTCTTGATTGACGTCATGAAGCGTTCGGCCATGCCATTCGCTTGCGGGTGTCGAGGAGTCACCTTCATGTGTTCAAACCCCAAGTGTTCCGCTAGTGTCCTGAATTCGTGCCCGCAGAACGGTGGCCCATTGTCGGATTTGACTGTTCTGGGGATCCCCCACTCGCTGAACACTTCCTCTATCGCGGCCGCTACTTGCGGGAATGCGGTGGTGGTGACTGTCTTGACGATGGGGAATCTTGAGTGCTCGTCTATGAAAAGCAGGAGGTAGTCGCCAGCTTCCGTCGGCCCATAGAAGTCCATTGCCACGCGCTCCCACAGACGTTCTGGAATCTGTGTGTGTTGCAGTGGGGGTGGATGCTCTGGAGGGGCTGTGCACTGGCATGCGTGACAGTTCCTCACCCATTCCTCCACTGCCGCGTCTAGAAATGGGAACCAGACGTGGCACCTCAGCTGCTTCTTTGTGTTGTCGGCTCCTCTGTGTCCCTCATGGGCTATGTTGACGACCTCGTTCCTTAGCGTGGCAGGGATGAAGATTTTGCACCCTCTGAGGAGGATGTTGTTGTCTTTGACAGCCAGTTCCCTATGTATCCTGGCCAGCCTCTCAATCTCCTGTTTGCACACCCCCGGGTGCGCCAGCATTGCTCTGCGATGGTCGTTCCACTTGTTGGTGGACGTGAGGCTGATGGCTAGGGCCGTGGTAGGGTCAGCGGCTGAGGCGGCGGCAACCCTCTCAAGGGATAGCGCAGGTGGCAGTGAGTTGGCTGATATGTACTGTACATAGGCGACGTCTCCCTTCCGGGTCAGTGGCGCCCCGACGGGATGTCATGATAGATAGTCCGCGGGGTTAAGGTCACCCCCAGGGCGGTGTACGATATCATAATTGTATTCCTGCAGGCGGATGCCCCACCTCTCAATCCTGGGGGGCATTTTGGTGTGTGGGTTCCCAAATAGGGACAGCAGGGCCTGATGGTCTGTGATTAACGTAAACTTTTTCCCGATGATGAAGTTATGGAAATGCTCACAGGCCCAGACAGCAGCCAAGCTCTCCTTCTCTGCCTGGGAGTAGGCGAGTTCCGGGGTGGACAGCGCCCTACTCGCGTAGGCGATCACGTGTCTTGGGTGGACATCTTCACCGCTGGTCTGGGCCAGGATGGCGCCAAGGCCCACCGGGCTCGCATCCACGACAATTTCAGTGTGCCACGACGGGTTGAAGTATGCGAGGCGGTGCGCCTCCGTAAGGGCACGCTTGATGTCTGAGAACGCTTCACGACAGGCAGGGGTCCACTCGAAGATCGCCTACTTTTGTAGAAGTTTCCCCAGCGGGTCGGTGAGGGACGCATAGTGGGTATGTATCTCGCGCAGTACCCCGCCATGCCGAGGAATGAGCGGACCTCGGCTACCTGTTGCGGCTCACCCAGGTTGGTAATTGTGTTGACCTTGTCAGGGTCTGGGAGCATCCCTTCGCGGGAGAAAATGTGTCCGAAAAATTTCAGCTTTGACTTGCTAAACCGATACTTGGTGATGTTGAGCGTGAGGCCCGCTTCCTGAAGTGCCGCGCACGTGGCAAGCAGGGCCTTGTCATGGGACTCCTTTGTCGATGCAAAGATGAGGATATCGTCGCTGCCGTATGGCCTCCTGAAAAATTTCCGCAGCGGATGAGATCCCGAAGTTTAGCCGCCGGTATCTGTAGAGTCCATCATGGGTGGCGAACGTTGTGATGGGCCTTGACTCCGGGTGTAACTCCAACTGATGGTATCCTTGAATGAGGTCGAGCTTGGAGAACATCTGTGCGTTGTTTAGTTGGACGATCATGTCTTCGATGCACGGTCCCGGATGTCTCTCACGCTGAATAGCGGTGTTTGCCACTCTCATATCCACGCACAGCCGTATCTTGCCCCCTTCCTTGGGCACGACCACAAGGGGGGATACCCATGGCGTCGGCCCCGTGGCAGGTTCGATGATGCCATCGGACAATAATTGTTGGAGTGCCTCCGACACTGCTGTTTGTAGGTGAAATCCAACTCTCCGTGGGTGTTGTGGTACTGGCGTTACCGAGGGGTCGATGTGCAGCCGAATGGGGGGGGCCTTGAGCTTGCCCAGGCCTCTGCATAGGTTAGGGAAGTCTCTTGCAATGTCAGCTTGTGTGATCACGTTTTGTGATTGATAGCACGTTACGGTGCCGACTGAGTCTCTCAGATTTGGGCCGTTTGAGGTTGCCGCGATGATGTCTCCCGATTTCACGTGTATTTCAATGAGCCCCAAGCAAGACGCCGTGTGGTAGCTGAGTAGGCATCGGCTTCTGGCGAGTGACCGGATGATGTGTATCGTTGTGTCAATCTGCCGGCCGTTCAAGAGGAGACGTTGCGTGAAGCATCCCACTGTCTGTAGGGGGGTTGCAGCACCCCACTGGAAGATCTTCGAGCGAGAGAGTTCGAGTGCAGGTGGGTTCGGAATCTTGGCGTAGTCCTGCTCACCCATAATGTTAACGGTTGCGCCTGAATCAATCATGAATTGGAACTGATAGTTACCCATTTTGACAGGGATTTTGGGGGCCTCTCGGGCCTCTTCAGTGTCAAGTATAAGATTGACAAATTCGTCCTGGTCATATGTATCATAAGTCAAATCGTATGCCCCTTCCTGTTCATCGTGGTAGGCAGTCTCGTATCTGAAGTCCATCGGTGGGTGGTCATATTCGTCGGTGAGAAGCCTGGGTTGATCTGCCTGGTCAGGCTGCATCGGGTATCCCTGGGGTTGGTACTCATCAATGGCTCTGATGTATCGCCTTTGTCCCAGCCCTTGTTGGTTGTATCTGGGTTGATTGTATTGTGGAGGCGGCGGGCGGAACGGCGTCCTGGTCTGTGTTGGAGGCCTCATCGGCGGAAATGGTATGCCTTCTCGGCATACAGAGTGAAAATGACCCTCTCTTCCACAGTTCGTGCACCGTTGGGATAGCGCTGGGCACGACCCAGCATGGGGAAATGACATCCCACAACGATAGCATTGCCGCTGTTGGCGGGGGACTTGTGCGGGTTGCGTTCTGTATGGATGTGAGCCTCTGTCCCCTGGGCGAGATGGCTGCATGGCCGCGACGAGCTCGGCTGTCTCTTGTTTGGGGTTGCCCGGATTGCCCATGGATGTGGCTTGGGCGTCGACCCTTTCATGTATGCGGGCGAGTTCGCTCACCTCTTGGATGGTGAGAGGTTTCTTCAAGAGCTGTTTCTTGAGGGCAGGGGACAGACATCCTTCGATGACTCTCAGTCTTATGGCTTCCTCTAGTGAAAATGCGTCAAATTGGCAGTTTGCGCCTTTTACCCGTAGGCGGGTTATGAACTCATCTACAGTCTCTTGTGGCATTTGGGTGCACTTATTGAACAGGTAGCGTTCATAGTCACGATTGACTTCTATTATGAGGAGTTTATCCAGCGCCGTGATTAAGTTTTTGAATGTGTTCTGTTCCGCCGCGGGGATCGTCTTCACTACGGTTTTTATCTCCCCCCCTACCAGGTTGAGAAAGATATCCCTGATGTTGGGAGAGTCACCATTGCCAGACCCCCTTACGTAATGTTGGAAATCCTCCATCCAGTCAGTCCATCGCGGTCCCTTCGTGGATTGTGGGGTCATGGTGAAAGGCGGGGGTAGCCGTAGTTGAATTGGCTGCGTCGCGCGCACTTGTTGAGGCGAGCTGGGCCCGGACCCAGAAGTGGAACCCCTTCTGCTCATGATGGCTGGTGATGGTAGCTCGTGGAGGCGTGGGCGGGATCACCAACACGCGGATGCGGGAAAACCAAGCGGGCTGTCTGGGCCCAACTGCCTCGTGCTTCTGCTCTCGCTGGGGCAGGCGGCCTTCTCCTGGTGGAGCGGAGGGAGGACGGTGGTGGCGCGTGAATGCGCGTGACGGCGGCGTGCAACCGTCGCCAGGACAGGAGGAGGCCCGGATGTGGGTGGACGTGCGTGCGGACTGCCGAGCAGGAGTGTGGCGGACTGCCAAGGAAGGAGTTCGGAGGCATGGAGGTGGCGGATTGCCAAGGAGGAGGAGGACTCCGTCGTGCGCACGGGATGGCCTCGTCGCCAGTGTTACCCACTTGGGTGGGCCAATAAGGAGGATGCGCACACGGAGTGGAAACAAACAATTCTTTCTGCATCCGATGTCTAACAGGAACTGGCGCCCTTGCGCCTTACCCAGAACTCCCTTCGTTTCTTCCCGCTCCCCGCTACAATAACTCCGCCTTCCCAACGGCGGGGGCCTCACTCATTAACCCTCGAGTGCCTGGCAACATACGGGAGAATGCAATCCATTGAAGGAGAAATAACTTCACAGTAATGTTCTTTCTATGCATTCTTCTCCCTCGGATTTCTCATCACCCTCCCATCTGGCCCTGCTATGAAAGGGGTCTGTCTATTTCTGGTTGTAATCTTCTAATGGGACAAGGCTATGAGGATTGGGTGTTTGACAATATTAATACAGCAATCTGTGGCTCCCAGTACAGTTCTGTTCTTCACACACAAAATAAAATCGTTTTTTGGCTGTTTTCAAGCAGAGTCCTATGGATTCTTCCTCTGTGGCTGCTGAGCTCGGGGGCGGGAAGGTGGGCAACAGAAGTATGGGATCGTAGTGACAAGGTATATATGCTGCTGACGTCCTGTCCAGAACTGACGAGTGACACAGTTGAATCAAGAGGAGTGAACAGTCAATATCAAGTCGTACTACGCACCTTGCCGAATACATTTCTGAGCAGCTGACGCTGGAAGCATATCTATCTGATTAGGAATCTGCGGGAGAAGAATCATAGAAAGCACATTACTGGCAAGTAATCTCTCCTTCTTTCCCATCTTTGCCACCTAACAGGGAGAGCAAGGGACTTGATGCATGAGGAAGGAAGATTTTTGGATAATCAAGGCTAGGTCTCCTGTGGCCAAGTTCTCCTTTGGCCTGTGGTCAGTCATGGTGGAGGCATTACAGCACATCTGAGAAAGAGAGATAAATGACGGCTCTGACGCCCTGATCAGGAACGGCAAGGAAGCCTCTCAACAGGTACTGCAGTCTGGTCTGGATGCAATGCACTTTGTGGCAAGAACGATGGCCTCGAGCATGGTCTTGTACGGATTCTCTTGGCTCAGGACATCCGGTTTTGCTACAAAGGTCTGAGAGAAACTTCTGGACATGAACTCTCCAATGGCATGAACATATTCAACACACAGCCAGAGGAGTCTTTGCATAGGTTTCAGGCATCACTAGTTAGTGCTAGGTCACTAGGACTGGAAGTCCAGCAGCAGTGGCTGGCTAGCCATTGGAACGGGGGAGGGTTTTTTGCCACTTCACCACTTATGCCCAAAGAGGTAGAGACCAGGCCTGTATGGAAAGCAAGGGCATGTGGTCCCTACAGGGGTATGGGCTGTGGTGCACCCAGAGGAAGCACTTTCACCTTAACTGTGCCCTTGCTTGCACACCTGTACATTCACCAAAAATCGGTTCAGGGTGTCTAGGGCCTTAAAAATGTAAAAGGGAACATTTTATCAGTGCACAAAGTGAAAGACTAAGGGAAACAAAGTCTCCCAGTACTGACTGTCTTAAGGGCATGTCAGTTTCCCCATAACAAAAAGAGCAAAAATTACAGCGAAGTACAGAAGAAGGCTGTGCTCCATTGGCAAAGGTCAGGCTAGGATGGTCAGACAACAGCAAAAAGTTGGGGGGTACAAATGGAAATCTTTGCTAACACTCTCCCCTCCCAGACCAAGGACAGGGTGAACTAATCCACCCCTGGATGAGCTTCTTGATCAGGTCGGTGAAACATTCTGGCCAGTTCATCAGCATTGCTATGTTGGACACCTAGCCTATGCTCAATAGTGAAGTCAAACCCTTGTAGGCTTGAGCAATTTAGGATTCTCTCCCTTCATGTTCATGAGCCACTTTAAGGGCTTATGGTCAGTTTGCACAGTGAAGTGGGTTCCATAGAGGTAGGGCCTCAGCGTATCTGTGTGATTATGTACGATTCCGCCTCAGCTTGCTTAGGGCCCACACAACAGAGGAACATTCTTTCTATACTGTGGACCATCTGAGCTCTCTGTCCTTAAGCTGGCGACTTATGAATCCAATTGGGTGTTCCTTGCCTTTCTCACCTACCTGTGATAGTACAGCTCCTATCCTAGTGTCAGAGGCATCTGTCTGCACAATAAAAGGTCTTTTGTAGTTAGGGGCCCTGAGAACAGGGACCTGGCACAAGGAGTGGTTTAAGCCATTGAAGGCCTCCCCACACTCCTCAGACCAAGAGACCACCTTGGGTTTCTCAGGAGTAGTGAGAGCCGTCAGAGGAGCAGCTATGGTACCATAGTCTGCCATAAAGTTTCTGTAATACCCAGTGAGACCTAAAAAGACTCTCACCTGGGTTTGTGTAGTGCGGGAAGACCAGTCTTTTTTTTTTCTTAACGTTATCCTTTTATAAAATTTTGAACAGTTATAAATTAAGAGCATTTCGGAGCGATAGTACACATGCCTCCTAGGGCTCTGGCAGCCACCTGAGTGTTGGCAGCTTGCGTGCCAATCCTGGGAATCGGCTAGTGTAATCAAAGAAGGGAGACCAGGTACGCTGAAATTTACCCAAAGCTCCCAGCCGGGTGGCAGTAATCTTATCCGCTGTAGCGATGTCCCAGCACTTTGCCCACCACAGTGACGCTGCCCGGACAGTCTGGGGAATTCCAAAGGTGGGCCAGAGATACCTTAGCTGCCGTGAGGAGATGTGTGATCAGGTCAGCCAAATGCCCGGTTAGGGGAATATCCCCTTGCCTGTGTATTTCAAAAGCACTATTTCCGGGTCCCAAGGGATTGTCAAGCCTGATATCCGTTTCAGTTGAAGCAAAACCTCCCGCCAAAACCTGGTGGACAGAGCACATGACCACCACATATGGAAGAATGTTCCCACAGACTCGCAGCCCCGCCAGCAGTGTGATGAGATGGTTGGATCACTTGTTCAGTATTTCCAGGGTAAGGGACAATCGGTAGCAGACCTTAATTACTCCCTCCCTGTTCGTGATGCATCTAGAGCTTCCATGTGTGCGGGTCCAGATGCGGTACCAATCCTCTATGTCCATCTCTCTGCCAAGGTCCACTTCCCACTCAAGCATATATTTTTCCTTTCCCAAGGGGTCCGACCTATCAAGGAGCTTGTAGAGGAGTGCCACCCTGCCTTTGAGAACAGCTGAGGTTAGTGTCCCTTCAAGTGCATTGAGTTCTCTGCTCTCTCGCTCTTTGGTTGCAAATTGCGACATCCAATGCCTCAAGTGCGCATACCTGAACCTTTCCCCTTCATTAATGTGACATTTTCCTTTACACTCTTCGAAGGTTAGGGGGATGCCGTTGTTGGATAAGTCTTTTACCTGCAGTAGCCCACCCTCTTTCCAACCCGCAAACCTCAGTGGGTTCAGGCCGGGAGAGAAGTCAGGGTTATTCCAAACCGGGGTGAATGGGCCCAGCGGCCCACTGACCCCCCAGTGATGTAGTGCCCTCCTCCAGCTGTGGATAGTGTTCTTGGTGGAAAATAGTGAACCCCCTGAATGCCCTGCTCCCAAGTGTGGTAGGGTGGCAAGAGGGACTGGGCACCACACCTCCTCAATCCGTTACCAACATGGGGCAATACCGCCCACCCACCTCCTGCCATGTGAATGTGTGGGATAGCTGTACTGCCAAGCAGTAGCTAAAGATGTCTGGGACACCAAGGCCCCCTGTGTGTGTGCGCTTCTCAGCATGACCCTCCTGGCAACCCAGGGCTTTTCCTCTCCCGGATGAATTTTAACATACCCCTTTGCAGATTTTCTAGGTCCTTACCGGGAATCTCTACCTGTAACGATAGGCAGAAGTAAAGGAACCTGGGGAATAGGCTTTGTAAAAGTGAGCCAGAAAACATTCTGGGCCCAGCGCGGTATGTTTTAGAGAGCCTATAGTCTCTGCAACCTCCTCTGTGGAGAATGGGGCCTCCAAGGGGGCCGCTTCAATTGGGGGGATGTAGGACAGGCAATCATCCTGCAGTGCCTCTGCAATATAGTTCCTGGTGATGGCCTCTCTGTGGTGGGCTGACATGGCCTGTATTTTGTCGCACTCTGAGAGAAGTGGCGCCCCGCTATCATCTCTTAATAGGCGGATATTGTTACGAGTGGGCACTTTCCTCAACGTATAGACCAGGAGCTTCTTTGCTTTGTTGCTGTTTGTGTAGTAAAATTGTTTGGTGAACATGAGAGCATTGGTCGACTTATCAGCCAGGTGCATCTCGAGTTTTGCTTTTGCTTTTTTGAGGTCTAACCAAGCCTGTCTCGAGCGGGAGGCTTTGTGTGCGTTCTCTAGGTCCCTAACCTTTTCCCCTAACTTCATCTGTTTTAAGGCGCTCAGCCACCGGCGCTGTCACCATTAGCTCACCCCTGACCACCGCCTTCATCACGTCCCAGACAACTGCAAGTGGGGTGTCTTTTAAGGCAATATAGCTTCTAATTACCGGGTCCTGTAAGAGAGAGTCTTTTAGCTTTCAGGTCCCGGGGGGGCCGGGAAGCCCAAAACCCGAATATGAGTGAGGACTGGGGCATGGTCAGAGATTACCCTAGGCAGTATTGTGACCACTTCCAGGCATGGGTATAGCTCGCCAGAGAGGAGGGACATGTCAATTCTCGAGTGGCCCTTGAGCATGGGAATGAAATGAATAATCCCTGGCGCCTGGGTTGTCCAGGAGTTCACCACCCCAGTTCTCAGAGAAACCATGCGAAAGCCACTGCCTTTATATAGTCCTCCCTGGTTGGCTGTAGGGATTTATCTTTATGCGGGTCTGGGACTAGGTCAAAATCTCCCCCAGCTATGAGCTTACCCTCTGCAAAGGATGTGATCTCTGGAGCAATGGCGTGGAGAAATTGAACTTGTGGGGAGTTCGGGGCATAGATGGAAATAAGGGTAAACAGTAAATCATGCAGGTGCCCTTGCACTATAATATAGCGGCCCAACGGGTCGCAAAGCGTCTTAATCTCAGTGAGCGGTATCTCCTTGCTATGCAAGATTGCAAACCCCCTTCTCTTTACCCCCACTGTGGCGAAGAAACCTTTTTTGAATCAGGCCAGTAAATGCGTCTCTTGTAAGCAGACAATGTCTCCTTTCTGACAGCCTTTGCACTACGGCTTTGCATTTACCTGGGAAATTAAGGCCTTGTATGTTCCAGGTGACTAACACTAGTTCCCTTTCATCCACGTTTGTCATGTGCCCTCCATGGAAAAAAGGCTTAAGCTCACTCCCTCTCGCCTCTGCTTGGCCAGTGCTCATGTCTAGTGACACCCCCCTTCTCTTAGTGAAGGCCATCTTTTGTGTGTTGGTGGTGCCCTGTGTGCTCCGGGGACCGCACCCTCCATCCTGAAACCTCTGATTGCTCTCCACTGTAGCTAGTTTAAAATGCTCTTGGACCCTTGTTCCCCATCAGACCCCCCTAATCCCCCCATCATTCAACTGAAACAAACTTGTGAGGCAAACCTCATGGGAAACGGGGCTTCCATAGCGTCCGCCCCGGCGACGGACTGCTGCTATGCTGGGTCCACACAAACCCCAAGACAAGAGCCCACGTCACCTGTACCGTTCTCATGGGTTGAGGACTCCTGTGCTTCTGGGCCAGGCCTCTACGAAGGACCAGGGTGAGTTTCTGCGTCAACCCGAGCTGACCCAATTCACCTTTTAGGTGTAAAGACCCCAAACCCCTGGAGGGGGTAACAATTCGAACAAAGCCGTGGAGGCATATGCTTCAGGTGGCTTTCTCTCTGCTGCTTCTCTGTGCTGGGCCATTGGGTCTTCTCTTCTTGCTGACTCTGGACCACGCTCCCCTGGGTCTTTCGGGCGTCGGGCAGTCAGCGCAGCGTCCTCCTCTTCTTCACCGGTGCCAGCCGGGCTCAAGAGCTTCTCCGCTTCCTTCATTGATTGGATCCTCCACTGCTTCCCTTCTGCTGTGAATTGTAGTGCTGTTGGGAAATTCCATCGGTAGGTTATATTCTTTTCCCGAAGCCACTCTGTCATTGGCTTTAGGCTCTTCCCCTTCAGCAGGGTGGAGGATGCCAGATATTGATATAACGCTATTCAAGCATCTCTAAAGGGAAGATGGGGAGAGCTTCTGGCTTTCCTCATAATTTCTTCTTTGATTTTGAAGAAGTGAACTCTTGCCGGGACATCCGGTGGGAAGGACTGTGGTTGTCTCGGCTGGGCCCGATGTACCCTGTCCAGCACTAGGGTCGGCCAGTCTTGTACTACCTGTACTTTACTGGTTAGAGGTTGAATCCTCCCTTGTTAGGCAGAATCCTGTGCAGTTCCCTTGGGGACCACTGCAAAAAGATTAAGACTACAGGAGTAAGCAGTAAGCCCAACTGGTAGCAGTCTGCACCACCCAGATTTAACTGGTAGCTGTGGCTGAGCAGTCAGACTTCTCTGAAGAAGAGTAGAGCAGTATATAGAGTATACACAATAGGGCTTAAAACACAGTAGAGCAAACAAACACTGACCAGAGATTTGTATCAAAGTATATAATTATTTATTTAAAACACACTTTAGGCAATACACTAGCACTCTAAATCAAAAGCAAGTTAAAACACAGTCAGGTAAAGTATAAACGCCTCCCTTGATAACTATTAGACAAGTCAGAGTTAAAACACCACTATTTGTTAAAACAGATGTGATCGCGTAACCTAGATGGCACTCCAATAGTTAAGTCAAAGGGAGAGAAAAAGGCAGGGCATAAAAATAAAACAGTTCCCAACACTTTTAGAAGTTCAAAGCAAGGGAGTAAAGGCAGTATACACCGTAGAGCCAAAGTTCATAGGCCAGGCCCACTTTAAATGAAGCAAAGCGATATATGCCCAAGATCACACAGTTTAAAATGCACTAAAAGTCTTTGCAGAATGTTCAAAAAGAGGTTGGGGTGAAGTTAGAAGGTCTGGGGCCTGCCCAGTTGGAAAGACAAGGATTTAAGGGTCACCTTGGGCAAACCGAAGACAGTGGGGCCAGGCAGAACACAATACCTTAAAGAGAGAGGAAGCTCCAGCGGTGGCAGTTGTTCCTGGCATTGGTTGCAGTTCATTGTTTTGACCAGGGGAAGAGAGGATGTCGCCGAGGAGGAAACTTGGAGTCGATGCACTGCACAGGGATGAAACCGGCCGCGGAGTTCGTCGGTTAAAAGGTGCGTTCCTTTCATTCGCGGTCAAAGTGGTGAAGCTTGGCTATCCGGCCGCCGGGGTGCTTGGCACAGGCGATTCGACCATGAGATGTCTTTGGAAGGTGAAAGGGGCAAACTGGTTGATCCCACCAGCTCAAAGGAAGAAGACTCTTCCAGCAGAAGATCTGCTCTTGTCGTTGGGAAAGTGGTGAGTTCGTTGCATCACGGCTCCGCCGGTGGTGTCTTCGGATTCTTAGGTCCTGTGGCCACTTCTGAAGTTCCATTCCCAAAGGCCCTGCTTTTATGCAGAAAAACCCCATTCAACAGCCTAGCTGTCACTCACACATGCTAAGTGGTGAGCCATGAGGCTCACCACCGGGCCAATCAGAATAGAGTGCGACTTGGGTTGCTAAGGCAACGCAGTCCAGGGTGCCAATTCCCCTCCCCACACATCCTGTGGAACCCAGACAGAGTGGCACCATTTGCAGGGCTTCAGTGGAGAAGCCCGCCAAAAAGTGGAACAAAGGACTCGACCATGGTTAGAGTTACAGAGACGGACATGAACGCCATTTTAGAGGAGAGGTTTGGCAAAAAGACCCAACCGTTGATTTAATATTAAATAAATAAACCAGCGGTATCTTTAACATTGCACCGGTGGAATATTTTGTGTGGTAAACACTTGCACCAACCAGAAACTCGACAAGGGGGGACTGGACAGTGGCCCCTTGGAAACAGACCCAGGGGCAATCGAATTAACCCCTTCCAGTGCTTCCACAATATGATGGTTTGTACTGATTCTGTTCACAATTTTGGACTAGTAAAGTCAATGGTGACTTTACATGCCCTGGGAGACAGTAGTCAGTCCCAGGGTATGGAGTCTATGTTTGGGGGTCACTATGACACCCCTGTGTTACTGCACTGAGGGTGCTGTGTAACACACACATACAAAATAGATGATACCCTATGGAGTAAAAGACCCCATAGCCCATAAGCACACAAAGAGTCAAAGACATACCTCAAATCATGCCTAAGAGTGGGAGGAAAAGAGTTTCACTCTTAGCAGGAGAAAAAAACAAACTCCAAAATTCCAGCAAAGCTGCTGGGGGACTCACTAGGTTTGGGAAATTAGCCTTATAAGAGAATTCTCCCTAACATCCCCCTACCTACTTCATGCCCAAGGTAAACTACTGATCCTTGACCAATCTGGCACTTGCTGGCCTTTATGGTCAAATGGGCCTTCTGAAGGGCCTGCAACACAATTCTAAGGTGTTTCACATGATCCTCGTAGGTGGCACTGAAAACTGCTATATCATCCAGATCTGCAAGACAGAATTCATCCAACCCATTAAGGACATGATTCACAAACCTCTGAAAAGTGGCTGGTACATTCTTCAAATCAAATGGCATTACCCTGAACTGGTAAATCTGGAGTTGAGAATGCCGTCTTCTCCTTGGCATGTTCTGCTAAGGCTATTTGCCAATAGCCCGCAGTGAGGTCAAATGTGCTGAGGTATTTGGAGGCACCCAGGGTACCCACCAGCTCATCTGTTCTAGGCAAGGGGTGTGCATCTGTCTTGGTGATAGCATTCAGAGCCCTGTAATCCACACAGAACCGCAACTCAGAGGAGCCTGCTTTTGAAATCAGAACCACAGGACTGGACCAAGGACTCTGAAAGGGTTCAATCCCCCCAAAATGTAACATCTTGTTGACCTCTGTCTTGATGTAACATCTCACTTTGTCCGACATCCTGTATTCTCTACGTTTGATAGGGGCACTATCTCCTGTGTTAATATTATATTTGCACTAAGGTGTCAAACCAGGAGCTAGGGAAAACAAGGGGGAGAATTGCCTCAGCAAACTTCTCACCTCATCTTGCTGAACAGAAGTCAGGTCAGGGGCCACTTTGACACCCTCAATGGAGCTGTCTAAAGGGCTGCCCTGGAACAGGTCAGCAGAGGTTCTGACTCTTCCTCCTCTACGCCTGAAGCCAACAGCAGTGCCACTATTTCAACCCTAGGGATGAAAGCTTTCAGCCTATTCACATGGAACTTTTTTAGAGCCTGTCCAGCCTTTCAAAGGTTCACTAAATAGTTAACCTCATCCAGTGACTCCACTGCTGAGTAAGGGCCTGACCCTTTATCCTGTAAAGCTCTAGACCTTCTAGAATTCGTGATCAGGGCTTGATGGCATGATGTAAAGTTGACAAGAGTAGGCTTCTGGTCATACCTGTGTTTCACCAGAGCTTGCCCAGCCTTCAACATATCACTATCCTGAGCCATCAGGAGAACCATTCTCTTCCTTAGACCTAGCACATAGTCCACTACATTGGTAGTGATGGGGAGAGTAGGCATCTCCCACCCCTCCTTGTCTATAGCCAAGGGCCCCCTTACAGGGTGACCAAAAGGAAGCTCAAAGGGGCTGAAGCCAAACCCCTCTTGAGGTACCTCTCTGTAGGCAAACAATAAGCATGGACGAAGGAGATCCAATTTTCTCCTATTGAACCTCTCAACCAAGCCATTGGTTTGGGGTGATATGCTGGGGATAACTTGTAAGTAACCCCACACTCCTTCCACATGGCTTGCATGTACTTGGACATGAAGTTGCTGCCCCTATCAGACACACATTCTTTAGGGAAGCCAACCCTAGTAAAGATGCCAAGTAAAGCTTTTGCAACTGACTTGGCAGTTACAGTCTTTAATGGGATGGCCTCAGAATACCTGGTGGCATGGTAAACCAGCACCAGGATAAGCCTATTGCCTGAGGATGTTTGAGGGTCAAGGGGACCAACAATGTCAATCCCTACCCTCTCAAATGGTACCCCCACAACTGGGAGTGGAACCAATGGAGCTTGGGTTGTTGTGCCACTTTTTCCAGATAACTGGCATGTGGTACAACTCCTGCAGTGACTTTCTATCTGGACCCCCATCTTGGGCCAGTAGAAGTGCATGGCTAGACTTTGCTTGTTTCTCTTGATGCTAAGGTGACCAGCCAGGGGGACTTTATGCGCCAGCTGCAATAGGAAGGGTCTTGCATGAAGGGGAACCACCAACCTCCTATGTTCTCCTTTGGTAGACTCTGTGGGCTCACTGTAGAGGAGCCCACCTTCCCAATAAATCCTGCGCTTCCCAGGAGGTTCACCCTCAAGCTTTGAGCAGGCCTGTCTCCGTAGGCCTTCCAAAGATGGGCACTCACGTTGGCCCTTACTAAACTCAACCCTATCAGAACCACCTTCAAGTCATAAACTTTGGAGTTCAGGATGGTCGTGTGGATTATGAATTTCAGGCAACACCTCTTACTCGTCAGGTTCAGGTGTTTGGCCAAATACCTCCACCTAGTAGATGAGTTAGGGGGAAGGTTTTCTTTGCCTCTCTCATCTTTCTTGACTCCTTTAGCCTTGGGGTTCCCCTTTGGCTTGGGCTTTGCCTTGGTCTTGGTTAAGGCAGCCCTTGTTTGTGACCCTGTGCATGGTCTCTCTGCTGTGTCACCCACAAGACCCAAGTCTCTGAGATCATTCCCCAGCAGAACCTTACCTGGGACTTGCCTCTGTATGCTCACTGGAATCCTGACCATAGTACCATTTATTGTAAGATTTACAGGCCTTACTGGGAACCTGAGATGGGGGCCATTGGCTAACTGGGTGGGCATCAGAGGAGCTCTGGTAAGTTCCTCTGGGTTTACCACTGTGGAATCCACCACAGTTCTGCTGGCCCCACTATCCCTAGCGGCAGGGGTATCTACTCCATTGATTAGCACACTGTCATTAAAGTAGTACTTGGTATTGTCTGGAATGCTAACATAAACCTCTGAGACTTTAGGCTCCCCAGAACCCAGGGAAACTAGGACTACTTCAGATTCTATCTCACTGGGGAAGGACTCTGAGGAGAAGGATGCCCCTGTGATCTCTTCCTTCTCATAGGAGGGAAAGGCCAGACTCACAGAGTGGACCCCCAAGGTTTTGACCTTACATCTGGGGTCCCCCTTCACATTGTGATTTGCTCCACAAGATCCACTGGGTCTTGGGACATAGGGAGGCTTACTATAACCAGAGTTCTGTCTGGGAGTGAACTCTCACTACCCTGAACATTCTCTTGGGACTTACCCTTGTTTTTCCTTTTGTGGCTCTTTTGGGAGGGGGTTTTATCAGATACCCAACCCTCCTTATCTTTGTTATTTTTCCCCTCCTCCTGCTTACCAGGAGAAGTCTTGTCCTTATGGGACACTCAGCGTGACACCCACAAATCTGCTGCACTAGCCAGCTTCTTAGGATCTATCTCCTTTGAATCAGCCAAGTGCTGCTTAAGCCTAGGGGAACAAGATGCAAAAAATATGTTCAAGCATGACTAAACATATCATACTCTCAACGGTGGTTATCTTATAGCCTTCAACCCAGCCAGTCACGTTTTTCAAGGAATCAGTAACATAGGACACCCAAGTGTTACCTTCTTTCTTTTTGTACTCTCTAATCACTTTAAGTATTGAGCAGGAGTCTTCCCAAACTTTAAGATGAGAGTTTGCTTCAATTTTTCAAAAACGACTATCAGTCTTAGATATTTCCATAATGGCACTGCAGCCAGAATGGGGTAGTCGATGGAGCAGCCATGCAATCTTGTCAGCATCCACAACCTCTTGACCTCACATGCATTCTCAAATTCAGTCAGCCGGTCCATAATGGCATTCTTTTCATCATAAATACTGAGCAGATATTGAGGAAATCTTGGATGAGAGTAGGACCCAGACCCATGTCCAGATCCCTTGGAGGAGCCAGTTGTAGCCTGAATCTTGGCAAGCTCAAATTGGTGATCCCTGTCCTTCTGTTTTTCTGCCTGTTCAACTCTCAGCTTTGCCATGTTGAACTCAACCTCCTTCTGCTTAAACAGTAGTTCTTGCTTCTTGAATTCAAGCATGGCTTCAGCATCAGAGCTGACAGATAAAACATGGGACTCTACATCATCCCTTTCTTCATGTCCCCCACGGATGAGTGCAACGACAGCTCGGATAGAGCTGCCAGTGAGAGCAGCCCCACTACCTTCTGAACCCTCATCCGAGGAAATGGCATTGAGTTGCACCTTTTGCCAATGCATGATCCTTTGGATCATTTCACTCTTTGTACCTTGAGCAGATAAGCCTCTCTCGGTACACATCATTCGCAGTGTTTCTGACTTGGAAGCATTCAAGGTTATGTTGGTTATTGCTTACACGTTTTAAGATAGGTCATTAGCCTTTACTGTTACGTTACTACTAAGATCACTATGAGTCCTGGGTGAGTGTAATCTGAGTACCTTTACCAGTGCGCAACGCTGGGTAATTCTGATCCTATCCCACCGCTGCCACCAATTTGTTAAGATGGATTTCTGACCTGGTGGGAAGAGGTTCATAAGGCCAGCCTAGTTTCTTGGACAGGGTAACCTTCTGGACAAGCCAGACCAATCACGGTAGCATTGGCGGCGGCCAAGACTAGGTCTCAGGAGGGGTGAGGGTGATCGAAAGCCCACAATGAGCACTCACAGCAAACTATACCACAAATTACTCTGTCAGGTGCTTAGTAAAAATGTATATACATTTATCAAAGGCCTTTTAAGTCAAACACAAAGTAAATATTCAGCAGTAAAAACAAAACCAACACAAATCTAATCTAGCAAACATATATATATATATTAACCAATGGCCAACAGGGATATTACTTATACAGTTCCACAAACTGATTAGAAAGGGGTTATAAAGTGTGAATATCTCTGTGGCAGTCCTTCACTATTCACACCCTCCCTAACTTGAGAGGCAGTCCAGTCCCTAAGATGAGTGGAGCCTTGAGCTCAAAAGTACTTTCAGTGCTGGAGCACGAAATCATGCAGATAAATCAAAACGGGGTCTCTTTCAGGGGCTGTAGTGACTCAGGAAGGTGGGTGAGGCAGTGAATAAGTTCCCTTTTTCGAGGAGGGTCTTCACAAGAGGGCAGAACAGGCTCCAAGAATTGGGAATAGCTCAGTAGCACAGGCTACCTTAATAAAGGGGATTGGCCCTCAGCGGACACTTGTGTGTAAAAATGGATGGTTGAGCCAGGGGCCACCGGTATAGGTTGCAAGTACTTACTGACCCTGGGTGCACTCCGGACCAAACTTCGACAGTCGAGTCCACTTCGGTCAGAGGTGCAAATCCTGCAGTTGCTCAGCTCTGTGGTTTTCAGGAGCTGCGTTCCAGGAATGATTCCGTAGCGGGGGACAGCGGCGATTTCTCCGCTCGTGATGACGGGATCAGGCCAATTCTGCTGCAGTGAGTCTGAGGGCACAGGGGGGCACAGCAGCAAGGCATCAAGGAAGTTTGTCACCACAGCTGGGCGACACAGTGACCGTGTATGCTCGAGTTTAGGTATACTCTCCCAATTCCAGACCTAGGAATGCTAGGTGTACAAAAGTCAGATGGAGAGTGCCTTCTACCCAGAGCTTACAGTCTCTAAAGTCTCAAGTAACAACTCGAGGCGGTGGCGGTTCCAGGGCAAGGTTTCCATATGAGCTGGTCAGTGCACTGGGTGGTCCAGGAACACTTCCGAAAAGGCTTGCTTACAGGTGTATATTAAAAATATATATACATTTATTAAAGACCTTTTAAGTCAAACACAAAGTAAATATTCAGCAGTAATAACAAAACCAACACAACACTAATCTAGCAAACATGTATGCATCGAACCAATGGTCAACAGTTCCACAACCTGGAAAGAAAGGGATTCCTACAATACTTACCCCTCCTTTCTTGTGCTCTCCTGACTCCCATAGCACTCCTCCCAGGTCTCCCCCCGGACCCCCACCTTGAATTCCCTTCCCTTTGCAAATTTTGTTTCCTGGACGAACAGCACATCTAGCTTGGAAAGTCTAAATTCTCTAGCCAGCATGGAGCGCTTTTGCAGGGAATTCAGGCCTTTAACTTTAAGGGACCAAAAGGGTATCCCATTAGCCTGCATCCTGATCCCATGTCAGATGTTCCCCCTTTGCCTTGGACTGTGGACCTGTTTACTCAATGTTTACCCAGGGTGAACAGTCTCTCTGTTGAGAACGCTTGTTTTGCCTATATTGTCCTATTTTGTTGCTTTGGGTTGAATGTTTTCCTATGCCCGATGGGAGTTCCCCTCCCTCCCTTTGAAAATGGCCTCCATTGGCACTTCTCTACTAATTGAGTAGTAAGGGCCACACCACAGAGGCCCCTCACCGAGCTGTTTATAGCTTTCCTTCAGATTTAACTGTGATGGCGTGAACAGACCACTGTAGTAAACGTGCAACTAAGAACCAACCAAACATTCTTCTAAGTACTTCACATAAACCTTACCATGGGGGGGATGATATTTCAAATTTCCCTTGCTTCACTCAAACTCCCCCCGCCCCCTTTACAATGTGACCCCTGCTCATGGGGTGTAAAGCTTGCCTTCCGGGCCGGACTAGTGAACGATAAGTTAGCAAGCCTTTAGTTCTCTGTGGGGGCAGTGTCGCAGCCGCTTTCATGGAGTGTTATAGCATTTATATTTCCTTGAGCCCTGTGAACGACCCCTGCACGGGGAGGAGGCTATTGATTTGTCTATGCGGCCCCTTATCTTTCATGCTCCACTCTGTCCCGTTTCCTGTGTGCTCGTCTGCAGCCCTTCCAGGACTCCTCTTGCTTCGTCTTCAGATGTAATGCAGTAGTCTTCTCCGCCGCACTCAAAGTTCAATGAAAAGAGGAACCCCCACCTGTAGTGCATGTCTTGTTCCTGTAACCAGGTTGTGCGGGGCGGCAGTCTTTTTTTTTTTTTTTTTTTTTAAACTTTCTTTTTTGGTACACTTTGGCATCACGCATTACGCATGTTATGCAATAGGATATGACATGCTGAACCTTGGACCTTGGAAATTAAATTGCGGTACAGCGGGGGAAATGTAGTTCTAGAGTTGCCCGCCTTTCTGGCCCATGCAGCACAAAAGCAGTTCAGTTCTGTAGCAGGACCTGGAATGTTTCAAGTTCAGCTGTGGTCGCGCGCCAGAGGTACGATGTGAGTGGACCCCATATATCCTTTGGTCTAGAATCGGGCAATTGCATGTGTGCCCATTGCTCCTCCTTGTTGTTGGCCCATATCACATCCTTTAGCCAGTGGTCTTTGTTTGGAGCATTTTCACTCGTCCAGCGTAAAAGGATGTAGCGATTGGCCAGCAAAGGCACAGGTGCACAAATCTACCCATCTTCCCCAATGGGGGACCCGAAATATGAAACAAGCAAAGTAATGGGATAGGGTTGACAGTTTTATCAGTCATTTCTGACAGCTTCTTACATACATCTTTCCAATAGGCCACAAGTTGCGGATAGTCTCGTAGCATATGGAAGTATTTAGCATGGGGAGATTTACAATGTAGTCATGCCCCGTTCCCCTCATTTGAAAACATGCACAACCTATCTGGGGTGTAGTGATAGTGGTGTAGTATTTTGAGCTGTATTAACTGAAATCAGAAGATATACAACACCCTTCGTGTTTGCACGCATATGTCCGTCCATAATTTATCGGTGATATCAATCTGGAGGTCGTCAGCCCACGTACATTGTTGCGCGGTGTGTGTGAGTGGGTTTGGATTAGGCGATATAGGGTGGATACCCGACTATTGTCCCCCGCTGTCAGGGCAAACTCTAACATGGGATCATTGGGCGGTTGGATTGGGAAACGGCTCCATAGTTTTCTACACGCTCTACGCAGTCCCGCATAAAGCAGCCGTGCTGCTTCGCAAATGTTTCGGCAGAGGGCATCCTGCGTCAATGGCGTCGGGTCAATGACCCTCGAAGGCCTCTGTCAAGGGTGATGTCATCAGATGTTATAAGTAGGACGCACTGCACCCGTAGCCTCATTTCCTTTTTTTCCGCAAACGTGTTTGCTTCCAGAACTCAGCGTGCTTCGTGTTATCAACTGCGATAATGTCTTCTTTGACCCCGCGGTCAGCTTTAAAACGTGCAGGTACTGTAAGTTGAAGATGTCCATCACGAACCTGCACCGTATCCGCTTGTGGTGTCTGGGTGAGAGCCAAGGCATGGACGACTGCTGGAAGTGCCAGTCGTTGAATGCCAAGGCCTTGCAGGAGCGTAAGGGGAAGTTGCAGGTAGGTCGGGTATCCAAACCCTGTACATCCCAGAAATCAGGTCTTTCTACCGATGACTCGAGGGGTGACTCTCCCCGTCAGGAGTCCAGGGGATCTCGGTCCTGGAGTGGTTCTCGCCACTAGTCCTCCTCGTCAAGGCACTCCTGGAAGCAGCATCAGTGTTTGTCTTCCCCTTCCTCGTCGGATGATGGCTCAGTGAGGAAAGTGGCTTGCCCTACTAAATCTTCTACTTCGGAGGAATGGGAGGCATTCAGGGAGAACATGTTGGACATTTTCCAATCTCAGGGCATTGCCCGGTCCGTGCCTTTGGCTGAAGCCGGTGAGGAGTGGTCTCTGTCTGACATTCGCACGCCTTCGGGCCCAGGCGGTCGGCGCGATAAGCTTCGGGAACCGTCGAGATCCTGTTCGAACAAGGCTCAGGTAGATTGCCAGAGACGTGCCAGATCCAGGTCGAGGTCCTCGTCCCCGGCGAGACCGTCGAAGCCTTGGAAGGTGTCGAGAAAGTTGTCGACCCCTTCGGTGCCGTGCCCCTCGGGTGCAGCTGTCAGGACTTTGCCCTTGACCAGGCCCTCTACGCCCTCGACACCTACAGGTCTGAATTTGACGGTGGAGGCCTCTAGAGCTGTGGATCCTCCGAGAAAGACTTTGGCTAAGACTGTGAGGCCCCCTGTGGACTCCTGGTCTACTCCTGTACCTCGTAGGGAGTTATTTCACTCTCTACAAGATATTTATGAGGATGAGGAACGGTCGGATGTGGAGTTGGAGCCTTTTGGTGCTCCTGGTGACGCTCCTGCAGCTCCTGACATGGTCTCTTCGGAGGCCAGTCAGCTGGAAGATCTGAGGCAATCTTTACATGATGCCAGTGGCCTGGATACATCTCCTGAGATGGGGTTTGGCAGGCCTGAGCCTAGGGCCCATGCTGAATCCTCCTATAGGAGGTTGATGTCAAGTGTTAGAGTACCTGGGGTGGTGCGGCCCTCAAGTTGAATTCGATCAGGATAACCTGACTGACATTTTAGATCAGGGTTTGTCCACTGACCCAGTGTTGCCTTTTCACATGGCGTTACAGAAAAGGGTGGCTGCTACTTGGAACACCCGGGAGTCTCTTCCGGCGGTCAACAAGTCGCTGACTTAGAAATACCGCCCATCCAGTAGCGACCCCAGCTACCTATCCACACACTCCACTCAGGAGAGTTTGGTGGTTCAGGTGGCCGCGACCACCTCGAGGCAGGCGGCGTACCCTACCATCCCTCCAGATAGGGACAGCAAGCGCTTTGATGGATTGGCACGCAAGGTATTTTTGGCTGGGAGTATAGCTCTTAAATCGGCCAACTTCACCTGTGCCTTGGCCAAATTTTCGCACACTGTGTGGAATTGTGTCTCTCTTGTGGCTGATTATATTCCCGAAGGGGAAGAAAGGGATGGGTTCCTTGCTATTGTGCAGGATGGCAAGGATGCCATGTGTGAATCCCGTCTGGGTTGGACACGGTAGATAGTGTCAGCCGGTCCATGGCTGCGAGCACTGTGATACGCAGGTTTGCGTGGTTGCAGAAGTCAGGCTTTGCACCGAACGTGCAGGCCCGTCTTCTCAACATGCCTTTTGACAGCTCTCATTTGTTTGGCAGCAAGGCTGACGAGAGCCTTGAGAGGTTGCAGACCTTCAAAGCAGCTGCAATATCTTTGGGCGCAGCTGTGTGTCAACCTCTGCCTTTTCGTCCTAGGGGACAGCAGTGGAGGGGTGCCTTTTGTTACTACTCCTCTTTTGGTAGAGCGAGGGGAGCGGCCAGTCAAAGGGGACACCGTAAAACTACCCGTGGGTGACGGCGGAGAGGCGCCAAAGCAACTGAGGCAAGCTCCCTCTTTGCCTTCAGGCACTGCCCCAGCCACTCCAAAACAGCTATGAGGCCAGGTCCCGTTGTTCGCCGGGTTGGGGGCAGACTGTCTCAGCATCTCGAAGAGTGGGGAGCCATTACTTCAGATGTGTGGCTTCTAGAAACAATAGCTAACAGCTACTGCCTACCCTTCCTAAATCGGCCTCACGACAATCCACTGGGGAAACATGTTGACGATTCCAGATCCGCTCCTTGTGCAGGAAATCTTGAAACCTGCAGCAGAAAGGCACTATAGAACTAGTGCCTGTGGCAGAGAGGAACAAGGGCTGCTATTCCCAATATTTTTTGATTCCCAAGAAAGACGAAGGACTGAGACCCATCTTGCACTTGCGTCGCTTAAAAAAGTTCCTCAGGAATGGCAAGTTCAAGATGGTCACTCTTTCTCAGGTCCTTCAGGCCCTTCGACTTCAGGATTGGTTGGTGCAATTGGACCTACAGGATGCTTATTTTCATGTGCCGATCCATCCAAAGCACAGAAAATACCCGAGGTTCACCATTGGCAGATCGCGCTTTCAGTTTTGGGTCCTGCCATTCGGGTTGACCTACGCCCGAGGGTCTTCACCAAGCTCATGGTGGTGGTGGCAGTGCATCTCAGAAGGGGGGGGGGGGTTCACGTCTACTCCTACCTGAACGACTGACTGATCAGAGTGCATTCTCCCGAACAAGCTTTGGATCATATCCGTCTCACCTGCCACTCCCTTTACAAGCTGGGCTTCTCCCTCAATTTCAAGAAGTTGTATATGACACCTTCCCAACAGCTCCAGTACATCGGGGCTGTGTTGGAAACATCATTGGGGAAGTGCTTGCCACCCAGGGTGAGGGCTCATCACAGATGGTCGACAAATTTCAACATGCCCAACATCTCCCGGCTTTCGAATTCTTAAGGTTGCTCGGCCTCATGGCATCCTGCATTTTTCTGGTGCCGGAGGCCAGGCTGCGGATGAGATCCTTTCAATGGGCCCTCAGGACGCAGTGGTCCCAATTCTCAGGGAAGATGTTGGATCTCCTAGAGATTCCGCTCAAGGTCTCACAGGATCTTCTGTGGTGTGCCAGCGAAGGGAATCTGATGAAGGGAGAGCTGTTTTGGCAACCGTGGCCAGAGGTGACAGTGACGGATGCTTCCCTCACAGGATGGGGGGCTCACGCCAACTAGCTGATCGCCAGCAGTCGTTGGTCTTCATCGAGTACAGACTTCACATACATTGTTTGGAGCTGAGAGCCATCAGGCTAGCCCTGAAGGCTTTTCGGTCGTTTGTGCGCGGTAAGAGTGTCCTGATCACGATGGACAACACAGTGGCCATGCATTACCTCAACAAAAAGGAGTGTGTAGGGTCGCTCCCGCTGTGCAGGGAGGCAATGCAGCTCTGGTTCTGGGCAATACAGCAGGAAATCTCACTTGCAGCAGTTCATCTGGCCGGAGAGGAGAATGCGGCGGTGGATGCTCTGATCAGGCAGCGCGCAATCTCCCATGAGTGTGAGTTGGCTCAGGAAGTCCTTCAGGAGATCTTCACCCTTTGGGGAACCACTCAAGTGGATCTGTTCGTGACCGGTGCCAACCGGAAGTGCAAGACATATTGCTCAAGGGAATTTCCCCAGAGAAGAGCTTTAGGGGATGTGTTCATCGTGGATTGGTCATTCCCACTTTTGTACGCATTTCCTCCAGTCCCCGCCATTCCTCAAGTTCTAAGGAGGTTGCATAGGTTCGGGTCCCACATGATCCGGATTGCTCCGGATTGGGCCAGGAGAGCGTGGTACTCCGGACCTTCTAGAAATGTCCATCTGTCCTACACACCATCTTCCCCACGGAGAGGATCTTCTCACACGCAAGGGGATTCGGGTTCTACATCCAGAGGTCAAGACTCGCAACCTTCATGCTTGGTTTCTGAAAGGTTGAGATATAAGTATTGGGACCTTCCGGATGACGTGATGGAGGTGTTGCTTTCGGCCAGGCGTCCGGCAACCAAATCCCTGTAACGTTGCCATTGGCGTAAGTTTTACGACTTGTGCAGAGGAAACAATGTCGATCCTTTTCAGTGTTCCATTCCGATGGTTAGTTCTTTCTTGCTTTCTTTGGCCCACAAGGGTCTTCAAGTGGGTACCATTGAAGGTTACCTGGCAGCGCTATCTATTTTCAAGCGCTCATCCGAAGAATGTTCTAATTTTGAGATACCTTTGATTACCCAGTTTCCAAAAGGGCTCACAAATGTGTTCCCGCCGTCCCCTTTTCAGGTGCCGGTTTGAGATCTGAATCTGGTCTTGAAATTCTTGATGGGTGCTCCGTTTGAACCTTTGCATTCTTGTCCTTTGAGACTGTTGACCTTCAAGACAGTTTTCTTGATTGCAGTTACATCTGCTCGCAGAGTGAGCGAGTTGCAGGCACTTTCGTCTAAGCCACCCTTTACTGTGTTCCACGGGGTAATACTGAGGGTACATCCTTCCATTCTACCCAAGTTAGTGTCTGAGTTTCATTTGAGCCAGAAGGTAGTACTTCCTGCTTTGTATCCTCCTCCTCATCCTGGTAAGGAAGAGGAGAGACTCCATAGATTGGACCATAGGAGAGCTTTGAACATTTATATTTCTAGGATGTCCACAGTCAGCGTGGACGACCAACTTTTTGTGGGATACACTGGACACCGAATGGGCCAGGCAGTTACCAAACAGACCTTGTCCAGGTGGATTATCCTCACCATTGCTGAATGTTACATATTGGCAGGCAAGGACCCTCCTGAGGGTTTGCGAGCTCACTCCACCAGGGGCGTGGTTACATCCACGACCCTACAACGGGGAGTTCCTGTTAAAAATATTTGTGATGATGCAACGTGGTCTTCCATCCACACCTTTGTCAAGCATTACTCCCTGGATACTTTCCATGGTCAAGATATGGCCTTTGGTAAAGCAGTGCTCTATTCTGCCATCTGATCTGATGGGTATATCCAAATTCTTCTCCCACCTCTGTTCACAGATACTGTTTTGGCAGTCTGTCAAAGATGCGGAATAAGTTGGAGGACACAATCCATTCGAAGAACAAGTTACATTTATTTTTATTTATTTATTTATTTATTTATTTGGATTTGTAGAGCGCACATCTGCCCGGGGGCATCGTGGCGCTAAGAAGTCTTACTTGTTACAGGCATACATGGTGAATATACAGATATGCAGATTAGCATAGACACGTTTTTTCATACATTTGCTGTTATTTCCATAATTACAGTGGTGAGAATACAGGTGGAACAGCGTGGTTTTGAGTAGTCTACGGAAGGCATGGTATGATTTTTCGCTTCTTAAGGCGGTGGGGAGTGCGTTCCAATTTTTGGGTGCTAGGTGTTGGAAGCTGGACCCTCCGGCTTTGCTTCTTTTGAAAGTGGGTACATAGGTCTGGTTGGTCAGGTGTGACCTGGTAGGTCTAGTGGAGGTATGGAGGGTGATCCTTTCAGAAAGATAGGGTGGGGCATTGGCGGAGAGGCATCTGTGTGTGATGGCCATGGATTTAAATAGTATGCATTCTTTTATAGGTAGCCAGTGTGCTTCTTTTCTGGGTTGGGAGATGTGCTCCCTTTTTGGAATGCTTAGGGCTGCTCTTAGAGCATTGTTTTGTGTGACTTGCATTTTTTTAATGTTTTGTGCAGATGTGACCAGGAAGAGGGCGTTGCAGTAGTCCAATTTGGTACCTACTGTGGCTCTGGCTACATTCAGGCAGTTTTTAGGGGATAGGAAGGGTGTAACGGCGTTGATTATCTTAGTGGTTAGTGCAGCAGAGGAGGCTACGGCATTGACTTGCCGTGTCATGGAGAGAGTGGAGTCGAGGTATACTCCTAGCGTTTTTACCGCAGTGGAGACTGATGGTGCAGTTATCGACGTTAAAGGATTTGTATAGAGGCGGGAGTTTATTTAGTGTTTCTTTGGTGCCAACTAGTAGGAACTCTGTTTTGTCCCCGTTAAGGCAGAGTCCGTTGGCTGCCATCCAGGTTTGAATGGCTGTGTATATTTTAGTTAGTGCTGCGGCGTCTTGTTCATATAAGCCAGTAAGGGGGAGCAGGACTTGTGTGTCGTCAGCATAGTTGGTGTAGGCTATGTGGTGATGGTCGAGGTCACTGAACAGAGGGAGGGTGAAAATGTTGTATAGGGTGGGTGCAGTGCAGGATCCTTGTGGGACGCCACAGTGGATGGTGGTTGGGGTAGCGTTTGCAGATTCAGAAAAGACTTTCATAAGTCGACCGTCGAGGAAGGATTTGACCCAGGAGACGGCTTCTGGCGAGAAGTGAGCTTCATTTTTAAGTTGTGTGCCTAGAATGTCATGATTGACCAGGTCGAAGGCAGCAGATAGGTTTAATAGTAGGAGGAGAGCCGGTTTGCCTTTGTCCATGATGTCATTAAGTTGAATTTTAAGGTCTAGAAGGGCCGATTCGGTCCCATGCCCCGGGCGGAAGCCAGATTGCCTTTTGCCTAAGATGCGATTTTCTTCGAGGTAGTGCTGTATTTGTGAGTAGGCGACTTTGTCGAGGATCTTGAGCAGGAAGGGAACTGTTGTAATGGGTCTATAGTTGTTGGGGTTTTCTGGATCTAGAGTGGGTTTCTTGAGAAGGGGGCGCACCCAAGCTTCTTTTAGGCTGGTTGGGACTGAGTTAGAGTTGAAGGATGCATTAAAGAAGGATTTGAGGAATGGTGCTAGTGTCTCAACACAGTCTTTGACTAGTTTGGCGGGGCAGGCGTCGCCTTTGCAGTTGGAGGGTTTGATTCTGTTAACGATATCGATTACCTCTTTTTCTGAGACTTCTCTAAATTTAAAGGGTGTGATGTGACTTATCTTTTTGTTCTCAATCACTGTTTCCTTAGGGGATGCAGCTAAGATTTGCTGAGTGAGATTTTTGTGATGGTTTAAGATTTTGGCTTGGAGGAGTTCGATTTTTTTTTAGAAGGGCGGTTTGTATGGTGTTACACCAGGCTTGGTCCTTGACAATCTCTTGTGACTTAGTGGCTGGTGTGGAGAGTTCCTTGAAGATGGCGAAGAGCCCTTTGGATTCTGAGGTGGCGTTGGAGATTCTTTCATTCTATGATGCAGATTTGGCTGCTATGATGCTTTTTTTGTATTGGGTGGCCAGTGATTTGTAGGACGATAGTGAGGAGGCATTGGGGTTTTTTTTCCATACGTTGAGGGCTTTGCGTTTTTTAGTTCGTAGTTCTTTTAGTTCTGCTGAGAACCACGTATTGGAGTGTTTGGAGTTTTTGGATTTTTTCTTTTGTAGGGGGGCGATGATGTCAATGGCAGTGCTAATGGTGGTTTTGTAGATATCTGCCAGTGCAGCTGGGTCAAATGAGGCAGGGAGGTTGTTCGTGAGAGGAGCTAGGTAGGGTGTGATGCTTTCTTTGGTGAGGTTCTTGGCGCTCCTGGCCATGGCTGGGGGTGCAGGTGAGAGTTTTTTTACCGAGTTGATAGGTAGGGGGATGAAGAAGTGAATGAGAAAGTGGTCGGACCATGGCGTGGGCGTGGTGGAGCTGATGTCGATGCCGCAGTTGTGGTCAACTACCCAGAGTGCGCCCTTTACTGTGGGTAGGTTGGAGAACTCTTTGTACAAAGCCCATTTCTTGGAGAGCTTGTGCTAGCTTAGTGGATGGTTTATCTTTCTGGTCGTGGAGCCCCAAGTTGAGGTCTCCTAGGAGAATGGTTTTGGTAGTGGTTTTAAGGTTTTCACCTAGCAGGTGTGTGAGGTTGTCTTGGAAGTCCAGTAAAGGGCCTGGTGGGCGATATACTAGATTGAGAGTGATGGTGGTGTTGTGAGATAGTGCGATCTTGGCAGATAGAAAGTCGATGTTATCCCCTAGTTTGGAGGGAGTTTGTCTTAATTCAAGGTGGTCTTTGACTATGAGTGCCACTCCTCCACCTGTAGATGATGTTCTGTCCTGTCTGAGGATGGAGTATCCTGGTGGAATGGCTAGTGAGATGGCTGGGCCGGCGGCGTTGTGTAGCCAGGTTTCGGTGATGGCAAGAATGTCGAGGTCAAGGTTGGTGAGAAGGTCATGGATTTCGGTGGCGTGGGCGGGGAGGGATCTGGCATTAATTAATGCACACTGTAGGTCTGGGCGAGGTGTGGGAGTGGTATTGGGCTTTTTGGCTACCTTCTTGGGAGTGGACAGTTTCTTGTGTTCAGGGGATATTTTGTTTTCAATTTTGCTTAGAGGGGTTTGCTGTGAGTGTCTGGAGCGGAGGCCTAATTTTTGATTTCTAGAGTTTGTGGTTCTGGGGTGCGTTGAGGGTTGGTTGGGTTTGTGTTCTGTAGGTTTGGTGAAAAAAGATGGGAGGAAAGGCGTAGGGGCGATGAGTGCGGATGGTGGGGGTGTGGTATTGGCCATGATGGGTGAGCATAGGGTAGCAGTCATCTGTAGGTGCATTTAGTTAAAGCACAGTGTGGAAGTCAGGTAACAGAGGTTTGGGCCCTGTTTACTAGCAGTGTGGGCACAGGCACATAGTAGCAATTCACTAACAGTGTGGGGCACAGGCACATAGCAGCAATTCACTAGTAGTGTGGGGCACAGGCACAATGCAGCAATTCACTAACAGTGTGGGGCACAGGCACATAGCAGCAATTCACTAACAGTGTGGGGCACAGGCACAATGCAGCAATTCACTAATATTCCTGGGCAGCGGCTAGGAGTGGGGCCTGAATCGGACGTACAGGAACGAGCGTCACGCTAGGGAGCTGCGTACATTTGAATGCACATATGTATGCTCTATAGAGCAGCTTAGAATGGCATAGTGGTACTTACAGCGGGTTTTTGTCCATGATGGGGCAGAGTTCGTTTAAGGATATCCTGGGCAACTCGCCACGCGCCGAGCACGGCGAACAGGGGCAAACAGGGCCTTAGAATGGCCTTTGAAGGTGGCCGGCTCTTCCGCCTGCCAGCGGATGTTGGGTGCTATTAAGCACGGTTGCTTAGCAACCAGGACGCTGAGCCTCGCTCTGGCGCCGCATCGCGCCCGACATTTTGTTTTCTTTTTTTTTTTTTGTTTTGATGTCGGCGCGGCTGCAGGAGCGCGACCCGGGCTGCTTCTGGGTGAAGGGTGGGCGGCAGGGCGGTGGAAAGGCGCTCTTGGAAGGGTGGGCAGCACAGGGGTGCTGGTGGGGGCTCGTGGGGGCCTGTCTGGACGGCGATCCTCTTCGTGCCTCGTGGCACGGTGCAGCAGCTCAGATGAGCTGATCCTGGGCTGGGGAGGGTGGGGGCTCCTGCCCTCGCCACCTGGCCGATGAGACTGAGTGCAGAGGGGCAAACAGGGCCTTAGAATGGCCTTTGAAGGTGGCCGGCTCTTCCGCCTGCTGGCGGATGTTGGATGCTATTAAGCACGGTTGCTTAGCAACCAGGACGCTGAGCCTCGCTCTGGCGCCGCATCGCGCCCGACATTTTGTTTTCTTCTTTTTTTGTTTTGATGTCAGCGCGGCTGCAGGAGCGCGACCTGGGCCGCTTCTGGGTGAGGGGTGGGCGGCAGGGCGGTGGAAAGGCGCTCTTGGAAGGGTGGGCAGCACAGGGGTGCTGGTGGGGGCTCCTGGGGGCCTGTCTGGGCGGCGATCCTCTTCGCGACTCGTGGCACGGTGCAGCAGCTCAGATGAGCTGATTCTGGGCTGGGGAGGGTGGGGGCTCCTGCCAACTGTTAACGTTCTTTCGACCAGCCTACCCCTCTGATGAATTTCCCATGCTATTGCAGCCTACGTTCCCACAAGGCTATGTGCAGTCATGGAGGCTTGGTTTACGGTTATGGCACATGTTGTGGAGGGAAAAACATGAACTGAGGCTATGGGCACCGTGCATCCTAATTATAACATTAGATGACGTCACCCTCGACGGAGGCCTTCGTGGGACATCGACCAGATGCCATCTACGCAGGATGCCCTCTGCCAAAAAAATTCCGAAGCAGCACAACTGTGGACATTACATGTCAAAGATGTGGAATACAAAGATGTGGAATATGTTGGAGGAACATCCAGTCGAAAGAACGTTACCAGTTGGTAAGTAACTTGTTCATCTGCAGTCGTCTGTGAATCTATCAGGAAGAACCAGCGATTGTCGGTCTTTACACCTGCAGAGTGTTGTTCAAGTTGTGTATGGGGTGTGAGTGGGCTATCTCCAAACCAACTGATCACAAATTGTGCCTGCGTGGCTATCCAGCATAACCAAAAGTTGGGAGCCGCAAATCCACCCTTATCGTATGATTGCGCTAGTGTGTCCCATTTCAGTCGTACTGCCCCAGAATGCCAGCTGAATTTGCAAATTTCACTTTCTTATTCTTGAAAGAATGGGCGCCTAGGGGCGAGAGCAGCCCATTAGTGTTCACTCTGGCCATTGGAGCTGTGTATAGCAGGCATAAGACCTTGAGGAACCCCTGACCTAAGCCACATTTGGCCAGTACGGTGTACATGAGTCGCCATGAGACAGAGTCAAAAGCTTTTTGGGTGTCTAACGCAGCCACCACAGCTTGAGCCTCGGGATTTATCTGTGCTAATATATTGAATAGGCGACACAGGTTCATTGCTGTGGACCTGCCCGGGATCGATCCCGAGTTATCTAGGTGGACAATGTGCAGCATAAGTGGTATTAGCTGAGGGGCCAGGATTTTCGCGAACACCTTCACATCTGTGTTAATTAGGGATAGAGGTCAATAGGAACCACATTGGTCTGTAGGTTTTTCAGGTTTCAGCAGGACTGTAATAACTGCCTTGTGCATGGTATCGGGGAGTGATGAGGATACGAGGGATTCCCGCCAGACCTGGAGAAGGGATGGAGCCAGGGTTTCCTTGTAGCGTTCCTAGAAATCAGCCGTGAGGCCATCAGTACGAGGGGCTTTTCCAGATGGCAGGTGGTCTATCGCCCGAGTTATGTCAGATATGGAAATAAGGAGGTCCAGGTAAATCTTGGTGTCCTGTAATATCTGACTAAATGGAAGGGCAGTTTCTTCTTGTGTACATGTGTCTTTGTTAGTGTATAAGTCTTTAAAAAATCCAGCTAATACCTCATTGACTGCATGTGGACTAAATCCCCAGTGATATTCATTATAAGTAGGATTCACTGGTTGGCACTCTCTTGGCTTGCCATGTGGGCAAGTTGTTTGCCAGGTCCGTCTCCCTCCCCACATCTTCTAGCGGGCATTGGGGAATCAAAGAACTTGACCTTACGATCAGAATGTGTCCTAAATGCGTCTATGGCCTCTTTGATTTGTGCTAATGTGGCAGTAGGGGGACTATTGGCTAGTTCACTCTCCAACCTCCGTAGCTTACCCTAGCTCTCTGCTATATTGCATTGGATGGTTTTAAGCACACTGAACTGCGTCGACCTTGCTATTCCACGGATTTAAGCCTTAAAGGCTTCCCAGAGTACACCAGCAGAAGATACTGAGCCTACATTTGATCAAAGAATAACTACACATGTTTGTCAATGGTAGAGGCAAATGATCTATCCAGGAACCAGCGATTTAAAGCGCCAGTTGCTGCGGGGGTCTGGTAAACGTCAGCAATATTAGGGAAATAGTGATTGGGGAATGGTCAGAGTAGGTGCAAGGAACTATGTTGGCATAATTGACCCCTCACAGCAATGCCCTCCAAGTATCCACCAGACCCAGGGTATGTATATCCTCTGTAATTGTAGAAGTTGCTCCTGTAGGCACTTTGTGGGCATGGGTGGATCTGTACAGTCTCAAATGTAGAGTAGCGTTAAAAGCACCCCCCTCCGCACAATATAGTGATTAGTGGATATCTGGCTAGTTCCTCTAGTATTTCTGTCTAACATTGCGGGCCATCAATGTTAGGGCCGTAAACATTCAGCAGCAGTATATTTCTCCCGGCAACGAAACCGTACACCAAGACATATCTGCCCAGGGGTCTGCTTTTGCATGCTTGATTTGGAATGGGATAGATTTGTGTATTATGGTCATGACCCCTCTAGCTTGTGAGGAGCATTTGGTGTAGAAGTGGTTACCCCCCCTGTTTTTGGCAACCCCTTCGCATGCTACTGCGAGAGCATGGGTTTCCTACAAATATATAATTTGGGCTTGTTTTCTTTCTATATCTTATGTTGTTTATTGGGGATCCCCAGCCCCCAGACATTCCAACTTAGGCAGGTTATATCTCCATTTGGGTGTGGGGTAGTCAATGGTGCTTACGCTAAGATGTGGATCTGACCCTCTCTGTATCTTCAAGGTCCTGCTCAGTGTCTCAGTTGTAGGTACAGTGTGTACCAAGTGCTTTTTTAACAAACTAGACAAACCCCTCCACCAAGGCCAGCGTCGGACATGGATACAGATAAAGCGGATAAGTATTGACATACTTCTCACTTAATTGCCCCTGTAAGGGGATGATGCTCCCTCCTTTTGTAGGTCACCAGATGTGAGGGCTACCATTCCTGGCACAATTGTAGATGGTACCCCAGAAGTATTCTGGGTGCACTGCTGACCATTCTCAGAAATCATAGGAGCCAAGTGGTTGGGGGCTATCAGCACACCCTTTCAAAGGAAGTTCTCCGGGGACCGTGTTTGTGGGGTCATTGCATCGGCAGCATGTTGTCCAAGAACTTCATAGCCTCATCAGGCAGCGTGAAGAAGAAGGTCTTGTTGTTCCACTCGTCTCGTAGTTTGGCAGGGTATAGAATTGCATATTTTACATTGTGGTCACGCAGCTGCTTCTTGATCGCTAAGAAGGAATTCCTCTGTTGCTGAACACCCACTGTAAAATCAGGATAAACATGTATTCTGTTGGAACCCAAGATCGGATCCCCTTGCTCGCGAGCTGCACGAAAAATCGCGTCCCGGTAGTTAAGAACATGGACAATGATGGGTCGTGGAGGTGATCTGGGCGCCAGGGATCTGTGTGCCCACTCGATTGCGAATTGTGGTGATAACGTTGGGTTTCCCAGGAGTGGTAGTAGAGTGGCCACGATCCACTGTTCCAAGGCTTGTTCAGAGTTGCTCTCTGGGACTCCTATGACATAAATGTTATTCTGGTGAGAGCGCGATTCTAGGTCATCATTCTTTCTTTCGACCTGCAGTACGTGTCAGGAGAGTGTAGCAAGTTCATTTCTCATGGTGGACACCTCATCTTCCACTATGCTCACTCTAGTTTCAACTTCAGCTAGACGTTGATCAGTTTTGTCTATGCAAGTCTTGATGAAGTCTATGGTGGTGGTCATGTTGTCCAGCTTTCTGTGTACTTTGGCAAACCCCTCCTGCATGCAAGCCATCATATGTTGGATTTCTGTAAGCTCCAATGGTTTTGCTTCTGGTTCCATGACCGCTGGTGGTTGGTTGTTTTGAGGCGGATTTGTCGTACTCGCTCAGAGCGTTTCCTTTAGTCATGCCATACAGGAGCGAGGAGTGCAATCCCTTCTTCAGATCGTCGTAGGGGAGACCAGTGCGCTGTCCTAGTGGTCTGCTCTCTAGGTATCGTGGTAGATTGGTGATTCTCAATTTGACATGTAGTCCCAGATGGTGGGAGTAGTCCCAGATGGTGGGAGTAGTCCCTACCTAGCAGAGTGGGGCAGGTTGGACTTTCCAAACCTCAATCGAATCTCTTTATCGTGTAGGTTAGTCAGAGCATAGGGTAATGTCAGAGGTGCATGAGGCGACTGTCTGTCCGCTGGACGTTCGGTGTCTGACCTCACTATAGTTATCAGCAGGCGGATAATAACAGTTGGTCCCTCAGTTGTTGGCTATGTGCCAACCATGGATCACATAAGCAGGATGCATAGCTTGACGTCTGTGGGTGATGGGGTCATTAGATAGTGTTGCACCCACAGTTTCCACTTACTGGGGCCCACCAGTTAAAAGGTATGGGGAGGGGCTGCAGGGACCCCTCTAAGCAGTTACAAACCAGAGTTAGGCCAGTGATTATCATGTGTGCTCTGCCGAGATGCTCCCCTAGGGCGCAGCACGTGGCAATGGACGTAGTAGTGAACGTAGCTGTGCCTTTGGTTGCAGTTACACGGGTGCAAGGTGATATGGGGGATAAATGTTGTTCCATGATGTGATTTCACCCAGATTGTGCAATTTATGGTCTCCCGGCAAATTGGTGGGGTGGAGACTTGGATCACTTCACTGGCAGGGCTTAGCAACGGTGCCAGTGGAGCTCCAGCTAGTCGCTGTGGAGCATTATCAGCCACAATGCGGGGGGGAGCAGGGGCATTACGGGTGTACACATTGGGGGACTGGGGTCCTTCCGCACCCAGCCCTGGCCCCTGAGATCTCATTGTGTCAGGGCACCTGGATTATGTACTCCATCTTGGCGCCAGGCGAAGTTCAGACAGCCTCGTTCTCGTTCCTTAATGTTGCTCTGGAGCACGCGAGTTCCCTGTCCCTCGCCATGGCTCTGGATCGGATATCGCATTCTCTGGCCCTCGAGCACCGGGAGAAGATCTGCTGATAGCGCGCTGCGTTGAGGGGCTTGCCTAGTGGATGCAGGCACTGGAAGCCAGTCAGGAGGAGAGAGTTACTGGGCCTCATTACGACCCTGGCGCTAAGGGATTACCAGTACCGGTAAGGGTACCCGTACCGGTAATCCCTTAGCGCCTGATTACGAGGTCCCTTTGCGGGTTGGAGACTTTAACGCCAGCTTTTTGCAGGCGTTAAAAACCAACCCGCAAAGGGACCTTGGTGCTAAGTACGGTGCCGCAATTTGCGGCACAGTACTTAGCGCCTTCCCCAGTCCCATTGAGCCCTATAGGGCAAAAATGGGAATGGGGAAGGGCCATGGCGGCATGGGGAATTACCGCCCCGCCAACCTCGGAATGGGGCGGTAATTACCCATTCCGCCATGGCGGAGTCGGTAAGTTACCGGCATGGACCATGGTGCTATTAGCACCATGGTCCAACCCCAGGGTCGTAATGAGGCCCACTGTCTTGGCTGGCCACAGGCGGTGGAGCTCTACATGGGAGCGGCCATCTTGTCTGTTGCGCAACAGCCCCCCGGCCGGCAGCCTTTTCTTTTAAGGAGTGTTAGTGCTGAAAAGTCCTGGAAGATTCTGATGGTTGATCCTTCAAATAAGATGGGTTCTTGGTCCCTCACCTTTTTCAAGATGTCTGTTTTTTGTTTGTAGTAGTGACACTTGCCGAGGACTAACCCCGGGCTGTTTGGTGGATTCGACTGGAACTGGAATTCCATGGCTGCTGGGGGATCAAAGACTGAGGCTATCAGGACTGTCACTCGATTCTCTAGGGAGGATGGAGACTCGCCCAGTTTCTCGCCGAGGCCCATTATGTGAAGATTTGCCCGATGTTCCCTGTTTTTCATGTCATCCAGCTTCAGTGCCAGATCCCTTTCTCTCTGTTCCAGATCCTGGAACTGGGCTTTGTTGCTCATGACTGAGTTTGCTTGACAGTTGGTTGTTTTTTAGTGCTTCTACGCAATCCTCTACTTTAACCATCCTGGACTGCAGGTCTGTGACTTTTTCGGTTAGGGTAGACTTAATGATTTCCCCTAATAGGAGCCGTATGTCCGCTTTGGTGGAGCTATCATGGTCTGCCCTAGGTATGTATGGATGGTCACCTACCTTGTTCATTTCCATGTCCGCTGGCACGTAACAGAAGCTGTGCAGCCTGATCCTGGTGCTCTGGTCCAGAGTGTGCAGGGCTTTTGGCATGTTTGTGTCCATTGTGTGCATTGGGGCAGCGTTTCTAATTGTGCTGGCGGAGTTTGCCGTGTGCTCCACTTCACTAGGTATGAGAGGCGGTCACAGGTTGCTGTGTGGAGGTGCTGCTTTTGTTTTGTGCTTAGTAGTAGCACTCAGCCCTCACTCATGGTAGCCTCCTCCTTGTGGGCTGTGGATGTTCTTTTATTACTTTGCGGTTTGTTCGGGCGCAGGCTCTATTTTCTTTTTTTGGTCCATGTGAGCACGGGCACTGCTGTGTGCTTGTAAGGCTGTGGCCGTTGCTTGTTAGCTGTAAGCCACGGGTTTGTTGGCTTTTCTTAGAAAAGATTTCCATTTATGGGTAATTTTCCCTCCAGTTATAAACTCCCCAACTTTTTGCTGTTGTCTGACTATCCTAACCTGGCTTTTGCCAGTGGAGCCCAGCCTTCTGCTGTACCCCGCTGGGCTTTTGCTCATTTTGTGATGGGGGAAACGGACATGCCCTTAAGACAGTCAGTACTGGGAGAATTTGTTTCCCTTAGTCTTTCACATTGTTGCTACTCTTTAGTAACATTTTATCAATGCACAAAGTACTTTACAGCACAGTGCGCTGGGGTCCCTTTTACATTTTTAAGGCCGTAGACACCCTTGAAGGATTTTTGGTGAATGTACAAGTATGCCCTGAAGAGAGCTGGTGGCAGCTGTTACTTTTTACGCATTTTCAACTCTTTTCTATGGTCCATACCGTGTTTACCCCAGGACAGTGGCCAGTGCCTAAAATGGCCATGCCACAGGGTCCTTTGTTCTGTCCTTTGGCCATCTTGACCCTTTGCCTTTCCCCAGGTTGAGCAGAACCGGGAAATGCTTATTTGGTCATGCAGGGCCCCCATGCAAACCGAAGCGTTCGTGGGCTTCCTGCATGCCTTGTGTGTGTGCGCCCAGGATGTGTGCTGGAGCGGTCTAGTTCCAATGCACATCCTTGGTACTAGGATGTCTGGTGTGCTGGGATGACTGGGTCCACGTATGGGATGGCTGTATGTGAGCAGATCTCTCATTGGTTTCCGTTTGTTTTGGCGCAAAGGAGTTTTTGGATAAAAGAAGGCATCTTACACCATTTCCAGGTCCATCTCCTGAGTTCACACTGAACTTAGTAAAGGAGCCAAGTATCCTGAAATGAAGAAGCAGCTCTGTGGAACCGCTACTGACCCGTTGGAAGATTTGGCACCCTGACCCTGCTGTTGTCCCGTCGAACCCCCTGTTTCTGATCGAAACCTAGAAGGCCTGCAAGGGCACTTTGACCCATTGGAATAGTAGGATCAATTATTCTTGGCACCTCCTGCTTAACTTGTAAGCAAGTATTTTCAGAAATGTTCCTGGACCGCGCAGTGAACTGACCAGCTCATATGGGACCTTTGCCCTGGAAATTCTGCCATCTCGAGTTTCAACTTGAACCTTTGGAGACTAAGCTCTGGGTATAAGGCCCTCTCCCACTGAGTTTTGTACACCGAGCATTCCTAGTTCTGGAATTAGGAGAGTATGCCTGAACCAGAGCATATGTAGTCACTGTGTCGCCCAGCTGTGGTAACACACTTTGTGAGTACCTTGCTGCTGTGCCACACTGTGCCCTCAGACTCGATGCATTGGAACTGGCCTGATGCCTTCACCAGGAGCGGAGAAATCACCACTGTCCTGCCACGGAATCGATTCTGGAACGCAGCCACAGAGCCGCACAACTGCAGGATTTGAACCTGGGACCGATCTGGACTAGCAAAGTTTGGTGCGCTGTCACCCCCATAGACTTAAGCATTAGTATCCCCTAAGGGCCACCCTTCTTTATCGAGGTAGCCTGCGCTACCAAGCTATTTCCAATTCTTGGATCCTGTTCTGCCTCTTGGGGAGACCCTCCACGAATAGTGGGAATTTATTCTTCACTGCCTCACCCACCTTCCTGAGTCGCTACAGCCCCTTGTAGAGACCCCATTTTGAACTTCACCACACAACCGCGTGTACCAGCACCGAATGTAGTTTTGCGCTCAAGACTCCACTTATCCTAGGGACTGGACTGCCTCTTAGCTAGGGTTTGAATTGTGAAGACTGCCTAAAAGATATCTGCACTGTGTGACCTCTTTCTTTGCAGGTTGTGGATCTGTACTGTGTAATATCCCTTTAGGCTATTGGTTACTGTATATATGTTTCATAGTTAGTGTTGTGTTGGTTTTGTTAATACTGCTGAATATTTACTTTATGTTTTGACTCAAAAGGCCTTTTAAAAAATGTATATGTATTTTTGATATATACACCGAACAGAGTCATTTGTGGTGTGTGCTCATTGTGGGCTTACGATAACCCGCACCCCTCATGAGACCTAGTCTTGACCGCCGCCAATGCTACCTTGATTGCCCTGGTGTTATGATGTAAGTGTAAGTTAAAACAAGTTCATAAAAATGTATTACCAGATCCTAGTTAAGCATTGAGCTGCACTATGAGCTCATTAAGTTCTAAGAATGTTATTCTAAGAATGTTGATGGGTTACAGTTCAGACTGCAGGGAGAGAGCCATGTTGGCACTCGGCTCTCATAGGCCGCTGTCGCTGTAATGAAATAAATTACTGTTTCTTCATCATTGCTGCCTGGAGCCCTTATTTCCTCATTGGCGACGAGGATGGCTCTCAGCAGTGTCTCCCTACTCCTTTGAAGTCTCGTCATAGCGCGGCCTGCATTATTCCACACTCCCGTGCGACAGCGGACGCTGCAGGAAGGTCAGGAGGAGCGGAACAACAGGTCAGCAGGCGCGTCCCCTGGGGGTGTAATCTTGCCTTCCCCATTACTGTATTGACTATCTCAAAGCAACAGTGTTTACTTTCAAGGATCCCCGGCTCGAGCACTAGTCACTGAGCAAGGAAGTGGGCGTGGCCTCCCTAGCATTGACATTATCGTTGCTGAGCAACCTGCCCATGCAGTTCTGGCAAGTTTCAGGAGCCAGCCATTATGACATGTATCCATTCTGTGGATGAGCAGCCATCACGTTCCAATTCAGACTGATGTAAGGAGGATTGTGACATCATACACAAGGGATTGTACTCATTCAAGACTAATCCCTTTGTCTGCATAGCACAGCACTGTCACTGCTCAGTCTGTGCATCCACTGGGCATACTTGAACTGATCCAGAGTCTATTGGTTGCATCTAGCAAGCCCACTCTTTACCACCTTTTTTTACCGCTTAAGACATGGCAGCTTCAATACCTCCGCCAATGTCATTTTTGAATGAACCTGGACGCCCCCAAATTAGGTGGGACAGGTGGAAAGACATGTTTGAAAACTACCTGGTGGCAATGGGAGGAGAGAGATTCAGCTCAACTCGCAAAAAGGCATTATTACTTCACAATCTTGGTGTGGAAGGCCGTGCAGTGTTTGATGGGTTAGGCAGTGCACAAGCTGGTGAAGCGGAGGACACAGATGAATATGCCCTTGCGATTAAACAACTCAAGGATCATTTTGAGCTAAAAAAATGTTACATTCGAGAGGCACAAGTTCTTTCAGCGTACGCAGGAGTCCTCAGAATCCGTGGAATCGTACATAGCCTCATTAAGAACATTAAGCCACTCCTGTGAATTCGAACATCTATCTGACTCGTTAATTAGAGATCAGTTAGTGAGGTGCACAAATAATATTAGGATACAGGAGAAATTGTTGGCAAAAGACATGAAGTTGGATGAATCAGTGGACCTAGCCAGAAGCATAGAACAAACCTCACAATATGTCAAAGAACTGAAGTCTGACAAACAGAGTACCCAAGCTGTGTGCGCAGTTGATCACAGGAAGAGACTTAATGTCAATACAAGCAGGAAAGGAACATGGGGTGCGAAGTGTACCAGATGTGGCAGTGTCAAGCATGGTCCGAATTACCCTTTGTGCCCAGCAAGGAATGCTGAATGTTTCAAGTGTAGGACCAGAGGACATTTTGCTACTGTATGCAAGAGGTCATCAATAAATCTCTTAGAAACCAGAGACAACCAAGAAGAAGGTGCTCACTCAGCTTACAACATACAGGAGATATACTCCTCGCAAGACAACCCCAGACATGTCTTCGAGATTTCGACCATTGGAGGAGGAGACAGCAAAGGTCCAACAGATGTTTTTGTAATTGATGGTCAAGAAATACTCATGAAAGTTGACACATGTTCCCCATGGACCATCATTTCTAAAGAGACATTTAAAGATGTTCTAAAAAAGGATGAATCAATGCTGGATCCACCAAGAATTCGGCCCTGCGGTTATGCGGAATCCCCTATTGAGATGCTCGGACAGTTTACTGCAAGTGTGCAATACAGAGGTGGAGAATGCATAGCTGACATTTTGGTTGCAAGAAAGGGAGCCTCCCTTTTAGGTTGGGAGGAACAAAGGAAGTTGAGAGTCAGGGTGCAAGCTAGTGCCACTGAGCCTGTCACCATTGCCGAGATTGATGATATGTGGTCAAGAGAGTTCCCAGAGGTCTTCACCGAAGGTCTGGGCAGACTCAAGAACTTCGAACATCATATTAGACTAAAGAAAGAATCTCAGCCTATTGTTTATAAAGTGAGACATGTGCCGTTAAACATGAGAGCGCAACTACGCAGTGAACTCGATAACTTAGTAGATAAGGGTGTCATTGAACCTGTTGAGGCCACAGAGTGGTTGTCCCCCATTGTCTTAGTGGCCAAAAATAATGGTAAATTAAGACTGTGTAGATTTGCGCAGTCTTAATCACAATATTCTGGTGGAGAGACATCCCCTACCCAACATTTCCGAGACACTCTCCACTCTTGGCGAACACAAATTGTTCTCTGTCATTGATCTCTCTGCTGCCTATCACCATGTTCCCCTTTCCCGAGAATCGCAACATCTCACTGCCTTTATCACACCTGAAGGCACTTATAAATACAATCGCATGCCATTTGGGTTGGCCTCGGCCGCATCTGTGTTCCAAAAGGTGATGGAGGAAGTGTTAAAAGGGTTGGAAAATGTTAAGGTGTTTCAAGATGACATTCTGATTTTTGCAAGTAATGAGCATGAGCATGACAGAGTACTTAGGGCAGTACTATGCAGACTGAAAGAGGCTGGGTTAACGGTCCAAAGAAGCAAATGTAAAATAAGCGTTGAGGAAGTATCTGGGACACAGTTTCGAAAGAAGGTATTTCTCCCAAAAAGTCACTCATAGAAAGTATTAGTAATACTCCTCAGCCCCAAGACAAGGACCAACTACGTTCTTTCATGGGACTAGCGGAATATTACCAGAAATTTGTGAATGGCTTTGCATCCATCTCATCTCCATTGAGGGAGATGCTAAAAAAGAACGTGAAGTACACATGGTCCAAAGAGTGTCAGGAAGCATTCTTGCAAATCAAAGATTGTATAGTCAAGGCCCCATCCTTAAGTGGATTCATGTTTGGCAGGAACACATTGCTTTCAGTTGATGCTAGTACCCTTTGTTTAGGAGCAGTTTTGACTCAGTTTGACTCAGGTAAAACTGAATACACAATTGCATTTGCATCCAGGCCACTTAGAGGAGCAGAAAAAAATGAACGGTCATTGAAAGAGAGGCACTAGCAGTATTTTTGCAGTCACGCACTTCAAGTTCTTTCTATGGGGTCGACCTTTTATTGTCAGATCAGATCACAAGCCTTTGGTTCAATTGATGAACGGTTCTGAGTGGGCCAAAGGGTCTCCAAGAGTTTCGAGGTGGATGGTAGAACTCTTGGGTTATAATTTCAAGGTGTGTTACATTCCCGGGAGGGAGAATGTGGCACCAGATTGTTTATCCAGATTACCTGTGTGTGATGGTGAATTGGAGGGAGCACCTGAATTTCAAGATGTGAGCATTGCAGAAATTGAGCACGATGCCATTGATAAAGAGATGTGGATAAGAGCTGGTGAGGAGGATTTAATATTGAATCAAGTTATGATTTGGACCAGAGAAGGATGGCCTCACAAGAATATTGTGGGAAAAGAGTTTGACAGATATTTTGGTGTGAAGGACGAGTTAAGTATGTCTGAGGACGGATGTAAACTTAGAAAAGGAAATAGGATAATACCCCCCCAGTGGAGTCAGATCTCATTTAGTAAATATAGCACATCAAGGTCACCTGGGCATGGGAGGAACAAAGAGATATTTGCGGCAATATTTCTGGTGGCCCGGGATTGACAGTGATGCAGAGAAGTGTGTTAGGGGTTGTAGAGTGTGTGGTAAGAGTGACAAGACCAAGATGGTTAGAGAAGTACCAATAAATCCTGTCAAAGTACCGAGTGAACCATGGCAAAAAGTTGCAGTTGATTTGATAGGACCATTACAAAACCTTGACAATGGGTATAAATACATTGTTGTGACATCTAATCAACAAGTGCTGGAAAACAAGTCGTCTTCAACCAACTCATCTGCTCCTCAAAACAAACAAAAAAAAAAGCCAGCTCTTGCCTGTGCTCCCGGCCACATCCACCGTACCTTTGACGGAAAAAGGAGCTTGGGGTCCCAGTACCCAGCACCAACAACCAAAAGGACAACCAGCAAAATTGGAGGAATTCAGGAACCATTCGAAAACCAGGGAAGAGGTACCAACGCCCTCAAACAGGGTCGATCCAGCAAAGGCGCCGCTGCAGTCCGACAAAGACATAGAATCCCGTACACAAAGAGACTCACAGCCCATGTTGATCCAAACGGGCCCTTCAGTCAGGCCAAAAACAAAAGCCCACAAGGTAAACACATCGCAGAGACCTATACCATCGGATGCTCAACAGACGGTAACTTCTATCCCGGTAAATCCATGTAAGGCCCCAATTACAATGGAAGACTTCTTGAGAGATGATAACTTTATGAATTTAACTACCCACTCATCACCATCGAACGCAGCAGATCCACAGAACTGGCACTTTGAAAAACAAAAAAAGCCTACCAAAGGCATTATGCCTAAATCCCCACTCTCAAAAAAACACAGGCGTCAGAGTGGACTTCGGGAGGAAGAGTCACAAGTTAACTCCCTTAGAATTCCCAGAGGCCCACAAGAAATGAGAAACCGTCCATCTTCAACAAAAGACCATCACAAAGATGCGGAAGTAAGGGACTTCGACTACTGGAATCCAAGAAGCAGAAGAAGTCCGGACAGCTCAAGAAGACAGAATAAGCCAAACAGTCCTAACAGACAAAAATTCTCTTCACGAGTCCACAGACCACAGCAAAACTTTCCTCCGTCTATTATATTCAAGATCGAACAGATCCCACAAAATTCAGAAGCAATAACATTAAACAGAGGAACGGTTTTAAAAATTCTGAAACACTCCAAAAACCTAAAACACTTGACTACATCAGATCTAACGCTAGTGGAACCTTACCACAAAGACCGCAGAGCCAAGGCATTGCTCCATGTCAAAGTGCATGCGGTAAAGAGAGGTTCAAGCGACGATTTAGCGACCTCCGGAAATGCGGGTATACCATCATAGAATGGTCCAGCTCAGCGGAAAAGGATCATAACCATGCGACGAAGACGGAGTACGCCAAAAATCAGTCTGCAAAAAAACCAAACTGGAATTCTCGCGACCCTGTCAAATCTACAAGCCAACAGACTGCTCCTTCACATGACTCAGCCAAAGAGGGCTTAGGCACAAAAAGAAAAGAAAGCCATACCTCATCGGCGATAGAAAGAGAAGAATGCACCACAAGCCATACCTCAAAAGGCCTACCTAAACCCCCAAGAAACTTCAAGAGTGCCACTACAAACGAAGAGACGAGCTCACAGTCACCCTCACAATCATCAAATATTTCGTCCTCATTTGCTCCCATAAAACAATTATTAGCGTGGCTGCCCAAAGCACCAAAGTCCTCAGCGAAAAAATAGCAACCAACCCAGGTGAGCCTACCAACCAGAGACACAATGCAACTCTCACTTTTAGCAGCTTCACACCACACAAAGTCTAAAGTTTGCTCTGATATCACAATGATGTCCTGGAATACAAGAGGATTCAATCACCTTACCAGACCAGGCGAAGTGAACCTCGCCGAATACGACATCATTACACTTAAAGAAACATGGCTCCTCGACAAACCTGGAATCGATGGTTTTTCCGTCATGGTCGCGGCAGCTAGTAAGGGTCGGCTGGGTCGCCCGTCCTCTGGACTTTTGGTGGCAGTTCGGAACGGAACCGGTCTCACAATTAAGAAGCGTCTGGCCGCAAGTCAAAACCACCTAGTGGTGCTTGTGGAATGGGCTTCCCCTTCTGAAGCCAGGTCAGAGAAACATAAAATTGGAAAAGAAAACCAAAAGGAGACCAAACTGCTGGCCATAATCGCCACGTACTGGAACCCACAGACCATCATCGATGAGAAATTCCTCAATATCATCGAAACAGAGATTGACGGAATCCTATCATCATACGAAGAAGCACAAATCATAATAAGTGGCGACCTGAATGCGACCTGTCCAAAAAAGGGACAAAAAACCATCAACCTGAGAGAAAAAACCAAGGCCGTGTCCCGTGGGGAAAAATGGCAGACACCTATGAATACCAGAAAACTCCACAACATTGGAAGCTCTCCTACCAGAAAATCCCATCCCGTCCTGGGAAAGAGGTGCACAAAAGGGGACTATAGATTATATCTACACATCTGAGGCCATGCTAGCACAGTTGGGTTCATTTGAAACATTGCGAACAACTGAGAGCGATCACAACATCTTGAAAATCAGCTGGCCATCGGAGAACGGCACAAGAATACTCCTGTCTGAAGTCCCAGAACCCACTGCCCAATGAAACCGACTCAGACTCACGAGTGAAAGGATTAGAGAACTGACGAGAAATTACGAACGGCAGGAATACAGAGAATCTGGAGGTACAACTTATGTAGCAGACTACCAACCGCTGCTGATTCCATATTACTCAAAAGAACAGAAAAAAAGGAAGGCTGCAACAAACCCGCTGCACAAGTACAACTTAGATCTAGTACTCAAAAGGTGAGAACTCAGGAAACTGAAGAGACAAGCAGAAAATTTAAAAACGAGCGACACAGATAAAATCTACTTGCTAGAGCAAAAAAACTACAAATCCTGGCTAAGATTCCACCGATCAGCTTTATACCAGAAAGACGCCAAAGAAATGCTAAAGAAACTAGCAGACAAAAATTCCGGAGCTTTTTGGCAACTGAAAAAAAGAACGACAACAAGACGTCGTCCTCGACATCAAACTGTGTCGCAGAGGCTGCCTGGATAGCTCACTTCTCGTCCACTTTCAAACTTCCCGAGGGAATTGCTCCCAAAACAGTTGCACCATTAGACCTTACTCCTTGGGCAGACTTCTCTGATATTGAAGACATTACGGCAGCAATAAAAAGGCTAAAACCATCAAGAGCTCCGGGTCCCGACGGAATCACAAACATCGACTTGAAAAACCACCCGTCTGAATGGGCGATCTTTATTAGTCAAGTCTTCCAAAACTGTACCTCGTCCAGATCAATCCCAGTCTCTTGGTCTACCTCAGTTGTTGCCCCCATTTACAAGAAAGGTGACAGGTCGGCTCCGGCAAACTACCGCCCAATCGCTTTGTTGGATACCATTGGAAAGATCTATGGCTCGCTCATACAAAGGAACTTTCAAACCTGGGCTAAATTGGCCGAATGCAACAACCCTTTTCAAGCGGGCTTCATGAAAAACTGCGGAACCCAAGTCAACATTCTGATCCTCAGCATCTTGAAGAGCAAACTTATGGAAGGCCCTGGAAGAGTCTTCTTATCCTTCATAGACCTGACCCAGGCCTTTGACCAAGTCGGCAGAGAGTTACTATGGTCCAAACTGTCTTCCTGGAACTGCCCGGGGTCCCTACTGGAGCCCATCAAAGCTCTCCATACAAAAACCTCCATAAGAGTTAAACTGAACCATCAAGGTCTACTCTCTGAAGTCATTCCAACATTCAGAGGGGTTAAGCAGGGATGCCCCCTGGCGCCTGCTTTGTTCATCTCTTTTTTGGGGGACTATAAAGAAAGCGCAAACCAAACAAGATCGTCCCTCCAAAAATCGGCCAAACGCCTCTAGCTCGACTTCTTTATGCCGATGAGATAATCCTCCTCGACCAGACAGAAATTGGTCTACAAAGACAACTAGACAATCTGGCTTCCTACATATCCACAAACAACCTGGAGATTAATAAGGAAAAGACGAAAATTCTGATACTGGAAAAACCATCCGGGAAGAGGCAAAAAAAGAAGCCGATCTGGCACATTGAAAAAGCTGCATTAGAGGTCGTAAAACACTTTAAATATCTTGGTGTGATGATGGATAGCTCCAAATCGGAACTCGCAGCGCAAAAGCATCTGTGGGAAAAAACTCATAAACTGACAACACAGGCACGGATCATCGACAGAAAGTATGGACGGTTTTCTCTGTTACCGGTCCTGAAATTTTACAAAGGAAAGGTGGTCCCCTGCCTGGTCTACGGAGGAGAAGCACAACCCACTCTCCCCACTGCGATATGGGCCAAACTGGAGGGATACTTCTGGCGGAAGGTCCTCCAATTACCGGATTCAACACCAATCGCAGGCATTAGACGCAAACTAGGCCTCCGATCTTTGAAAGCAGCAAAAGAGGCAGGAGAAATGTCACTCTTCAGGAAAATACTCATGCAGGAATCCCCCCCACTTTACAACTTGATAAATACTGAAATGCTCAACGGTACGTGCAAGATGCTGACCACATGGACATTTAAACAAAGAGCCACCCTGGACAATATCGCCTGCTCAGAAGAGACACTGATCGGCAACCCTACCAAAGTGAAAAAGAAAATGGACCAAGAAGACTGGATTGAAACCCACACTACGGCTGAAAAAAAACAAACTTCTAAGCCACCTGTCTCCTCAACCTAAAAAACTGGATGCCACGCTCGAAATATTCAAAAGATTTCCGGACAAAGCTCTACGTTCAACCCTACTTAGGGCAAGGTTGAACTTACTCCCAACCAACGAAATCCGAGCGATAAGGGGCCTTTCTGCCACAAATCAATGTCGCTTGTGCAAAAGCGAATCTGAAAAGGAGTCAGTGAAACACCTTCTCTTAAAATCCCCAAAGACCACCAAATAGAGAAAAGCTTTTCATGGCCCCCTACTTGAACCTTTCTCCCAATATGACGAAGAAGTGTGGTGGGCCCGCTTAATGAGTGGGTCAAGAACTTTGTGGTCCATAGCAGCGACAAAAATTTTAAAAGCTGCACTGGATGAATGCACAAAAAACGACATAAAACGTCTACACTGAAACTAAAGTACATAGAAGTGAAGAGAATGAAGTAAACCACTTTGCAAAATCATAAAACTGATAAACGCAAAAAAAAAAAAAAAACTTTGACAATGGGTATAAATACATTGTTGTGTTAGTACACTACCATTCCAAAGGGATTGAATGGAAGGCTTTGCATGAGGCAACCACTGCAGAGATGGTGTTATCCTTCGAGGAAGTGTTTTACAGGGAGGGTTTCCCGACAGAATTAATCACTGATAACGGAGTACAATTCTGTTCTGAAAGGATGTTAACTTTCTTGAAGAAATTTTGCATTAGACACACTAGAACTGCTTCATATCATCCAATGGCCAACGGCCTCGTTGAGAGCCAATAAGTTCATAAAGGGTGGTTTGCAATTGGCCATGGCTTCTAATCTAAGATGGTTTGGTGTAGTAAGAGAAATGATATGGAACTACTGTACCACACCACACTCAGTTACAAATGTATCTCCGTTCATGTCATTGAAAGGGAGACAACCTGGAACAAAACTATGTCCAGGGTGGATGGACTTAGCCAAGAGTTCCAGCATTGATCGCGAGAGAATTATGACTCTCATCAAAGAAGCACAGGATGTGTACAAAGAAAGATTTGATGAGGACAAGAGTGTCAAAAGTAATACCTGGAAAGTGGGAGATTGTATTCTCATAAAGAACCCTAGATTCACTCCCAAATGTGTAGAAAGCAAATACATTGGTCCCAAGAAAATATCTGCAGTAAGAAACAATGTAGTAATTGTAGAAGGGGGGGGGGAAGTGTTGGTCAATGTCCAGAATTGTGAAATGTCCAGAATGCATGAAGGACAATGCACATGATAAACATGACAATGGTGAACATGACAATGGTGAATTTGCTAATAACAGTATCAGAGACTCTAGTGTCATAGATAAGTGTTCCAAGGATGACAACAATTCAAGGTCTGCAGCAGAGACACATTCAAATAGAGTCAAGAACAAACCCAGCTGGTTTAAGGATTATTATGTGGAGTAAACAGCTTTATGCACATAAGGGATGAGATGTGTTATGATGTAAGTGTAAGTTAAAACAAGTTCATAAAAATGTATTACCAGATCCTAGTTAAGCATTGAGCTGCACTATGAGCTCATTAAGTTCTAAGAATGTTGATGGGTTACAGTTCAGACTGCAGGGAGAGAGCCATGTTGGCACTCGGCTCTCATAGGCCGCTGTCGCTGTAATGAAATAAATTACTGTTTCTTCATCACTGCTGCCTGGAGCCCTTATTTCCTCACCTGGCTTGTCCAGAAGGTTACGCTGTTCCGAGAAACTATGCTGGCCTTCTGAACATTTGCCCCCCCCAGGTTAGAGTCCAGAAATCCATCTCAACAGCTTTGTCTTTGTTTCCTTGGGTGGCGGTTTGGCTATTATCCCCTCCCCCTCCGCTTGTTGTCTGGTGGGATTTCCCTTTTGTCAGCTTATTTATTATGTATGTGCGGTTGGGGGCTGGGGCGTGTGTTTCGTGCAGGTCTGGGGGCCTGTAATGTTCTGCGTTATGCAGAGGAATTCTGGTCTGCTTGCTGCAGCGGTTTCTTACCGCTTGCTCTGCCTGCCGGGGGAAGCGTTGTGGCTGCATGATCTGCGCTGATTTTGCTGTCTCGGCCGCCTGCTGGGAAGTCAGGCCCTCTTCCTCAGGTCCTCACTGTGGCCGCCATGTTATTTTCCTTGGGTTCGTGCCTCACTTCAGTTCGGGCAGCGTTCGGGCTGCTAGCATGCTCTGATGCTCCTGTACTTCGGTCTTCATATGATGTGCTGGAGGGGGTCCAGTCTCGTTTTTCGGTGCTGGTCAGAGCTTCTGCGTTAGGTTGGGGGTCCATTTCACCATTGCTTCTTTCTCAGTGAGGGAGATGGTGGCTTAGGCTGCCAGGTCATCTGCACCCCCCCGGTGGTCTCGCCAATCCTATTTTTGAACTTTGAGCAATTTCAGCATAAGGGCTAAATGCATGCCAGACATCTCTTGAAATGGATAATTTTGAGAAATGCTTCCCTGAAAGTGCAAATGTTGATGGGTTTCAAAAAGCAACAGACATGATTTCTCAACCAGGATTATGGACATGAAAATGTTTAAGGAAATGTAATCAAATTTGGAATCAGAGTATAAATCAGGCCAGAACAGCTGCTCGCCAATGTTGGTGTACTTCATGGATGAGAGAAAAAAGTTAGAGGAAAACGGTTTTGTCGTGTAATATGCTCCTGTCTCATATACCCGTTGTTTATCGTTTACCTTAATATGGAGTGTTGGGATGCATGCCCAGACCCCATGTCACCCACACGCGGTTTAGACAGAACAATACACCAAGAGTGCGTACACCAAATTTCTCGAGGTGTATATAGAAGGGATAATAGAGCTTGTGGGAAATGTAGAGGTCAGGTTTTCTGAGTGGTGAAGGCACACTGAACCACTGCCATCTTGGAAGTTAGGCCCAGTACAGCCAAGACCCAGCACTAAAGAATAACTGTAGGCCTCAGCAAGAATAACGCCCCCCCCCCCCCGCTGCCCCAAGCAGAGCCCTTTCTTGTCTCACACTGTAGGCCCATATAATCCGTAAGCAATGTGCCCAACGAAGCACAGATAGGATTGTGCCTGGGTTTGAAGGACAATCTCACAAGAAGCAGGGCAGAGGTCTGAAGCTGCCAAAACATGGATCTCAGATTTAGAGCACCCATGTCCCCAAGCCCCCAAGCCTTTCTGTTTGAACTATCAGGGACGGGGGAGATGCAGGCAGGGAGGACTAAATAGAATGTCCAGTGATTTGTACTGCAATGTGTGTGGGGTGTGGATAACAAATTTAGGCCGATGATGAGGCGTGGTGGGGCCGCCAGAGCGTCTGGGATTGAACTACGCTTTTCACATTCCAGAGGGCGATCTTGACCTCGAGAGTATTCACTGAGATCATGTCTAAATTACCAGTTGCACATCATGTGATCAAAACTTGAAAAGAAAGGTCTATTCATCTAATGAACCAATAGTGTTGCTAGGGTGTGAACTTATCAAGGTCAAAGTCCACGTGGAAGAAGATTGACACAAGCAACAGCAGCCAATCATCTGGTGGTCCATAAGGGGGCAATTGTAAGTACATAGGGGCCCCACCAATGATTATGATGAGATGATACAGTATTTATCACAACTGACATTGTAGTGTCTTAAAATGCTTTGTCAGTAGCGGCATTCAAACCCTACTGCCATGGAGCGCACTGGTTAGTTCAAAGCAGACAAACATTTTTCTTTTTGGAAGTAAAAAACTGTTATCCTTGCAAAAGCTGTGCTGAGAACACCCCCCTCCCCACCCCCCGAGGTTTGCATTTATTTCGTGTCTGGTTCTCAGGAGGTCTGCCATACCCCAGCATGATGCCAGATTTTACCCAGACAGAGGCTTCCGGGCCGCACATTTGGAGGGGCTGCGCCCACCTGCAGTAACCAGTCCCTTGTGCACAACCTGGAGTGGTTTACAGGAGCCGTGTTGCTAGAATGCCTGTCTATTCTTTGGAGTGGGGCGCTGTTCCCGGATGTTGCAGGCTGTTGACTGGACCCCATGATGGGGGACCTAAGGAGAACACACAGATGTAAGTGCAGGAGAAAACAATGGGGGAAGGGGGGGAAGGGGGTTATGTGTGGCTTTTCAAGAGCAGAAAAGCAGCGTGACTGGCGCATTTGAGTGGGTGAAAAGACCATGTGGCAGTTTATTTTCTATTATCATGGAATTTAAGGATAAAGGAGTACGGGCGCCTTTCTGAGAAAGGGAGGAAGACCTCACTGTATTCTAAAGCAAAGGAAAAAGGGTAGTGACTCTGTAAATTTGAGGGCTTGGGATCTCTGCACCCGATATGAAGGGGGTGTTGGAACAACACATAGTAGTTTTGAGTTTTATTAATTTTGCTGTTCGGTTGTTGATTTTATTGTTGGTTTTGACTGGACCAAGGAGGGTTCCATGATGTTGATGGTACGGTTTATAGGATGGAGGTGTGAGTGGCGAGTGTGGTGGATGCAATGGAAAGTGTGGATGTAAGAGTGGGGAAAAAGAAGGGTGAGACACAGGGAAATAAAGGAGCATTGAAGGTGACTGAGGCGGAGATGGGCACCATGAAGGTACATGGGAATTGCTCGAGTCAGATGAGTACATTCTTTGAACATAAAAAGGATAAGAGGAGCGACACGGAGTACCCCATTATAATATATGTGTGCTACTTTTCCTTTGTATAAAGCAAAATGATAAGATTTTGAAATACCATAAGCAGTGGGTGACTGAGAAGCGGGGAGGGTTGTTCCAATAATGGCCCAATCAGGGCATGAACAAATAAATATTTGAACGCATGTACATGTTTTGCCAATCTAGAGATAAGGGTAAAAAGCACCAAAAGAGGAAGGAAGTGGTAGAACTGTGGAAGATGGTAGAAGACTTAGAGAAGGCCACCCCCAGTCAGGCAAAGGTACTCGCAGGAATGCCCACACTCAACGGTAACACAGTTCACACCGCCCCACCAGGGCCTGCTTGTCCCACCCCACCCGGATCAAGTGTAGAGAACAAGACGACCATTACCATGTCACAGTCCCTGCTAGGGTGCTTATCCACCCATGCTGCTTTAGGGTACACCAGCCCCACATATGTCCTCCCTACCTGCTATTTTCCAAGCCCTCCACAATATCAAAATATTCCTAATACTATGCCCCAGGAACAGCAAAACCCAATGAAAGAGGGGGGGCATTGATATAAAACCCCAGAAGGAGTTAGACGCTTTAAAAGCAGCATAGGAAGAGTTGGCTCGACTGAGAATAGAGAAGAGGGAGGGGCAAAAAGCATTATGTGGACTGGATGAGTGGAGAGCAGGAGACATTCTACTTAGGATTAACAGCACAGCCATTAAGTATGTACATCTGGAAAATGAGAATAAGGTGAATGGAAGACAGTCAACGGGAAGTTTGGATTACAGGATAGTGAGGTCAGAAGACGAGATGTGCGGAGACCCAGGAGAGGAAGAATGGGACACAGTGGATGAGGTGGGGGAAGGAGTGGCCCGCCGGTGATATCACCACAAGTGGAAAGCTAATGGGGGCTCCAATTGCAGCACAGATGCGGACGTGTAACGGTGGCTTAAGGGAGGGGTGTGCAGAAGAAGATGAGGAGGAGGAGGAGGAGGAGGAGGAGGAGGAGGAGGAGGAGGAGGAGGGTGGTAACAGGTACACACAGTTTCCCTTACTGCACAAGGGAAGGGCACACTAGATTCTGTGGCCCCAGACGGACAAAAATAATGTAATAAGAAGTTTGCCATCCCTTACTCTTGGGGTGGGGCAATGGATTGAAGCATTGAAAAACAAACGGCAAGGTGGATCTAAAGAGCTTATTTGTTGCTATTCTGAGAGACCAGGCAGATGACACTTGGGTAAAGGTGGGGTATCTGGGTGTACAATTAGGGGGTGATATTCATGACTGCGCCCACTTCAACATCAGATCTCAGGTGTGGGCTGCCTTGCACCACACATATCCTGACACGCCTGATCGCTAATCGATTATGTAGGGTACAATGGGAGATGAAGACCCTGCCCAATATATTTTCCAGACCCAAGAAATGTAGAAGGCTGAAACAGGGGAATCATGGGATTAGTCAATTCCATTCTTTTATTTTGTGGTTAAAAGTGGGCTCGCTAAGGAGGTTGAAAAGGCACTGGGCATAGAAGCAAAGGGGTGGGCAGAGATACCGTGTATTATTATACATCATTGTAAACCGTTGAGAGAAAAGGAGAAGGAAACAGCCCAGCGACTCAAGTCAGAAGAGGCAAAACTATATGGAGGTCACTGTTCCTCACGTAAGAGATGGCAGTCTGAGCTAAGGGACTCTGATCCAAGGCAAATCCTGATGTGAAATAATCCTATTTGGAGCCACCCACAGACAAACTACAAAGAAGCTGGGAGCTGAATACTTGGGGCACACCGTCCGAAACTCTGGTGGGAAACTGTAAGATGATGACAGAGATTCTTACAGCAAAAGCTTTCGGAGACGTCAGGAGACACTAGCCGCCCACGGGAACCAGGCGGTGAACACCTGTGACCACAGGGTGAAGCCCAGCTGCAGGCTGTGAAGGGGGAGGAGCTACAGCCTGGCGGCAGACGCCGGCTCCTTTCGCGCTGTGGGGCTCCCAGCATTAACACTGCAGCGGTGTTGCATTCCGCCCAACAAGCGAAACAGTGCCCCCACAAAGGCTTTCGGGAGGCAGAGCACGACAGAGGTCAGCAGCATTGGGCAGAACAACACTGGGGTACTGATCGGACCCCACAAACCTGCACATAGCCCAGAACATTCACATGATCGGCCGGTGGAGCTGGCCCTGTCTCAGAGACCTTACATTGGGTGGTCACACCACGCCACAGCGGCTAGGAGGGTGCACCTTGTGCAGACTGCCCCACGTACCAGCTGAGAAGGGGGGCACGGCTGTCCCCACAGGGGGCCCACTTGATGTTGGCCGGGCGATCCTGCGGCAGACTCCAATAGCTTGATAGTGGGGAAGCTAGTGGGGACCTGGTGCTGGCTCCTGCTGACCACGACCATCATAGGTGGATAACCCCAACCCCACACAGGCCCGATGCTGAGACCGGCCTCCGAACTGGTCTACTCTGATCTTTGCCCTCCCAACATCTAACACGGTCCATACAAGCTCCTACCATCCCACCCAGCGGAGAAAGAGGATTTGCAAGCACAGAGTGAAGAAGTCAGATGGGGAAAACTCCATTATCCGGGCAACCCCAGTGCGGCAACCTACGCACAAGTGGGACACCTTCAATTTATTACATCTAAACAACAAGGGAGCCCGCCCTGCGCGGGATCAGAGATCAGAGACTGAGCCCTAGGCCCCCACAGCATTAAGGCTGCGGCGGTGTCTGGCCATGAACCCCTCCTATCATTGACCTAATCTGGTCCACGCTGCTGGACACCGGCCTGTCTGGCTGTCGAGGAATACCCGGATGACAGCTACCAGGTCACTAAGGTGAGAGGATAACGTGGGAAATAACATTCAGTCCATGCCCTGAATTTTGGTGTGTTATCCGCAAGCTGAGGCGTCATAGCCCCAAATAAGGCATCATTAAGAGACTGGCAACCCTATAATCCAGGGCACCAACACCGCCAACGGCCACATGTGGAGCGGAACACTCGTATTAATCTTTGCTGGTGAGTGAATCAGGAGTGGGAGGGTTACAGAGGCCAATGAGAAGCTGAGATAACATCCCCTATTATCAATAATACTGCATAGCGGATGTACTACTATGTTGCAACCCTGACGCTTCGTAGCACAGTCAGAGCACCAGTTTGCTTGCTCTGCGACTTGGGAGAACATAGTCCAGTCTTCAATACAGATCATAACGCAGGGGCCGACACGAACAGCTCCGAGCTCGTCACACCATTAACCTCTCTACCAGTGACAAGCGGGGAAGACCCGGGGTGCGTACCGACCATATTTGTGGTGATATTTAATCCCACAGCACAGATCCTCAGTCAAGTCCACAATCTACAATTGCACTTCTGCTTACGCCACGACCCCAAACGCTTTGAGCCAGAGACGGGGTGCCACTGGTGGGAAGACAGAACCAACCCAGAGGGCTGAGACAACCACCACCACGGATGTGCATAACATATAAGGTTCAACACCGTCAAATACTGGCAAATCCTATACCAGAAATACTGACTCTCCCTATATAAAGGAGTGCACATGGGCCATACCTGGCCAAATAGTGATAACGCACAATCCCCCTGCGATACCTGGTTCAACAAGCCCACCAATATTAAAACCAGAAGGAGGTCCCGCTGCATGTGACGCTCCTAATGCTGGGGGACTTGTGCAATAGCTGGGGAGCCATTCTATTGGTATTACTCAGATAAAGCAACAAACACATCTATATTGCTCTACCCCATCCCGCTATATAGTACTAGGCATGACGTACCCTGATATAGAGGCAATGACAAAGGGGTCAGGTGCCAAAAAGAAAGGCCCAATGGTCTCGTTCACAAGCTCCCAGTCCTAGGGGGTCTATGGCAGCGACATCAGCTGCTGCCGACACCCAGACAGATGCCCGACAACTCCAGAGAGGACCGTCTGATGGCCACCGTGCAGAGTGGATTCCTTGCTGTGAACATCAAATTAGACGATATAGTGGCAACCATTGGCTCACTAAAAGCGAGGGTTGACAAGGAAAGCAGCTGCATTACTGAAGCAGAGGGCAGGATCAGCACGAATGAAGATACAATCACCCAGCATGGCCGTGACATCGCACAACTAAAAGGGGATCTATCCAAAATACAGATCAAGTGCGAGGATCTCGAATCCAGATCCAGGAGAAACAACATCCGGATAGTCAGAGTTTCAGAATCACTACGTAAAGGCCCGATGGAGGGACATGCGGAAGCCCTTCTGAAATCCATATTTGGCACAGAATCATTCTCAGTACACTTCCTGGCTGAGAGGGTCCACCGCACGCTAGCCCCTATGCTCAAGCCCGGAGCACCGCCCGCACAATAATCGCCCGCCTCCTCAACTATAGGGACAGAGCTACAATCCTTAGACTGGGCAGAGAAAATGGAACGCTACATTATGAAGAAAACAACATACACATCTATCCCGACTTTGCCGCAGGAATACAAGCACAGAGGAGGTCATACAAGCCAGTCAAGTGACAACTCATACTACGCCAATTCCCTAATGCCCTGATTTTTCCTGCCAAAATGAGGATCCAACAGGGGGAGGGGGGGTAGAGCTCATTTCTTCGAAACTCCTCCTGCAGCTATGGCTTACATCGAGGCCTCCATCCCTCTGCCCCCTAGAGAACGCGGGACAGATCAGAACATGAGACCCAGACCCGGAGAAGAAAGGCGTGATCCTGCAGACTGAATGATGTTAAAGTTGACATCCTTTGTATTTGTTCAATATCAATGATAGTGGGTTGCTCTGTTCACTATCTGTTAAGCCCGGATCGAGGGCGCTTGGTTGCGGCAGCCAGTAGCTACAACATGTACGCCTCGGGAAAGTTCCCCAAGTTTGAAGGGAAGCATCATCGAGTTGGGGGTGATGTGGGAGGGGGGAATTGGTCATTCTCCAAGACACCTACCGGGAGGTGGATGAAGGTGTGGAGTTTAGGCCCTGTTGTGGGAGTTAATGTTTTAAAATGGCATGCGCAGTTCACGGTGAACGTGATAAGCACAAATGGCACACTAGAATCCCACAAAGGGCTGAAAATTAAGCTACTGTCCTGGAACGTATGTGGGCTTAATAATCCAACAAAATCTAGAAAAGTGGGAACATATATCGCTAGGAACCACCCACACATATTGATGTTACAGGAAACACGTGCACTTAAAAAAAATGAACATCGACCTCCTGGCGTACTGGGGTCTACATCAATATTACACAGAAAATTCCTCTGAAGCCAGTGCGGTACTCGCACGAATACATCCATCGCTGGGATTCTGATGTACAGATAGCAAAAATCGACCCTCAGGGACGATACGTATTGGTCTGGGGCAATATAGGTGGACAACCAGTTGTCTTAGTTAACACTTACGGACCCAATATTGACGGCCCTGATTTTTATATTAAAATTCTAGATATGCTCACACTACTAGATGACACCTGGATATTATGGGGGGGGGGTGACTAACACGATACTGGACACCCTTGTGTTACGCTCACCTGGTCTCTGTGGGGGCGTTGGGGCACGGTTGAAGCCCTCCCTGGACTTGGCTCCCCTGGATCAGGCTTCTTCCCCTCCTCCGGTAGCATGGACTGTGCTGGTTGCTGACACTATCCCTAAGAGAGTACGAGAGGCTGTCAGAATGCTGTGGTCAGACTGATTTCCCTCGAACCCTTCTTCCCAGAACGAGAGGAGCATGCGTTTACCCATATAGTCTCACCTGTTTATTTATGAGGATGAGCTCTCCGTCCTGCTTCTCAACTGAAGGGGCACCTTTAAGGAACCTGGTTTCTTCACTGGTCCATGTGCGTGGAAGCCCAGGCCGTCTGTGGCTGACCGCTTCTAAGGTAAGTGCTTCTCAACAAGGATTATTGTCCGCATCCTTTTGCAATGTCTTTTTTCCGCGATTATTGCCCGTAACCCTTGTAATGTCTTTCCTTCTCCACAATAGGTGATTGTAAAGACTGGAGGGGGGTGTCTGTACTTCTGCTCTCTATATGGTAGAGGAGAGGCACAGAGGACCCCAGCCAAGATTCTCTATGCGGTTGCTATGGTCGAGCAATCAAGGCCTAGCTTCTCAGGAGGTGATGCAGGCTGGTTCTTAAGTATAGTGTAGTCCCCAAGCCCCCACAAAGGAATGTCCACACACTGTATTACTGAAAACACAGTCTTTATATAATTAATATTCAAAAGGTATGTGCACCATCACAATAACGCACTTTGTACTCAGAAATCAACAATGGTAAATGTATACAATTCTAACGTGGTACCACCAATATTATCAGATCTCATTAAAGTGCATCAACTATACTGTTAGAATGTCACACAGATCAATAACAAGGAAACCAGCAATAGAGATAGGAAGGAAAGCAAGATGGTTGACACAATTGGCAGAATACTGGACCCTACCCCTGGACACAGTTATGTGTGGAGATCCACCCCACCTGGGCAACCTGTAAAATAAAGATATAGCACAAGCCCAGTTCATATATTGATCGATAGTCTTATTCTCTCCTATAATGTTTTTACCCCCCCAATGTACCTGGTGGAGTAGAGTTCTTCGAAGAAGCATCGACGGATCCTTCTGGAGTGACTCCCTTTAAAGCAGGAGTCACAGATCGTCAAGAGGTGTCAAAGAAGGTGAACTTGGTGTCGATGAGAAGTTCGAGGGTGCTGAGACCACGGCGTCGATCCAGGTGGTGCTCGTCGGCGACGTCCTGCGAGGATGAGGTGTGCGGGGCACCTCAGCGTTTGATTGTTCAGGACCGCAAAGAGTTTCTGAAGAACTGTGGCCCAGCAAGGGCGTCGAGTCGTCGAAGTCTTTGTGGCCTTCAGGTGGCGGGAAACCCACCGGCGGATTCTCCTCTGCGCGTCGGCAGCCTTGACTCTCTCCGGCAGGATAAAGCGGTCGTCGGTGCGGACAAGGGAGTCCTTCGATTCAAATGTTCTTAGGCAAAGGAACGGGCGGCTCCGGTCGTCGGCGGCACAGCGTCAAGCGGTCCCCTCTTCTGGGGCAACACAACTTCAACGGGCCTCCAGCGGTTACACAAACCTGCGAACCCTGGTCGACGGCAATGGACTTCGACAGCGGCGAAGTCCTGGTGCTTCACTTCGTTCTCCTCAGCGGTCCCCGTGTCCAGTCGGCAGCCTTTCGAGGGTCTGACTTCCAGGGAGCTTCGGCGAAGGTTAGCGGTGCTCGATGGTCCCTCGGAGCACGGGAAGAGGGCACCTTACCTGGTCCTCTCTCGGATCAGCCTTCGATGAATTCGGCAGCTTTCAGATCAGGTCGAAACAAATGCAACAGCAAGTCTTCTTCCAGCTGGGTGTCGAGGATCAGCAGTTTCAGTTACTCTTCAAGTGTAGACACAGCTTCTGAACAATTTCCAGTGGTGAGAGGTCCCCAGATATACTATCCTGTCTCTCATCCACACTGCTGGGTCACTCAGCAGCCAATCATACAGAAGGGCATTCATGCAATCAATCAGCCAATCAGGCATACAGTGCATTCAGGCCATCCTCCTCCCTCTCAGACACTCACAACAAGGAATGTGGATTGGGACAAGTACCCAGCCATTCAACACTACACACTGCATTCAGGCCAGTTTCGGGCAGGGCTGTCTCAGTCTTTGTCTCTCATACCAGAAACCAGACAGCCACAACAAGAAGTGCATATTGGTCACACACTCCATTCACCCAGGTCCCACCCACAGGGTGTAGCCACAACATACAGTCACTGGGAAGGCTCCAACCAGTCTGTACTGGACTTCACAACAACACCATATATGGAACTTCCACCCAACAGCCAGTCAGGGGGAAGGGACAGAGTCAGGGCTTCCCAGGACTTTGGGAAAACAAGGTAACAGGCAATAGAAAGCAAGAGGCCACAGGGGCCATCTTGTTTTCCATCAGGAATCAACGGATTCCAATGGCAGGGCCTGGGTATCCCAAAATGGAGGATACTCCGCGCACCTGTCAAATTCAGCATGGAGCTGCCACCAGCCCATAACCTGCTCTGTGGGCCACCCGCAGGTGCCCAAAAACACACTAGGGGCACAGGGTTGTACCCCCACCCATGGGTGCCATAAGGGTATCTCATGGGGCTGTACACCAAACCAAAAACAGGAAGAGCTGCACTGCCAGGAGTCCCACATGGACTCCTCTTCAGAAAACAATACAGAACACAATGAAAAAGGACTACAGGACAAGGACAGGGAGGCCCTGTCCCTCCAATGCATTTCCAGCATCACAGTGATGAAGGGCCCAGTGGAGTCGCGGTGTTGGAATCCAGTCCAAAAGGGGGCCAGAGGAGTTTATGATGTCCCAAGTAGAAGGTAAGTTTGGTTATAAGGTCAAGCGTGAGGAATGTGCTGCGCGTGACCTTAGCATAAAGTCTTTATGCTGTTTCTAACCTTGTTTGACCTTTTCTCCAGCAGGGATGGCCTGGCTACGTCTGATGAGAGGCAGCTATCCGAAGGCCTGCTAGTGGTTGCTGGATGGATGGATTTGCGAGGATGCTGAACGAGACAAGCTCCCACGTAGCATAGACGCCTGGAACAGGTGAGGATGAGCTCCGACTGCGGGGACTGCTGGAATCAGGTAAACTGCGCTTCAAGCGATGGTATTGCTGAAATCGGGTAAGAGCGCTTCAGGCGGCGGTGAGCGTTACGCTGCTATAAGCAGACTAACGCAAAGCGCTTGCATGTGAGCGGGGCAGGCTTAAATAGCCCGGTCCCAGCCACACCACCTTGGCTCCGCCTTGTGGCCCCACCTTGCCGCACCCAGAGGATGCTGCACGTGCAGCCCAATGTTTTCTTATGGTCAAGCCCAACCTGGATTCACGTGGGGACCCTGCAGTGGTGAAGAGAACATGTGCACCAGAAATAAAGTGTGCAGAGCACACTTTTTCATTATGCCTGGTGCAAAAAGGCACCAGAACTGGGTCCACCTGGCCCTTTATATGATGGAACTAGTGGTCCTTGCCCAGTAGCCATGACACTTTGACAGGTCTTCTGACACTCACCGAGCACCCACCAGGGCAGCTACTACTTTACACCAGATATTGCTACAATTTCCACTGCTTGACACATGGAGACCACTTCACCCACTTGATAGGCAATACTCGTACTATTCCTCAGTACATGATTCTGAATCACTAATTAATTACAGACTCCTTTCTTCGTCCCTCTCGAACACGTTGATGAGCGGCGATATTCACCCCCACATGCTCTCAGATCACTCCCCGATATCCCTAGTGATCGTGTTACATGAGACTCCACCACCGGCTAGACGATGGAGGATGCCCTCGGCTATCCTCAGAGACCGCACCGTAAACGAATCCCTCCATATGGAAATTGAGGAATTTTTTACAATTAACGAGGGGTCGGTCGATCGCTATGCAACACTTGGGAGACCTTCAAGGTCTGGGTGCGGGGGTCCTTATGTCTAAGACCACCGGGCTATTCAAATCCGTTAGATCAGACCTGGCAGTGGAGTCACAGCTGCAGGAACTGGAACTCAAATACAGTGATACTCATGAGAGAAAAAAAACACTTGCGGACATTAATAGATTATTGAATGATTTCCACGAGGTGGCGGCCAGGGAAATACAGTACATGATCGCCCCCACAAGAGCACGTAGATACGGGAAGGGCAATAAAGCGGGACGTTCTCTGGCCAATCTATTGAAAGCCAAACAGCATCATAACCCCATTGCCAGTCTACACGTGATAAACGGCACGGTAATCACAAAGGAAGAAGGAATCCACCAAGCATTCACAAGATTCTATGCAGAGCTCAACTCAAATCATGATGCAAAATGCACTATGGAAACAAACGATTACCTAAATGCATTGAATCTTCCAAAACCTCCCCCGAAGCTAAATTGGCCCTAGAACAACCAATCACCTGTGAGGAAACCTGAGACCACAGGGTGAAGCAATAAAGTCCCTGTTAGGGAGAATCCTCCAGAATGGCTATCCCTTACCTTTTGTGTCCCTCAGCAGCTTTGCTGGATTAATAGGGTTTCATTTTTTACCTGGCAACAGTGAGCCTTTTTCCCCACTCTTAGATGTGTTTTGCTGTGTGTTGTACATTTTTATGCTCATGGACTATGGAGTCTCACCCACCTCATAGGCATCATCTTTTTACTGTGTGTCACCTAGCACCTTTAGTGCAGTGACACAGGGTTGTCTTTTCAGACTTCCCACTTTAAACTCCATTTTCTGGGACTGACTACTGTCTCCCAGAACATGTAAAGTTGCCATTGACTTTACTAGTCTTTTTAAATTTACAGACCCAATACACCCAATCTTCCAACTGGCGGAGTTAATAGTTAGCCCCTTTAGTCTGAATCTCATGGAACATAATTATGTTCCCCTTTCTCTAAGATTTGGCTGGTGGCAGTGGTATCTACCATTTTTATTGTACCGCAGACTATGAAAATAGCCTTTGGTACCATTGGAGGCAATGTGGTAGCCTCGAACTCAAACCCGGTAATCCACTTTTATTTTAACTTGGTTCCGGTCGAGTTCTTTTTGCCATATCTTTTTGTAAAGGTCTTTCTAGTGTTTTACTCTGTGCGCCAAACTAGGTCTGGTTCCTTTGTTCGCCGGCCTTTGGCGAGCTTCTGCACAGAAGCCCTCCTTAGGCGCCTGAGTGTCTGGGTGGACAGGATGTGAGGGAGGGGTTTGAGGCTCCCTGCACAGGGTCACTCTTGTTTGATTGGCTAGGTGGCTGCCCTGCCAGGACAGCCACCCTGCTGTGTGATTGACAGCCAGGCTGTGTGAATGGGGGATTTGTTGCATAAAAGGCCAGTCTCTGGAACTGGAAGGAAGAGTCGCCACTGGAACGAGAGAACCAACGAGAAGCTGAAGGAAGACTACTGCTGCAACTACTGGACACCTGGTGAAGCCGGTATGACGTCCTTTCATGGGGGGATGTTTTTTCACAGTGTATTTTACCGCAAATTTATTTTTTAAAAAAACCCATCGCATTTTTTAGGGGGGGGTTAGTAAATTATATATATGGGGTGTGGATGTTTGTAAAAATGTAAGAAAATGGGGGGGGGGTTGAGGGAGGAAACCCCCCAAAAATAATTTGTAAAAAATGCGATTTTTTTTCATTAATAAAAATGCCGGTAAAAACCCCCGCGAAAAAACATCCCGCAATGAAATGACATGGACCCATGAAGCCCTGCTGCAGGTCTGAATCACCTGAAACTTCAATGACGGAGGAGATCTGCAAGGAATCTTCTTCCCTTGAGCTTGGTGGGAACAACCAGCTCACCAAACACCAGAGACCGGTCCTCATCCTGGTCGAATTTACTGTGCATCGCTGCAGTAGATCGGATAGCCAGTGGGAAGAGAACCAGTTTGGGTTTTATAGAGCACGCCTTTTATTCGTCGTTTTGCTACGCTGCTGGCTTCTTCCCTGGGCAGTACAGGAACCTCCAGCCGTCGTCCTTGTCACCACGACGGAAGCTTCAGGAACCGCGAGCCTGCAGGAACAACTGCCTTAGCTACATCATTCTTCGTCTTATAATGTACTGCGCAAATTTGGTTGTTCTTTCCGTCCGACCATGGTGAAAGCGTGGGAAATCTTTCACCTCTCCGAAGGCTTGTCCTTCTCTTCTCCTTTAAGTATTTTTTCCTCCGACCAACTTAGTTTTGAACTCTTGGCAAAGACTTAACCACAAACTACTCTGAACTATGTGATCCTCTGCAAAGACTCTGAACCATTAACATTGGCCCAGACCTATTGACTTGAATCCTAGTTTTAGTAGCCTTTTCTAGATTGCCATGCCTATAACTTGTTGGTGCTATTCATTTTGGATAACCTTGTCTTTTCTCCCTTTTAAATTGCTGGAGTGCCATTTTGCTCACACTTAATTTTGAGCTTAACTTGTCCAGAATTGATTGGGTGTTAATATAGCATATTAAGACAGTGATCTTCTGCTGCTTAATAATAGTGAACCGTTTTATAAATAGTGTAAATAAATGTATATTCTTTTACTCAGAAACCTTGAATCAGTCTGTGTTAATTGTTGTCCTTTGTGTAACCTCTTGTACTGCTCACTTTACTGTTGAGATAAGTCTGGCTACTTAGCCATTGCTACCACTGTACTGTGTAGTACAGGCTTGTACCAAAGGTGAAATTGTACTTACACTTGTAGTCTTAATTGTGTGTTGTGTTCCCAAAGGGTACTGCATATGATTCTGCCTAACAGTCCCTAACACCGGGATAGGCTCCAGGGTCAGAAGGTCTAGGCGTGGAGCTGTATAAGGAATACCATGCCGAATTCGCCCCTATTCTACTAAAAGTATGGGAGGAGGCGATGGACCAGGGTATCCTGCCAGAATCTATGCGGGAAGCCATAATAACCGTATTATTGAAGCCTAGGCATCCACCCCATGATATGTCCTCATATAGACCCCCATCATTAATTCTGATGTGAAAATCTTCACTAAGATCCTGGCCACTAGGCTCCTCCCCAGTGTGCCTAGACTGGTCCACCCGGATCAGTGTGGCTTTGTCCCAACTCGGTCCACTGCTTTGAATCATTTGGGGTCATGGCACAGATTTATCCCAAATTGCGTGCTGCAATGGTTTCCCTAGATGACGAAAAGGCTTTTGATTCCGTGTCCTGGGAAGATCTGTTTGCAGTGCTTAAATGTTTTGCAATGGGCCCCTACTTTATTAAATGTGTTCAGCTGCTATATACCGACCCGGGAGCTAAGGTCCTGACTAATAATACTCTGTCCAAATTATTCTCACTGAGCAGGGGCACTAGACAGGGCTGTCCGTTCTCCCCTATACTGTTTGTCTTAACAATCGAATCATTGGCGGCACTTGTGTGACAGAACCACGGACACAGGGGCATTAGAATGACGGGCCCAACCCAATCTATATCACTATATGCGGACGACACACTTCTTTATATTCGAGATCCCGAGGCAAATCTGGCCCCATCACGACCAACATAAACGAGTTCCCTAAATACTCGGGCTACAGGTTTAATATCTCCAATTCCGAACTATTCCCTCGTACAGCTGCTACCATGTGTCCAGCTGACACCCATGGACTAAAATGATCACCCATACATATTCGTTACCTGGGCATAATTGTGTCCAAGGAGAGGCTGACATTGTATACAATCATTTGCCATTAAATTACAGATATGGGCTAGGCTTCCCCATCTCCTTATATGGCCGGATTGCAATCATGAAGATGGTGGTCCTCCCCAAGCTCCTGTATCTTTTCAGCAACATCCCTATATGGCCGGGTAGGGTGTTCTTTGTGAGGCTCCTGTTCATGGCCCCCTCGTTCATATGGAATGGGGGAGTGGTCAGGATGAAGTGGGAAAAACTGGTTGAACCATACCACACTGGAGGCATAGCGGCACCGGATTTTGAACTATATTATCTGGTGGCGCAAACTCAATTTGCCAAACACTGGTATGATCCGCTGGACGCCGCACCACAAATCCCAATAGAAAGATTATGCTGCCTCCTCAACCGATCTTTGTTCCATCCTATTCAGCACACGACACAGGGACCCATGCCAATTTGACTCCGTCAGTGTCACGGTCCATGCCTGGTCCGCGATATACAAAAAATTACAGATAGAGGCCCCATATGACCCAGAGGCCTCGTTATGGAACTTCACCAGCAGCTCCCCCTCATTTGACAAGGCTCTGCAGAGGACTTGGGACCCCAAAAAAGAGATACAAATGCATGATATGTTCCCAAATGGGAAATATGTGACTCTAGATGTCTTTGTTAACACAGTCGGAGGGCAGCTCAGATCGCTTCAATATCACTGTATGAGGGCAGCGTTCTGCACTAGAGGGCCGTTATTCTCCGATGAACCGCCCTCTCATGAATGCTTGCGGGCCATGATTTCTGGGACCGGACCCGGAATATCCGCATTTCATGCTATGATACAAACACACTCCCCATCCTTGAACACTGTTAAAGCAACATGGGAGGAAGATATGGGGGTGACGATCACTGCAGAGAAATGGTCCAAATACTATCAATTGTTCAAGTCCGTATCATTAAACGCTGGCCTCTGCCTGATCCAATTGAAGATCCTGAATAAACTACACTAAACACCGGTCAAGATGGCCAAGTTCTCAGTAAACTGCTCCGGGGACTGTCAAAAATGTGAAGAGCCACTGGCACATTCGTTCCATATGTATTGGCCCTGCCCTCTGATTGCTGGGTTCTGGAGGGAGGTGGCTGGGATCGTCGAGCAGATAACGCAGATTCCGAATTCTCTCACCCCTCAAATATTTGTTTGGGTACATCGGGAAGGTGGCAGAAACCACGAGAAGACAGTTTAATGTGTCCTGTGTGATAGCGAAAAAATGTATATGGAAAAGTTGGAAAAGCCCTCATGCACTGCATGTTGATCATTTTCTCTGAGAGTTAACATTCATTAATGAATGCAAGGAACAATATGTAATGACATTGCCCATGACAAGTCGCCCCAAAGACATGTGGGCCCCCTCTAGAATGTCCCTATGTGACATGATACCAGACAATTAATTCTTTCCTGTGCCATCACCATGATTATGTACAACCAGAATGTGTAGCGACATTGAAAATGCCTTTTCCCACTATGTTTCAATTGATTGTGCTCCATGTAGTTGACATGACCATCAATAAATAAAGTTTTTTTTTTTTAAAGAAGAGGCAAAACTAGTGCAAAAGAAATTAGCAAAGATATCAGTGGAAGGGCCCCAGGATGCTCGCTGCATTACACGATCCACAGACAGAGACAAGGCCAGCACAGGCAGATGTGAGAACAGCCCCATCATGGTCAGGAGAGTATGACTGGAACTGTGGGTTTCAACCTCAATACCAAGGATTGCCCCAGGGAGGGTACCCGCATGGAAGCAGGGATTTGCGGGCCCTGGAGGAGGATGGGCCGCATTTGGAAGTATGGGGCAATGTTGGACATGCAGGAAAATGGGCCATTTTTCATGAGTGCACAAAAGTGGGATTAGTGGAGGATATAACCAAATGCCCTAGGAGTACCAGCCCCCTATCAAATGCCATACACCCCCGGTCCCAGAGTGGCTCAGTACAGAGCACAATGACCTCCTGCCCAAGGAGCCCCAGCTGCATCTGGGAAAATCTGGGTGTCCCATTACCAGTGAGTGAGGGTGCTGGGGCAACCCCTTTGTCTTTCTAGAGACAAATACCTATCCAGATTAGGAGAGCCCACAGCAAGTTCTTTTGTGCCCAGTCCTGTCCGTTAATGCCGACCCAGAAGAGGAACCCATGCTGGGCATGAAGATAGGTAACAAACCCTTTATTTTTATGGTGGACACGGGCACCACCAAATCATGCATGAAGGGGCGATGCTTTCCTTTATCATGCAAAATCATGGATACGCAGGGCTTCCCTTGGGTAAGGAGATCAGTTGCTTTTATGGAAGAATTGGCTATCAAGTGGGGGCCAAGGCAGTGCAACCTCTCCTCTCAACCTTTTGGTACGAGATAAGAGGAATAGTGCGTTTCCCCCCCAGGGATCATAAGAGCCATGGTGATTATTCATGCCTTAGTCTGCCAGCTCACTTCCTGAGTACCGATACACCCAGACATATTTGTCTATGGTGTGGCAGTGTTGTTGCATGCAATCCGAAGTATACGGAATGGGTGGTGGAGAATACCCTGCAACTTTATCTTTAGACCTGCAGTACCCCAAGACCAGATTGCAGGGACAATCTTCCTGCTAGACATTGAAGGAGTGTTGGTGTCAAGGACTAAAAACGTTTGATAGCAGTAGACCCAGATGGAACACAGTGGCGAACAGTGTTGTACGTTGATCTGACCAAGCCGTTGAAGGAATTGACTGACACTGAACTGTTTGAAGACCCGGACGACGAAGGGGAGATAAATGGCACTATGTGTTCCCTGTAAAATAATGGTCCAATATCGGCGAATTTCACATCCATGTTTGTGGCAGGAAGTGTTCCCTGATTTGTTCAAGGAGATTCGTCCCAGGTCCTTGATGTTTTTTGGACAACTGACCCCCATGATGCAGGCCTTCTGCGAAGTGTCGCCCCGATACATATCACCCTAAAACCAGGTGCAGCGTTACCCTGGGTTAAGCAATATCCACTGTCAAAGGAAGCAGACTAAGGGATAAACTATACCATCAATACACACTTACACCAAGGGATATTTGTGCCTTCCAATTCTCCCTGTAACACGGCCATATGCCCCATTAAAAAATCAAAACAGGATTTGCACCCTCTGAATAATAGTACAGGCAGAATTTCCAGTTGTTCCGAACCCTGCCACACCCTCAACAGCCACCCACTTCACCGTCATAAATCTCAAAAATGCATTTTTCTTGGTGCCACTGCAACCAGATTCTATCTTAGCAGGTTTACCCATGGCAGGAGGAGATTCAAAGATACAAGGCTGCCCCAGGGGTATTTTGAGTCGCCTAGCATTTTCAACAGGGTGCTCCATGCAGATGTAGGCAACATACATGTTCCTAGTACCATTATCCAGTACACAGATGATTTGCTAGTGTGCAATATTAGTGAGCAGCAGTGCAGAGCAGATTCCATCACCCTTCTGCAACTACTAGCTGAAAAAGGTTACAAAGTGGACAGAGTGAAATTGCAGTATTGCCATCAAGAAGTATTGTACTTAAGTCAGCTCATTTCTGCTGACAAGAAACGGTAACCCCTGACCACACCGATGCTGTGTGCCGCACACCGCAGCCAACCACAGTAAGAGATGCAGACATTTCTGGGATTATGTCACTATTGTAGGGACTGCCTGTTTGATTATACCACATACACACAACCATTGTTGTATGTGCTCAAAGATGCACAAAGGACGAAAACTAGTATCGAATGGACAGAAGAAATGCTCACTGAAGCAAGTGATTACCACAGCACCAGTGTTAGGAACCCCTGATTACACCCAAGATTTACCTTCTAATGGCCAAATGACAGCTGTGTTAACACAGAAAGCACAATGGGCCACAAGCCTCTCGCATAGTACAGCGGTATGCTCGACTGTCATGCAGGTCCAATTCCCATGTGAGCAAGTGCTTGCTGCAGGTGGCTTTGCTATAGAGAAGTTGCCAAATGTCACCATGGGGTGTTCAATAATGTTGTATGCGGAACACGTGCTTTTTGCTATCTTGGAAATGTCTAGATCCACGCTCACAACACAGCTAGCATCCACATGTGAGATTATCTTGTCAAGCCCCAATATTCGCATAGTGCAATTCAAAACAGTAAATCTTGCACCCTTTCTGATTGAACCTATCATTCATAATTGTGCCAACTACAAAGGGCCAGTCCATTTGTTTATGCCCAAAATGAAGGAGAGGTATTTATTTTTTGACTGGTCAGCCACCATTGATCAAGAGACCGGGCAAAGGCACACGGGCACAGCTGTTGTCCGTTTAGTAGATGGAGAATTTGAAACCATTGTACAAAAGAGATTACCCATGCATTATTCAGCACAGGCGGCGGAACTGATAGCACTTATAGAAGCACTTGAAGCATCTCAGGGGTGGAGTGACCATCTACTCCGATTCAGTGTATGTTACCACCACGGAGCATTCTGGTTTAGCACGATAGAAAAGGAGGGCATTTCAAAGAGCAGATGGCTCACTGTGCAGCATGCCGGCCTACCGAACAGATTAATAGACACCCTATGCCTGCCTACATTAGTAGCAGTCGTGAAGTGTGCTGCTCATACTAACAATAGAGATAACATTTCTCTGAAATGCTGCAGCGAGCAAACATACAGCGCATCTACCCATGCCTGAGATAGCAGAGTATCCAGGAGCTGCAAGTGCAGTTGTCACCACCATAAACGTCCTTACCAACCATTAAGATACAGGGGCAGGCTCCTCCAGAGGAAAAACTGTTGTGGCAAAAGCGAGGATGTGCACAATTCCCTAGTGACTTACTGTGGAGGCAAAGTATTACAGGAAAAGCGGTTATGCCACATGAGTTGATGGTCATTGCACTTGAGCAACTACACTATCTTTCTCATGTATCCAAACATGTTGCTGCAGACGTTCAGGAGGATTGATTTGTCCCCAACCTGCAGGAAATGCAGAATGTGTTTATTTTTAACCGCATAGTGGCCCAGAGTTATAATACTGGGCAAACACTCCAGGCAATATGAAGCACTCTGCCCCGCCCTACTGAGCTGTTCAGGGTGCTCCATATCGACTATTCTGGCATGGAAGAACACGGCAACACATATCATTATCTTATCCTGGTAGTATGCCCTTTCTCCCATTGGCTCTAGGCTGGTCCTTGTACACATCCACATCCTAAATCGGCTGCCAAGTTCTTGGTGAGAGGTATTTCCTCAATGGGGTTTGTGCAACACTTTAAAATCTGATAATGGCATGTACTTCTTTAACAAGCTTTTTAAGGGTATAACGGCACTATTGGGCATAAAGAACAGGATGTGTTCAATTTACCACCTAAGGCCAACGGCTTATTGGAACAGATCAATGGTATCTTGGAATCAAAACTTTCAGAACTGTGCGTTACCCTCAGGAAAAACTGGGTCCATTGACCTCATTTAGCATGAGAACGCAGCCCTGTAAGGATCACCACATGTCGCCCCATAAGATAATGATGGGTCAGCATATGCCACACGCTTATATCACCTATCATAAGTTCCTCGGAGGCTCACAGGGCTGCATCAATGCTGGGGAATGAGTTTAAAAAGTACTTATCAGTTTTGATGCATTCAATCAAAATGATCTCTCAACAGATAGCACCACGATGGGCGAAAGAAGAAACCAGCACTGCACCAGAACACGCACGCTTGCCATCTCTTCAGCTGCCACCTGGAGATTCCATTCAAGTTAGAAACTTTGTACACAGGGGGAGCGAGCCCAGATATAACAGTTCCTTCGTCATGTATGTGACTCCATTTGCGGTCAAGGTAAAGTAGCTGCACTTTTAGGGGCACCTATCGGATGTCCAACATGCCCACCATACTGCTTACGCTAACAAAGCACCAATACCTGCTGACTAACGGTGCTGTTTTCATTCATTTTGCATATAATGCTGTTTAAAGTTCAACACTCTAGTACAAACAAAAATAACTGGAAAAATGACATCTGTGTACATACCTCACCAACTCGACTAACGTTCAGCACACTCAAGTACCCACCAACGTTAGTATTTCTTGACATCATTCCGAGTACTGCTAATATGCGTGTTTCTTTTTCTGCACTGTTACAAATGTACAGCACTGTTAAACAAGCGATTATGCAGTGTCACTCCCATTACAATTGTATGATGTATTTAACAGTGATGATAAAGTGTTTTCTTTACATTTACAGTTTACATAAGTAGTACTCATTTTAAATGGGGCCAGCATATAAAGGGAGTGGGTGATAGGTGGGATAGCCAGGAATGTTTGCATGCAGGTATAGATGTAGAAGGGAAGGTAGCAACTGACATTCTGAATCAGTTCTCAATTTGCAATTAAGTAGTACTGTTATAGGGTTACATCAAAGTAAAAGCGAAATGGACAACAAAAGGAAATGTGACGAATACAGAGGCCTTGGTTTAGATGCGATGGAGGACATGCACCATCCGGAGTTTAGTGATGTGTGGTAAAATGACATGAGCTCACTGGGGAAAGAGGGCAAATGGGATCTGCTCGTGTGCTCCATGATCACCAACGCATCAGGGTACCCAAAAAGTTAGCACCTCAAGAAACAATGTCATTAGATGCAAAGTGCTTAGTCCATCTAGCTTTATGTTGAGTGCAAAGCTTGTTCCAGGAGCATGGGATATAACTCGTATTAATGGACAAAGACAGTGAAAAATGTGCCAAGGACAGTAAAGGCCTACAGTGCATACTGCGACCGCTCAAAGATGGACGGCATACTGTTTGTTTCCAAGTGATGGGAAGGAGCAGTGGTTAGCTGGACAGCTGGAGGCCTGGTGGGGTTTGAGGTCATATGGGAAATAAACCTGTGTCAAGCGATATGGACAGCACACGTTTCCAAACTAACATGGATCGAAGCAAAATAAGCTCCAGTGACAGTGCAGGCGCAAGAAGAGTACCAGGTGTGCTTCAAGGAGTTGGCACTGTTCCTGTAGTAATAGCAAATGTAACAAGACTTTGCATAGTCCATATCTCAAAAAGGGTACTGCAGCACTCCTAGACATGCACTGGGTGTGCACCTTCCACCATCATGGAAAGGCACGTGTTCGTTGGCCACTGTGCATTCAGCGATCCTTGTGGTTCCTGGGGTGCATCTTGAAACAGCATCAAACACTGGCACAAAGCAACCCGGATATCCCATGCCACAGCCCCCACAACCAAGAAGAAAGAAACGCTCACCCAGGCAACAGAAGAAGCATTTGAGCTACTTATCTGCAGACTCTTCCAAGTTACTATAAGAAATTCCTGACAAATATCGGCTAACCAACAAAGCTGAAGTGTTCGTGTCAATACTGCTACCAGGAGAGCAAGTGACGACAAATGAAAAATGGCTGCAAATAGTGAGGTGGGCAGTGATCCAGTTTGCCAACGACACAGAGCAAGGACTAAACGTGATCAAGAGTGAAATGAGGGCGATTAGGTTGATGACACTCCAAAACCCCCATGTCCTTGACATGCTCACTTTCATGGAGGGGAGGGGGTCTGTAGGAAAATCAGCATCTTGCTGTACCTACATACCCCCAAATGATGCTGAAAATGGGTCCCTCAAGCACATTATTGGGGCTCTACATAAACTGAAGACAAACATGTAATGAGAAGATGACATTGACACAGACAATTGGATCAATGACATTCTCGTGGGCGCCATCTTGGATGGGAGCACTGGTGAAGATACTGGTCCCCATAGCAGTGCTCCTGTTGGTGATGCTCTGAACGTGCCAGATGATGCTGCATAAAGATACTCCAGAATACCACAATGATGATGGTTACAATTGGGGTAAATAGAGCTCTGTGTGGTGCAATAGATGGGCAGGCCCACACAGATGATCCCACCAAAGTGGGGTTTGTGAGAATTGAGAGGTGCATAGAGCCCCAGGAATGGTGACCACACCCCTGCCAGATCCAGAGAACTATACTACACATTGGGTAGACCTATCCAGGGATGGAGGATGCATCTATCTAACGTGTGCTCCTGAACAATATTTCCAGGCTGGGGAAGGTTTGAGAGATGTGTGTTGGAAGGTATGAGGAAGCACAGAGAATGGCAGCAGTTAGTTAATGGAGGATTAACTAAAGGGGGGGTGTTAAAATGCATGCCGAGACCCCATGCCCCCCCAAGCGGTTTAGATAGAGCAATAGGCTAAGAGTGTGCATACCTAATGGCTCGAGGGGGTAGGGAATGGTGCATAGAAGGGATAATAGAGCTCACAGGAAATGTAGCATTTGTAGATGTTAGGTTTTCAGAGTGGTAAAGACATATGGACCACTGCCATTTTGGAAGCTAAGCCCAGTACAGTCAGAACCCAGCACCAAGGAATAATAACTGTAGGCCTCAGCACGGATAACCACCCCCCACCATTGCTCCCACCCAAGGTAGAAGGTTACTCTATCAATTAAGAACAGAGCCCTTTTTTGTGTCACACTTTAGGCCCATGCTATCCGAAAGGAATGTGCCCAACGAAGCAAACGTAGGGTTGTGCCTGGGATTGAAGGAAGATCTCACAAGAAGCAGGGCAGAGGTCTGAAGCTGTCACAATAACGATCCCAGATTTAGAGCACCCACGTCCCCAAAACCCCAGCCTATGTACCAGGGAGGGGGCAGAGGCCAACGGGTGAGCCCAAATAGAATGTCCTGTGATTTGTACTGTGAGGTGCACAGGTGAGGATAACAAATGTAGGCCAATGATGGGGAGGTGTGGTGGGGGCGCCAGAGCGTCTGGGATCGAATGAAGCTTCTCGCATTCCTGCAGGCTTTCTTGACCTTGAGAGTATGCACTGAGCTCATGTCTGAATTAGCAGGTGCACATCATGTGGTCGAAATCTGACAATAGTGTTGCTTGGGTGTGCACTTAGAGGCCAAGGTCCACGTGGAAGATCGACAAAAGCACTGGCAGCCAATCATCTGGTGGTCAATAAGGGGCCGGCTGTATGTACATAGAGGCCCCACCAACGATAATGATGAGATACTGTTTTCGTCACGAGTGATGTTGTAGTGCCTTAAAATGCTTGGCTTTGAACTAATAAGTGCGCTCCATGGCAGTTGGCCTTAATGCCCCCACTGACATGCATTTTTCTTTCTGGAAGTAAAAAACCTTATCCTTGCAAAAGGTGTGCCAAGCCTAACCCCCCTCCCCCCACCCCAAAGAGGGTTGCATTTATTCTATGTCTAGTTGTCATGAGGTCTGCGACTAGGACTCTAAATATTGCTGATGTGACTGTAGCAGTGACCTACCACACACAATATGCTCCCACTCTTTTTTTTTTTTAAACTTGTTTATTTTTGGTTGGCGCACAGGAGAACAAATTAGCATATCAGTTCAACACTTTATCACAGCATTAATATACAGTTGTTTATCCCCAGACACCCACACCCACTTTTTGGTCTCGGCAATCTTCTGTGGACTGTCTCTTTGCCCATTAAGTCCAATTCCTGACTCATTCGCTCCTGTCTCCTCCTACCTCGATTCGCCTTCCTCCCTCCTCTCCAGGCTTACGTCCTCAAATCCTGGATCTGGCTATCCTCCGGGGCCTGCTCCTCCATCGACTGAGTCTGTTCCCTGTCCGCCGCCCGCTGGGCATGTTGCACTAGGCGCGGTTTGTATGTCAGAGCCGGGAAGCGTAGGTCATAGTCTATCACCGGCGACCAAATGTTTGTGAAACGATGGAGGCGGCCTCTATTTGCTGCCATAATTTTCTCAGCAAGGAAGATGTCCCACTCTTAATATGCAAATTAGGAGGCAGGTTAGCACATTTTTAGAAAACCTGGTCAAAATGATTAGACAATTGAAGGTTTCCTTATAGGGGTTTTGAAAATCTCTTTTCAGAAACCAGCACCCCAACTATCAATAACATTTACATTTTCTAAATAATTCTTTGCAAATGCAACAGCAAGACAAAGGATGGCACAGGTGGGGCAGAAGAATACTTTGGTGAGCTCCAGATGTCCATCTCCTGTAGTGTTTGGGGGTGCACATCTTTCACGTCTGCATCAGGTTTTCTCCAGTTTAACACATGTGTACAACTTTGGGTTAAACAAGGTCTAGTTTTCTGAAATTGAGGTGGCTGGGTAGTAGTACTCCCCAAATTAATTATGGTTCATTAAAGTGGGCGGGCGATTCTATACTCTTCCTTCTGTTCCAAGTTGCTTCAACAAAATTTCTGAAACAATTGCTGGGGCCCACAAACCCTGAAGCGTGGCAGTGCATCAGGCCTAGAAAACACATTACTTGGGTCTAGATGCAATAACTCTCCCCTAGACCCACATGTCCCTTATTGTATAGGGAGGAGACTTCAATCCATCCCAAGGTATGGAATTTCAGGGGTTCGTCAAGACCGCCAGCTTGACTGATCCGAAGCACATGGAATCAGAAAGTTTCCCCAAGAATAGTTTGAGGCTATTCCAAGCATCAGAAAGTGGTTGAGTGCAGTACGAGGTCTTGATCATCCCAGTTACAGTACAAATGTACCTTAAATATCACTTTGGAAGCATTCACTCCAAGCACACGACCTGGCTTTCATAGGGCCATTTGAAACAATGCAATAATTCAAAATCGCATTTGGTTGATTAGAAAAACATTTTAACCTTCTGGAACTCTAGAAATTCAGTCGAAAGCCTGGTGGAGCTGGTTACAGATCCTGAGCAGAGGCTTCTGCAGCTGGAGGATTGCACATATTTAAGGATTCTCCAGTCACAGAGGCTCGGATCCGGTTGAAGGCTTGCACAGCAATCCTTTATCATTCGTTCTCAGGACCTCTTTACTACGAAGGAATGATTGCCAGAGCACAGCTTTTTAATGGGTGGCACAATGTCTGAGATGTTCAGATCTTGAACATGCCTCCTCAGGGAATGCTTGGAGCTCATTTTCTATACTGGCGTAACGTGAATGGAAGGCGTTAAAGCCTTGAGTAAGGCACCTTCCATTCACGCCATGCCACATTTTCAATTATTTGTATGGTGGGGAGGAGGGGGGGAATGCAACTTACATTTCCTCCATCTCCTTAAATATTGCTGGCACAAATGCTGAAGATCCCTATGGGGTCCGCCAGCTTTATACACCACCATAAAGCAGGCGGTCCATATAGGGATGCATTGTAAATGCTGCCGGCCATGCTCATATGGCAGGCAGAGTTCACAATTAAAACCTGCCTGACATGCTTGCATGTCGGCCAGAGTGCTGCTTGTCATGCGAGCATGGAAAGCGGCGCTCACAATTAAAAGTAAATGCTGCCTGGCATGCGAGCATGTTAGGCAGCCTTTACTCACTTTGCACATCAGAGTGTACAAGTGCATGGCACACACAATGTACAGAGGTGGACACCACCTTTTGCCCTGCACTTTTGAATGCCGCTGTATGAATGACTAACATTTGGTGGCAGGGAGCTGTTTACGTTGCAGTGGAAAAGTCACTACTCCCCGCCTTCAAATTACTCTTCGGTGCAAAATGAGCTTCCTTGTGTTAGACATACAAAGCAATCAGAAGCTAGAAATCCAACAAGCAACTGATGAATCAAGGTGATGAATTCACATGAGAAACGAGAAGAGCAACACAAGAACCGCTACTCAAGAGACCCACACGCGCAACAGCATGTGCATGCCAACAGAAAAACTTTATTGAAATTCCCAAAGGAAATGACGCCTGGAATAATTAAGCTTTCTGCTACGAGGATATGTCTCACAACGGTACTCCCACCGAGGACTCCACACCTTCCTACTTAGTGGGCAATAACTGTAATAATACAACCAAAGGAAGGTACACCAAAGTGTAGCCCCCCAAAATTCCAAGGAAACTCAACAGATACCCTATCAGTGTGAGCGTATTACTGATGTCAAGGGTAACATGCAGTTGAGCAGCATACGCTGAAATGTGACATGATGTTGAATAGGAATTGATGTTTGCTTTTCATGTATATTTACACTTGTGAACACAACTATGTTTTGTGTTGATAGGTTTTTATGAATGTATTTTGATATTTTTATATGATCATCAAAGTGTATAAACTTTAAACACATTGATTTGTATTAAAATTGTATTATGTATAGAAATAGGGGTCAGTTATTTATTTAAGACTGAGTTTCCTTGGAATTTTGGATGAGCTTTTGGGGATACACTTTGGTATACCTTCCTTAGGTCATATTATTTTCCTCTGCGAGGAATCATTAGGTACAAATTCCATCATTGAACAAAGCAAACCAATCTGTTTGTACTTTTTTCAGCACCCAATTCTCTTCCACTCGCTGGAGAATATTTCTTGAAGGATAATTTAACGGAGCTGAAAGATTTTGGCATAATCCTGTTTATGGACCAGGATGAGACGTCGTTTTTTGTCCACAGCGAGGACTCGTGGCTCTTCTACTCCATTGGCTGCGCTTAGTAGGACCCGGCCAAATTCCCCATCCGGGGTGAATTCAAGAACCCTTTCCTGATCCACCACAAATATGTGGTCGCGCGCATCCACACACAGACTGAAAGGCTCCCTGAGCAGAGGCGTGTTAGTGTCCAGTACATTGACGACCTCTCCAGATTTCTGGAAAAGGAGGATAACTTTTTTGTAGAAGTCGGAAACAATGAAGATCTCTTTGCTGTTGACTGCAATGAAGAGGAATTTCCCCCCTTGCCAGCCTCTAGGCTGAATTCGACCCACACATTGACCCGAGGTGCTGTAAAGGGAAACTGAACACAAGGTCCCCTCACTCACTGCCACATACTGCGACTTGTAGGACGCAATGGAATAAGGAGCGCGGGTGCCGCGCAACTTAATCTTCTGAAGCAATTTCTCCTCCAAGGACAAAAACAGCAGGAAGCACCCGGAAGAACACACCAGGATATCCCCACACATGGCGAGACCACACAAAGGTAGGGATCCCTCAGGCTCAGGGGGAAGAGTACAGTTTCCAGCAACACCATCTGGCGAGAACCACTTGATATCATCATTTGCTTTATCACACATCAGAATGTCGCCCGAGCTGCTGACCGTCACCCCAGTGATCTTGGGCGTTGTAAAGTCCAAGAACTGATTGATCTCAAAGGTACAGACACAGATGGGCCGGGGGCTTGGAGGAGGGAACATTCTGCTCAGAAACCAGTCATCGCCATCGGAGGTTGCACCTTCATCTGTTGAGCCGTAGTCATCAGATGAATCGTATTCTCCTGACCAATCATAGCTATCTTCTTCGGTGTAATTCTCCTTGAAAAAATATGTAAGTTTTGGGGGCAAACTGTGTCCTTTGTGTAGCACCTGGATTGGTGGCAAAGCCTTTACTGGGGGGTTTGCGCCGCTGAGCGCGAAAGGCAGCCTGGTAGGAAATACATCTTTTGAAGGTAAACTGATCCCAAGGGAATCAGATTTCTGATTCTCAGTCACAGATCCTTCCGATTTTATTATGAAAAGCCGTAGTTTGAAGTGCTGAAACTCCAAAAGTACCTTTTTATCCAAGCCAAAATCCAGTTCAGGAATTTGAATATCCAGCTGTTGTGGAGTAAACTTCTGCAATTCCTTTACCCGATCCCTTATTAAATCCCCCATGGACATGATCTCATAGTCCTTACCAACATCAACCACCTTTTGCGCGAGCTCTTGGGCACGTCTGGACTTCTCCTTTTGACTCTGCAGCTCCTGTTTCGCAGACACATGTTGTTCCATTTTCTTCTTCAGGAACACGTCCAGTTCCCCAAGAGTTGCCTCTTTCTGTTCCAGTAGAAGAGCGGACACGTTGTCCACATAACTATGGATGCTTTCGTCGATGCCTTTAGACGCTTCGAGTACCATCTCCAGGTCATCGTCCATCTCCTGCTCACTATCTGAGAGGGTCTTGGCACTAGATTCCAACACGCCAATTAGCTCTGAAACCTCCAGCTTCTTTTCTAGGCACGCCTCTGACATGGGCAGCACCCGATGCTCAAGGTGGTTCAGCAGGCGGCATTCCGTACAGATGGAGGTGTTGCAGGTATCACAAAATAACGCTAAGGGCGCCAGAGCGTGGTACTGGCAAGGCACCTGCTGACGGGCTCTGATTTCGGCATCGTGCTTGCCAGTGAGGAACTCCTTCAGATCCACCAGCTTGTGGCCAAGGGAGGAACAGGGCAAACCGTCTATGCAAGTTTGACATAAGAAGCTGGCGCAGTCCAGGCAGCGCGCCGTGGCGGGCAGTGTCTTCAGGCAGGCAGAGCAGCAGACATCTCCAGAATCCTTCAATGTTCTTGACTGGACGAGTCCTACAAGGCCGCTGATGAAGGCGCTGGTCTTCAGGCTGGAGACACCGTCGTTGACATTTACTGTGAGGTGGCATCCTGGGCACGCCAAGCATTCCTCCTTCACCAGTCCACCGAGGCACTCCTGGCAGTAACTGTGCAGGCATGGCAGGATCTTCGGCGACTTGTACATGTCAGAGCAAATGCCACAGGTCAGGAAATCCTTTGCCAGTACGTCGTCCAAAGAGGTCACAATGCGGGCCATTCTGTTGATGAGAAAGAAAGCATTTAGACCGAAAACATGGCACCTAAATTCACATTTAACAACGTTCTGCAGAGCAAGCATCAGCATCCCACAGCAGTTTGAGCAACAGGAGACGCAATTTAAAAGAAAATTGGTGAATTGCATTAACAATCAATCATCGATCACAAAATGTAGGAGCAGGGTTCATGACGCCTGGACTGGCCCCCAATGACAGTCTGACAGTCTGCGGATCTTCTCCTTATGCTTGCACCGCCTCTGCCTTCCTAAAGGTGCCATTGGCCACCTGGCACATTGCTAGGCAGCAGTGACCATCACTGGCAGCGCTCGTGATCTCCCTTGTGCTAGGAGGCTCAGAGGTGGAAGTGTAATGGAAATCATTGGACCAGCGTTCCACTAACTAGTTAATTTGTTTTTTAAATTGCTTGCCTATAGTTCAAAGACTCGTGACACATTTTCTTTATCCCGAGCCAAACATAGAATCAGCTTGGCTCGGATCAAACCCTCCATTTGTCAAGTCACGACCTGGCTGAGATAAACAGGCAGACAGGGACAGGGCGTGTAGGCAGAGAGAAGCAGACAGAGCAACAGGCGCACAGCTCTGCAGTGCACCTTAACCTGTTCACACATTTCTCTTGTTATCAGCAGCAGAGCCTTTCTTATATGTGATGGTTTTGTGAGGGAATAAGGACAGAGCCCCTTTAAGGGAGAGGGCTCAAGACTATGGGAGGGAGCGGGAAGCAGGAGGAAAGAGAGGGGCAAGGGAAGAGAGAAATCAGTTGTTTAACTGCGGAATAAAGAGAAGGTTGAAATGGAGACTGGCTCCTGCATGCTCCTTTAATGTTCAAGCACGGCACACGAGGAGGTGGGGGGGGGGGCAACAACTGCCGACGAAGCAAAAAGAACACCAGCAGTGACCCAGGCCCCGGCCGCATGAAATGCGGGACGATAGAGGGTCTGGGAGTTTAGACGCAGGGTGGGGGAAAACAGCGCGAAAGCGTAGGGAGGGGCGTCCGAATGGCGCCACAGGAAACAAAAGCCCAGGAAGGGCAGGAAACAGCACCTGGGTAGGTGCGAAGTGTAAGAGCGAGGGGTCAGGAGGGTAACCCGGCCGCCCCCAGGAAGGAACAAAAGGCCGGGGGGGTATAAGTAAACCTGGAAAAGGAAAGGCGGCACAAACCAGGTAAGAGCTCACCTCTCTCGGATAGGCTCTTGGTACCTGGAGAAGGGGAAGGGGAAGGAAAAACGTTTTACCACCCAACCCACCCTACAAGAAAAACGGAGGAAGAGGGTGTCCAGGCAGGAGCCAGTACGCCAAGTACTCTCTCGGTACACGGTCCAAAAAAGAAGGAGCGGGCAGAAGAAAGAACGCCAAGTACTCTTTCGGTACACGGTCCAAGAAAAGAAGGAGCAGGCAGAAGAAAGGAACGCCGCGTACTCTTTCGGTACACGGTCCAAGACACGTCGTAGGCGGCATGTGCCCAGGAACGAAGGCTCAGGGATAACAAGGACTCAGGAGGAGCCTTGGGCAGCTTTGGAACTGGACACAATGTGCCCAAAAGCATATGGCTGTATAATTATGTTTGTTGTGTTGTATTCTCTGTAAGAAAATAAAATGCCTACGGCCTACAACTTTTCCATACACATAAGTTGTCTGTAATTTTATTGCTTAGGTAGGGATCTGGTAAGAGAAGCAAAGTGAACCCACACTACTCATCCTATGCCATGAAGATAGCGCCCTGCAATGAGGAGCCCAGCAACAGGAGAGCGGAAAGAGCGCAACAGAGAAACGAGGGTGCCAGCCAGAGGAGGTGTGCCGCATAAGAGGTGCAGCGATGAACAGAGCCGAGGAAGAGGACGGGGAGAGCTGATGAGCCCAGCCCAGCCCAGCAGTGTGGGACAGGAGAGACTGGTGTGCCCAGCAGTGGAGCTGCAGCGATGAGGTTTACCTGACCAGCAGGGAGGGACGCTATGCCCAGCAGTGAGGTGCCAGCGGAAGTCTGTCCGACCAGCAGTGAAGAAGGGACGCTGTGCCTAACGATGACGAGCGAAAAGAGGAAGGGCCGGGAGAACACAGTGCTGTGGGAAAGGTGAGCCCTGCAGTACGGAGCCCGGCAGGACACACTGCGACAGAGGGAGCAGTGCCCAGCAGCACGGAAGGTGAGGGGAGCCCAGCAAAGCTGACAGCAGTCTGCAGAGAGGAGCAGCGAGCGATGGGCAGGAGGTGCCCAGCAGAAAGGAGGGTGCAGAGGACCCGGCCCAGCAGGAGAATGTATACGGAAGCCCAGCAGTGCGGCACTACAGGCACCAGCAGCAGAAGAGGGCCTGTGCCATACAGGACGTGTGGCGGAGAAGGTGAACGCGGCATCCCACACCGAGGAGGAGGAACCAGCAAACGCAAACACCCTGCAGCCCACAGCCTGGCGGCCCCGTGGATGAAGGGAGCCCCAAGGAACAGACCACATTGCAGTTTGAGGCAGCACACGTCCACGAGGTCTCCAGTGAGGATTACCCAACCCCGCACCACGTTAGCCTGCATCAGAGGCCTCACCCTGCTACCCAGCACCTCGCAGGGAAAGAAAAGCCACACTATGATGACCAATACTTCTGTGGGGGAAAAAAAAAGTCCTAAGAACACCCGAACGTAACATTACACAGCCCAACACCTTACCAGCAGGGGAACGACAGCACCCAGCACACACGGCCTGATTGCGCCACCACACATTCCTGGCAAGACAGACACTTCCCACGTGCGGAGACACAGCGAGAAGCGCCTGGACGTGGCACCCAGTTGCCCAGATGACCACCAGGGACAACGGAACGCTGCCATGCCCGCAGCAACAGCCCCTACAAGTAGGTGGGCCAACCCACGCACATGCTCACAAAACACGCAGGGCAGTGTAATCAGAATACACACAATACCCACCACAACACACGTGTGCCAATAAACACTTTGGAAAGAACGCCCAACAGCCGGCAATGCTGCAATTGGCACTGTGCAAGTGCAAATGGACAAGTTGTGAAGTAGACAAACACCATATGGGAGAAAATGAAGAGGTGAAACCCACAGCAAGTGAATAATCACTCACCCACACGCCATCTGGCACCAGCAGAACGCCCTGACAATCGCCCCTACCGGCACCACCGCAACGCCACCCAGGCCACAGACACACAAGCCAACGGCAACAATGTCAAGGACAGGACCAGTGTCCCACACCTCATTCCTAAGGAGACCCAACCCGTTTACCCTTCACCCGCACCATGACCAAAGCCAAAGGTGAGAAGAATGGGTCGAAGAATTTGAGGACTTCATGCGGGCAGTAGGTCACCATGCCCTGCCAAACAAAGTGCCTATATTCACCAACCTAGCGGGAAAAGAGATCAAAGGGATCATGAAAACGATCCCCGTGTATGAAAGAAACACATACCAATGCCTCCTCAAGGCAGTCAACGATAAGCTGATTATGCACGCCAACAAGGACTATGAACTCTACGCGTTCAATCAACACGTGCAGCTTCTGCATGAGTCCATTGGGGAGTTGGTCTCCAGCAGAAAATAATGAACTGCGACTTTGCCAACTTCAATGATGAGGAGGCTATACGGCTAAGGATCATAGAAGGGTGCACCTCATCAACGGTCAGAAAACATCTTCTCAAAAAGCCCCTGCACCTAATAAAAATACTCAATCTGGAAAGAACATACAAGCGAGTAGACGCACAGGCAGTCGCCATTGAAAGCAAAAACAAATGTGACTTCATTGCGGCCCTCCCGGCAGGGCAGCCGGAATACTCTAGGCCTACAGGACACGGGAGGAAACGAAGACTCAGAAGCCACCGAGCAGCACGCAATGCCACAGCTGCGGATTTGTGGTCCCACACAGATGACCATGCCCAGCCATCGGACAGAGATACCGGCGATGGGGCCAAGAAAGCCACTTTCAGGCGATGTGCAGAGTGCGACCGTCTACAAACCCTGCATGCCAACTTAAACCACTACCGAGCCCGGCTAGAGGTTCTGACCCATCAAGAGGGCCCGACGCCCGGTCCATACACAGAAGGATCCAGGCACTGCCACTGCAAGAGAGATACCTGGTACCACTGGTGGCACAGACTGCCGTCATGAGGGCCATCCCTGCCCAGGCATGAACACCCACTCCGCCCATAGGTAAACCACTGAGGATCTTATGGGATGCCGAAACAGGGGGTGGGGGAATGCAGAAGCCACAATTAACGTCAGCAATGAACAAGTATACCCTCTGGGCAAGTCCCAAGCCCATGTGGTCCAGGGGGGAATTGCACAGCTGGCACAGCCAAAGAGACAGTCATGCTGCGACCCAACCTGGGAAGACCACAGAAGACCCACTGTCATCCACATGGCACTGGGTCCCGTCACAGGGCCCAACCATCTAAGTCATTGGACGGCACTGCAGCGCGCCCTCATCAACATCCACTATAGATCTTTCGAAGTCACCCAAGTTAAGAACCACATGTCTGAACAAGATACGGGAGACACAATGGGCCTAATTACAAGGAAGGAGGTAACCATGTCACTTTTTGCGGAATGGCTACCTCCATTCCGGGTCCGGGTTCCCTGAATGGGGAAGTACCGGGCCATTCCAACCTTGGAGGGCCTGGTATTTCCCCATCAGAGAATCCAGACCCGGTACATCCCCATTCCCATTTGAGCCCCCGTAGGGCTCAATGGGAACGGGGATGATGCTAACAACTGGCCCGTTAATGACGGGCCTGTTGGTAGCATCCTGGGCTGCTCGCGGGACCCTCCAAGTACGCCTGGTAAAACCAGGCGTCCTTAGCAGGTCCCGCGAGCAGACCTCGTAATGGGGCGGTAAGGGGTTAACAGCTCGGCACCTTTACCAGCGCCGTTAACCCCCCTACCGCCCTCCTCATAATGAGGCCCAAAGAAAGCTAAAGAAAGGACATACTGCGCAGTTCCCCTCCGAGTCACAGAGGACAAAGAACCAGTGATAACCACGATAAAGGACCACGGAGGAATGACACCAAAGGCCTCCCTCTTCCACGAGCTATACCTGGAGGAACCCGAACCAATGAAAGAGGCAGTGGTCGAGAAGGAAGGAGTAGAGAGTGGAGAGACCTACGAAGCACAGCAATGAGGAAATGCGGGTGAGACCCACGAGCCACCGAGCAGGGTTCATCGAATCATAAGGAGACCCCAACGGCTGATTGAACAAATGTAGCCTGGGAAGTCTTGTTAAGTGGGGTGGAGGTGTTGTGAGGGAATAAGGACAAAGCCCCTTTAAGGGAGAGGACTCAAGACTATGGAAGGAAGCGGGAGGAAAGGAAGAGGCAAGGGAAGAGAGAAATCAGTTGCGTAACGGAGGAATAAAGGGACGGTTGAAATGGAGACTGGCTCATGCGTGCTCCTTTAATGTACGAGCAAAGCCCACGAGGGGCGGGCCAACAGATGGGACATTTTTAACTGAAAGATCCCAGTTAGTTCCAGTTACTGCGCTAATCTGTGACAGTAACACAATAAAGACCCCTTTTGTTTAGAACCATGACTAATTATTGGAGACGAGGGACTGGATTGACACCATCAAATCAATGCGTGCCCAGTTGCGTGCCCGGTCTCTCCAGAACTTTTTTGAAGTTCGATAAGAAACTAGGGGTTCTACCGAGATACCTGGTGAAGTTCCCGGAACTGGAAAATCAGGAAAGATTTTCTGAGAATTTGTTTGAATATAGTGCACACGGGGGAGGTCTTGCATAGTAGGGGACAGGGAGACAATGCTAAGAAGTTGTGTAATGTCTGTACCAATCCGGAGAATCAATCCCTCAAACACCTATTAGCAGAATGGGCAGCCACGTGGCCAGTTAGATCACTATTATTCACCAGGTTTAGAATGGGGGAATGAAAGCTTTTTGCCAGACCTATTCTGGGATAGGTAGATTTCAGCTTATGAAATAGCACTGACAATAGTGGTGGTTCAGGTATTGACAAGAAGTAATATTGTGATCTGAAAGTTATTATGTTTTATCAGTGTGATTATTATTTTTTTCCCTTCATCGCTTTTGGTTTTAAGGTTCTTAAAAACAGTAATACTATTTTTAGCTTATCTAATGTATGTCTTTTGGAATATTTTATGTAGTATTGGTTATTGCTTTATTATTGAATCAAAACTTCTTTGTAACCAAACACAAATTAAAAAAAACATGTTTTTGACAAGCAACAAATAAAAGGTTTGATTTTATGTCCATAGTCAAAGGTTTTCAAGATCATGCATAACAAGGAGCTGCAGGTTTGTGACAGAATCTTCATACCCAAACGAGTTCCTTACACACCTTCTTTTAGTGTGGGCTTTGAAAAGCACTAAACGTAAAGTGGTGTTAAATAGATCTTTCAGGCTTGCATTATTTTGCATCCTGAGACATGTAGTATTCCATATAGGATGTGTGAATAATTTTTCAGAAACCAATCCGAGCATACAAAAGGAAACTAAAAGCCAAAAAGAAATACAACGACCGGGTCACAAAAGCCAACAACACTCAGAACTATTCAACATCGTAAACGAGATGAGAAATCCCCCTGGATGCAATAACGCACTGGTGCCTTCACAAAAACAAGCGTTGGCAATGTCAAGTTTGGGCGTTTACTGTTATTCCTTGCATCTATAGGCATCAGGGTGTGAGGGCAACGTTTTAAAGGCAGATGCAATAAGGGGTGCAGGTGTGCAACGGAATGAGAAGAGGAATAGGGCAACGGAACGGAGGAAGCCCGTGATGAGCGAGAGGAGATATGAGCGAGAAAGGATGAGAGAGTGAAAGAAAAAGTGTGAGAGAAAAAGTAAGGGCTGGGAGCAAAGGTAAGAGTTGAAGACGATGGAATAAGGGGATATGTGAGAGACGGCGATAGACAGAGAGAGAGAGAAACTGACAGAAACAGACAGACAGAGACAGACAGAGGGAGAGAGAGGGAGAGAGAGGGAGAGAGACAGACAGAGAGGGAGAGAGACAGAGAGGGAGAGAGACAGACAGACACAGAGACAGAGAGAGAGACAGACACAGAGAGACAGACACAGAGAGAGAGACACAGAGAGAGAGACACAGAGAGAGACAGACAGAGAGACTATTTAAAACTTTACATGAGCTTTTAGATGTTACCCTGCTCAAATCACCAAAGAGGGCAGATACAGGAGGATGGAATAGTTTGGCACATAGAGCCAGCTTTCTCCAATCCGCCATCACATGCATGAATAGTAAGCACAGGTTATAGCATATGATTGTAATAGGTACTCCTTTAGGCAAGTGTAGAGAAACTACCGTTGATAGGTTTAACAAATCCCACCGCACTTTCCCACGCGTAAAAGGTGTGCGCAGCCTGGAAATAGAAGGCGCGCACCACCACATTACCCTGGCCCTTTACCCGCGCGTTTCTTTGATCGCTGCATTATGGCAGGGCTGTTCATCTCGACACGCCTGCCCTCTGCAGTTCCTGGCCAGTGTCAGGACTTCCTTCTGCCGCTCCTCCACCCTTTGTCCCATGCTTCCTTATGGTGTGTTATATATCTCCTGTGGTGAGCCCTTCTCAGCCGGGCGACTGCTCATTGTAGCGCGGCGGATCACAGGCCAGCAGGTGCCTGGATGTCTTCTATAACCAAATTCATGCCTTGATGTAATAACACACAATCAGACACCTACGTTATAGTAAGAGAAGATGGGGCACCAGGTATGGTATGATTGTTTCTGCTAGTAGAACCTGCAGTGTTGTGCACAAGGGTGTCGTTAGCTCAGTGGGTTCTTCGCCTGCTGTGGAGTACTAAGTAGCCGTTGGCAGATTGTGCATATGTGCAACGTTAGCTCAGTGGATTTGTAGCCAGTTGTGGGGCTCTCAAGTAGCCATTGGCCTTGTACCTAGTATTGGTTTTATTTAGGCAGCAATGTGTGCTTGGTAAGCACCGTATGATATTATGTGGCATTTATAATGCGCCTGTACAAGTGTTTCTAGGCGCGAAAAGACAAGTATGGGGGGAAACAAGGTAGGACAAAATAACGATCTTACTAGGCCTTGTGTCATTCAGATCGTGCAAGTGCATGGAAGAGGGAAGGGGAAAAGTGCCAGGGGGGAAAGGAAGGGGGAAGTGCAGCGAACTCACAAGTGCAGCCAGCGGGTGGCTCAGAAGTGCAGAGAGAAGTGACTGTAGGGTTGAAGATACAGAACCTTAAGTGCTGGCGAGCCTGGAGGCAGTGCAAGGGAAACTGGACATGCAGCAGTCTGGGCCCCGAGTTCAGAGGGTGACCGGGTGCATCAGCAGGGGAGAGAAAAAGAGAAAGAAGTGAAAAGGAAGGTCTTGAGTTGCTTCTGGAACCGGAAGTGGTTCAGTTTAAGAGAGGCAAGGAGGCTGTTCCAGAGGGAGGTCCCAGCCAAGGAGAAGCGTCTGACCCTCAGAGTTGGAGGTGGATGAGCAGATTAGCTCAAGAAGGAAGAGGTTTTGGAACAGAAAGTTTGAGGTACAGCGGTCCCAGGTCCCAGAAACCCTTGTGGACAATGCAGAGGGTCTTGAAGTACGATCCTTGGGCTTGAGGCAAAGGACAATTCTCGCAGTCCTGTTCTGGATAAGTTGTAAAGGTCAGAGTGTACAGGCAGGAAGATTTAGAAAGAGGCTGTTGCAATAGTCCAGCCTAGAGAGGACCAGAGCTCTGGAGGCAGTGAGCTTCTGGGGGAAAGTGAGAGAAGGAAGAAGACCTATGAGGAGGTACAGCTGATAGTTTGACTTTTTAGAGAAGTCAGTGATGTGAGGAGGGATGCGAGAGAGAAGGAGAGGGTGGAGTTGAAGATGACACCAAGGTTTTTAGCCTCACAGGAAGAAGCAGTAAGAGAGTAAAGGAGGGAGCGGGTGTCCCAATGAGGAGATCATTGGCGGCACACCCTTCCTGAGCTGTGGCCAGACAGTCTGGTACAAGAGAAGAAGCAGAGGTGGCAGAGGGGATCCTGAAAGAGCTGGTCATCCACATAACATTGAAAATTGGAGCAGAAAGTAGCGAGGCCTGATCAGTAATACCAAGGTTGTCCCGGAGACTATTGAGCAGGATGGATGGCATGGCACTGTAGGAGGGAAAAGCGGGCCTGAGGGTTCATTTGTATCCGTGTACCAGCAGTGAAACTATTTTGAATGTATGGTCACAACAATGACGTGTTTGCCCAAGGCAGTTATGCAGGTGGGAAGGTCGCTATTACTTCAAAAATTTACATGAGAATATGGCTTGTGCGTTCTGCATCGGCAAGGACAGATGGTTAAGGAAGATTACACCTTTGCCTGAGCATCAGCTTGAACCCAGGCCTTTGCCAGTGGCAGACGGATGCACTCCCCATTGAGTTATTGGGATCACCACGCTTTCTAGACACACACCACCCCCAACCTCACAGCTTTAGCCATATTGAAAGTACGCTGTACTAGTAATCCCATGTTCCCCCTGCTTCCCTACTCTGCTAACCTCACAGTCTCTACGATTGGTGACCAGGGCCCATGTGTCCGCGGGGCCCTGGCCTCCCACACCCAAGCGCCTCAGCTGCCTACACACAGCACTCGCCTCGGCACCCACTGGCCTACCGCCACTGTAGGCCTGCACATACCCACTTATTGCAGCTCAACTCTTTCTAGCACTTACCAACTTCCTTCTGCTGCTCACCCACGAGCATGGACATTCCAGGACTTACCACCACTCCCTCCCCCCTCTTCTCTCTTTGCGCTTGCACTTTCTGACTACTCACAAGGCCTAGTAGGTTAGTCTTTATTCCTCAGTGTGTATATGTTTTCAATCCCATGTTCCTTCCCTGTTGCCATGTGGGCGCTTTGAAACAAGTTGTAAAAGCGCCGAACAAGTGCCCAATAAATAAAAATTTCAGCATAGAATTCACTCCCACTAGAAAACAATTATCTCTTAAGAAGAGATCCAAATGAACTTTAACACAGCTGCTCACGCTCCTGTTTGCACTCTGCATATTACAGCTCGATAATCAACGCATGCAAGTGCAAAGGTTCTTCACGCAAATACTATACTGCTTAAACAAAAGGGCTAGATCCTTCGTGAAAACCCAGAATGGGGCTTTGGGGTGCACCCTGCACATCTAGCTGGACGCTACTTCACTGCGTGTTTATTAAGTAAATGCCCTGGCCGCTAAAGCGAGGTCCTTTCAGATTGTCAAATAACATGAACAAAGGTTGCAGTGTGTTTCACAGTGGTCTGCCACGCGCGTACTCCGGGAAGTAACCCCTCTCGGTGCAGCTGACATCTGCCCATGCTCAGGGTCGGATTGGGTCGTCGGCCAATCGGCCCGTGGCCGATGCAAAATCATGGCCAGAGCCCTGGGGGCCGGTTCCTGAAGCCCATGTGGGCCGGTTTCGGCCCAGGCATGGGCTTCACACTTAAGGAACCAGCCCCCAGGGCCTCTGCCTTGCCGGACGGATGCAAGTTGCAAAGGATCTGTAAGTAACTTACAGATCCTTTGCAATTGCAGCCCCACGCCCGCCGCCGCCGGCCCGCCGCAGATGCAGAGAAATTTGATAAATGCGGTGAGTCGGCGGCCAACTGCCGCGGCCCGCGACACCCTGGCGCCAGCAGCAGTCAGTGTTACAAAACACTGGGAGCGAGCGGCAGGGCTGGGCGGTGCTGCCTCAGCCCGGCCTGCTCCCTCCCAGTGTTTTGTATTACACAGATTCTGCTCTCGGCGACCAGTGCCCGTCACAAGTTGAAGCAGTGAGCTGCGTGGTGGACCAGCATCCAAGGCTTCCCATCTGGGCCCCCTACATCTCGCCTGATCGAGCGCTGGTCGAGCCTTCAGCCCAGGGATCCTGGACCCAGGAGCCAAGGGTCTGGCCTCGGTCATTCCCATGTGCAGAGAGTCAGCCTTCAGCTGATGCCTCAGCTGCTGTTTCTGGGCCTGCTTCTTTCCTGGAAATGTAGGCTACCGGCCAGGAGAAGGTAAGGCCCTCAAATACCATTGCCCTCCCCCTTCCAAAGAATCGAGGAGACCGGAGCAGGAAAATTGTGTGCGTGTTTGTTTATTATTTTTTAGAGGTGCTTTTTATTTTTGTAAGTAACTGACGCTTGGGTGAGTGCCAGGGTGGCTTGAGCTGAATTTACAGGCAGCTTCTTTGCATGCTTTTGCCAGAACCATAGCTTTATCTTAGCCTGGCATGCCAGCGTGTCAGAAACACAGGCCTGGCGTGCAATCTTGCCACTGTTCCATAGGCCAGGCTCCTCGGATTCCCCTTCGGTTCCTGGACTGTGGTCCTCAGGGGATGCGGCAAGCACTGGACCGGGGAGGCTGTTCCCATGAGGAGGAAGGGGGCGGCTCCCTTCTAGCGCAAATAACTGGTTATGAGAAATCGCTTTGGTTCCAAGGGAGAAAGCAGTAATTACATGCAGAGGAGAGTGGCCCGCTGATTGAGGGCTAGGCGTGTTTCGACCTCTTAACTTGGTGATATTGCAAATGTATATTACCTGCCGAAGCAAGGGCAGTGGCCTCTTACTTTCTGCCCAAATCGAAACTCTCACTTTAGCTGTGATTGACTCGCTGGCTGTTTCTACGTGACCAGAAACTGGGATTCTGAAGATGCACGTATGCTATTGATATGTAAATATAGGCCAATAGCTGCTCACCATGTCCCTAGAATCAAGGTTGCAAGACTTTCGAGACTTTTCAATAGCAGTGTGGACTAATCGCATCATACATGTCAACACGACCCATTCCATTCAGGGGATGGTTTGTAGCACTGATTTGAAATTGGGTAACTTCAGGACCACAAATCAGGAAAATGGAAGGGGGAAAACAGAACTGGACTGCCATCTGAGTAGGATGGGGCATGTTGGCAGGACTTTTGGACAGGTCCACGCAGGCTGCATCAGAGAGGAGACTGCAGAGAAAAGGCCATGTGCGCTGAGGCCACAATCTGCACAGATGGTTTGCTCTGTGTGTGTATATCTCTATAGGATCAGCTATACGTGCAATTATTTTCTCTCACTGTATGTACCAATCTTGCTTGTTTAGCTATCACCATCCTGTATTCCTACAGCAAGCAAAGTAAGCATACTGTAACTAACTGTAAGTATGTAACAGTGACTGTTTCCAAAACAACTTGAAGCAGCACTGGAGTAGTAGTCAGTCTTCAGCTGATGCCAGCCTTCAAGGTGGGGGGGGTTGGGACGCTGGTATATTCCTAGCTGCTGTAAATCACTGCAGAGTGTGGGAAGCTTCGGGTCCCCTCAGAATCACTGGGACGAGTGAGCGCAGCTATGAGGTGCTCTGGCACTACTGTGGGAGGTGAGGGAGGGTGCACTAGTGAGAGTATTTGTGGGTTACTTCTGTTTTAGTGGTTTGATCAGCTATGACTTCAGTCAGCCAGTGAGTTTGCAGTTATTCGGACATCAGTGCAATTTACCCAGAGCTCTCAAGATCCCCCTGGCCATCCAGTCCCATTTTTTCCCCATTGAGTTCTGGAACTTTTCGTTTTTTTATTTCTGATTTGAAAGATGGAAAACTACAACCCCCAGAATTCCAAGTAAAAACAGGTCTGGACTGCCTTCTCACGCATGACCACGGAAAACCTGAGCGCTCTGAGTAAATGCGCCTGTGAATCACCACTGTATCACGGTGTGGGTGCAGCTTGGAGTCACTCTGGTATCATTGTAGTGAGTGTACCTGTGTGTTACTCGGGTACCACTGTGGTGAGTGCAGAGCTGAGCAATTCAGGTATGACTGAAGTGAGTACAGCTGTGAGCAATCGAGTGAGTGCAGCTGTTTGTAACTTGGTTATTAATGGACTAAATGCAGCTGTGAGTCACTCTGGTATCATTGGAGTGAGTGCAGCTGTGTGTCACTCGGGTGCCACTGTAGTGAGTGCAGGTGTGAGCCACTCACTATCAATAGAGGGAATGCAGCTAGTAGTCACCCTGGTATCACTGGAGTAAGTGCAACTGTGAGCAATCGAGTGAGTGCAGCTGTGTGTCACTCGGGTGCCACTGTAGTGAGTGCAGGTGTGAGCCACTCACTATCAATAGAGGGAATGCAGCTAGTAGTCACCCTGGTATCACTGGAGTAAGTGCAGCTGTGCCACTGTAGTGAGTGCAGGTGTGAGCCACTCACTATCAATAGAGGGAATGCAGCTAGTAGTCACCCTGGTATCACTGGAGTAAGTGCAGCTGTGCCACTGTAGTGAGTGCAGGTGTGAGCCACTCACTATCAATAGAGGGAATGCAGCTAGTAGTCACCCTGGTATCACTGGAGTAAGTGCAGCTGTGCCACTGTAGTGAGTGCAGGTGTGAGCCACTCACTATCAATAGAGGGAATGCAGCTAGTAGTCACCCTGGTATCACTGGAGTAAGTGCAGCTGTGCCACTGTAGTGAGTGCAGGTGTGAGCCACTCACTATCAATAGAGGGAATGCAGCTAGTAGTCACCCTGGTATCACTGGAGTAAGTGCAGCTGTGCCACTGTAGTGAGTGCAGGTGTGAGCCACTCACTATCAATAGAGGGAATGCAGCTAGTAGTCACCCTGGTATCACTGGAGTAAGTGCAGCTGTGCCACTGTAGTGAGTGCAGGTGTGAGCCACTCACTATCAATAGAGGGAATGCAGCTAGTAGTCACCCTGGTATCACTGGAGTAAGTGCAGCTGTGTGTGCTGAAAATCCCTCGCTGTATTTGTTTATTGTGGATTTATACGAGCATGGGGTGACGTGCTTGTGTGGAGAATGTGCAGAGGTAGGGTGGGTGCAGCATTTGTGGCAAAAGGCAGGTGGCATGGATCTTTGTACAGTGGAGGTGATACGGGGGGGAATGACGGGGCACCAAGCGGGTCATTGGGTGCCAGTGGTTGCTACCATTGGTGCCTTGGGACGTGCTAGCAGTGAAAAGATAACATGAGAATGAAGTGGTTGGATCGGACAAAAATACTTACTCAGACCCCCATTGACAAATAGTCATTTTAAAGGCAAAGCTTTTGTCCTTGTGATATTTTGAAGGAGATGTGGTCGGATGTTGTGACCTAGGGGGCAGGAGGGCGCTCCCTTTCTTGTGGCCCATGGGGTGTTGCTTCTTTGAATTTGTAATGTTGTTTTATGCGGTTGCCAATCGCATTCATAAGGGTTTCAGCCAGTAAAGTAACAAGTCTTGGATTTGAGTGAAATGTTCAAAGGCCTTTTGAAGAATGGGAGTGGTCCTGGGCTGCATTCTGTATGCAAGTGTAAGACATTGGCATTACCAACAGTTTGGGCTTCTGTGTAGGCATGGCCAAGGCACTTGCCAGGCACGGTTGTAGTGGTATTACCTGCCCATTGATGGTAGCAGGTGCAAAATGGTGCGAGCGAGTACTTGGGCATATAATAGCAGTGCCTGAGAAATGCCACTTGTGCACAGGTCAGGGCTGTTGGCTTTGCCAGTGTTTGTTTTCGACAGGACTTCAGTGCAGGTCACACAGAATGCCTATGGGTCGAGTGGCTCTGGGATGACCTGGTTAAGACATTTTTATTGCACCAGTAGCGGTTTGCAACTCCAATTGAGCTATTGGCTCTCAGAGGACGGCTTTGAGGAACGTGCTGGCGGGGGCACTTTGCATGCAAGGTTTGTTGATGGGCCTGATTGGGGTGAGCTCGAGGAGTTCCCATGAGCGGGGGCGTTGCTGGTGGGTGGGGGATCTGGGGAGGCTGTAGCCCCGGGTCTTCTTTTCGTTATGGCCCTGGATGGAGGCTCAACAAGCTGTGGCCCTGTTACAGAACTGTATGCAAAGTTATGTTATTTTATGAGTTGTGTTGTAATGTAACAGACACATGAAGCCTCCATAAGCAGCATTTTCTGTAAAGTTGTGAATTGACGCCCTTCACGGATGATGGTTTGAGGGCTACTTTTTTTGGGGCAATGGGTAGGCCACTTTTTTGGAGCGAGAGGTGGGCCACTTTTTTGAGGCGAGGGGTGGGCCACTTTTTTGGGTGTCCGGGCCTATTTCTTGTCCCAGTCCGACCCTGCCCATGCTCACTTCCACGAGAAAACCACCCTCTCTACACTGCGTTTCTCATACGGCACTCACCACCTCACCTGCCGCTGCATCACCTCGCTCAGAAAGACGCCGTCCACCAGGGCCACGTACGCCTCAAGCAGTGTCCACCCCCACAGGGCAGGACTCAGATCACTCCACGGCAGCCTTTGAGTTTAACTGAAAAAACTGATTGGCGCATAGAAATTAAAATTAAACGGGCATCTACTTAAGAGCCGTCATTTCGCTCCTACTTCGGAGCACGCACAGCTCCCAAGCAACAGCAGCAGGCCGGCAGACATGGGCGCGAGGGTGAAGGCCCGGATGGTGCCTTGGCCATTTCACGGCCAGGCGTCGGCAAGTTGCCATGCCAACAGCATACACTGCTCCCGAACTCCCCTTTCTCCTTTTATTTTACAGTTTACACTGTAAATAAAAGGGCCACTGTAAAATAAAAGCGCCAAATCCAATGATGCAATGATCTTGCAGACCATTTTAAAAATGTAAAATTACCAACATACACCGAATCAACCACCAGACCGTGAACCATCCCCTACCCATCGCAGGAACACAGAACATGCTGAACAGCTACACCCAAAAGGTCAAGAGAAAAACTGCCTCAGCCTGGTGAATAAAATCAACAGGGCAGGCTTGCCAATGGACCCCTGCCCTCCCTTATGTCTCTTCTCCCATGCATGGTTGCGCTTTGAAACACTTGCTGTATAAGCGCATAATAAACAATCAATCACCAGACATATAGAAAGCAATCCTTACACAGGGCACACCATCGCAATGCTACCTACCTAAACCTCTTCAACCTAGCACACTCAATGGGGAAAGTACTGCGAGCATTCAAATCTGCGTACATAAAAGCTCTCCTCAGGGACACAACGGACGACGTGGAAGCCCTCTCAAACTACAGACCGATCTCAAACATTCCCTACCCAGCCAAACTATTGGAGACCTGTGTACTAACAAACACTGCAACACGTAGAAAAACACCAACTATTGGACCAGGCACAAGTTGGCTTGATGAGACAGTCATGACGCCCACGCAGAAAACCACTAGACCAACACACAAGAAGAGGGACGGAGACGGCACTTCTCTCCTTCAGGGACAACCTAAAGACCAACACAGACTACAGCACAAACTCAGCACTGATACTCCTTGACCTCTCCGCAGCATTCGACACAGTCAGCCATAAAATTCCAACAATAGACTGGAAGAAATAGGGATCACTGACAGCACTGCTCAGGATCAAATCCTTCCTGTCTGAAAGAACAGAAACCGTATGGATAAAACATTTCAAATCCACACTGCAAGACTACCTGTGGAGTACCACAAGAATCCTAGTTATCCCTACTCCTCTTCAACATCTGTATGATGCCACTAAAGAACATTATAAAAATATACAGCTTCACTTGCTACAACTGCACAGATGATACCCAAATCGTTTACAATATCGACAATGAACAGGAGAACGGAACGCTAATAGACTGTCTCAACAAACTCTACCAATGGATGAACACAAACAACCTCAAAATCAACCTGGACAAGACGGACATCATGATTACATCCAAGGAATGAAGCAATACATCTCTTGGCCGGCAGAACTGGGAACAGCACCCACGCCATCCAAAGTAGTCAAAAAGCTGTGAATCATAATGGACAACAAGATAACCCTGGAACGGTTACGCGATAATCAAGAAATGCTTCTTCTCTCTACACACAATCAAGAAGATACTACCATTCCTCTCCTCCCGCACAAAACCTGGCCATCATCTCACTCATGGTCAGGATAGACTACGCCAACAGCTTATACCTCGGAAATTCGAGTATTTACTAAAGAAACTGCAACGTATACAAAACGCAGCTGCTAGACTTCTCTTCAAACCCTCACAAAGGTACCACATCACTCCAGCGCTAAGGATGCTACATTGGCTCCCAGTCAAAAAACAAATCACCTTCAAAACAACGAGCATAACACACAGAGCATTCCATGGCCAAGGAGCAGAATTCATACAAAAGAAAATCCCCATCTCCCAGCCGACTAGAACCCTGAGATCCAGCGGCTACATCCGCCTTGAGCCGAAACCATACATGAGGAAAAAACATGGCAGCTCAGAATTCTCTTGCGTAGCCGTAAAACCTTGGACTCCCTCCACAGAGAAATACAAACTATGAAGGACGATCAAAAATGTAGAAAACGTCTAAAAACCTGGCTCTTCAACCTTGAACGGGACCAAAACAAATGAACAGAAAAGCACGAACTGAGAAGGTCGGGGGAGTAGGCCAGAAAGGAACAGAGTACAGGGAAAGAGGCATTTGAATGAGGCGAAGATCTAGACATACCATCCATACAGAAGGTCAAAGGGAAACAGGCGAGGGAGAGGGGTCCGACTTAATTGGTCCCTTGGTAGAGGACATTAGAGATGTCCCGACTCTGAATGATGTACCACAAGCAACACATCTCCCCCCACAACTCCTCCCCTGACCAACCCGTGAAGGGGGTGGGACAGTACAACTGCTACACACCATATTATACGAGGTATTCAGTCTTTTCATTGAAAAATGTTTAATTGAAAACTTTTTTCATTGAAAAAAATCTCTTTTTATTTTGTCCTTATCTAAAATATGTGTATGTATGTTTGGGTGGGGTAAAGGGTTACATTAGGAAATTGGTGGTTGGGGGGGGGACACCCAATAAAAAAAAATATTTGGGAATGTTTGGGTTGTTTTAAGGGCAGAAAACAGGGGTTTTAAAATTAAAATGTTAAAATGTTTTCAATGAAATGTGTCATTAACATACATTGGGTGAAACATTTGTCAATTTTCTTTTAATGAAACAACATGTAACCATTATAACGACAGGGAAAGGATATGGGAAGCATGTAGTCTTAGCAATTATGGGCAGAAAAGTTCCGTATGGAGGACCCACACCTCTGCACACAACATAGGAGCGGCAACTGTTAACACACCGAACTGTGCAATGGGGAGGGCTGTGGGCCACAGTCAATGAAAAAGAGGGGGGTAGTATAGGACACTGCTACTAACCAAACCTACAAAAAATCTTTCCGCATACTACTCACATACCCAGAACTGACACAACCATACCTTTACAGCTCAACAAACCATACGCACTTCACTACACCACACCCCACCACCACAACAACAACGACGAAACAAACCACACAGCCTCGCCCAAAAGCACACAACAGCTAATGACCGAAAAACACCTACCCTCAGCGAACGGTGTCAACTGAACTGAAGCTGCCAACAGCACATCACAGCTCCCTTGCTCTTTTTCCCCGCTGACTCCTAATCCACCCCCACACCCCCACCCCCCTATGCTTTACAGATCTGTTAGGGCGCCAATAAACCATGCAGGTGGCAACAGGGCACTGTATACGAACCTTATAACATGTGGAAACTAAAGCTACAATCATATGATTTTGACTTTACATGTGTTTATAAGGATTTACATGTGTTTTATTGCTTTACTATGCAATGTTTGTATTTTGCGGGTAAACTTTATAAGACCGTATTATTGCAGGCCTCGCCATCAAAAACTTAAATATTTGCAGCAAGTAAAGCTTGGCAGGCATGTGGTCGAATTGCAGAATGGGTTAGAATCCATGCCTTTCTGTTCCCCTCAATGTGTGAGACACTGGGCAAATAATTGAAACTCACTGATTTTACTGTAAACCTTGGAGTCCTCATAGGTGATAAACTTCACACTATTTGAAAAAAGGCACCCTTACAAAAGGGGCACATTTGTTGGTTTCAGGGATAAACCCTCGTGCTACTCAGTCGGTGCCCCCCCCCCCCAACACCGTCGCCTAGAATTGCATTATTGTTGCACTGGCCTTCCCTTAGTCCCGTACCACTCTCACCCGCCTGTCAGTGCAGCAGAGATTGGGGCCTAGCAGACTAACTGCACCAGAACTAACATGGATTCCCTTCCCTGATGCTGCCCGTCACAGAGATGGCCGGGGCCATCCATAGTACTGCTGAGTGGAGTCCTATTCCTTGGTCTGCTGCCTTATTGCTTCTATCTAAAGCTCACCGACTGCCCCTCCTGATCCTTTTCCCTGTTCCCCCCAAGGTCTATCCCTTCCTTTCTTCCTATCTGGCTCTGCCCTTAAACCCCGGCCTTCTGTCTTCTACTCTTCCTTCTTCATGCAAACGGTTCCATGTCTTTATAACGAATTACTAAATAAAGTTTTTCAGTGAAAGAAAAATAACGAAAAATGCGCATTTCTTTTTTCATTTGCGGGGTCCCCAAGCCCCCCATCCATTTCCCCAGATTTTATTTTAACCCCTCACAACCCAAAAACAAAAATTCGACAATGTTTTCGTTATTTATTTTTCACTGTGAAGGTCTTTTGTTATTTATTTTTCGTTATTAACACTATTTACCCATATAAACATGCCTGTATGCAGTGGCAGGTGAGAAAATGTTTTAAATAATGGGCTAAAATGGTGCATTTTACAGCACTTTCTGTGAAAAACAAAAGCTACACAGTTTGCTATTCACTTTGTGTGGTTGCACATTAAACACCCAAAAGATGCAAGTTACCAACAGGGCCCAGGGCCATTTCCCAATGCATTTCATCCTTTTCCCACAACATATGCTAATATTGTAGGAGAGGCCCCAAAATCTCGACTAGACCCAGAGGAACTCAGTCCAAAACCAGACTCAATGAGGGAGTAGACAAAGTGCACAGCAAAACCCAGCTTTACTCAAACACCAAAACAAAGCCGGAACAGCATACAAGCACTAACGTCTCGCTGCTCTCGACACGTTAATCAAAGACAATGGGCCTCATTACGACCCTGGCGGAAATCGCGGTGCTAAATGCACCGCGGAGCACGGCGGTAAGCTGCAGATAGCGCCATGGAGGTTGGCGGATTTTCCGCCCCATGCCGACCTTGGCGGGGCGGTAAATCCCCATTCCCCATTTTACCCTTCCCCATTCCCATTTTTGCCCCATAGGGTATAATGGGAGTGGGGAAGGCGTTAATTGCGCCACCGTTAAATACGGTGGCGTAATTAACAACAAGGTCCCGTAGCGCCATGGATTTCTCCGCCCGGAAAAACCAGGCGGAAAACGTTCCATGGCGCTACGGGAACTCGTAGTAGGGCGGACGGGTCCGCCGCGAATAACGCTGGCGTAAACCCACTCCGCCAGGGTCGTAATGAGGCCCAATGTCTTAAGTACTGAAAACTCGTCATTAATGACGTCACAAGATAGAAGTTCACAGAGTATATGGGGAATGGCGATAGGTTTGTGGGTTTAGCTACCTATGGATTTTATTTTATTTATTGGACCTTAAAATGTATGCAACTCTGACATGAAAACGAAGATCTATGTAACCTACGCTGCAATACCTAAGGGTTTGGGCGTATAACCAAATGCAATAAATAAATAAATAAAATGGCGCCTATACACAAGTGTTTCCAGGTGCCACAAGACAAGATGGGGTTAGGGGGAACATGGGAATAAAAAAGTAGAACAAAGAAGTGTTATATTGGTCTTGTTACAATCCTACCGTGCAGGGGCATGACAACGTGACAGGGGGTAATGATAATGATGTGTTATTTACATAGCGCCTTAATCCAAAGCGCTTTACAGAGCACATATTTACATACAATATCACCCAACCAAAATTGGTACTCATTTATCGACCTCGGAAGGATGAAAGGCTGAGCTGGCCTTGCCGGGATTCAAACCTGCGACCTGCAGATCACGCTCAGATCGCAGCAGCGAGTGCTCAACCCAGCGTTAGGGAGAATTCTCATTTGATGGCTAATTTCCCTTACCTAGTGAGTCCCTCAGCAGCTTTGCTGGATCTCTGGACTTTTTTCTTTTCTGTGAGCTTTTCCCCCACTCTGTTTTGCTATGTCTTCTACCTGTTTTTTATGAATGTGGGCTCTGGAGTACACCACTTCAGTGGCCCCCTTCCTTTGTGTGTTACACAGCACCTTTAGTGCAGTTACACAGGGTTGTCGTGCAGACTAACCCCCACCTCCCCCCCGAATCCATTTCTGAGGCTGTCCCCCAGAAAAGGGTAAAGTTGCCATTAACTTTACTTAGTCAATTTAACCACAGATCCAGTACACCCCATCTTACATGGAGTACTGGAAGGGTTAACTCTTAGCCCTTTTTATCTGTACCTCCTAGAGCATTGTTTCGCTCTTTTAACATTTAGAATTGGCTGGTGGCAGTGGTATCTACCCTAAACTTATATATATTGTAGGCTATTGTATTAGCCTAGAACTTAAACCCGCTTGACCAAATACGTTTTCTTTTGGCTCCGGTGCGGTTTATTCTCCATTTCTATTTGTTAAATTCCTTCTTGTGTTTTACTTTGCGCGGCAAACCAAGTTTGCCTTCTTTGTTCAGTGTCTTTTGGTGGGCTTCTGCCAAGAAGCCCTCCTCTAGGCACCTGGGTGTCTAGGTGGGCTAAATGTGAGGGATGGGTGTAGTCACCCCCTGGACAGGGTATCCTAGGAAACCCAAGTCACACTTTTCCATGATTGGCTGAGGTGGTTGTCCGGGCTGGACAACCCCACTGCTGTGTGATTGACAGCCAGGCTGTGTGAATGGGGGATTTTCGCATAAAAGGCAGGTCTCTTGGGCTGGAAGTCAGAGAGTCGCCACTGGAACTACAAGGAACCGAAGAGAAGCGGAGGAGAGGTCGACTGCTGCAATTATCCCGTACCGGTGAAGCCCTGCTGCAGTCGTGAGTTATCTACCCTTCAATGACTAAGAAAATCCAGTCCGGAGTCTTCTTCCCTTGAGCCTGGTGGGGATAACCAGCTCGTCTTCTTCAGTCAGAGGAATCCCTTTGTGGTCGAAATCACTGCACACTGCTGTAGTGGTCCGGATAGCCACCTGAAGAGCCTCTCCCGTTTTTAAGGAGCGCACCTTTTATTAATTGTCGCTGCTGCCAGCCTTTTCCCTGTGTGGTGCAGACCCCCTCATCGTCCTTCGTGCCGAAGCTCCAGGAATCGTGGGTCTGCAGGAAACTACCAGGAACAACTGCCGTGGCACCAGCTTCATCCTTTGAAAAAGGTACTGTGTCCTGCTTGAGGAATTTGGGTGAATCCAACACCGGTCCATTCAAATACAGGGTACTTACCTTGATTTATACCGTACAAAGTGAATTGGTTAGTTGTAGTGTATTTTACGTGTGGTTTCGAATTTAATAGAAGTGTTGTGTTTATAACAAATGGTTTAAAAATAAATGTACTTATATTTTTCTACCTGAAACCTTGAGTCAATGTTTGCTTGAGTCACAGTAATTGTGGTCCCTTTGTGTAATCTCTGCTACTGCTCATATACTCTTGAGATAAGCCTGGCTGCTCCGCTACTGCTACCACTCTAACATAGTAGTACAGGCTTGTACCAAAGGTAAAACTTGTATTGCCACTTGTAGTCTTAATTGTGTGTTGTGGTCCCTAAGGGCACTGTACAGGATTCTGCCTAACACCTGCTGAGCTATCTTACCGGCTTGTTGGGTAGAGGGAGAAGTGCACTGGTGGGGTGCCCCCTGTGAAGGGTGCAGGCAAGTGCTGGGTGGGACATGGTGGCAAGTGCCAGGGACAAATGGGGCGAGGGAGGATGAGTGCTGTGGGCAAGAAGGACAGAGTAATGCTAGTCCAGGAAAGGGAGCCTGAGGGCAGGTGCTGGCAAAAAGGATGCTTGGGGACTGGTAGGGGGTGGTCTGGCCCTGTAGGACTCGAAGGGACCAGACCCCAGTCTCTGCGGCAGAGGGAGAGTTAGCACAGAAGGGGGAGAGGGAAGGAAGGGGAGAAAAGAAAAAAGTCTTGAGGAGTTTCCGGATCTTAAGAAGATCCGGCCCAAGTCTGAAAGTGGGAGGTAGGCCGTTCCTAGGTGCCCGATCTGTGTTCGGGTCTAATGAATGGCCATTGTTCTCCATGTCCGGGCCATGTGCTAAGAGGCCGTATGTGAAATAAGGTAAGAGATTCTTGATTGGCTGGACCTTTCTCACCTGCCCTATGCCACCTAGCTGCGCGATTGTCTGTCCGCTGTGTGGTGCTGGATGACCGACAACTGTCTCAAATTGAATAGGGATAAGACTGAGGTTATGGTGGTGGGTTCTACTGCTGTCGTGTCCCTCTGGACTTTGTCTTTTTGGCCCACTTCTTTTGGTTCTTTTCCTGCTGCTGTTCCTGTGGTCAAGAATCTTGGCGGGAATCCGTCTGCTTCCTTCTCCATGTCCTCTCAGATCAGCTCGGTTTGCCAGGCTGGTCACTTCCAGCTGAAGATACTCAGAAAGGTTTTGCAGTTTATTCCTTCTCACTTGTGGGCTCTGTTCTGGTCCTTCGTCTGATCAATTATTGTAACGCTCTGTATCTGGCACAGCCTGACTATCTGTTACGCCGCCTTCAAATTCATCAGAATTCAGCTACTTGCCTTGCCACTGGCTCCTCCTATAGGCAGCACATCTCTCCAGTTCTCAGTGCTTCACATTGACTGCCAGTGGCTAAACATGTGCTCTTCAAATCTCCGTTTGGTGCACATGGCTTTTTACGCAGGTGGCCCTGTGTATTTGCAGTAGACGTTTCGACATTATATTCCTGGCTGTGTGATACGTTCTAAGGATCGCTTCATTCTGGCCATCCCCAGGTTTCGGCGTGCTTGAACTGGCGGCCATCATTCTTCTTTTAACGCTGCTATGCTGTGGAATGCCCTACCCATTGCTCTTTGCTCTGTGGCCGCCCATCTGCTATTTAGAATAGGTACAACTAGCCTTTGATAGTCATGTGCAGTAGAACAGTAATCCAAAAGACTACATGAAGAAAAACCCAAGAGTGTCCCCAGTGGCAAGAGAAAACATGACACGCACATTAACATTAGCTAAAATCCCAGTAAATAGAACGTCATTCAATTTCACATATGGTTTCTCAGCATGTGAGCTGGAGAACACTGGCCATTCATTAGAAGCAAACAATTTGGAATCATTTCATCAGTTGTGGGTTGGGCGGGGGAACGCTCGTAGTATCAGAATCCCATGTCTGAACAATACTTTCATTGATTTATGTTGACATTTATGCTGTCTGTTTTACTTCCCAATAAATTAAGGTTTAAAAAATGCATATCCAGCTGGCTAGACTGGCCTACATTGGATGTAAGCCAGTGACAACACTTGTCAGGTTTGCTTTACCCTTGATGCACAGTTACTATGCATCAACTGTGAAGCAAAGCCAAGTGTTATGTGGGTAGACTGGCCTTCAATCAACGTAGCCAAGTAACAACCAGAGCCGTCAATGAACACGCTGGTTGGAACTCTCGAGGCCGCACACAGTGTTAGAAAAGCCGCGTGCGGGGCATGCTGAGAAAAATGGTCATCACTAAATTGAGGACCCTTTTAGCCACAAAGCGAGCCTTTCATCTCCGTACAATTAGGCTTTCTTTTGCCAGTAACACAGGTTTGGCCTCCTGTGATCTCCTAAAGTTGGCAGATATCACAGCGCTAAGTGTATAAACTTGCCGTCACATCTCCAAAAAACGATTTGATGGCCTTGAAGTCAGGCACACAAGTTATTTGTGGGTCTCGGATGACAAAAATGTGCAATTCTGAAAGTAAATCATGCACCAATAGATAAGCGCTTACATTGTATGTCCAGATAATTGTGTTTGGCCCACGACTTCATTTATGCCACTTGCCATGTTCGCTTTATCCTTGATGCACAGTAACTGTCTGTGCATCAAACGTAAAGCAAAGGCAAGTGTGAATACGTGGCTAGACTGCCCTACATTCAATATAGGCAGGGACGGCCTTAGCTAGGGCAGCGCACCAGGTGAAACAAAATGTGGTTCCCCGGGAGCTTTTCACTTAGAGTGGCGCTAGCCCCTGCCTTGGGAGGGCTTAAGCCGCCCACATTTAAGAGGTTGCAGGAAAACGGCAGCCTCTGCATTGATGTCTGCGTGCTAAGCACTGGGCTCCGATGGGAAAGGCGTGCTACCAAGATCCTGTCCGATTTCTCACCTGGGAGAACAGACCATTTACATTTAAACATTCCTTAACATGGCAGCAGCGGCAAACATACGTTTGTAGAGGAAAAAAGCACACTCAGGTGACATCAATACCCCATCCCTATAATGACGAGCTTTCAAAACTGTCATCCAGCCATCCTTCAAAATTAAACGCAAGACTGGCTCCACCACTGTGCCAGCTCAGGGAGGCTCCCTGTGTGAAAGAAAAGCTGCCGGCACCAGCACAGAGTACCAGGGCTGATTCAGAAACCTTGGCACAAGACTGAATGCATAAACAGCCAGCCTCACATCCTGTTCAAAAGATGTCCAAATTGGTATATATGTCTTGCAATTTACAGACTGTGACCAATGAAAACAGCAGAGTCCAACTTCCAATACTCACACAAGGATTTCATGCTAAATCACTAGCAGAGACATGTTTCATATTTAAAATGATGGCCATTCTTACCAAGAATGCCCAGATTTAAAATGTCAAACATGAATACTGCATAAAAGCAGAGAGCATTTTGGGAACATAAGAAATGTTCCCAATTTGCCATTTGCTTTTATGCAAAATGCCAGGTTTGGCCATGACCCTCGGCTCCACCCTCCTCCTCAAAGGAGAAGGGGGGACGCTGTCGCGCGCACACGTAATGGGTCACCCGACTGTAGAGCTCCTCTCCAGCTACCATCCCGTTCGATAAAATATCCTATTTAGGAGCGACCCAGGGAGCCTACGCATTGCTATCCAACCTCAAGACTACCTGAAGGTCGTCTGGTGAAAATTTTTAATCTTTCTGCCGAGTTTTTGCTGAGATATTAGTGGGTCCTGAAGCGGCGTCTATACGAGACGCGGGTGCCGGAGGGGAGAACCATGAGAATGCTAAACACCTCAGGGCTGTGAGGTGGGAGGAGCCTAAACACCCGCCTGGCGTCGTGTGAAGTGATACTTTTGCCCGCACATTGCCTCCTCCTGAGAGTGGTGTGGCTGCCCCTTGGTGAACACCTGACTGCCGCCGAGTGGAGCTGCCCTGCTGTGCCACATAGCCCTAGCCCTACCCTGGACCTGGCGACTGTTGTGGATCCAATTAGGAATGCGCTGCGAAGCGCCGCGCTGCAGCATGCACATAAAATGAAACTGGTGACAAATAAATCAATGAGTCAGGAGGCAGTGGTGGCACGTCTGAACATATCTTTATTCAGGCGCGAACTGTCCCCGAGGCGGTAACCCTGCCTCCTTGCACACATGGGTCGCAGCCCACCAACAAATGTAATAAACAGAAGACTGTGCCTCTAACAAAACAATAACAATAAAAGGTAGGACATTACATCTCCCCGTTACTTTAACAAACACCTGAACTTGGTTAATTGAGTTCCTCGATCAATCTTGTGGGCCTTCGGATGACCCTCTTGGATGGACTGCGTGCTGGTGGGGACAGTCTCGTGAGTGTCCAATGACCGTCGCTGTCACTGGCATCTCTTTCTTCTTCGTGGTATTCGGATTCTATGTCTGAAGAGTCATCCACCAGTGTCCTTGTGATGCTGACATTGGTGTCGTTACCTCAGAATGTCCTGAAGAAGGATGAGTTTCTGGTGATTGTTCCCTGAGGGCTTGCGGCCGTTATCATGGAGCCCTCAACATGAGTTACGGTCAGCGGATCCGGTTTGAAAGCGGGAGTGCCCTTTGTGATCTGATTGTCGTACCAAGACTTGGTCTCCTATCCGAATTGAGCTTGGTCTTGCTTGTCTCTTGGTGTCTGCGTATTCTTTCATCCTGGCCTTGCTCTCTTGATCCTTGATTCCGGCGGCATCAACGTGGGTGGCTTCAGTCCTGGCTTGTGGGTTGTGTGGCAGTCTTGTTTTTATGACACCCCCGAACATTAGCATTGATGGGCACTCACCGGTCGAACTGTGGGGCGTGTTCCGATATTCCTGTAGCAATGTGCAGATGGCTTGCATGAATGAACCATTTGTGATGGAACATATCTGGAGGGTGCGTTTGAGATTTCCCATAAATCTTTCCACCATTCCATTGGCTTGTGGGCACAGTGGTGTAACCTTGCAGTGTTGGAAACCTAGGTGTTCTGCGAACATTGTAAAGTCATGCCCACTGAAAGGAGGCCCATTGTCCGATTTAACTCTGGAAGGGATGCCATAGTCGGCAAATGTCTTGTCCAAAGCGGGTATAACGGCCTGAGTGCTGGTGGAGTGGATCAGATGGACTTCTGGGAATCGTGACATCTCGTCAATGATCACTGAGGCATATTTGCCATTTGCTAAAGGCCCGAACATGTCGACAGCTACTTCGTCCCACACTTGTAAAGGCATTTTGGAGGGTTGGATGGGCTCGGGGAACGTTCGAGGAGCCACTGCCTGACATGCTAGACATTTCCGTAGCAGTTGTTCCACTCGCTAGTCCATGGATGGGAACCACACCTTGGTCCTTAGTTGTCGTTTGGTTGATACGATGCCTCAGTGTTCTGTGCGTGCGATGTCTAATACTTGTCTTACAAGGCTGCAGGAATTACAATTCTGTTTTCCTTCAGTAAAAGGCCCTCTGGTGATGTGGACAGAGTGTTGCGGACGAGCTTGAATGTGCGGAAGTGTTGTTCCTCCTCTGCGGGTATGATGGATTCACCTCTCTGTTTGCTTTGCCACTGATCGCAGACACGCTTGTACTGTCTGAAGTAGTTTGGTCCTTTTGTGTCGCCGCCAGTAGCTGAGCTGTGGTGATAGACTTGGGTAGTGCACTGCTGATCAGGTAGTTCAGGTATTGATTTGCTTTGTTCGATTGACGCTCATCTTGAGCTGGAAGTGGATGCCGTGAGACAAAATCCGCAGGGTTGTTGTCCTTACCCGGATGATGGACTATTTTGAACGAGTACTCTTGTAGCCTCAGACCCCACCTGGCAATGCGTGGCGGCATTTTGGCTGTTGGTTTGGTGAGAGCCTGGTGGTCTGTGATTATGGTGAACGGTTGCCCGTACAGAAACAGGTGGTAATGTTTGCATGCCCATACTACTGCCAGGCTCTCCTTTTCAGGTTGTGAGTAGGCGCATTCAGTGGTGGACAAACTGCGGCTTGCATATGCTACGATTCTCTTTGGGGAATCTGGGGATGCTCCACACTTGGATTGCGCTAGTATTGCTCCTAACCCCACGGGGCTTGCGTCTACTGTTAGTTTCGTGTCAAGGTCGTAGTATGCCAATGCGTGATGCTGCGGCGATCCGCCTTTTGATTTCTTGAAATGCTTCTTCACATGTGTTGGACCATTGGAACTCATGATGTTTTCCTGTAAGAAGTCGAAGTGGCGTGCTTACTGATGCAAAATCTTGAATACATCATGTGCAGTAGCTCGCCATGCCAAGGAATGAGCGTACTGCAGATACTGACGTGGGTGTGGGGGTCTCTACTAGCGCTTGAACCTTTTCAGGGTCGGGTTTCAGGCCGTCTTTTGAGAAAATATGTCCGAAGAATTTGAAGGTGGATTTGCAAATCTCACATTTGTCAGGGTTGAGTGTGAGGTGGGCGTTTTCTAAAGCCATGCAGACTCTCCTCAAAGTATCATCATGACTGTCTTGAGTGGTGCCGAAGATTAAAATGTCGGCGTAGTTTAGGCAATTTTGGATGTGTTTTATTACCTGGTGTATCTCGTTCTGAAAGATTTCCGCTGCTGAAGATATCCGAAACAAGTCTTTTATATCTGAACAGACCAAGGTGTGTTGAAAAGGTGGTAATATATCTTGAGGCAGGGTGTAGCTCCAACTGGTGGTATCCCTTGTTTAGGTCTAACTTTGAAAACACTTTAGCTCCATGAAGTAAGTGCATCATATCAGTCATTCTTGGGGCAAGGTGCCGTTCTCGCTCTATGGCCACATTTGGAGCCCTCATATCGACACATATGTGAATGCTGTCCTTGTTGTCTTTCTTGGGTACTGGTACAATAGGAGACACGCAGTGGATTGGTCCCGATGCTGGTTCTATGATGTCCTGCTGCAATAATGACTGGATTTCGTCTTCGGAGTGTTTCTGTATGTTGAGAGGTATGCCTCTGTAGTGTTGCGCCGTCGGAGGTATTTGCGGATTGATGTGCAATTTGACTGGTTTATTCTTTAGTTTTCCCCAGACCTGTGAAAAGGGCAGGGAACATTTTCTGCATCATGTCCTTTGGGCTGGTAGTGTATGCTGACATTATCTGGTACATTATCTGGACCTTGTTGCGCCCTAGGCATGCTTCATTAGTGAATGCTAACCTACTTATGCCTCGTTAGCGAATGCCTCACCTAGTCCAGCTGTGCCTTGCTACTAAATTGCCCATTTGTGCCTTGTTAGTGAACGCCCCACCTAGCCTATATGTGCCCCGCCACTGAACGCCCATATGCACCTTGCCATTGAACATCCATTTGTGCCGTGTTAGTGAACGCCCCACCCTGCCTATAGTCCTAAGCACCCACGTGCATATATTTGGACCCACTAAAAATGCTGCATCCATTATTGCACTACAGCACTATAGCTGTTACTCTAAGTTTTATCACCATGACCCAAGACCACCTTACAGCATCTCCTGCCTTGATATCAGACCCGGCCTTACATACGCTGCCCAACATAGTGACTAATAACCCTAACAACTCTCCACCAAATAATATTAGCACCAGAGGTGAAACCCTCACCTCCCTCCCACGCACCTTACTACACAGAAATCTTACACTTCGCGCAAGACTCACACAACTTTATGAACCACCTAGAAGAACCTTACCATCAACCAACCTAAAAACAAATTACCCACATAAACCACACCAGACGGTAACAACAAATATCACTACAATCAAAACACAAAAGTCCAAAACTTCAGATACCAACTCAACTACCCCTAGCCAAGCAAACATGCCCAAAGAGACGCTAGTACTCAAAGGAGCACTCCTGAATGCGAGATCCCTTGTCGCCCATGCCCTCGACATAGCCGACCTCATTACAGAACACAATCTGGACTTCCTGGCAGTAACCGAGACCTGGCTACATAACGCAGCTGGACCATCTCTAATGCTAGCCATTCCAGAAGGCTACACCATAACAAGACAAGATAGGGATGGTACACGAGGTGGCGGAATTGCCATCATTTCCAAATTGAGCCTCTCTCTCAGAACATCCCCTCCTCAAACCCTACAATCCTGTGAAAATATCTCGGTCAAATTCCAGATAAATAACATACAAACCCTCACCATCCACCTAATTTATAGACCCCCAGGTCCTCTCGGTACCTTCGACGAGGACTTGCATAGCCTGATCACCAACAACCTTAAACCTACCTCCCAGCTTCTATTATTAGGAGATTTTAACCTTGGCTTTAATGACCCCACGGACAAACAAGCCTCAGACATAGCCAATACCATCAATGCATCAGGCCTGTCTCAGAAAGTCAACAGACCCACTCACTCCAAAGGAAGAATACTAGACTGGATAGCAGATTACAACTGCACAGCCTCCATCACTTCCATCTCTCCCCAATCATGGACAGATCACTCTCTTGTAACCTTTAACCTATCTACAGCCAGACCCTCTCCGACGGTCCCATTGCTAGCCCCGCCTTGTCTAACCAGAAACAAAAAGAGTATTACAGCGGAAAAAGTCATCCCTGCCATCCTACCCACGTTAAACGCTCTATCGGACAATCTAGACCCTAGTACTCTAGTTGAAGAATATAACAAAATTATGCTCAACACACTGGACAAAATCGCCCCGCTCAAACTTAGAAAAAGCAAACCCAAAGCGCACCTTAACAAATGGTTCACTCCCCAATTGAGAGATTTTGACTCCTAAAAAGAAAAAGTGAAAACTCCTGGAGACTATGTCCCTCTATCGAAAATAAAGCAAAACTATCCTCCATCTCCTCTCACTTCAAAAAAGAAGTGAACCTTGCCAAAAAGAACTCCTATGATGAACGTATCACCAACTCTAATTCTAGCATGAGAGAACTCTTCGCCATACTGAAGGAATTAGAGTCACCAATAGCCATACCAGACTTAGTTACCAAGGATAAGACCTGGTGCACAGATATTCAAAATGCGCTAGCAAATAAAATCAATACACTTCAAACCAAAATACAACAAAAAAAAGATGTGCTCAACCTTCAGCACTACCCTAACACCTCTACATATAGTATCCCACCAGAGGCAAACAACAAATTTCAATTTTCCAAAACATCCCCACTAGAAGTAGAAAAAATCATTCTCTCACTCAAACCTTCTAACTGCAAGGGTGATATTTGCCCAGCACAGTTAATAAAAGACGCTGCCAGAGACCTCTCACCATTTATCTCTAAATTAATCAATGCCTCCTTCACATCAGGCACTATCCCAGCCAATTTAAAACATTCCTGGTGCTCCCACTTCTCAAAAAACAGACCTTAGACCCACTTATCCCAACCAACTACCGCCCCATTACCACTGTGCCATTCCTCCTCAAAATATTGGACAAAGCTGCCTATATTCAGATACAAAAACACCTTGACCTGTATAAGCTCCTAGGAGCAAGACAATCTGGTTTCCGTCCACTTCATGGAACAGAAACCGCCTTAATTGATTTAAAGACGCAGGTCGACGAGCTGAGGGATGGAGGAGGAACAGCACTCCTGCTCCTACTTGATCTCTCTGCAGCATTCGACTTGGTCGATCACAAGGTACTCTGCAAACACCTGGATTCTGCTGCCCATTTCTCTCCTGAGGCCATCAAATGGCTCGAATCCTTCCTCAGCGAAAGAACAATGAGAGTTTTTTCCCCATCGGCCGCAGCTGACCCTACCCCTATATTATGTGGCGTTCCCCAGGGCTCCTGTGTCTCGCCTACCCTATACAATATCTTCACCAAGCCCTTGTTCGATGATCTAGACCTTCTGGGTATCACCTACACTAACTATGCAGATGATACACAGATTCTCCTCCCGCTTTCTGGGGATCATAGGAAGGACTCGGAATTGGTGAATAGGGTATATCTCGTTATTCAAGCATGGATGGCCACACATGGCTTGTGCTTGAATGACGACAAGACGGAGTTGATAATCCTGGGAACACATATGAACACCAAAAAATTAGGTCAGGAATTCTCCTCCTTCAATATTGATGGAAATCCTATCAGGGTCTCCAAGGAAGTAAAAACCCTCGGTTTCTACTTGGATTCCACACTATCTTTCGACAAACAACTAAAATCCTTGGCCTCCACCACCGCATACACCTGCAAACTGATAAGAGCAGGCAAGCCTTTCCTCTCTAATGACAGTTGCATGATCCTGGCTAGAGCACTTATCCTCTCCAGGATCGACTACTGTAATGCCCTTTACAGTGGTGCCAACAAATCTACCATACAGAAACTTCAAACGCTCCAAAATAATGCTTTGCGAGCAGCGCTTGGCATAAACAAAAGAACACACATCTCCACCATTAGACGCCAACACAAATGGTTATCTACAAACCACAAAATTCAATTAAAAATTATCTCCCTGACACAAAGCTCTTAACAACGCCGCCCCAAGCTACCTCACAAACAAAATGCAAAAAAAAACCTCTATTAGACCTACCAGAGCTACCAATACTAACTGTCTGGTAGTACCTAGATTTAAACTTACCACGGTCGGTGGGAATAGTTTCCCTGTGAAGGCGGCCAAAACCTGGAATCTATTACCCAACAATCTAAGAGCAGACCAGCCGTACTCACTATTCAGAAGGAATGCTATCCAATATCTTATCTCCAACGACCACTAGATTTAGGCTTATAATATTCCCAGACTTGACACTTGTCCCTCTCCTCCTTCCCACGATATGTTATGCGTACCATCCTCTATGTAACTCATCGACCTGCACGATGATGGTCCTGCACATTTGTATACATTTGTATACTATAACTGTAACTTGTATAATTTGTATAATTTGTATAATTTGCACAACTTGTATAATATCTATAATATCCATTACTGTATCTTGTATAATATGTATAACTTTTACTGTAACCTGTATAATCTGTAACAATGTAAGTTTCGCATTATCCTACCTGCTGCGCCCTTCTACCTACGGGTCTGGAGCGCATTAGAAATAAAACAAACAAACAAACAAACAAACAAACATTATTTGAATGAGCCCCATCTGGATTGCTGACTTGAAGCTTAGGATGCTGCTGCCTGGCACTTCCCCTTTTATGACATATCTTGATCTTTTGACTCTTGTCCTTGTATTGAAAGTGTGCTGTGAACATCCCTTGACAATTTAGTGGCTTGTTTGAGCCGTACAGATATATCAGCAGGTCTGCTTCTTTCAATGCCTTCTTGTAGGTGAGTAATTTTTACGTCTCATCATTTATTACCTTTACGGTTGCTCCCGTGTCAATTAAGAATTCTTTGTTTTGTCCATTTATTGGAAACAGCAGGGGGGGCTGTACTCCACGGCTATGCTGTTTCCTATGGCATGCACATATCCTCTTTTCCGGTCTCCACTTGATGAAGATGAAGATGAATGCGACTCACGTCTCCTGCGAGGAGAGTCATCTAGATATCTAATCTTTGTGGTCTTTGTGACTCATGTCTGGTGCTGGTGTAATCTCTTCTTTTTTCCCGCCTTTTCTCTTCTCGCGGTGGATCACGTGGTGAGTTTTGAGACTGGTATCTGGAAGCAGCAGGCGAGTGCCTCATGCGGGATCTTGAGCTTTCCCGCCTTGGGTTGCGGTCTTGCACCCATGTGTCCCTGCTCGATTCCGTCGGTTGGAACAAGTTGATATTTCTACACATGGAGTGAAAGTGGTTTTCTCTGCCGCATTTGTCACAGTTGTGTCCAATGGCTGGACATGGGCCGACATGGGGAAATTTGAAACTACACCTGTAGCATTTCTTTTTTTTTTTTTTTTTTATTTGTTTTGGCTTAAGCCTTTACAAAAATAATACAAAATAGTTAGCAAAAAGCACATAAAAATAACATTACATTTCATTGTTTTCCACCAACCCTGTCAATTTTCTATTTTCTGTTTAATCAATGTTTTAAGTACATTTGTCCTTTATTTTATTATGTTAAATGATCAGTCCACTTTCTATTATCACCTGAATGGCTGCAAACGTCAAAGCTGCATTGCTTCCTGAGGTAATTCTGTCCCAAAGGAAGTCTGAGATTATATCTTCCTCTCTCCACACAAAGTCTCTGAAAAGTCTTAGTCGTTGAGGCCATGTGCCTTCACATTCCATTAGAACATGTCTTAATGTTTGTTTGGCATGGTTGACACAGATTGAACATAGTTTTTTTGCCACGTCCCCTTGGTTGCGCTTTTCCAGAACAGCCCCACACTGGACAAGATTCAGTCTCATTCTAAGAAAGTCTGAGCGCAGTTTCCTGTTTGGGGATTTTAGTAGGTAGCAAGAGACACCCAAGTTTCTTTTCTCCCTTCAGAAATAGATTTTGAATTGGTTCTTCTCTTACTCTCTCTACTGCTTCAATCCAATCCCGTTGTTCTAATCTTCTTTTCACTTTGAGTGGGTTTAGGACTAAAGTCTCTTCGTTTATATCTAAAGTCTTCAGTCTTTCCAATGTTTTCGCCTCTGACAAGGTGAGGATAGTTGATTTCTTTAGCAGTGTTTCATATCTGAGGTCTCCATACAGTGTCGAGTCTTTGCTTGTTGTTATTTCTCGAGACAGTGAGATGAGCTTCCAGTCTGCCATACAGTTCAACGATTTTAGACCTAGCTCAAATCTCAAGCTTTTTGAGGAGGCACAGTTTGGGAGGCCCAGAGCTGTAGCATTTCTTTTGCTCTATGGGGTCCTTAGTCGTTCTGATGGGGCATACTGATGCAGTGGAGGCTGACTGTTTGATTTTGATGTTACCTAAGGATTCCGTTTGTAGTGCGAGAGCAGAGTCAGCCCGTGCGAATTGCAAAATTTCTTCTAACGTTCTGCTCTTTTGAAGTAGTTTCTTTCTGAATTCATGTGATGCACAGCCGGCTATGGTTTGAGATTTTAGCACTTTGTCCGTTGAATATCTGCAAAAGTCACAATATTTTGCTCTTTTCCTTAGCCTCCTCACAAAGTTGTCCATATTTTCACCACTTTCTTGTGTGGATGTGTGAAAAATGTGTCGTTCATAATCTACATTTCGCAGCATTGCGAAATAAGCGTTTAATGAGTCAATAATGCCTTGAAGTGTCTGTGTTAGATTCAGGCATTTCAAACACAATGTCTCTTTCCACTGGGCCTAATGAATGTAGCAGGATACCTCTTAGTCGGCGTTCTTCCCTTACGCCCGATGCACCTATGTAGATGTGCAGTTCCTTGAGCCATCTAGCCCATCTGGGGGCTAGGCTGCTGGTGTCAGCCATGTCAAATGGCTGCAGGGCTTGTAGCTATAGATATTCTGAGCCACTATCTTCTTTGTTTGTGGCGTGGTGTGGAGCTGGAGGTTTGGCTCAAGATTCCACTGTCTGGGTTGTCCTCAGAATGTCTGAGCTCTTCCTGATGTGTTAGTAAGGCTCTGATGGTTGGCTGGGGACCTCAGGGTCCTGTCAGATGCTGCTGGGTTCAATCTTGTTAGACACACTTTATGAGGAGCGTGCTAGTTAGCTGTGAATGTTTCTGAGCCTGGAAATGTCTCTGTGCTTTGATGTGAATCAAAGCGGAGCGCACCCGTATGGATTTGCTGTCTCACCGTGTGTAATACGCGATGCGTGTAGCACGTGTACCAGCAGTTCTACGCTTTGTATGAAATGCGTCTGTCTTGCACTTGGAAAATCCTTACTTAGGGTTTGCTTGATGCCGTATGAGTTCTGGGAGGCTCTGGTGCGTTGATCCGGACGTTCTATTGCATGCACTGTATCGGAACGGCTGGTTTGTCTCCGAACATCGGTGCCGCTTTATGATGACCTCGTCGCCATTGTTGTGGATCCAATTAGGAATGCGCTGCGAGGCACCGCGCTGCAGCATGCACATATAATGAAACTGGTGACAAATAAATCAATGAGTCAGGAGGCAGTGGTGGCATGTCTGAACATATCTTTATTCAGGCGCAAACTGTCCCCGAGGCGGTAACCCCGCCTCCTTGCACACGTGGGTCGCAGCCCACCAATAAATGTAATAAACAGAGAACTGTGCCTCTAACAATACAATAAAGGTAGGACATTACAGCGACACTGCCCACTTGGTGTACTGGCTGAAAGCAGTGATTCCCACCGTGCGCCCTCGGTCGGGGCGTTGCGTACTACCGGACTGCACCGCAGTGGTGGCTGCTTGGGACCGGCCGCCTGCATTTACAAATCCTTGGTGGACCCATGAATTGTGAACTGAGGTACGAATTACTGAGGTGGGGAGATTGTACGGACCGGAGCCACTCCCCAGCCGCGGACTCCCCAGGGTCCTCGGATCGTGCCTGAGCTGATCGACAACTGCGTCAGCTGTCTGCCTGCTTAAGCAGCCCGACTGGCGGTGTGGTGCGGTATGGTGCCCCCGCCCCCCACTGAGCCGTATTGCCACGAATAGCACAGAGCCAACAGGTGGTCCTGGGAGGCACGAAGGATCACACAGGGCAGCTGAAGATCCTAGCTCAAATTCTGCACTGGTCGCACCAGAGGAGACACAGTGCACCCCTTGGGCAGTGTGCGGCGGACCTGAGCCCTGCACAGGAGTGTAGAAGCGGGTTCATCGGTGCAGAAACTGTGGGGCGAACTCAGACATTTAACGTTGAGAACCTGGCTGTCAGACAAGACATCTAAACCAAACATGATCGGGATAGTTGTGCCCATAAATCCTGGTGGGGACGCAGAGGCTTGATTTTACTATATTGGGAAAGTTCCATGGACCCCGCAAGGCAGGACCATGCAAGACAGGCGGAGTACTGTTTTTTTTAGTTTTTTTTTTTTATAAACAATTATTGATTTCATACAAACAACAAATAACAAACCCAACAATTTACAGTGGTTACAGCTTGCTCATAAGTACACATACATTATCATCTTTTCGGCCATGGTGTTCCCCGTAGCACCCCCCACCCAAGCCTACTTTCTCCCATCGTTAGTCTCCACCTCTTATGGTGGGGAGAAGTCTCCCGCCATGCTTGTTGAGTCATCATCACTTGGTCCATCATACGTGGGCCCAAACAGCTCTGCTATTAGCTGTCTCCAACCCTCCAGGGCTCCGACTTCACCCTCTATGTCCCCTTTGCATGCTTCCTGCCATACCACTGTTTCTGCCTCCGCCCACTTCTGCAAGTCCCATCACCACGTCTCCACTTTGGGCTTGTGGCACGCTTTCCATCCCATTGCAATCCTTCTTTTCGCCAATATATATGCCAGATCTTTTAATTTGCTCACATGTTTAAGCTTCCACGGTCTAGGGAACCCTCCCAGCAAACAAGCCCATGCCGTATCCACCTTCATGCGGATTCCCTGGTTTTCCATTTTCTGTGCTATATCTTTCCAATATTCCGCTATCTGCGGGCATGCCCAGAACATATGCACCATTCCTGCGCTTTCATCATTGCATTTGGGACACCTGGATTCCAGCATTCTTAAATTAAGCAACCTTCAATGGCGTCAGATAAGCCCTGTGCGTTATATACAACTGTATTTGTTGCAGCCTAGCATTCCTTGACACCTTCTTGTGATACCCCTGAGCCCTTTCCCACATCCCGTCACTCATCACCTCTCCTACTTCCTCCTCCCAGGCCAGTCCAAGTGGCGTCACCTCCTTGCCCACTTGAGTCATCATCGTCTCGTACACTCTAGACGTTTCATGCCCACCTTCCGCTATATCATATATCACATCTAACGTGGTGTCCGGTTCCTCTGCAAGTTCCACTTCGGACCAGGTATCTTTAAATTGTTGCACCATCCCATGGTATGTGATATATTGCCCAGTGCTCAACCCCGTTTGCTCCACCAGCTGCTCAAGGTCCAGTATTTTCCCCTCTTGCCACACATCCCCCAATGTTGCCATTCCCACCGGTTCCCAATACTTCCTAATCATTAACCTAAGTTGCACATCTGTTCCCGTCATTGTAACCAGTGGGATTTGTGGCGAGCACAGGGCTGGCTTGTCCATCAACCGGCACGCCCTCTGCCACATCCCCCACCCAAGACCCAGCATCCCCGGGCAGCCTCTTAGCTCCCTCTTGGGTAACCATATCAATTCTCTCAAAGTATGGGGAGCAATCACCCTGATGCAGCTTATGCTCTAAGGTGGACTCCGCAGAGAGCCATTTGGCTACATGTTGCTACTGGCTCGCTGCATGATATACTTCCCAATTGGGTAATTTGATGCCTCCTTTCTCATGCGGGTTTTGGAGTTTCCATAGGGCTACCCTATTCCTCATCCCGTGGCATAGGAATTCCCTGCATATGCTATCCAGTTTAGTAAAGAATTGCCGGGGTATGGAGTATGGGATGTTCACGAAGCAATGCAACAGTCTGGGCAATGCCACCATCTTGAGCATCGCCCCGCTTCCCATCATTGCCAGGGGGAGTTTCGCCCAGAACTTCATGCTATTTTCCAGTTTCCGAACCGTTCTGACTGTATTATGCCTATGTTCGTCTTCTACCGTGTGATATATACCTATCCCAAGATACCTAAAGGTCGTGGTCTCCCACGGTATCTGAAGTACCGGCAAGTTCTCCGCCATGAGCCCTCTATATCTGCCCAGCGGAAACACGCATGATTTGCTTGGGTTCACGGCTATACCGGAGAGTTCCGCAAACCGGTCTACCACTTCTAATACATACTGCAGATTTTCCTCTGGGTAGCGCAAATACAATAACATATCGCCTGCGTATAGAGAGATTAAATGTGGTGTTTCCCCAACTACAATGCCTATTTCGTCATACTGCTGCCTTAAATAAATCGCCAGAGGTTCCAAAGCCAGAATATACAACATGGGGGACCAGGGGCATCCCTGCCTAGTCCCTCTACCAAGTTGCCACCTCTCAGAAATCACAGTTCCTGTCTTCACTCTCGCTAACGGCTCGCTATATAGAAGTTCTACCCAGTGGAGATATCCCGGTCCCATACCATAGCTAGCTAGGGCCGCCTTCAGCCAGGGCCACCCGACCGAATCAAATGCCTTGATCGCATCCAGTGACACTATCGCCATTTCGCTAGTGCTCCCTTCAGTATGTTCAATCACTCAGTGGAGTCGCCTCAAATTATTCCTGTTTGGGACATATCCTGTTTGATCAGGGTGAATTAATTTGGTTATGACCTTTTTCAATCTATTTGCCAACACCGCTTTTAAGATCTTACTATCTTGGTTTAACATCGATAGGGGTCTATAGGAACTACAGTCGCTACCAGGCCTGTCGGGCTTGGGGAGTGGCACAATGACCGCTTTGCGCAGTGATTCTGGTAGTCTCCCAACTTCATATGCTTTGTTAAGCATTTCCAGCAGTGGGGGGAGAATCTCCGTTTTATATGTCTTGTAAAATTTGCTTGGGAGTCCGTCAGTGCCCGGGGTTTTAAACGTGGGCAGCTGCCTCACCACTTCTTCTAACTCTTCTAGAGTGATCGGGGCATCTAGCTCCTCCCTCTCTTCTACACTAATCTGGGGTAGCCCAATGTCTTCCAATATATTTTCTATCTCCCCCTTCTTGTCTCCCGCCTCGTCTCAGTCTATTCTTGGTTAACACCCTCCTGCGTGTCCACTACATCGCCATTGTCTCTCACCATTGTTCTAATTGGGGGCCTAGGAGTCTCGTTTTTGTAAAGCCATGCGAGGAGTATACCTGGTTTGTCACCTCCAGCATGTTGTCTTTCTATGTATTTTTTATAATTGAGATTGCATAATCTATCCCAATATCCTGCACATTTCTGCAGCAGGCCCAGGGCCTTTTCTGTATCTGCCTTAGTGTTACCGCCTCGTTCCAATACCCTCTCCAATTCCTTCTCAGAGTCCTGTAATTCGGTCAGAATCCCATCCTGCAATCCCTTAGACTTGGCTATGGCTATTCCTCTCACTACCACTTTAAAGGCTTCCCAGAGAACGCCCGCTGTCTTTACAGTAAATACATAGGGCCTCATTACGACCCAGGCGGTAAGTTACCGCCTGGGCCGTGACTTTACCACCATGGCATGGTGGTTGGCGGACTTACCGCCCCATTCCGAGGTTGGCGGGGCGGTAAGTCCCCAATCCCCATTTACCCTTCCCCATTCCCATTTTTGCCCCATAGGGCATAATGGGAGTGGGGAAGGCGTTCATTACGCCACGGTAAATTACGGTGGCGTAATTAACTCCATGGTCCCTTAGCGCCATGGATTTTAACACCTGCTAAAAGCAGGTGTTAAATCCGCCATGGCGCTAAGGGACCTCGTACTCAGGCGGTAAGGGTCGGCGCTGTTTACGCCGGCGTAAACCCCTTACCGCCTGAGTCGTAATGAGGCCCATACACAGTATTTATCTCGAAATAGTTATTTCCTCTCGCCTATCCTCCCTAAATATGCTGTCTTTAAGAGCTTCTGCGCGCAATCGCCATGTGGGTATCCTTCCCCTAGGGGGTCAGTACTGCCATGATAGCAACAGTGGCGAGTGGTCTGAGAGGACTCTAGCCTTGTATTCCGTCTGCGGTATTTCAGTCAGCAACTCCTGCGTGACAAATATATAGTCCAATCTTGTATGTAGGCCCTGTGGGGTCGCGTAATGCTAATAGTGTCTATCCTGCGGATGGCATGTTCTCCACGCATCTGTAAGCCCAAACTCCGCCAATAGGGCATGTAGTGCCTTTGCAGCCGGGGTGGGTCTAACTATTTTGGTGTCTGATCTATCGATGGTGGGGTCCAACACACAGTTGAAGTCTCCCCCCACAGTATGGCCCCCCCACGCTGCCACTGAGTTTACTATACAGGGTCCTAAAATACGCAGCTGTATCTTGGTTCGGAGCATAAGTATTCACAATGCAGATTTCTCTGTTTTCCATCATCCCTCTCATAATCACCAACCTACCATACACCTCTACCTGCGAGCTCAGCTACTGAAACGGAACATGCGGGGCTACCCATGTGATCACCCCTCTTGCGTAGGCGGAGTATGTTGCCCCCACCATTGTTCCTCTCCATTTTTTCCCTATCACTTCTAGTTTATCTTTCGTTAAATGAGTTTCTTGTAACAGGGCTATGCCCACTTTCTGTCTACGTAGATACATCATTACCTTGTTCCGCTTTAGATAACTATTGAGCCCCCTAACGTTCCAAGTGACTATCTTAAGGTCGTTTTTCGTGAAGTGTAGGCTTACCCCCCCCCCCCCAACTATAACAAACCACAGCACACAACCCCTTCCCTCCCTCCTCCCCACCCTACCCCAACCACAACTGTTGCCCAGCTCCATCCCTGGATCTCAGGCTCCCCCGGGTTTGGGTCTACCTCGATAACCGGGCAAGAACCCCAGCAGGGCGTCACCGGTGACCTACCTAAACCTAAATGGGGGATGTACAGGTTGGTCCTGCAAGGCCCCTAGTTAAAGGCTGAATCGCAGTATTCACGGATCATGAGTGACTATATTCAAGTCCCATAGTCTTAAGTTCTGAGACCCCCCTGGTGCATTACTTATCCGCATCACCTCCTTCTCCCGTCCGAACGTCCGACTCCTGGGAGCATCCCTGCGTGTCGAGCCATCCATGGCTTCTTCCGGAGTTTCAAAAAACAAGGTTCTGTGCTTGTGAAAAACCTCAGTTTGGCCGGGTAAAGCAGCATGTATTTATGGCCCGCTTCTCGCAATCTCCTTTTGACGGCCGCAAAGTTCATTCTGCTCCGCTGCACCATCAGGGTGTAATCCGGGTAAGCCGTTATGCTTGCCGAGCCTCTTCGTATTGTCCCACCTTTGCGGGAATGTTCCAGGATCCTCTCACGATCCCTGTAATTAAGTATTTTAGCAATCACCGGCCTAGGTGGTTCTCCTCCAGTGATTTCTTGTAGCAGCATTGTTTTGACGAATTCCGTGGGGTTATGGCCTTCCGCTCCTTCTGGTAGTCCAACAATACGGATATTATTCCTCCGGGCCCGTCGCTGTGCCTCCTCTGCTCTACTCTCCAGATTACCCACTCTTACCAGGGCGTGAAGCTCCGACCGGTGGGAAGCACAATCCGCCGTGTTGGGGCCCACCTGTAACGCTCACCTGACTCCCACGGAGGCGCTGGCCTGGTTCGTGCTGCTGTGACCTCTTCTAAGGTGATGCGCAGGGTTCAGAAGACGGCCTGGACCGGGCCCCCAAATCTGGCTTGTCTGGCTCGCAGAAGTATCCTTCTGTAGGCAAAAATAGGGGATTAACTGTCTGCGGGGTAATGCAATCAGCCTCCCACTTTCCCCTCTCACCCTCCTCGAAACCCTTCTGTGATTCCTCGTAGCATCTCACCTTAGGGTCTGGAAGGACGAGCTCTCCATCCTGCTTCTGATGCAGGGGCGCGTTGGTATCCAGTTACTTCACTGGATTTTCGGATTGGTGAGAACCAAACTTGCTTGGCTTCCAGGTAAGTTTTTTGATAAGAGGTTCCCCTTGTGTCCATGCATTAATGTACTAATGCTAGTGTCTTTTTCCCCATAGGGGCCGGGGTACGGAATGCCGGGGAACAGGCACCGACCCGAGATGAGAGGTGAAATCCTTGTAGAAATCAGGTAAGTCTTTAATGAGCGTTTTTTGGTAATGTCTTTTCATTCGCTCATTAACGCTGATGTCTCTTTTTCCCCTTAGGGGCCGGGGTCCGGAAATGCCAGGATGCGGCGCGGACCCGAAATGAAGAGGGAATGAATCAACAGGTAAGTCTTAACATGGATATTTAGCTTTCCTTATTCCCTTCTCTCTCTCACCTTTTGTTCTGGTCTTTTTCTCCCTAGGCGCTGGGGCGTGACTGCGAATCCGGATGATCGCTGCTGAACAAGGAGGCGCCCTGTAAAGGTGAGTGGAATGCGGCGCTGCAGCGATCGACGCGATGAGCTTTTAAATAAAAGTCTTCCTTTTCAGGATTGTCGGCGAGATGTCTCCGGGATGCGGATTTAGCAGGTAAGTTTTCTTTCTTCTGTTCTCTTCTTCTCTTTCTTTGCAGGTGATCCAGGATGCTGGCAGGCGTGGCAGAAGTCAGGATGCAGGAGCAGACACGGTGAGCGTCCAGCTGCTAGATGCAGAACAACGCGAAGCACATGTGGCTGTTCGGGTGGGGTTTAAATAGCCTTGGAAGAAGTTCCAGGTAAGTATCCTTCCCCGACCACGCCCGGATGGTAAATTAGTCCCACAGGTAAAGTAGTTCCTTTCAGGCCTCAAGGAGGCCGGGATCCTGCAGCATGGTCTGCATCAGGTAAGTGCACCCAAGCACTTCCATAATGAGCCTGGCGCCTATGGCGCCAGGACTGATGTCTTTTATGAGCCTGGCGCCATAGGCGCCAGGACACTGTCCAAAGGGCCCCTATATGCGGTTGCTGGGTCCTCCCTTGGGGACTGGATGTCCGCTTTCGCAGACGCAGGGCTTGAACCGGCTCCCCGGGAGCGGGCATCATGACACCACCTCCTTCTCGAGGTTCTCTGTGCGCTCCGCCAGAGACCTTACGTCTTGCCGCAGCAGATTCACATCCTCCTGCACTGCCCCGACCCGGAGCTCCAGTGCTGTTTTTAGTTCTGCCACTACCAGTTCGAGCTTGGTCTCCCAAGCTGCCTTCAGATCGGCGATCGCTTCGAGGACCTCCTGATTCGCGCCCATGGTGCCACTGCTCCCAACTTGGGCTTTGTCTTTGCTCCTGGCTCCCTCCGGGCCTGCCGGCGTCTTTGTGTATTCTTCTAACGTGGGTTGCTTACTTTTCAGTCTTGGAGGTTTGTTCGACATGGCGCTGTGCCTATGGGTCTTGGATCAGCCCCTTCACCCGTGGTCCTCAGTCCGAGAAAGGGTGGGTTCTCGCCGTCCTCTAAGGGCCGGTGATTTCTGCTAGTTCCTTCGATCGTCCACTCTTTGTTCGGGGCACTCCACCCGCATTTTCCCTTTTGCTTTTCTTTCTCCACAGCAACCCGGACTGGGCAATGTGATAAGTATTTCGTATCCCTAGCGATCTTCCTCTGCTGCCGTCGAACGGAGACAGCTCCTCCGTCTCAGGGGTGTGTCCCTCAGGATCTCTTTGTTCTCGTCCGCGGCCATTTTGATGCCCTCTCCGCGGCCAGCCACTCAGAACAAAGCGGCAAAGCGGTCTTTTCTCCGCCGTAAATTTACAGTCAACCTGCTCATGCTCTACTATGTACCTTCCCACGCCTGCACGTCCTTTTTGGGCGGACACTGATCAGAAAAATATGCGTTTCTTGGTCGGATCAAGTTGTCGGATGACGGAGCTCGCAGGGTTTCCAGCCTATTCCATGGCTGCCAAGCCACGCCCCCTCAAGAGGAGTACTGGTTGACCAGCAGCAAACCCGCGACGCTCCGGCTAGGGCACTGACAACTGTATCCTGGTCTTGGGCCACAACCTGGAAAATCCTCCCGTACTCCCTCCCTGCCACTTGCCCCACATGCAGAGTGACACAGAACATTGACCCCGGGGCTCCGATTGTCCATAATTTCTACAACGAACTGTACTGGTAACACCTAACTAAGGGCTGAGACACTTGTTCCCCACCAGGCACCATGGATCTGGAGCGCCTTGTGACAGAGGAGGTGAGTTAGCTACTGGTACCCAGACAGCCTACGTGTAATATATGTACATCTGAGCAATGCATCGACAGAGGTAGTCTGGAGCCAGTGATATCACACTGGAAGGACGACTGGGATGCTGGTCTACACTTGGACCCCCATGCAACCGCTGAGACTGCCCTGAAACAGCAGTCCGCGACACTGAACTGGTACAGCTGTGGGACCGCGGACCAAGAGCACTCCTCTAGGATACACAGTGAGGGGACACAACCCTTGCCCAATTATCAGGCGGCCAACACCCACACCCAACCGAGTTGATTCCCATGAAAAATAAGCAGAGCTGCGATACGTGGAAGGGCACTGTCCATTCTTTAGGGACTGGTGGCTCCTGCGTGCTACAACCTGCACGAAGAACAGGGTAATCAGTGAAGCTATGAAAACTTGAAGCCTGCTCAGATTCACAATTCGCAGGACATATGAATGAAAGCAAGTGACCACATCCACCCGCCGTTTTTTCACTACGCCATGGTGCGGGGTGTATGGACATACAAGCTGCCCTACGTACGCCTGATGGAAATCATTGGGGACGCTGTGTACAGACCTGCACTAATTATTACCTGGTCACGTGCAATTAACCGCAGCCCCGAATTTTGTACATTGATCGGCAGTCACTGACCTACTACCCCGAACTGGACATTCGTAGGCACCGACCCTATGTAATGACCTCATCTGACATGTCCATCCTTTTGTGGAAGGGGTACCCACATAAAATAAACTCCATCGGTGGGCTTCATCATACAGAACCCTTCAGATCAACCGATGCTATAGCGTGATCATATCCAGACCCCCGCCTTATAGAAGTATCTGGTGCCTGGGACTGCTGGGACTTACTGTGCGTACTAGACAATATCGGCCACCCGGGCGGCCGCCAGCTGCCTATAATCCATTCCCGGGCAATGACAAGAGGAGGCAGCGCCAAGAAGAAGAAAACTGGTCTGATGGATTCCTTCACGAGCAACCAGGCCCCGCTCAATATGCTGCCACCTCCGGCTGACCCTCCCACAATATCAACTGAAAACTCCAGATACGGCCAACTCCTTATTACTGTACAAAACAGTTTCACGTCAGTCAACGTAAAATTCGACAACATTGTCGCTACTATTGGTTCGTTCAAGGCCTGCGTTGATAAAGAAAGCGTACGGGTCACGGAAGCGGAGAGCAGGATCAGCACCAACGTGGACTCGATTGGCCAAAATACTTGGGCGAAATGACCAAACTGCGTGGCAAATGTGACGACTTGGAATCCAGGTTTCGTCGCAACAATATCCGCATAATGGGAGTGGCGGAATCCTTCTGTAAAGGGCCCATGGAATCACACATGGAAGCACTTTTGAAGACCTTGTTCAGTGACAACGCCTTTTCGGAACACTTTTTGGTAGAGAGAGCCCATCGCACACTGGCCCCAGCACCCAAACCGGGGACCCCCCCTCCCCCGCACCATCGTCGCTAAATTACTAAACTACAGAGATAGAGACACTGCTCTCCGTCTGGCGAGGGAGATGGGACCCCTCCGCCATGAAGGCGACAATATACACATATATCCGGACTTTGTTGCAGGAGTACAGGTGCAAAGGAGATCATATGACCAAGTCAAGAAACAACTCCGATTGAGACAGGTCCCGTACGCACTGATATTTCCGGCAAAACTACAGATACAGCATGGAGGCCGTGCACACTTCTTCAAACATCCTATGGCGGCCATGGACTATATAGAGGCCATGATTCCACTCCCGCCACAAGGAAGAGGTCCAGATCAAAATGGTCTCCTACAACTAGTCGCTGATAGGGGAGGTCCGGACGACTGATTGAATGTACCACAAGGAACAAGTTACTTACCTGTAACTGTTGTTCTCCAGCATGGGTCTGGCATGGATTCACATGCTCATGAATATTCCCCGTCGTCAGGCTGGGAATCCTCGGTAAAGAAAAAACCAGTATCAGTTTCGTTTCTGATCTGTCTTTCGTAGTAATAACCAATCACTGGTCTCTGCGTCATACTGACCACAGCCAATGACTGCCCTCTACCTAAGCACCGCCTCTGGCAGCCATCTTCAGATTTGGAAGCACGTGAAGTGGCAGTATGACCAAGTGAAGAGCCGCAGAGGGGTAGGCGGGAGGGTTCGCATGTGAATCCATGCCAGACCCATGCTGGAGAACAACAGTTACAGGTAAGTAACTTGTTCCTTCTCCAGCATGGGGTCTGGCATGGATTCACATGCTCATGAATAAAGAATAGATAGCAGTACACACATGCACAACCACGGGAGGTGGCAAAGGCTCAACATTAAGCATCACATAAACTCAACATTAAGCATCTTACCTCCTCACCAGGCTCACCTCAGGCGAACAGGTTGCGCAGCACTGCTTGGCCGACCCTGGACTCCTCCCTGGAATCCCGGTCGACGCAGTAGAATTTCGTGAAGGTGTGCGTCGACCTCCACGTAGCAGCCCTGCATATGTCCAGCAGGGGCACACCAGATAGGAACGCCGTGGTAGCTGCGATCGCTCTGGTGGAATGGGCTCTCGGACGGCCAGGCAGCGGTCGGTTTGCCAACCGATGACAGTACATGATACAGCCGGAGAGCCATCTGGAAATGGAAGCTTTCGAGAGAGCCTTCCCCTGATTGACAGGTCCAAAGTTCACAAAGAGTTGTGACGTCTTCCGAAAACACTTCGTGCGGTCTACGTAGAACTTCAGCGCTCTAGCCACATCCAGCGAGTGCAAAGTCCTCTCAGCCGGCGACGAAGGCGACGGGAAGAACACAGGCAACACCAAGGGTTCGTTGAGATGGAAGTCCGACGGCACCTTGGGCATGAAGGAGGGGTGCGTCCTGAGCACTACCCTTGTGTCGTGGAAAGTCAAGTACGGGGCCTTGCAGGAAAGGGCCTGGATCTCTCCCACTCGTCGTGCGGAGGTGATGGCCACAAGAAAAGCTGTTATCCACGATAGAAACTTCAACGGGGCCGAGTGCAGAGGCTCGAACGGAGGTCCCATGAGCTTGGTCAGCACCACGTTGAGCTCCCACGCCGGGGCCGGAGCCTTCACCGGCGGGAACGATCTGAACAGTCCCTTCATGAACTCTTTCACCAGACGATGAGACCACAAGGACGTCCGCCCCGTGGTTCTGGTGTATCGGGAGATCGCAGCAAGATGAATCTTGATGGACGCGTGTGCCAGACCAGCTTTGGCCAGCGTCAGCAGGTACGGCAGTACTTGGGGAGCCGTAATCCGTAGAGGGTTAATCTTCTGTGCGTGGCACCAGACAGAGAACCTCTTCCATTTGTGTCCGTAGCATTTAAGAGTCGAGGACGCCCTGGCCTTTGCAAGAACCTCTCTGCAATCGGCCGGTATGTCGTATCCTCCAAACTCTAGCGCTGCAGGAGCCAGGCCTGCAAGTTCAGCGACTTCGGGTCGTGGTGGAGGATGGCGCCTCCTTCCCTGGAGAGTAGATCCGCGTCCGCCGGCAGCTTGATCGGCGGGGACGCTGACAAGTCCAGAAGGTCCGGGAACCATATCTGCCTCGGCCACGCAGGTGCGACGAGGATCATCCTGCACCGTGACCTCTTGAGCTGGTTGACGAGCCGGATTAGCAGAGGCAAGGGAGGGAACGCGTAGAGGAACAGGCCCTCCCAGGGGAACGAGAAAGCATCGCCCATGCTCCTCGTCTGGGGAAACCTGCTGGCGAACCTCCGGCACTTGGTGTTCGTCGCCGTCGCGAACAGGTCGATCTGGGGTGTGCCCCACCGTCGGAAGAGGCGATCCACCAGATCCTGCCGTAGTTCCCACTCGTGGCACGAGCGCAGCTCCCTGCTGAGTGAGTCGGCGATGGTGTTTTTTATTCCTGCCAGATGAAACGGCACCAGAAAAATCCCTTGGGCGACGGCCCAATGCCACAGGTCCTGCGCCTCCTTGGACAGCGCTGGGGACCTGGTTCTGCCCTGTTTCCTGATGTAAAACATGGTGGTGGTGTTGTCGGTGAAGATCCTCACCACCTTGCCCTTGAGGGACGGAAGGAAGGACCTGAGGGCCCAAAACACTGCACGGAGCTCCAGGACGTTGATATGCAGGGACTTCTCCGTCGGGAGCCAGAGTCCCCTTGCGTGCAGATTTTCGGTGTGCGCTCCCCACCCTTCCAGGGAGGCATCCGTGGTCACAGTCTCCTGGTGGGCTGGGGTCTGGAAGTCCATGCCCGCCGTCAGATGCGCGCGGGTGCCCCACCACCGTATCGCTCGTCGGAAACTCTCGTCGAGCTTGATCCTTTCCTCGAAGCTGCCCGTCGTCTGGATCCAGCGCGCATCCAGGAATTCTTGCAACGGGCGCATCCGGAGCCTGCACATGGGAATGAGGTAGATGCAGGAAGACATCATCCCGAGGAGGGACTTGATGGACCTCACCTTGGCCGCGTCGGCCACCAACATCCGTTGCACCTTGCCCAAGATGGTCCTGGTCCTCTCCTCCGACGGGGAGGCCAGAAGGGACACTGTCGAGCCTCGCTCCCAGAAACAGTGCGACTTGCGCGGGCACCAGGTGGGATTTGGCGTAGTTCACGGAGAATCCCAGGTCCGTGAGGAGTTGGACGGTCCTTGCCGTGTGGACCACGGCGAGCTCCCTCGTCTTGGCGCGGATGAGCCAGTCGTCCAGGTAGGGGTAGACGTGAATCCCCTCGCGGCGCAGCTGCGCCGCCTCCGGTGCGAGGCACTTGGTGAATACCCTGGGTGCCGACCGTAGTCCGAAGGGAAGGGCTTTGAACTGGTAATGACGCCCCTGGACCACGAATCTGAGGAATTTTCGGTGCCCCTTTAGGATGGGAATGTGGAAGTAGGCATCCTCCAAATCCAACGACGATAGGAAGTCTCCTTCCTCCAGCTGACCCAGGACGTGCTGGAGGGTGACCATCCGGAACTTCTGCGCCTTGATGAACTTGTTCAGACGTCGCAGGTCTAGGATGGGGCGCCATCCTCCCGTCTTCGTCTTCACGAGGAAGTATCGCGAGTAGACTCCGGAGCCCCGAAGCCTCTTTGGGACGAGTTCGATGGCGCCCTTTCTGAGCATCGCCTTTACCTCCAGGAGAAGTTGAGGGACGTGAAGTTCTTTCCTGGCCACGGGGGGGACGCGCGGGCACCTTCTTTGAAACTCGAGCGCGTGGCCCCGGGCCAGGGCGTCCAGCACCCAACGGTCGGTGGAGATGGACTCCCACACGCTGACGAAGCCCGCCAGCCGGCCTCCCACCGGGGTGCTTCGGTGGGGGCCCGACCCCACGGCCGGTTCAATCCTGCTTGGACGCGGCCTTGCCGCCTTGACCTCCTTGGCGACGACGGCGGGGTCCGCTAGACTTGCCTCGTCCTCTGTAGGCCTCTTGCGACGACGAGCGGGCCGCTTGACGGTAGGAAGCGAAACCGCCGCCGGAACCTTTGGAGGCGCCCTTGCCTCCGCCGCTCCGAAAGGGCGTTCGTCGTTGCTGCAGGACTCCAAGGGCCCTGGCCGTCTCAGTATCCGCCTTGATGGCCTGAAGGGAATCGTCCACTGTCTTCCCAAACAGGTTGTTCCCGTCGAAGGGCATGTCCAGGACTCTGGTCTGGACGTCCTGCCGAAAGTCTGTAGCTTTGAGCCATCCACGACGTCGAAGGCAAACGCCGTTGCCCAGCTGGCGGAACCCAGTGTCGGCGATGTCAGTCGCCACGGTGATGGCGTGGTCCGACGCCACCTCACCTTCCTGCAGGATCTCAAGGGCCTCCGCCCTCTTGTCGTCCGGCAGAAAATCCAGCAGGGGAGCTATCTTGTACCAGAGCTCCCTGTCGTAGCGGGCCACGATAGCCAAGGCGTTGGCCGCTTTAATCGTCGTCGCTGCCGACGAGATGACTCTACGTCCCATAGCATCCAATTTCTTTCCCTCGCCGTCCGGCGGGGAAGTTGATGTGGAGGCCGCACCCCCCCCCGCTTTCTTCCTGGCTGCCGCGGAGACGACGGAGTCCGGGGTAGGCTGCGCCCGGAGGCATAGGGGGGCCGTGTCCGGGACCCGGTACTTTTTCTCGTACCGGTCTCTTCTAGCTGGCGTCGTGGAAGGGTTCTTGAGGAGGGAAAGGCCCTCATCCCAAATGTCGTCCAACAGAGGCACTGCGAGGACCGTCTTCCTCTTGGCCTCGCGCCGCTGATAAAGGAAGCCTTCCTTTTTCTTCTCCTCAGGGCAGAGTTGGAAAAGCTCGGAAGCCCTGGAGATCATGGAGTGGAAAGATCCGATCTCGTCGGGCGGAGAAGCCCTGGTGGGAGGCGACGACGGAAAATCCTCGTCGTATGCCTCGTCGTCCGTACCCGTCGCTGCCGTGTCAGTCCCCGTATCATCCCCTCGGGTGGACGGGGAGGAGGGCTGGACGGGGCGCGACGGTTGAAAAGGAGGTGGTGGATGGATCCTTCTTTTCTTGGTGGGGGGAACACCAGAAGGTCCCGGTTCTGGATCCCCCGACGGGAGAGGTTCCTCCGTCGGTAACGGTAGCCTCGTCCTTATCTCGGAGCATAAGGACTGTATGGCCAACAAAATGGCCGCCGAGTTGTCTTGCGGCGCTGGCAGAGGGGAATCCGACGGGCGAGCAGGGGCCCCGTCGGTATCCTCGACGATGTCGTCGTCGTCACCTGCGTCGGGGTCCATTCCGACGGGCTGGCCTTCTTCCACGCCTAGGCCGTGGCTTAAGACCTCGATCAGCTCCTCTTCTGAGGTTGAGGCCGAATCTACGACGACGCCCTGCCCCCCCTTCTTCTTCCCCACGGAGGGTTTCACGGGGGTCCTATCGATGGGCACAAAGGAAGATTCCCTCCGCGGAGGCAGGGAGATTCTGGGCCCTGAGGTCGCCACCACTGGTGTAGCCACCACAGGCTGAGCCAGGGCCGCCGCGACCGTTTCGATAGAGGGCTTGGTCGGATGGATCAAGGCCTTCACCACCTTAGGTGCGCTCACCGCCTTATCCTTGAGGGAGGGGGCACTGCCACGCTCCTCCTCTGCCTTAGAGCTCGACCGGGGCCTCTCCAGGAGCTTCGCCGGGTGCTCGGCCTTCCTCTTACCCGACCCAGAGCGTTGGCTCGTGGTTGATGGTGCCGGGGAGGGTGCGCCCTGCCTGGCGCCCGTAGAGCCCGACCGTTCGGCGCTCCCGGTGCCAGCGGACTCGCGGTGCTTGGCCTTATGTTGGGCCCCCGTCGCCGGGGCGCCCTCAAAGGTCTTAGAAGACCGCTCGGATTTCTTCTTCTTCTCGCCAGACGGGCTCTTACCCTCCAGCCAGTTGGCGAGACGTTGATGGCGGTCCTTCATGGTCCGTTCCGACATGTTGCCGCAAAACGCACAGTCCTTCTCCACGTGCGTCTTGTCCTCATGAAGGCAGTAAAGGCAGAAAGAGTGTTCGTCCTCCTTGAAGACGTTCTGCAGCTGGCATCCAGGGCAGACCCTGAACAGCTTTCCGGGCGTCGAGCTTCCCTTCTCCTGGGCCATCTCCGAGACCGGGCCTGAGAAGCTTCTGGAGTCCTCCGAAGTGTAGCTCGACGAAATCTTCACCCTTGAGGGGCACAGATGAATCCGACACGGGTCCCCGTTGATCGGATGTAGGATCGGTGGAGCTTGAGGCTCTTTTGACCGAAAGAATCGAAGTTTTTTGTGAAAAAGCGCGAAAAATAGCACTAACGCTCGAGAGCAATAGCACGAGGATCCCAACACATGAACGTGCGGTAAAAATCTGAAGATGGCTGCCAGAGGCGGTGCTTAGGTAGAGGGCAGTCATTGGCTGTGGTCAGTATGACGCAGAGACCAGTGATTGGTTATTACTACGAAAGACAGATCAGAAACGAAACTGATACTGGTTTTTTCTTTACCGAGGATTCCCAGCCTGACGACGGGGAATATTCATGAGCATGTGAATCCATGCCAGACCCCATGCTGGAGAATATCATTTAATATTTGCAATATGGAAAGTGAGTGTCTGGGTGGCACCAACCTATATTTGTTGTAAGCCGGATGAGTTGTGTCCAGTTGCGACGGCTGTTGGCCGCGACATGCTCCTCCGGAAAGTTCCACAAGTTAATGAGAGGGTTTCATCATCATGTTGGGGTTGATGGTGCGGGTGGGGCTGGGGCACGGAGAAATGTTACCCTTGGCTAGGCCGAGATTTGTTGGGGATGTTCGATGTTCAAAATCAGGGAGTTATGTTGCAGCAGGCACCGCTCACTGGACTGGCACGCGCCAGAGTACAAGGAACCGAACCAAGATAAATGACAACCACGACACAGGTTGATAAGCGGTTGAGGATTAAGTTACTCTCCTGGAATATCTGAGCAATCATCTCAACAACCCAGTCAAAGCCAGAAAAAGTGCAGCCTATGTAACTAGGCATAGTCCACAGATCCTTCTCCTTCAGGAGACACATGCGCTCAGAAATGTCAACACTAGCTTTCACTTACGCTGGGGACCTTTTTGGTACTACACGGAGTACTCTGCCCAGTCCAGAGGAGTTCTCACATTGATTCACCCAGAACTGGGTTTTCGATACCTGGACAGCAAGATAGACACCCCAAGGCAGATATGTGCTGGTCTGGGGGGAAATGGTGGGTCGTCCGATAGTGATAGTCAATACCTATGGACCCAATATTGACGATCCAAAATTTTACAGCACAATATTGGACATGCTGGTTACATCCGATGATGCACTGGTGTTGTAGGGGGGGGGAGATTTCAACACAATCCTTGATGTGTCCTTGGACCGCTCCTCGGTTGCATCCGGGGGCTCACAAAGGCTGCAGCTACCCTAAGACAGATAATATTACAAACATCCCTGATCGACATATGGCGTGTACTGCACCTGCAAGAGAAGCGGTTTACATATTACTCATCTGTACATGACTCGGACTCGCGTATAGACTACTGGCTCAGATGCAATGTATCTGTGAGATTCACCCCCGCACCTTTTCGGACCACTCCCCAATATCCCTTACCCTTACCATGCGAGACACTGCACCCCATGCCAGATGCTGGAGGATGCCCCCCACCATACTTAGAGATCCCCATGTATGTCTATCACTCCACACAGAGATAGTAGAATTGTTCTAATTGAATGAGGGGTCGGTAAATAATCATGCTACTCTATGGGAGATGTTTAAGGTGTGGGTGCCGGGTGTCATTATGGCAAAGTCCCCTGGGTTTGCTGAAAACTGTCAGGAGGGAACAGAGTATAGCGAAAGCGAAATTCGATATGCTTGAAATTGAATACAGCCCTACACACATAAGGACACCCTTTCCGATATCCATATAGCATTGAACGAGTTTAATAAGCTGGCAGACAGAGAAATCCTGTATATGACCACCCCTTCCCGGGCCCGCAGATACGGGAAAAGTAACAAAGCTGTTAAATTCCTAGCCAGTATTCTTAAAGCAGAGGTTTACCATAGTCCCATTGCCAGCATTTGGACGACACACGGGACGACGGTGAACCGGGAACAAGATATCAACGTCATATTTGCCGACTTTACAAATCCCTATATTCCAACCAAGATGTTAAATCTAAGGAGGAGATAGCCAAGTACTTACATGAGCTTGACCTCCCGACCCTTACCCTCGGCACACGCAATGCACTAGATGCACCCATCACGCTCGAAGAAATGACCACTGCAATAAAAGCACTAACTTCCGGCAGAGCACCTGGCTCGGATGGCCTGGGAGCCGAGCTATACAAGGAGTTCCACGACAAGCTGGCCCTTGTACTGTTGATGGTGTTGGAGGAGACATTGGATCGGGGCACACTCACCAAATCTATTCGCTAGGCGGTTATTACAGTCCTCCTTAAGCCCCGACGCCCCGCACACGACATGTCCTCATATAGGCCCCTCTCCCTGATCAATACGGATGCAAAAATGTTTGCCAAAATCCTTGCGACCAGACTTTTACCATGCCCATCTTGGTCCACCCCGAACAAGCTGGCTTTATCCGTACCTGATCCACAGCTTTAAATTTACGACTTTTTGGTGTGATGGCGCAAATTGACCCAAAGGCAAATGCAGCTATTGCGGCGCTAGATGCCGAGAAGGCTTTCGATTCAGTCTCCTGGTCCTATTTATTTTTAGCGCTCGAATGGTTCGGAATGGCCAATATTTTCTTAAATGTGTCTGATTGCTTTAGAAGGAACTGGAAGCAAGAGTCCTTACTAACCGCACCATGTCTTCTCTCTTTAATCTGGGCAGGGGTACTCGACAGGGATGTCCCTTCCCTCCTATTTTGTTTGCACTCACTATAGAGCCCATGGCGGAATTAGTGCAGAAGAATCATGCGCATAGAGGTCTCAGAATGCCAGGACCCCGCAGATAATCTCTTTATGCCGATACCCTGCTATATATCTGTAACCCGAAAGATAATCTAGAGCCCATTATGACATTCATATATTCTCCGAATACTCTGGATATAAGATCAATGTCTCAAAATCTGAACTGTTCCCATTGACCCCCAGTACCGGAGATATATCGGATATAAGCTGGTTTAAATGGTCCCCTGCACATGTCCGCTACCTGGGAATTGTTGTATCCGGAGACAAACACACGCTATACATGGAAAACCATGGGGAACCCTTGCAGACTACAACTGTCATCTAAGCTCCCTATTTCCCCATCTGGTCGAGTAGCCCTTCTTAAAATGGTAGTCCTCCCCAAATTGCTGTACTGTTTTGGCAACATTCCAATTTGACCTGGAAAAACCTTCTTTGCGAAGCTTCAGACACTCGCCACCTCTTGTGTGGGGAGGAAAGACAGCCAGACTGAAATGGGGCAAACTGGTGGAACCATTCTCTAAGGGCGGCATTTCAGCTCCCGACTTTGAATTATATTATTTAGCTTAACAGGCGCAATTCACTAAACACTGGTTTGATCCCAATGACACAGCCACACATCCCTTCAGAGAAATATGCTGCTTCCCCCGCCGATGTCCGATCGGTCATCTTTTGCCTTAAGCACAGAGATTCTTGTGAATTTGACCTGGTAAGCACCACTACACGTGCATGATCCAAAATATACAAGATGATGGGATTGACGACCCTATATGACCTGGAAATCCCTCTATGGATCTTCCCCAACATCGCACCCACGTTTGACAAAGCCCTGTAGATGTGTTGGGACCCGAATAAACAACTAAAAATGCAGGACAGTCACCCAGCTAATCAAACAGGAGTGCGACTTGGGTTACCTAGGGAACCCATGGCAGGGGTCCTAAAATCCCTCCCTCACATCCTGCCTACCCAGACTTTCAGGCGCCTTAAGGAGGGCTTCTGTGCAGAAGCCAGCGAAAAGACGGCGAACAAAGGGACCAAACCTGGTGTGGCGCGCAGAGTAAAACACGAGAAATACATTTACAAAAAGAAATGGCGAATAAACCCAGCCGGAACCGTACTAAAATATATATTGTCAAGCAGGTTTATGTTTGAGGCTAATATAATAGCCTAAAACAATACCATGGTTGTTTAAGATAACCGCGGTATAAAAATATAGGGTAGATACCACTGCCACCAGCCAAGTCTTGATGTAAAGGGAGCGAAACAATGCTCCAAGAGACACAGACAAAAAGGGATAAGAATTAACCCTTTCCAATACTCCATATAAAATGGTTTGTACTGGGTCTGTGGTTTAAAGTGACTATGATAAAGTTAATGGCAACTTTACCTTTTCTGGGGGACAGTAGTCAGCCCCAGAAAATGGAGTTGGTGGGAAGTCTCAAAGACAACCCAGTGTCACTGCACTAAAGGTGCTGTGTAACACACATGAAAAAATGAGGCTATGGAGTAGGTGAGGCTCCATTACCCAAGATCACACAAAAAGTAAAAATACACTCAGCAAAACACATGTAAGAGTGGGAAAAAGGCTCACACTTACCAGGTGAAAAGAAATAAAACCTAGAAATCCAGCAAAGCTGCTGAGGGACTCATTAGGTAAGGGAAATCAGCCATTTATGAGAATTCTCCCTAACACTGTTCATTAATTGTCTGCTTTTGTTTCTACAGATCCCACCACCCCAAAGAACCTAGGAAGCAACAGGGGAGCCAGGCTCAAGACGAATCTGGGACCCTTGGATGGACCCGGAGGGTGGAAGCTCCTCCCTCTTCCTCATCACTGTACCTTGGAAGGCGAAGTGGTAGAGTCCCTCAGCTTAACTAGACAATGCCTCACGAGCATGGACCCCCCTCTGGAAGGAGAAGCCACAGGTTTCTTGCTGTGGAACAGGAGAAGGGAACCAAGCAGTGTTGGAAAGGCAGCAGAGAAGGCTGTCATAGTGGTTGCGTTATTATGATGGCTGTGGATGTCCGCCGAAGCTAAAACTCACTGTGGACCTCCACAAGGCGTGGCAAGCGAGGAAGAGTCCTTTGGTTTTTATTGATGACCTTCGGTGGAGATGGGTGGAGTGGCAGAAGTAGGTGTCGGGTTTCATCGGTTTGCAGTTTGCCACTGTGATTCTCTGGTGCTGCAGCACAGATAACAGGATGGCCTCTGGTGACTTGGACTTCTCTGCAGGCCACCATCGTTGGTTGATGCAGAGTGACAGGAAATCAAGGGTCAAAGACAGCCTTTGGACCCTGGACGACACTGGTGGACTTCTTGGGCTCAAAATGTCTGGTCACTCTTCTTCAGGACCCACAATGATACCTCTGCAGGAGGGCAGGCACACAAGACTAGCTTCCAGGACACTTCGGGTGAAGAACAGCAGTTGCACGATGTCCACTCGTAGCTACGGGAAGAGGTCGCCCGTTCAGGTCCTGTCGATCAGTCCTTGAATAAGCATAGCTAAGTAAGGGGCCTTCCGTTATACACAATCCCCCCCATTCACTCAGGCTGAGCTAGGCTCAGTCATCCAATCACACTAGGGCATTCATCGTGCAGCACCCAATCAGGCTCTAATGATATTATATTTTATTTGTATCACGCTCATACACAAGTGTTTTAGGCATTCAGGCCATTCACCCAACACTAGACACTCCACATAGTGGATGTGTAATGGGGGCAACTCCAAGCCTTTCAGAGCAGACACTGCATTCACTCCAGTTTCAGATGGGGCTGGCTCGGGCAGACCACAGGCATTGTGTCACAACCAAAACCAAATATACACAACACAGAACGTGAATGGACTCCCGTTTCCATTCAGGGTCCCACCCTTAGGGTGTACCCAAAACAAGTAGTCCCTGGCAAGGCTCCAACCAGTCTAGTAAGGGCAGCATCAGAGCCATATATGGTCCTACCACCCAACATCCAATCAGGGGAAGGGAGACCAAGGCAGGGCTTCTCAGGACTTTGAGAAATATGAAGGGAAAGGCAGGCAGCCATGAGGCTTTCAGTGTCCATCTTGCCTTTGTTCAGGAATCCATCGAATCCTATGGCAGGGCCTGGGTGTCACAAAATGGGGGAGACCCAGAGCCAATGAAAAATCAGCATATAGCTGTCACCAGCCCATACCCTGCTTTGTGGTTAGCACACCTGTATCTAAAAAACACACTAGGTGTACCCCTCCCCATGGGTGCCATAGTGGTGTCTCATGGGTCTTACTCACCAACTATGTAAAGGAAGAGCTGCACTACCAGAGGTCCAGACTCGACTCCTGTGGCATAAAAACACATACAAGGAAGTAGTGGGACAAGGACGAGGAGGGCCCTTGTCCCTTCAAAGCATTTCCAGCCTCACACATACATACACAATACATTTAAAAAAATACACTTACCTTACATGCATGCATGCACACGTGCATGCGCAGCCACGGCGATAGCCCTCCTCTCTGGGGACGTAGAGACACTGCCTGACAGGAATGGATGCCTATCCTGTCAGCCTGTTCACATTGAGGCTCTTTGCAACGTGAACACGCTGACCGACATGAACGGCTCTTCTCCTGCCAGGCAGTGTGCCTACGCTGCTGACGTAATAATGAGAGTCGGCGGGCCCAGACTTCGATTCCCAGCGGAGCCCCCATTATTGACTCTACATTTGTTGCAGAGCCCAAAGGCACAGCAACAAAAACAAAAATAGCGTAGCAGGGGCCGTGCCCCTGCAGAGAGGCAGGCGGTGAAGTCTCTGGTGATAATAAAGGACACAGGAACTCTGCCACTGCCTGTATCCTTCCTTTCCTCAAGAAACCACCTCTGGCCCCTTCTCGGCCATCTAACATCACCCAATCTCACCCTTACCTTTCCCCTTTAAACCTCTGGAACATATCATCTATTCTCAAGTCTCTTCTCTTCTTGTGTTAATTTTTCTTCTCTTCTTCCTTTCTATCAATCCGGCTTTTGCACTCTACTCTGTCTGATTCACTTCTATCTGCTAGCCACTCTGAGCAATCATCTCTTCTGGTCTTACTCTGTCTGCTGCTTTCAACACAATTGATTACACTCCTTCACTCTTTCAGTTCTTAAGTTTTCATGGCTCTGTTCTGAACTAGTTTCATTCTCAGACTAATCATACCTACTCTGTCTTGGGCTGGTCTCAATTCCTCCATCCTTCCTCTTCAGTATGGGGTACCTCAGGTTTCACCCTGGGTCCTATCCTCCTTTCGCTTTACACTATTCCTCTTGCTTCTTATTTCCTCTTTTGGTCTTTCCACCATCTCTATGCTGATACTCTGCTCTTTGTTTTCTTCTCCTCATTCTCTCCATCCATACACTAAATTCTTACCTCTTGCCTTCTTGCAGTTAAGTCTTGATGTCGTCCCTCTTCCTTCACCTAATTCGCTCCAAAACTGACTTTCCCTCACTGCTGTGCCCCCTTCCCTGCCTTCCCTTTTTATCTCATTTGCCCCCTTCTGTGCTCCCCATTACTTTCTCTGCCCAGAATCTTGGACTTATTCTCGACTCGTCCCTTTCTTTCTCTAGTCATATTTCTGCGCTTTACCGCTCTTGTCGGTTCCAGCTTTTTAATACCCATAAGGCTTGGCCTTTTCTCTCCTTCACTGCTACCAAAATTCTTGTTTATTCTCTTATTTTGTCTCCCCTGTTCTACTGTTCTTCTCCTAGGTCTTCCTGCTGCTCATCTTTCTCGTCTTCGTTCCACATAGAACTCAGCTATACGCCTCCTCTCATGACTACTGCCCCTGCCCGTGCCTCGCTTCATGGACTCCCCTTCAAGTCACGCTCGCCATTTAACTTTCGTCGTCTGTTTTTTAAATGTCTTCCGGATCTCACTACTCCTTAGCTTTCCTCTCTCCTCTGTGTTCCATCTCGTCCACTTGGCTCTCAAACTCTTTCTTCCAACTGCTCCTCATCCCCTTGTGCTAATTCCCCATTTCCATTCTTTTTCCGTCTTGGGCCAGAAACACTAGAACACGCTTTCCCTCGCTCTTCGGTCGTGGTCTTCTTTTCCTGTTATCCGTTCACGTCTTCAACCCCACTTGCTTACTGGTTAACTTGTGTTTTTCAATTTGTTTTACTTGACCTGTACCGTTCTATAGCCCTATATCTAAATAAAAATTCAAATCAAACTCTTGCGGCCCATAGAGTACACTCTCGCCACCCTTTTGCAAGTGTCTGTGAGTCAGGAACTTATGGGAGTGTTTTACTCCATATCTCTTCACAGCTGTGGTACAGGTGTTTGGCCCAGTGGAGTGGGTGCCAATGCCATCTATCATTGGTCATATCAATTCTCATATCAACAGAATGATATCCAATGGTCTGAGGAACTATTAAAGCTTAATGAACTTGAATGATTGAATAATGATGGAAATTAGGGTTCCATGTGTTAATATCCCTGCAAAAATATCACGATCGCCATATTTTTTGCAGCGATATTGAGGCATGGACCCTGCAGGGTACACCCCCGCAACCCCTGCATTATTTTTAAATGTGTGGGGGACACCCCCGCAACCGCTGCTCCCACAAACGACCCCCCCCCAAATATATTGCCTATGGCGTTGCGGACAACCATATAAACTGCGATATTTTTGGTGGGGATAATATGTAGGGATACCGTAAATTAGTAGCGATTTTATACAGTGCAACCACACACTGCGCACTGCCCACGTTGCAGGGAGTTGTGTGCAAGGAGTCTGAGCACCAGTAACACAACAAGCAAATTTCACGTGAAGACCAGATGGACCAGAGATGGAGAGCCACACCTTGCATGTGCACCGAGGCTTCCCGCATCATCACGCCACAACACCATGCGCTACACCGGGAGCATCTAATTACAAAGAGATCCCAAAATGGAACATTTCACACCTGTAACTAACCAGAAAGGATACAATCTTGAAGCCTTGACCTCATCCTGGTGGCATCTCTGCAAGGAGACCCATGTTCCGCTGTTGCCTAAAATAACTTCGTTCATCAGCAGCGCCTGAGCCCTCAGATCAGTCTTCTATGCTCTTCATGGGCTTGGTCTTGCCTCAGTTTTAGGCCAAGCTCCTCTGAAACCTTGTTGTACTCGGATGATGTGCCTCAGTCATCACTGGTTGCAATCATCGACCCTTTCATCTTAGTTATGGTCCATGAGCGTGGCACGAACACAAGTTGCACTTTGAGAAGAATCCTTTTTTAGTTTGGGCTGTTAGGTGGCCGAGCCGAAACTATTGCATGAGAGCACAGATAAGGAGAAATGGCATAGGAGCACAGCCTGAAGGAGGTGTTTGGTTATGTGCCCACCCATTTATTTTTTATTTGTAGATTTATAAAGCGCCGAAAGCCTGCAGGCATCAGGGCACTAGGAAAAACATACAGGTAACAAGCATAGGTGCACATGCACAACATAAAAAAAGGCAAACAGAAGACAAAAGCAACAGGTACTTAGCAGACAAGATAATGATGGAAATTGGGTGGGGCCCGGAACTGCACATCATCCCATCTGTTATTACAGGGGTTCGCTAATGGCACAAATCATTTCTAGACAGAATGGTGGGAACACATGTACTATAAAAATAAGATTATAGTCCAATGCACAGGTAAGCCAATGGAAAAAGAAAGACCGCCTCCCTCAATGGTATGCTGACATGATTGTAGCGAGGAAGAGCAAAAATCAACCGAGGCCAATCACTCAGGGCAGATTGACAGTTTAGAGTGTGGCGATGGATGACTCATATTAGCTATTCTGTGCAAGAACAAAGGTAGGCTGATGTGACCACAGCCCACCACAACACACTGTTGTCCAAGCTACACCAGTTCTCAATCTTGGTCCTCCGAAGTATCCTAAAGTCTTGCGGTCTAGTGCAATTCGGCGCCACCTTCAAGGTGAACCAGGCTAAAATCTTGTTTTTCAAAGCCTCCCTCGATTCAAACTGACCCTGTTTCTCAACATTAGTGATGACAATATTAAGGGGGGGTCCAGAACAAAATTCCTGAGATTGGGGTCAGGGATTTGAGCCATGGATAATTTCTTTAGGTGTGGGTCCTTGTATAGTTTAGAAGCCTGTCTATTGGATGCTCCACCACAGAACAGGGAACAGAAGCAACAGCTTTCTCTTGCGAAGCCAAGACCAGCTGGACAGGGTCGATTGACACTGTTTGACATTCCTGATGCAACCTATGATTGTAAGGTGAAGTTTGAGAGGACTTATCAGTACTGTAGTGTGTGACCAACAGAGGTCACCCAGGTCTGTAAGTCCTCAAAATGTGAACAGGCCGCCAACTCCTGCAGCAGCTGGCCCTTGTAGGGCAACCAGTTATCAGGTGCCTTATGGGTATCCCACCCATTAGGATTTCCTGGTGTCCTGAATCCCTTATGCTCCATCATTGTTGGTTGCAGAGTTCTGGCTGTCCGGACACGTACTGGACGGAGTTCTGCTATGGACTCCAGTGCTTGATGCTGTTCGATAATAGAGGAGGCTGAGGGAGAACTTGCCACCCTAGCACTATTCTTAATGTCGCAACTAAGATTTTTTTCTTTTAACCAGCGTCCACCCTGCCCCCCCCCCATCCTTCCGGGCGCTGCGAGGCAGCGGTCTAGAGGCCAAATATGCTTCTATTGATCGGACAATGTCCTTGTCCATGCTAAGCAGAAATTGGTACCTTGTAACAGGCATGATTGCAACCACAGTCCAACACACGGATGCAAATAGAAATTTCGAGAGGGTGCAAGAACAGTTAACGCTTACCCATGTGATAAGCCCTGCGCCTTCCAAGCACTGAGCAGGCACACCGTGGTACTATACAGACCTCTCTCCAAGGCGGAGACCACAGGCTGCTTCCAGAGGCAGGTGGAACGGGCGGCTGGATGGCAGATTGCTAGAGGGCGAGGGCTCCAACTAGCTTCAGAGAGGTGTGGGGCAAGGCATGGGGCACCACACTCCGCTACCAACAGCGTGGTCAGACCTCTCAGAGATTGAGCCTATAGTGCGGGGAAACTCGCAGGGTTCACCGACGCTCGCCAGCACAGGCTGCTCCGTTCCTTAGATGTTCGAGGAAAGCACCCTACAATGAATTGACTGCCCATGGCCATGCTAATCCCTATGGCCATTCACACCCAGTTCTCTCCCCTCCCCACCCAAAACACATCCTTCTGGGATCTCTTTGATCTAGCTTTATGGAGCCTTGCCATCAAACTTTTCACTGGAAGTGCCTGCCAGTGTTTTTAAAGCAGTCCTCTGAGAGTTAATGACTTAATTGGAGTTGTGAACTTGCTAATGGTGTAAGAAAAATGTCATAGCCGGGTCTGCCTTCAGTCCAGGGTCGGATTGGCCCATCTGCCAATCGGCCGGTGGCCGGGCCGAAAATCATGTGTAGTCCCTGGGGGCTGGTTTCTGGACACGCCTGGGCCGTTTTAAAGAAAAAGAAAAAAAACACTTGAAAAAAAAGAGTTTGAAAAAATAAAAGCATCCGCAATGGCATCATTCATCAAAGCAAGGTAACATGTTACCTTGCTTTGATGATTGATTTGCATGCATGATGTGTGCATGCCATCTCGGTGTCCTCGGACACTTGACAAAATCCTTATGCCTAAAAGCTGCTGTACAGTGTAGAAATATTGGACCATAGCAAGTGGCCATTGACTTCATTGTGCCACAATGAATGCTTTGTTGTAACGCGTCTATCTTTCCTATCTCCCTGGCATGATGTTCAGGATGTTTATTTGCATACTCTGAGCACCTGTTACCTCATTCAGTATGAAGTAACGAGTGCTCATAATATGGGATGTCCTGTGAGTGCGCCGCTTTCCCTATTTTGCCAACCTCTGAAGTCTGAAAGTAGAACGCAGGCTTGACATGCGGCCAACTTTGCAAGACCTGCAAATGAACAACTGGTCTCCTGTTAAATCTCAGTTACCAGTTTAACGGTATCCACTACAGGATATATTTGCTCATTTAACTATAGCCCATATAACCCTTATTGGGTTGAGCGCTTGCTGCTGCGATGTGTGTGATCTGCAGTTTGCAGGTTCGAATCCCAGCAAGTCCATCTTAGCCTTTCATCCTTCTGAGGTCGATAAATGAGTACCAACACAGGTTGGGTGTTATTGTATACATATTTGTTCTATTAAAAAATAATTATGCTTAAGGGTAATGCTATACAATAACACTTTTATTTGGCCTTGTACGTCTGCTTGCATTCACAGTAATTTGACAATATGGATCTATACATACTAATATTAATGCTACATATGGTGATCCATTCTTGTATGAAATGTTTATCACATTAGTGAAATCATAACCCTATTTTTCATAGTGTACTTAAGAACAATGCTATTTGATGCCACTTCCTGTTTTGTCAAGGAGTGAAAGGTTTTGTTTCATCACTTCCCAGGATATCACTTTTGGGTGCTGTCAAATGACATCACTTCCGGTGATGTCGTCAGAGGTGAAGGGTTGTGAGGCAAGGGGTGGGCCACTTTCTTGGGTGTCTGGGCCTTTTTTGTCCCAGCCCGATCCTGCTTCAGCCACTCGATTTAAAAGCACTGGGCGCGTCTTTCCCTGAAGTCCTGTTAAAAGAAGCATGTGCTTGTATTAGGCATTCGCCAGGTACTCGCACCATTTTGCACCCACTATCATCAATGGGCAGTTAATACCGATACGGCAGTGCCTTTCCCATGCCTATGCAAAAGCTCAAACTGTTGGCACTGCCAATGCTGGTTAGTGGGAGTCCCACATCTTTTGCTTTCCATTTATCTTGGGGGATGGCCCTTGAGGGGTGCTCTGGAATCGGGTACCTCCTGGCCTTGCTCAGTGTTCTTTGGCTGGGGCATTCGTTGAAGAGTTGCGTTGTACAGCAATGCTCACGGCGATGGGAAACACCTTGTTATGGGCCCTCAAAACTCTCCACACCACCATTGGCTCTGGGACAATATAGCAATTTCTTGTGTTGTAGGCCAAGCAACGCAAGTAGTAATAGAATTTGCCACTGATAAGTCGGAACATCGTCTGAGTGCAATGACACATGGGGGCATGTTGTACATGAACAAAGAGACACTGCCCCTTTAAGAGCACCAACAGAGAAAGAGCGGGAGGAAAGCGGAAAGGGAGGGGGCTGGAGAGGAAAACGGCAGTTAGTGTTAGGGTGTGAATAAAGGAAGTTCACGGCAGAGCAGGCTCCGTCTCTTCATTGCATGTGTATGAATGAGAGAGAGTGAGAGCCCAACACTGGCGACGAGGCCGACAAACTCTTGCGTGTAGGCAGCAGTGGAGGGCTAAAGCCCAGCAGGTGTGAGGAGCGAGGTGCTCCGGAGTAGAGCAGCGACCCGTGTGCCCTGTTGGTGGGCCTGCGCGCCTGGCAGTTTGGAAAGGCCCATGTGCCTTAGCAGTGTGCAGCGGCCCGTGCGCCCTGCCAAGGGGCCGTGTACCCAGCAAAGTGAGAGAGCAGCCGTGTGCCTGTGGAGGGAGTGGAGGCCCGTGAGCCCTGACACCGGGCAGTGGCCTGTGTGTCCTGCCAGAGGGCCCGTGAGCCCGGCAGTTGGAAGGATCGGGAAGCCCACAGCAACCTGGCAACCTGAGGAAACCAACGAACCAACAACCAGCAGAAAGCGACCTTGTGAGCCCGAGGGCCCAACGCTGACCGAGAGGCCCATGCGCCTCCCAGCAGAGAAGGCCCACCAGCGGTGGACCAGCCCGACCGGAGAGTAGGAGAGTGCGACCGCTACACTCCGGCACCACACAGCAATACCGGAGAGCAGGAGAACGCGCCTGCCACACTCCAGCACTACGCAGCAGACCTGAGAGCGCCGGAGGATCGAGGGGCCTGTGTGCCCAGGAGAGAAGAGCCGACACCGCGACGTGGAAAGACCCACTGGACCGCGGCAACCACAACAAGTAAGGTGTCGGAGAAAGGGACCCTCGCGTCTCCCACACGTGACATTTAGAATATTACAGGAGGATTACAATACGGAAAAGGGTAATCCCCGTGTCTCCCCACGTGACATCACAGGGGATATTTAGCTAAGAAGGCCATGACAAAAGGGAATCCCCGTGTCTCCCCACGTGACATCACAGGGGATATTTAGCTAAGAAGGCCATGACAAAAGGGAATCCCCGTGTCTCCCCACGTGACACTCAAAGGGATAATACGCCGAGAACGGCACAGCAGAAGGGAAACCCCGTGTCCCCCCCCACACGTGACATTTAAAGGGACATAGAGCCAAATCATCCCACAACACAAGAAAGAAAGCCTGTGCCTCACATGTGAGATCTGCACAGGAAGCCACAGCACCAAGAGTGACTGTGACCAACGCCCACGTGCCACCTACCCAACCAAAGCAAACCGGCAACATCATGTCGGCCCCGGATGCAGCGGACCCCGATGCCCAACCACCGTCACCAGGGGCACCCTGCCCTCACGCAAGCCTAATGAGGAGACCCGCCCCATTCACATTAAACCCACACCATGACCAGGGCCAACGATGGGAAGAGTAGATGGAGGAATTCGAGGACTTTGTGGGTGCCATCGGCACACAAGAACCTCCAAACATACTAAGCATCTTCGCAAACGTCGCAGGGAGGGAAATTAAAAACATCATACGCACGATTCCACTACAGGACCGCACTACATATGCAAAACTCCTGCAAGCCATAAATGAAAAAATTGTCATCTCACCCAATCGTGACTATGAGAGATACACGTTCAACCAATGTGGTCAATTACCACACGAATCAATAGGGGAATTTGTCATTCGCCTTCAAAGAAAAATATCGAAGTGCGATTTCGCAACTTTAATGACAAAGAAGCCATCAGGTTACGCATAATAGAAGGTTGCATATCCTCGATGTTCCTGAAACACCTCCTAAAGAAACCCCTATCCCTAAAAGAGGAATTGGACCTAGCCAGAGTTTACGAGAGAGTGGACATTCAGGCAGCAGCCATTGAGAACCCCAAGAAAGAAGTAATAGCAGCAATACACCCCTACACCCGACACCCAGCACCACAGACAAGGATAAATCCGAGGTACCCGACACAACGGACACAAAGCGACCGCCGATGCTATCGCTGTGGATTCGAGTATCCACACAGAGGTCCATGCCCTGCCATCGGACAACGCTGCATGAGATGCGGAATGGAAAACCACTTCCAAGTGATCTGCAAGGAACGACTACCGGAAGGAGGATCAACACGCCCACGGCCTGCCACTCGCATGATGGAGACACACACGGAACAACATCGCCAGACAGACAGGAACGCGTCAATCCCCACAAATACTTATCAACGCCCAAACACCGTAAGAGCCCTTGAGGGACTTCAGATCGAGCCAGATAGGAAAGACCACGAACTATATGACATCCACCATAGTAACTTCATGCAGAACCTGGAACACGAAGAGACCTACAAAGCGGAAACTCCAAACCTCCTGGGGCAAGACAGAGAACCATACCTCAACTCCCCACCACAATATCAGCTAGGAGGGAATGAACATGCTCAATACCTCCAAGATGGCTACGACAGGGAGTACGTATGCCTCCTCAGTGTTGAAGCTGAAGACACCTCAGCTCCCAGAAGTCACAATCCAGATGGGAAACACCAGAAACAGATTCATCGTCGACACGGGAGCGACGGTAAACATCATGAACGAAGATATCTACCGTGAAATAGCCTCCTCATACCCCTTGCAAGAATCCAAGACACACATCTTTCAATGGGGAGCGGCTCAACCTATGACTTCCAAAGGAAAATTTCAATGTGATCTAAGGAACAGGAACATCACAGTACCTGCCACGATACATGTTATAAGGAGCCCATCCATCGGCTGCTGTCTCCTCAGCTACCGGAGAGCCAATGCCCTCGCCCTGATTGACTTACACTACGACCAGTCGGAAGTAATAGAAGGACTACAATTGCCCGACAAATCCATCAGGGCAATGATAGACAGGCCCCTGGCGAAAGGAGACCTCAAGAGCCAATTCCCCAGGTTATTTGAAGGAGAGGGCATGCTAAAAGGCTCACGCATCAAATTACACATCGACAATACCATCAGGCCGGTACCACAGCATCCACGCAAAGTGGGCTTCCACCTTCAGGAACAGGTATCAAAAGAAATCCAACTTCTTCTCAACGACATCATAGAGAAAGCAGAAGGGCCAACACCATGGGTATCGCCAATAGTCATCGTTCCCAAGGACAACGGTCGCCTCCGCATATGTGTGGACATGCGCATCCCGAACACCGCCATCCAGAGGGAAAGGCACCCAGGGCCAAGCTTGGAGGACATGCTGATCAGGCTAAACCAAGCAAGGTTCTTCTCAAAACTTGACCTCAACCAGGGCTACCATCAGCTCGTCCTGGACCCAGAATCACGACCCATCACTACATTTGCAACGCACGACGGCCTATTTCGATATAAAAGGCTAAATTTCGGCATATCGTCTGCTGCAGAGATCTTCCAAGAGACCATCAGACGCCTCATAGCATCGGAGATGAACGCACTAAACTATAGTGACTACATCTTAATATTTGGAAGGGATCAAGAGCAACATGACAGAGCCCTAAGAATCATCTGCTCCATCCTACAAGATGCGAGACTGACTCTCAATGAGTCCAAGTGCGACATCAATAAGACAAGCCTCAAATTCTTCGGCCACATATTCTCGAACAAAGGTATAACAGCTGACCCGGACAAGATCAAGGCCATCACCGATCTCCAAGTGCCTATGACCACTGCTGAACTGCGCTCCCTGTTAGGCATGGCGGGATACTGTGCGCGTTACCTCCCGAACTACGCCACAACAACTGACCCGCTCCGCAACCTCCTAAAGAAGAATCAACCATTCATATGGGATGCACCCTGCCAGGAAGCCTTCAGGACAATATGATATGATACGATATGGCATTTGTAACGCGCCTATACACAGGTAGGCCTTACAATAAAAGAAGGCCTTACCAGCAACCGACAACTAGCATATTTTCGTCCAGATTGGCACACCATCATTACGGTCGATGCAAGTCCAGTAGGGCTAGGAGCCATCCTTGCCAGACCGACTCTGCAGACAGCGCCCATCACGCAATAGTTGCATATGCCAGCCGAGCCCTGTCACACACGGAAAAGGCCTACTCTCAAGCAGAGAGGGAAAGCCTAGCTGCAGTATGGGCATGCGAGAAATACCACCACTTTATCATCGGCCGGAGATTCACCCTGGTAACAGACCACCAAGCCCTCATATCAATCTTTGGGAACCCCAAAACGAAAATGCCACCCCGCATAGAGCGATGGGGAATAAGACTGCAAGAGTACGATTATACTATTGTCCAAAAGCCAGGAGGAGACGCAAACCCAGCGGACTATCTATCCAGACACCCCCTACTGTACAAAGATGACACCCTGGCCCATGAGGCCACTGAACATATCTCGTACCTGTCATCAAATGCTATGCCACCCACCATCTCAACCGCAACGTTCAAAGAAGGAGCAAAGCGGACCCAACAATCAGAGCCGCTGTCTCTCTCACACGCTCCAACAAATGGAGGGAACGCCACACAAAAGGAACCGAAGAGGAGATCGCAGACCAGAAGGAACTTGACCGGCTAGCCAAGATACACGACGAACTCATAGCCACTGACCAAGGACTCTTGCTACGTGGGAAGAGGTTAGTAGCACCGAGGGACCTAAGGAAGACCCTAGCAACGCTGGCACATGAAGGCCACAGGGGAATCGACAACACAAAACGATTTCGCAAGAACTATGTCTGGTTCCCTTACATGGACGTGATAGTAGAGGACATGCTCAGACACTGCAGACCCTGCCAACTGGCAGCGAAAGGACCGAACCCAAACCCTCTGCAACTAACCACACTCCCGACAAGACCCTGGCAAAAAGTTGCAATGGACTTCTATGGACCTCTAGAAGAGGGAGGTTATCTATTAGTAATAATAGATGAATATTCAAGATTCCCCTTTGTTAAACAAACACCTTCAACGTCATTTGTGGAGAACGCACCCATAGTGGACGAACTATTCAGCGAATGGGGCATCCCCAATGTCGTCAAGACCGACAATGGATCTCCCTTTCAAGGACGGGAATTCGCAAACTTTGCAAGCCACCTAGGATTCCACCACCAAAAGATTACACCACTCTGGCCCCAAGCCAACGGGATGGTGGAACGGTTTATGGCCACCATCAAACTGACCAGACAAAAAGCAGTATCAGAGCAGACGCCCCACCCGAAAGCCATCTGCAGCATGCTCCGAAGCTACAGAAATACCCAACACGATGCAATGGGAAAGCCACCAGCTGAACTCATGGTGAGGTATCAACCCAGAACACGCATTCCCCGATGGGAGGACTACACACCTGAAGAAGACCTAGCCATCAGAGAACGAGACGCCGAAAAGAAGAGGAAGGCCAAGCAATGGGCTGACGCAAAAAGAAGAGCGAAAGAACAACAACTAGAGATCGGGCAAACCGTCCTGGTGCGACAAACACAACGTAAGAGAACGGACACCCGATACAACCCAGAGCCACAAATCATTACAGCCATCAAGGGGCCCATGATCACGGCGACTGGAGAACTGGGAGACATTAACCGCAACTCCTCATTCTTCAAGAAGTTATATCTGGAAGAACCCGAAACACAAGAGACACCCGACGAGAACCTCAGCGAGGAAGAAGAAACAGATCCCCCAGTGGAATCGACCGGTGAAAGCCGAGAATCACCAGGGAGACCCCCTAGGAGAATAAAGAAACCAGTGAGGCTCATCGAACAGATGTAACTGGACTATCATGTTAAGTACGGGGGAGGTGTTGTACATGAACAAAGAGACACTGCCCCTTTAAGAGCACCAACAGAGAAAGAGCGGGAGGAAAGCGGAAAGGGAGGGGGGGCTGGAGAGGAAAACGGCAGTTAGTGTTAGGGTGTGAATAAAGGAAGTTCACGGCAGAGCAGGCTCGGTCTCTTCATTGCTTGTGTATGAATGAGAGAGAGTGAGAGCCCAACAGGGCAGTGGGCCGCATAGAGGTATAATGAAGGAATAACCGCCTGGCATCCATAAATCCTAAAATCCCTCCCTCACATCCTGCCTACCCAGACTTTCAGGCGCCTTAAGGAGGGCTTCTGTGCAGAAGCCAGCGAAAAGACGGCGAACAAAGGGACCAAACCTGGCGTGGCGCGCAGAGTAAAACACGAGAAATACATTTACAAAAAGAAATGGCGAATAAACCTAGCCGGAACCGTACTAAAATATATATTGTCAAGCAGGTTTATGTTTGAGGCTAATATAATAGCCTAAAACAATACCATGGTTGTTTAAGATAACCGCGGTATAAAAATATAGGGTAGATACCACTGCCACCAGCCAAGTCTTGATGTAAAGGGAGCGAAACAATGCTCCAAGAGACACAGACAAAAAGGGATAAGAATTAACCCTTTCCAATACTCCATATAAAATGGTTTGTACTGGGTCTGTGGTTTAAAGTGACTATGATAAAGTTAATGGCAACTTTACCTTTTCTGGGGGACAGTAGTCAGCCCCAGAAAATGGAGTTGGTGGGAAGTCTCAAAGACAACCCTGTGTCACTGCACTAAAGGTGCTGTGTAACACACATGAAAAAGTGAGGCTATGGAGTAGGTGAGGCTCCATTACCCAAGATCACACAAAAAGTAAAAATACACTCAGCAAAACACATGTAAGAGTGGGAAAAAGGCTCACACTTACCAGGTGAAAAGAAATAAAACCTAGAAATCCAGCAAAGCTGCTGAGGGACTCATTAGGTAAGGGAAATCAGCCATTTATGAGAATTCTCCCTAACACTGTTCATTAATTGTCTGCTTTTGTTTCTACAGATCCCACCACCCCAAAGAACCTAGGAAGCAACAGGGGAGCCAGGCTCAAGACGAATCTGGGACCCTTGGATGGACCTGGAGGGTGGAATCTCCTCCCTCTTCCTCATCACTGTACCTTGGAAGGCGAAGTGGTAGAGTCCCTCAGCTTAACTAGACAATGCCTCACGAGCATGGACCCCCCTCTTGAAGGAGAAGCCACAGGTTTCTTGCTGTCGAACAGGAGAAGGGAACCAAGCAGTGTTGGAAAGGCAGCAGAGAAGGCTGTCATAGTGGTTGCGTTATTATGATGGCTGTGGATGTCCGCCGAAGCTAAAACTCACTGTGGACCTCCACAAGGCGTGGCAAGCGAGGAAGAGTCCTTTGGTTTTTATTGATGACCTTCGGTGGAGATGGGTGGAGTGGCAGAAGTAGGTGTCGGGTTTCATCGGTTTGCAGTTTGCCACTGTGATTCTCTGGTGCTGCAGCACAGATAACAGGATGGCCTCTGGTGACTTGGACTTCTCTGCAGGCCACCATCGTTGGTTGATGCAGAGTGACAGGAAATCAAGGGTCAAAGACAGCCTTTGGACCCTGGACGACACTGGTGGACTTCTAGGGCTCAAAATGTCTGGTCACTCTTCTTCAGGACCCACAATGATACCTCTGCAGGAGGGCAGGCACACAAGACTAGCTTCCAGGACACTTCGGGTGAAGAACAGCAGTTGCACGATGTCCACTCGTAGCTACGGGAAAAGGTTGCCCGTTCAGGTCCTGTCGATCAGTCCTTGAATAAGCATAGCTAAGTAAGGGGCCTTCCGTTATACACAATCCCCCCCATTCACTCAGGCTGAGCTAGGCTCAGTCATCCAATCACACTAGGGCATTCATCGTGCAGCACCCAATCAGGCTTTAATGATATTATATTTTATTTGTATCACGCTCATACACAAGTGTTTTAGGCATTCAGGCCATTCACCCAACACTAGACACTCCACATAGTGGATGTGTAATGGGGGCAACTCCCAGCCTTTCAGAGCAGACACTGCATTCACTCCAGTTTCAGATGGGGCTGGCTCGGGCAGACCACAGGCATTGTGTCACAACCAAAACCAAATATACACAACACAGAACGTGAATGGACTCCCGTTTCCATTCAGGGTCCCACCCTTAGGGTGTACCCAAAACAAGTAGTCCCTGGCAAGGCTCCAACCAGTCTAGTAAGGGCAGCATCAGAGCCATATATGGTCCTACCACCCAACATCCAATCAGGGGAAGGGAGACCAAGGCAGGGCTTCTCAGGACTTTGAGAAATATGAAGGGAAAGGCAGGCAGCCATGAGGCTTTCAGTGTCCATCTTGCCTTTGTTCAGGAATCCATCGAATCCTATGGCAGGGCCTGGGTGTCACAAAATGGGGGAGACCCAGAGCCAATGAAAAATCAGCATGTAGCTGTCACCAGCCCATACCCTGCTTTGTGGTTAGCACACCTGTATCTAAAAAACACACTAGGTGTACCCCTCCCCATGGGTGCCATAGTGGTGTCTCATGGGTCTTACTCACCAACTATGTAAAGGAAGAGCTGCACTACCAGAGGTCCAGACTCGACTCCTGTGGCATAAAAACACATACAAGGAAGTAGTGGGACAAGGACGAGGAGGGCCCTTGTCCCTTCAAAGCATTTCCAGCCTCACACATACATACACAATACATTTTAAAAAATACACTTACCTTGTGTTGGCGGTCTCCGATGGGCCGCCTCCGTGAGCCCCCCACCCCCTGTGGTAATGAGACACAGAGACGGAGATGTTGTCGGTGTGGGCTCCCCGGTGAACTGACGTCACCAGGAGCCGCCCCGTTTATTTAAACTGGCACGCGACGGAGTTGACGTCACTCCGTCGCGTGCGTACCCTTAAAGGGGCAACGCCACACTCCTCCTTTTCCATAACAACAAATTGGAAATAGGAGTACTTAACTAGCACACATCTATGACACATATCACTCTATAAGTTTCAACAAAAACCCCCATTTATTGACAGCCACCCCGGATCCCCCGTGTGTACCTGTCATGGCCTGACCATTAGTCCCCGGTCAGCCTCCCAGCTCAGACCGTAACATAGTCACTGAGACGGGCAGGTTTCCCACGCCCTGATCTCAGGGGGTACCTCCTGCCACCGTCCCTGGCTGGTGTTCCTGGACTGGGTCCGCCTCGAGCCGGCGATTCCACTACGGCGCGTTCTCCCCCACCTTCATCCAGAGCGCCTTCACTTTCTCGGTTGTCCGGGTTGTCCACTCTGGGGTCACCAATCTTCCTGAAGAACGACGCATTCCTGGTTACCGATGAAGTTCCATCCGATGCAGTCACCATTGACCCCTTGACGGCTACCACGTCCAGGGGGGCGGGTTCATACGTGAGAGACAGTTTTCCATGAGGGTGACGATTTCTTACCAGCACCTCATCCCCCAGCGCGATGTGTGGGGGTCTGAGCCCCCTCCGGATGTTCTCCATCTGTGTCCTGACCTGTCTGTCCTCTTCCACCTGCTCATTGTCGATGACGGCGGGGTCTCTGTCCCCCACCTCCGGTATGACATCTCTCGGGCACCGCTGGAATAGTGCTTCTGTCGGAGCCACCCCCGTAGACGAATGAGGGGTGGTGCGGTACCCTCGTAGGAATACGTACAGAGCCCTCTGCAAACACTCCCCTTTTCCATGGGCAATGCGGAACACCTTGTTGAGGGTGCGCATCATTCGCTCGGCCTCCCCGTTGGCGCGGGGCCACAGCGGGGTGACCCGCCGGTGTTGAATTCCATACTCTTTCATGAGCTCTGCGAAACTCTCCCCCTGGAATGGGGCTCCGTTGTCCGAGCACAGCACAGAGGGGAGGCCATGAGTGGCAAAGATCTTCTCCAGCGCCACCACCACGTTCTCAAACGCCACTGAGTCTATAAACTCAACTTCCGGGTACCTCGACCACTCGTCTACCACCACTAGAAAATGCGTGCCTCTGGATGTAGACCCAGAGTCGGCGTGCACCACTTCCCATGGTCGAGTCCCGCGGGGCATTGCTTCAATGGACGGTTCCTTCTGGGCCGGGGCCGCCGCCTGACACCACACACAAGAGGCCACGAACGCCTCCACCTTCCGCTCAGGAAACCACACCTTCTGACGGAGGCGAGCTTTGGTTTTGGGGGCCACTTGATGACCTTGGTGCGCCAGCGCGATGACCTGTGCCACTTTGGCCTGGGGCACTACGATCCTTTCCCCTCTTAGCAGTAGCCCCGACTCGGAGAATGTTAGTTCCTCTCTCACTCTCCACAACTGCTCGAGAGTGACCCTGGCCTCACATGTTCTTCGCTCCACCGCCTCCAGCACTGTCTTCCAGGCACCCTTCTGCATGGCCTCCTTCAGGATGGAGAAACACTCGTCGCCTTTCGAAGCCGCCTCAAGTTCCTCCACCTGCATGGAGTTGGGTGTCGCAGTCTCTATGACCAGGCAGACGTGTTCGTCGGCTTCCTCCGCCGACGCCGACACCTGCGAGTCGTTCCTGGGGTGTCGAGATAGGTAGTCCGCCGCGTTGTTGGCACCGGGACGATAGGTCAATGACACCCCATACTCCAGCAGGGCGAGCATCCAATGCTCAATCCTCACTGGCGGGCGAGATGGCGAGCCCGCCATGATCGGCAACAGCGGCTTGTGGTCAGTGACCACGGTCACGGGACGCCCCAGAATGTAGAGGCGGAAGTGCCGACAGCCCCACAGCACCGCCAGGGCCTCCCTCTCGATTTGAGAGTAACGTTGCTCAGTGTCAGACAGGGCCTTGCTGGCGTATGCTATTGGCCGGACCTCCTGGTCTTTTCCCACTTGCGTGAGCACTGCCCCTAGCCCATATGGGCTGGCGTCCACCACGATCTCCGTCTGCAGGCTCGGGTCAAAGAATGCCATGGTGTCATGCGCCGCTAACGCCCCTCGAATATCGTCAAATGCCGCCTGTTCCAGAGGGCCCCACTGCCAGGTGGTGTCCTTCTTGGTGAGCGACCTCAGGGGCTCAGAGCGGGATGCGAGATTTCTGATGAAACGGCCGCAGTAAGTGACCATCCCCAGAAAACTCCTCACCTCCGCGACATTTTCGGGCGGGCGCGCCTCCTTGATGTCTCTCACTTTGCGGGGATCTGGTGACACCCCATCCGCCTTGAATACGAACCCAAAGAATTCGATCTCCGTCTTCAGAAATTCGCACTTGTCCTTGTGTAAAGTGAGGCCCAGCAGACGTAGCCGTTCAAAAGTCTTGGACAGGCGTGACAGATGCTCCGTTTCCGATTTGGCGTACACTAGGATATCATCGCTGATATTAAGGACGCCCTCCAGATCCGCCAATGCACCTCTTATTATGTTTTGAAAGACCTCCGCTGCCGAGGACACCCCAAAGCTTAGTCTTTTATATCGATAGAGACACCGATGTGTGGTAAAAGGTAGTAATGTACCTGGACTCGGGGTGCAAGACCACCTGATGATAGCCCGATCTCAGGTCGAGCTTAGAGAAAAACCTTGCACCCTGCAGCTCCGCAATAATGTCATCGATGGTGGGGGTGAGGTGTCGCTCCCTCTTTATGGCCTTATTAGGCAGCCGCATGTCCACACAAATTCTCACAGCATCGGGTTGCTTGGGCTTGCGGGCGATGACAATGGGGGACACCCAGGGGGTGGGTCCTTCAACCTTTTCGATTATGTCCAACCCCACGAGGTTGTCAAGTTCACGATCCCTGAGATGGAAAGGGACCCGTCGGTGCTTCAGCGCCACTGGTTGTATGGATTCATCGATATGGAGCCGGACCGGCTCACCCACCAGCTGTCCAATGCCCTCAAACAGGGATCCATGTTTGGCCAGGAGGACCTGGATGTTAAGTATACTGCGTATGCGAACGTGACAATACCCAGTGCCTCCGCCGCGGCACAGCAGAGCAGGGTGTTGTCGCTCACCGGTGTAACGTAGAATCGAGCCCGTATGTGCGAGTCCCCATACTGCACACCGGCCACGAATACACCGTCTAGAGGCAAAGGCCGGTCCCCGCCGAAGGTGAATATGCGTGCCCTCGGCGCAGGCAGGGCCAGCATGGTCTTGTAATGCTGGCGGGCCATTACATTTACAGATGCGCCAGTGTCCACTAGCATCGGCACAGAGTCTCCATTAACCAGCACGTTACACCTGGGTTGTCTTTTGGAGCGGGACTTGAGCACGCTCACACTGGACACGAAAAACACGTTCTCATCCTCGTCCTCCTCCTCCTCCTCCTCCTCCTGAGGGGCTCCTTCGTCACCTTGGTCCACCTGGGCAACGTTGGAGGTCCTCTGGGGCCGGAAGAAGCCGGCTCGAACTGGTCCCCTCGGCACAATTTTGGGGGCGGCAGACTTACACATTCTGGCGAAATGGTCAGGGCCTCCGCATCTGCCACACTTGACTCCCGTTGCCGGGCACTCCGCGGGGTGCGGGAGATCATAGCCACACTTCGGGCAGGAGACATTCGACCCCTGCGCGCGCTGGCTCTGATTGTTCATGGGGCGCCTTAACCCGCGGCCTCTTCCGACCGCACAGATCTCTTCCACCTTGGCTGGGCGAATACCCGCTTCCATCCTGGTTGCCCGCAGTTCAGAGACCTTGTGGCACCTCCCCAGTTCTAGGATGCGAGGGAGGGTGATGCCCGGCTCTCGCAGGATCTGGCGTCTCAGTTTCCCAGAGCTGCACCCCTGAATGAGTTGGTTCCTAATCATGACCTCGGGGTCATTCCAGGCACACGGTGCTGCCAGACGCCGCAGCCGCCCAAAGAATACATCCAGAGTCTCATCATCTTTTTGGCGAGCCGTTCCCATAAGAAAACGTTCATAGTCCGCATTGGCCATTGGCAGAAAATGATTATGGAGTGCCTCCTTTGCCGCAGCAAACGATCCGTCCACCGGCTGCAGGGACATAAATACCTCATGCACCGCCGGACCAGCAGAGTACAGGAGGGTGGCCAGCTTGCCGTCGTCCGTTGTTTCCATTGTGGCCCTGAAATACATCTCCAGCCTATCCATCCACATCTTCCACCTCTGTCCCAGGCCCGATGGAGCACCCGAGATATCAAACTCAGGCATTGGCTGTAGGGACCCCGGTGGTTTCGGCGGAGGGGCAGGTGGAAGCACAGGCGGTACCGGACCCACAACAGCAGGAGCAGCAGCAGCAGCAGCATCCTGGTTCATGGTGGAAAGCGCACAGGCACCCCACAAGATTGGCAAGAAAGGGGCCGCAACTCACCACCAGCCGTGATCTTCGTGAAGGTGTCACTCCAGCCAGCATGCAGACAATGATGTGTCCAAAAATTGAGTAGAGGAAGAGACAGACTCCTAGTGCAACAGCAGGCTCCCCATGGAGTCTCCCTGCCTCTGCTCGACAATAATAGTGAAAATTGTCAAAATTTCCTCACGAAATTGACATGTGCTGTGTTCAGCGACCATCCGCCGCTGAAGTTTCCAAAAATTAAGCCCGGATGGCTCACCGACGCTTCGTTATGAAGCCGTGAGTCTCCGAGGCCTGTTCATCAAAATGGCCGCCGGCCGCGTGCGTCGCTTCCTTCTCTGCGGTCGGAGTTCGTCGCGCGCTCACATACGATCATCTGCGCTGCGGCGGAACTCCCCCGCGTGTCCCAGGAAGCGATCCCGGTCTCGTCGCCACTGTTGGCGGTCTCCGATGGGCCGCCTCCGTGAGCCCCCCACCCCCTGTGGTAATGAGACACAGAGACGGAGATGTTGTCGGTGTGGGCTCCCCGGTGAACTGACGTCACCAGGAGCCGCCCCGTTTATTTAAACTGGCACGCGACGGAGTTGACGTCACTCCGTCGCGTGCGTACCCTTAAAGGGGCAACGCCACACCTTGCATGCATGCATGCACACGTGCATGCGCAGCCACGGCGATAGCCCTCCTCTCTGGGGACGTAGAGACACTGCCTGACAGGAATGGATGCCTATCCTGTCAGCTTGTTCACATTGAGGCTCTTTGCAACGGGAACACGCTGACCGACATGAACGGCTCTTCTCCTGCCAGGCAGTGTGCCTACGCTGCCGACGTAATAATGAGAGCCGGCGGGCCCAGACTTCGATTCCCAGCGGAGCCCCATTATTCACTCTACATTTGTTGCAGAGCCCAAAGGCACAGCAACAAAAACAAAAATAGCGTAGCAGGGGCCGTGCCCCTGCAGAGAGGCAGGCGGTGAAGTCTCTGGTGATAATAAAGGACACAGGAACGCTGCCACTGCCTTTATCCTTCCTTTCCTCAAGAAATCACCTCTGGCCCCTTCTCGGCCATCTATCACCACCCAATCTCACCCTTACCTTTCCCCTTTAAACCTCTGGAACATATCATCTATTCTCAAGTCTCTTCACGTGTTAATTTTTCTTCTCTTCTTCCTTTCTATCAATCCGGCTTTTGCACTCTACTCGCTCTGTCTGATTCACTTCTATCTGCTAGCCACTCTGAGCAATCGTCTCTTCTGGTCTTACTCTGTCTGCTGCTTTCAACACTGTTGATTACACTCCTTCACTCTTTCGGTTCTTACGTTTTCATGGCCCTGTTCTGAACTGGTTTCATTCTCAGACTAATCGTACCTACTCTGTCTTGGGCTGGTCTCAATTCCACCATCCTTCCTCTTCAGTATGGGGTACCTCAGGTTTCGCCCTGGGTCCCATCCTCCTTTCCCTTTACACTATTCCTCTTGCTTCTTATTTCTTCTTTTGGTCTTTCCACCATCTCTATGCTGATACTCCGCTCTTTGTTTCCTTCTCCTCATTCTCTCCGTCCATACACTAAATTCTTACCGCTTGCCTTCTTGTAGTTAAATCTTGATGTCGTCCCACTTCCTCCAAATAAATCGTTCCAAAACTGACTTTCCCTCCCTGCTGTGCCCCCTTCCCTGCCTCCCCTTTTTATCTCATTTGCCCCCTTCTGTGCTCCCCATTACTTTTTCTGCCCAGAATCTTGGACTTATTCTCGACTCGTCCCTTTCTTTCTCTAGTCATATTTCTGCGCTTTACCGCTCTTGTCGGTTCCAGCTTTTTAATATCCATAAGGCTTGGCCTTTTCTCTCCTTCACTGCTACCGAAATTCTTGTTTCTTCTCTTATTTTGTCTCCCCTGTTCTACTGTTCTTCTCCTAGGTCTTCCTGCTGCTCATCTTTCTCGTCTTCGTTCCACATAGAACTCAGCTATACGCCTCCTCTCATGACTATTGCCCCTGCCCGTGCCTCGCTTCATGGACTCCCCTTCGAGTCATGCTGGCTATTTAACTTTCGTCGTCTGGTTTTTAAATGTCTTCTGGATCTCGCTCATCTTTAATCTCTTCTCTTTATGTTCCATCTCGTCCACTTAGCTCTCAAACTCTTTCTTCCAACCGTTCCTCATCCCCCTTGTGCTAATTCCCATTTCTGATCTTTTTCCGTCTTGGGCCAGAAAAACTAGAACACGCTTTCCCTCCCTCTTCGGTCGTGGTCTTCTTTTCCTGTTTTCCGTTCACGTCTTCAAACCCACTTGCTTACTGGTTAACTTGTGTTTTTCAATTTGTTTTACTTGACCTGTACCGTTCTATAGCCCTATCTAAATAAAAATTCTAATCAAACTCTTGCGGCCCATAGTGTACACTCTCGCCACCCTGTTGCAAGTGTCTGTGAGACAGGAACTTCAGGAGTGTTTTACTCCATACCTCTTCACAGCTGTGGTACAGGTGTTTGGCCCAGTGGAGTGGGTGCCAATGCTGTCTATAATTGGCCATATCAATTCTCATATCAACAGAATGATAACCAATTGCCTGATGAACTATTGAAGCTTGAATGAACTTGAATTATTAAATAATGATGTAAATTAGGGTTCCATGTGATAATATCCATGCAAAAATATCACGATCGCCATATTTTTCCGGCGAAATTGAGGCATGGACCCTGCAGGGACACCCCCGCAACCCCTGCATTATTTTTAAATGTACGGGGGACACCATCGCAACCCCCGCTCCCACAAATTATCCCCCACCAAAAATATCACCTATGGCGTTCGGGACGACTATATATACGGCGATATTTTTGGTGGGGATAATAAGTAGGGATACTGTAAATTAGTAGCAATTTTATACAGTGCAGCCACACACTGCTGCAGATGGCACACTGCACACGTTGCAGGGTGTTGTGCGCAAGGAGTCTGAGCACCAGTAACAACAAGCAAATTCCACGCGAAGACTAGATGGACCAGAGATGGAGAGCCATGCCTTGCACGTGCACCGAGGCTGCCCGCATCATCACGCCATAACACCACGCGCTACACCTGGAGCATCTCCTTACAAAAGAGATCCCAAAAAGGAACAACATTTCACACCTGTAACTAACCAGAAAGGATACAATCTTGAAGCCTTGACCTCATCCTGGTGGCATCTCTGCAAGGAGTCCCATGTTCCGCTGTTGCCTAGGAAACAACTTTGTTCATCAGCAGCGCCTGAGCCCTCAGATCGGTCTTCTATGCTCTTCATGGGCTTGGTCTTGCCTCAGTTTTAGGCCAAGCTCCTCTGAAACCTTGTTGTACTCGGATGATGTGCCTCAGTCATCACTGGTTGCAATCATCGACCCTTTCATCTTAGTTATGGTCCATGAGCGTGGCACGAACACAAGTTGCACTTTGAGAAGAATCCTTTTTAGTTTGGGCTGTTAGGTGGCCGAGCCCAAACTATTGCATGAGAGCACAGATAAGGAGAAATGGCATAGGAGCACAGCCTGAAGGAGGTGTTTGGTTATGTGCCCACCCATTTATTTATTATTTGTAGATTTATAAAGCGCCGAAAGCCTGCAGGCATCAGGGCACTAGGAAAAACATACAGGTAACAAGCATAGGTGCACATGCACAACATAAAAAAGGGAAACAGAAGACAACAGCAACAGGTACTTAGCAGACAAGATAATGATGGAAATTGGGTGGGGCCTGGAACTACACATCATCCCATCTGTTATTACAGGGGTTCGCTGATGGCACAAATCATTTCTAGACAGAATGGTGGGAACATATGTACTATAAAAATAAGATTATAAGCCAATGGAAAAGAAAGACTGCCTCCCTCAATGGTATGCTGACATGATTGTAGCGAGGCAGAGCAAAAATCAAGCGGGCCAGTCACTCAGGGCAGATTGGAACAGATCAGTTCCTAACAATGTTCAGTTTAGAGTGTGGCGATGGATGACTCATATTAGCTATTCTGTGCAAGAACAAAGGTAGGCTGATGTGACCACAGCCCACCACAACACACTGTTGTCCAAGCTGCACCAGTTCTCAATCTTGGTCCTCTGAAGTACCCCAAAGTCCTGCGGTCTAGTGCAATTCGACGCCACCTTCAAGTTGAACCAGGCTAAAATCTTGTTTTTCAAAGTCTCCCTCGATTCAAACTGACCCGGTTTCTCAACATTAGTGATGACAATATTAAGGGGGGGTCCAGCACAAAATTCCTGAGATTGGGGTCAGGGATTTGAGCCATGGATAATTTCTTTCGGCGTGGGTCCTTGTATAGTTTAGAAGCCTGTAGGGCGGCAGGCTTGGTGGAATGGGGGATACCCTCTATTGGATGCTCCACCACAGAACAGGGAACAATAGCAACTGCTTTCTCTTGCGAAGCCAAGACCAGCTGGACAGGGTCGATTGAAACTGTTTGACATTCCTGATCCAACCGATGATTGCAAGGTGAAGTTTGAGAGGACTTATCAGTACTGTTGAGACCTGATGAGGCTTTTGCGGAGATGACAGTGCTGGCACTCGTAGTGTGTGACCAACAGAGGTCCCCCAGGTCTAAGTCCTCATAATCTGAACAGGCCGCCAACTCCTGCAGCAGCTGGCCCTTGTAGGGCGACCAGTTATCGGGTGCCTTATCGGTACCCCGCCACCCATTGGGATTTCCTGGTGTCCTGAATCCCTTATGCTCCCTCATTGTTGGTTGCAGGGTTATGGCTGTCTGGGCACGTAATGGACGGAGTTCTGCCATGGACTCCAGTGCTTGATGCTGTTCGATAATAGGAGGCTGAGGGAGAACTTGCCACGCTAGCACTATTCTTAATGTCACAACTAAGATTTTTGCTTTTAACCAGAAATTCGGAAAGTAGGCGCTGTTCTGCCTGTAACTTCGGTCGTTTTATTGCACTACTTTTCCCTTGTTTGTTTGTTTGTTTGTTTATTTGGTATAGCGCAGAAGCCAAACCCGCGAGGGTAACTGGGCGCAGGCAGTACAAGGATACTTGAGAACTTAGTTGCAATACAAGAAAAGGTTATACAGATGAGAGGAAAGCATATACAGGCAGTACAAAATACAGAACTGTAGATAGAGCAGGTAGTCTAGCGACCTGTAATCTAGTTATGCACATCCGGGAAAAGTGGCGGTGAGGTGGACGGACGGGCTAAGTGTCGAGGGAGCGAATCCAGGAGAGGGCTTTGCGCCTGAAGCTGGTGTATGGTTGGTCTATTCTGAGGTCAAGGGGGAGTTTGTTCCAGGTTTGAGCAGCTATGACCGGGAAGCTAGAGCCGCCCGCTGTGCTCTTTTTGTATCTGGGCACCACTAGTGTGTAGGCATTCGTCGTTCTGGTGGGTCGGTTTGAGATTCTCTTGTTGATTCTGTTTACCAGGTAGGGGGGCGCTATGTGGTTGAGGCATTTGGAGGTAAGGGATAAGGTCTTGAGCGCAATCCTGTCTTTGATTTTTAGCCAGTGAATGTTCTTCCTAGCGGTGGAGATATGAACTCTGTTAGGAATGTTTAAAGCTGCTCTGATAGCGTTGTTTTGGAGCGTTTGCAGCTTGTCATGGATGTATTTGTTGGAGCCAGCGTATAAGGCATTGCAGTAATCCAGCTTGGATATGATGAGTGCGTTCGCTAGGGTAATGCAACTAGCTTCCGTTAGGAAAGGTCTGCATGCTCGGATCAGTTTACAGGTGTATGCAGTGGAGGATGCTAGTGAGTTAGTTTGTTTCTTGAAGTTGAGCGCTGAGTCAAGATGGACCCCGAGAGTCTTAACTGCAGGCATCACTTTAATGATATTATTGTCTATGTTAAATGAGGCATAATTAGGGTCCAGTTTTTTGATGGCCAGCTCTGAGCCGAGGATCAGTAGCTCAGTTTTGTCGTCGTTCAGGCAGAGGCCGTGAGATGCCATCCATGCCTGAATGAGGAGATATATCTTGTTCACTAAGGCTGTGTCCGCCAAGAAGTTGCCTGAGAGGGGAATAAGGATCTGCGTGTCATCAGCGTAATTAGTATAGATGACACCCAGTCTATCCAGCTTGTCGAACAGGGGCTTAGTGAAGATGTTATACAACGTTGGAGATACACATGATCCTTGGGGGACACCGCATGAAACTTGTATGGGATCAGCAGCTGCTAGGGGGGAAAATACTCTCATTGTCCGGTTTGCCAGGAAGGAATGTATCCAGGCTATGGCATCACTTGAAAAATGAACGGCAGAACTAAGGTGATTGCATAGAACTGCATGATCTACCAAGTCGAAAGCCGCGGAAAGGTCAAGGAGGAGTAGCATGGCTGATTTGCCATTGTCCTTCAGCTCGTCAATTTGGGTCTTGAGGTCAATCAGGGCTGTCTCAGTTCCATGAAGGGGACGGAAGCCTGATTGCCGAGAGCCTAGTAGATTGTTAGTTTCTAAGTAATCCTGTATTTGCAGATACGCTGCTCTGTCAATGATTTTAAGCAAGAATGGGACGGTGGTGATGGGTCTGTAGTTTGTCGGTATAGCAGGGTCAAGTGTTTGTTTTTTTAGGAGGGGGAGCACCCAGGAGTGTTTTAGGTTATTGGGCACTAGGTTTGACTTCAAGGATGCATTGATGAGTTTAGAGATGAAGGGGGCTAGGTCTCTAGCTGCATCTTTTATGATTTGGGGAGGGCAGTTGTCTCCTTTGCAATTGGATGGTTTTAGAGATAGTATGATTTTTTCTGTCTCTAGTATGGTTACTTGTCTGAAGCTGAATGGGTGAGGAGTGTTAGGCTGGTTTAAGGGAGGTTCTGAGTGAGGTATGGGTTCGGTTTGCAGGAGCAGGGCGGCTTTTTTATTTGCGATTTTTGTTTGGAGCAGGCTAATTTTGCCCGCGAGGGCATTTTGTATGTTAGTGCACCAGAGTTTGTTTTTTGGGAAGTTATCAGTCGGGGGTATGGGTGATTCCATTTCCCGGAGGATAGAGAATAGTTCCTTGGTGTCTGATTTAGCTTTAAATATTCTGTTGTTAAAGGTGTTCCTTTTGGTGGTTATAATTTCCTTTTTGTACTGTTTGGCAAATGTGGCTAATTTGATTTTGTTCTCCACCGTGGGTGAGTGTTGCCAAATTGATTGTAGCTTTCTTTTTTGGATTCTGAGGTCTTTCAGCTGTGGTGTGAACCAGTTGTTCAGGTGACAGAGTTGTTTGCTTTTGCGAGTTTTGGTGGGAGCAATCAAATCTAGTGCCTTAGTCATCGTGTTGTTGTATACTTCCGCAAGCAGAGTAGGGTCTGTAGTAGTGTCTAGATTGTTGAGTGTGGGGAGAAGGTGAGGTAGGAGTCTTTCTGCTGTGATATCTTTTTTACTTCTGGTAGGGAGAGGCGGGGCCATGAGTATAGGTTTGGGTCGGATGAGGTCAAGAGAGGCGTTGAATGCAATTAAGTAGTGGTCGGTCCAAGATTGTGGCAGGATGTTGGTGATGCTGATGTTGCAGTTCCGATCAGCAATCCAGTCTAATGTCCTACCTTTGACGTGAGTGGGGGAGCAGACTTTTTGAGTTAGGGCATGGTCATTCAAGATTGTAGCAATGGATAGGGCGTGTTTGTCGTTACAGTCATTGAAGCCCAAGTTAAAGTCTCCCAGTAGAAGGATTTGAGCATGGTCTTTAGTGTTATTGGTTAGGATACTGGTTAGGTCATCTTCAAAGGATCCTAGTGGTCCTGGAGGTCTGTAGATGACGTGCATGGTGAGGGTACGGTTGCACGAGAGGTGAAGTTTAGCGGTAAGGAGTTCGCATGATTGAATTAGTACGTTAGTGGCTAATTTGATGGGTAGAGAGGATTTGTGGATAATGGCTAGGCCACCTCCTTTGGTGTGAGGTCTGTCAACTCTTAGGAGTTGGTAGCCGTCCGGTATTGCTAGCATGATGGCTGGGCCAGCCGCCTCATGGAGCCAAGTTTCGGTAATGACTAGTAGGTCTAGGTTCTCATTCGTTAAGGTGTCAGAGATCTCTGTTGCGTGGGCTACCATGGATCTAGCATTGACTAGTGAACCAGTAAGTGATAAGGTATTAGCTAGTGTAGTGGTAGGGGGTTGTTTATTTTTGGTTAGGGTGTCTCTTTGTGACGGTGTCTGGTTGGGTGTTATGAGAGGGGCAGATTTGGTATGTTGCGAGCGTTTGTTTGCTAGATTAATGTAACCTCTGTGGTTGTGGTAGGATGATGGTTCTAGGATGATGGTTCGTGTAGGCTGGGGAGTCTTGCCCTCAGCCTCATGTTTCTGTCTTTAGGAGGGTGTGAGGCGGCAAGTGTAAGTGCCATGGTGGTAAGGAGGCTCAGTATGAGGTGAAGTGAATGGTGTGGGGAGGTTTTCATAGTGGTCATGGGCAGGGAGGAGTTGATGAGGCAACTTCAAGTTAGGGCTAAGGGTGTAGGCAGGTGGCGGGTGCAGTCTAGTAAGGTAGTCTAGGCAGGGGTAGGAATGCTAAGACCTGTGTGGGCAGGTGAGCTGGGCAGGCATAAGTTGTGGCAGGCAGGCAGTGCGGGTTAGTTGACAGGGCAGTATTTCGCCTAGATGCGAGCGTCACGTTGACATTCCGGTTGAGGTGAGGCTAGCAAGGAAGCCGCAGCGACCACCATGCCCCCCCCCCCATCCTTCAGGGTGCTGCGAGGCGGCGGTGTAGAGACCAAATCTGTTACTAATGATCGGACAATATCCTGGTCCATGCTAAGCAGAAATTGGTACCATGTAACAGGCATGACTGTTTGGCAGCTGTTCACACAGGAGCAACCACGGTCCAACATACGGACGCAAATAGAAATTTCGAGAGGGTGAAAGAACAGTAAACGCTTACCCATGTGTTAAGCCCAGCGCCTTCCAAGCACTGCGCAGGCACACCGTGGTACTATACAGACCTCTCTCCAAGGCTGAGACCCAGAGGCGGGTGGAACGGGCGGCTGGATGGCGGATTGCCAGAGGGCGAGGGCTCCAACTAGCTTCAGAGAGGTGTGGGGCAAGGAATGGGGCGCCACACTCCTCGCTACCGACAGCGTGGTCAGACCTCTCAGAGATTGAAAATAACAAAAATGGGGGGATAACTGGTGCGCTCAACTTCCTGAGGTCTTGTCTAAACGCAGCAGATAGTACACAGAAGATTCCCCTTGAAACCCCATGTACAGAAAAGGATGTGGAGTGTACTTAAATTGCGCAGATGGACCTAAATTACAGCGATTAATACTTGAATTTACAATTCGGAATCCTTAACAACATCAAAAAATATATACATAGATGAAGCCATTGGATGTGTGTAAGTGATTTAATCCAAGCACAGCCGACATGTGTTATTAATACAGTTATAACATTTTTTTTATTTTTTTATTTATTGTTATAGCTGATATTTATCAACTTTTCAATATCGAAAACAAGAAATTACAAAAAATGTTCACATTATTCTTATAAACTAAAATGCAAGACATTCCCATTACAGTTTACAATCTGCTATCTACAAATCGACACACTGCATTTTAGTACTGCTTAATTACTTCTTCTAATTTTAACTCATACAAAAATGCAAAAATGCAATTGCTCCTATTGAGACCGCAGTAGAGATACCAGAGTAGATATGTCCGACAACTGTGGCGAACTGTTACAGTTATAACAGTTCAAACATCAATCACACAGAAAGCAAAAGGAAATGGGATATTTTTTTATGAATGTAAGAACATTTACAAAATGTTGGTGTGAAGTGAAATGCCACAACATTAAGACACAAATGATACATCAGATGTAGTACATAAAAAAGAAACAAGTAAACACAAAATATGTATACATACCCAAAATAGGGCATGCACAATCATGGAGGGCGAAAGCAGGAGTAGGGGAATAAGACATGAGAATTGTTTAAAACATGGAAAGGATTTAGCTGCTCAAAATGCTAAATATTTATTTTTGACTCTGTTCAGAAGGATTAGTTACAGCTATTGGGGTTATTATCGTAATTTGATCCAATCTAGGTGATCATTATAAACAGATTGTGCACAGATGCCATTGTTTTGTAGCATTATTAAGACCCATTACTTAGCGACAAAGTACCACGTGTGATAGTAAATAGTCCTGCATAATGAATGGTGCTGGTAACTCACCAGTCTAGTATTTCTGGGCAAAATCCCTATAGGAAAATATGAAAGGAAACAAAACATTTGTGGTCAATAGTGAAGGTATCCAATTAATATATTGTGGAGAGGTAAGTGCAGAGAGAATAGGGTGCATGATCCTTACCCTGGTGGATTGGATATGGAAAGTAGATACTGCGCTGCAAAAAGGGTTCCTCAGTCAAAGAAACCCCCGTGGTAGGTCATCTGATTTCTTGGCTTGAGTGCCTATAAAATAAGTCAGGATCACTGAATGTGTTGCCTACAGGCAAGATATGCACATTCACAGGAATCAGGGGAACAGAAAATTGCAATGGGACACTAACTGAGAGAAATAACGTTGCCCTCACCTGAGTGGAGATCTGTAGTGGGGCGCAGTGGCCAGTCTGTCATTCAATCTTCCATTAGAAATAGAGGTGTCAATACCTGAAAATTCAATATGGAGATTACTACTTGGGCTTGTAATGCGAGTGAAGGGATATCACAATCAAATTGGCAATAGTGAGTGGCTAGTAGCCTAAAAGTTGGGGATAGTCTTACCTTGGATTCGTATTAATGGGATAAATCCCAAGCGGTTGCCAGCAGTCAGCGTTTGTGCTCAGTATGGCAGTCCGTGTTTTGGTTGCGCAACGCATTGCGTATGACGTCATGCGCTTGACGTCACGCGCATCGATGTAACGTGACGTCACGCGCAATTCAAATGTGAACGCTCCAAAAAAAAAAACAAAAAAAAAAACACTTGTTGGCTGTGCTTGGATTAAATCACTTACACACATCCAATGGCTTCATCCATGTATATATTTTTGGATGTTGTTAAGGATTCCAAATTCTAAATTCAAGTATTAATCACTGTAATTCAGGTCCATCTGCGCAATTTAAGTACACTCCACATCCTTTTCTCTCAGAGATTGAGCCTATAGTGTTGCAGGGTTCACCGACGCTCGCCAGCACAAGCTGCTCCGTTCCTTAGATGTTGGAGGAAAGCACCCTACACTGAATTGACTGCACATGGCCATGCAAATCCCTATGGCCATTCACACCCAGTTCTCTCCCCTACCCACCCAAAACACGGCCTCCTGGGATCTCTTTGAGCTAGCTTTATGGAGCCTTGCCATCAAACTTTTCACTGGAAGTGCCTGCCAGTGTGTCTAAAGCAGTCTTCTGAGAGTTAATTACTTAATTGGAGCTGTCAACCTGCTAATGGTGTAAGAAATGTCTGCCTTCAGCCCCGGGTCGGATTGGCCCATCTGCCAATCGGCCGGTGGCCGGGCCGAAATCATGAGTAGTCCCTGGGGGCCGGTTTCTGGCCACACCTGGGCTTTCTTGAAGAAAAAGAAAAAAAAAACTTGAAAAAAAGAATTTGAAAAAATAAAAGCATCCGCAATGGCATCATTCATCAAAGCAAGTTAACACTTGTTACCTTGCTTTGATGATTGATTTGCATGCATGATGTGTGCATTCCATCTCGGTGTCCTCGGTCACTTGACAAAATCCTTGTGCCTAAAAGCTGCTGTACAGTGTAGAAATATTTGACCGTAGCACAAAAAGTGGCCCTTGACTTCATTGTGCCACAATGAATGCTTTGTTGTAATGTGTCTATCTTTCCTATCTCCCTGGCATGCTGTTCAGGATGTTTGTTTGCATACTCTGAGCACTCTTTACATCATACACTATGAGGTAGCGAGTGCTCATAATATGGGATGTCCTGCGAGTGCGCTGCTTTCCCTATTTTGCCAACCTCTGAAGCCTGAAAGTAGAATGCAGGCTTGGCATGTGGCCAACTTTGCACCAGACATGCAGATAAACTTAACTGGTCTCCTGTTAAATCTCAGTTACCAGTTTAACGGTATCCACTACAGAATAATTGCTCATTTTACTATAGCCGATATGACAGCTCAGTGGTTTGAGCGCTCGCTGCTGCGATGTGTGTGTGATCTGCAGTTTGCAGGTTCGAATCCCAGCAAGGCCATCTGAGCCTTTCATCCTTCTGAGGTCGATAAATGAGTACAACACAGGGTGGGTGATATTGTATGCATATTTGTTCTATAAAAAAGCGCTTACGGGTAAGTGCTATACAATAACATTTTCATTTGGCCTTGGATGTCTGCTTGCATGCACAGTAATTTGACAATCTGGATCTATACACACATATATTAATGATACATATGGTGATCCATTCTTGTATGAAATGGAAATCACATTAGTGAAATCATAACCATATTGTTCATAGTGTACTTGGGAACAATGCTATTTGATGACACTTCCTGTTTTGTCAAGGGGTGAAAAGTCGCGTTTCATCGCTTCCCGGGATATCACTTTCCGGTGGGGTCAAATGACATCACTACCGGTTAGGGAGAATTCTCATTTTATGGCTAATTTCCCTTACCTAGCGAGTCCCTCAGCAGCTTTGCTGGATCTCTGGAGTTATTTCTTTCCACTTGGTAAGAGTGTGAGCTTTTCCCCCACTCTTACTTGTATGTTGCTATGTGTTTTTACCTGTTTTTGTGATTGTGGGCTCTGGAGTGCACCACTTCAGTCGCCCCCTTCTTTGTGTGCGTCACACAGCACCTTCTGTGCAGTGGCACAGGGTTGTCGTTCAGACTCCCACCCACTCCATTTCTGAGGAGACTACTGTCCCCCAGAAAAGGGTAAAGTTACCATTAACTTTACCTAGTCAAATTTAACCACAGATCCAGTACACACCATCTTCCATGGAGTGCTGGAAGGGTTAACTCTTAACTCTTTATCTGTACCTCTTAGAGCATCGTTTTCGCTCTTTGAACATTTAGATATGGCTGGTGGCAGTGGTATCTACCCTAACTTTCTACCGCGGTTATCTTATATAACCATGGTAATATTGTAGGCTATTGTATTAGCCTCGAACTTAAACCCGCTTGACCAAATCCTTTTTCTTTTGGCTCCGGTGCAGTTTACTTGCCATTTCTTTTTGTTAAAATCCTTCTTGTGTTTTACTTTGCGCGGCAAACCAGGTGTGCCTTCTTTGTTCACTGTCTTTTGGCGGGCTTCTACCTAGAAGCCCTCCTCAAGGCGCCTGGTTGTCTAGGTGGGCTGAATGTGAGGGAGGGGAGTAGTCACCCCCTGCACAGGGTATCCTAGGAAACCCAAGTGGCACTTTGTCATGATTGGCTGAGGTGGTTGTTCGGGCTGGACAATCCCCCTGCTGGGTGATTGACAGCCAGGCTGTGTTAATGGGGGTTTTGCACATAAAAGGCAGGTCTCTTGGGCTGGAAGTAAGAGTCGCCACTGGAACTACAAGAAACCAACGAGAAGTGGAGGAGAGGTCTACTGCTGCAACTACACCATACCGGTGAAGCCCTGCTGCAGTCCTGAGCTATCTACCCTCCAACGACTAAGAGGAGATCCAGTCCGGAGTCTTCTTCCCTTGAGCCTGGTGGGGATAACCAGCTCATCTTCAGTCAGAGTTCGCCTTCGTGGTCGAAATCACTGCACACTGCTGTAGTGGTCCGGATAGCACCCGAAGAACCTCTCCTGTTTTTAAAAAGTGCACCTTTTATTCATTGTCACTGCTGCCGGCCTCATCCCTGTGTGGTGCGGACCCCCTCATCGTCCTTTGTGCTGAAGCTGCAGGAAAGCGTTGGTCTGCGGGAAACCAACAGGAACAACTGCCGTGGCACCAGCTTTGTTCTTTGAGAAAGGTACCGTGTCCTGTGAAGAATTATGGGTGAAATCCCTATTTCTCTTCTGTAAGGCTTGTCCTTACTTTTCCCTCCTTCTTATAACTTTTGCTTCCGAACATTGACAATATCAAAGCACTCTTGGCTACGTTGAATCGTGAACTGTCCGACTGTGTGATCCTCGACAACAGGCACCCGGTGTCACTTGACTTTGGCTCCGGACCTTTGACTCTTGAATTCCTGTCTATGTGTGTTCTTCGATTCTGTCTGCCTAACCAACATATTGTCTGTGATTTTTGCCCCCAACTCTCTCTGGGTATTTAGGGTGCGAAGTGTTTTTACCCCGGTAGCATTTCTTGCCACGGATACGCGTTTATCTAGTAGACCGAACTGTCAAAAAGTGATCGCAATTGTATTCACGGTAACGTGTTCTGTTTCGTAACACCAGTCCATTCAAACACAGGTACTTACCTCGAATAATACTGTACAAAGTGAATTGGTTAGTTGTATGTAAGTGTCGTGGTGATAACAAATGGTTTAAAAATAAATGTACTTATATTTTTTACCTGAAACCTTGAGTCAGTGTTTGCTTGAGTCACAGTAATTGTGGTCCCTTTGTGTAATCTCTGCTACCGCTCATATACTCTTGAGATAAGCCTGGCTGCTCCGCTACTGCTACCACTTTAACATGGTAGTACAGGCTTGTACCAAAGGTAAAACTTGTATTGCCACCTGTGGTCTTAATTGTGTGTAGTGGTCCCTAAGGGCACTGCACAGGATTCTGCCTAACAGAGGCGAGGGGTGGGCCACTTTTTCTTGGGTGTCCGGGCCTTTTTTGTCCTAGTCCGATCCTGCTTCAGCCACTCGATTTAAAAGCACTATGCATGTCTTTCCCTGAAGTCCTGTCAAAACAAGCATGTACTTGTATTAGTAATTCGCCAGAACTATCAGATTCCCAGGTACTCGCACCATTTTGCACCCACTATCATCAATGGACAGTTAATAACACTACGGCAGTCCCTTTCCCATGCCTACACAAAAGCCAAAACTGTTAGCACTGCCAATGTTAGTTAGTGGGAGTCCCACATCTTTTGCTTTCCATTTATCTTGGGGGCGGCCCTTGAGGGGTGCTCTGGAATCCGGTACCTCATGGTCCTGCTCAGGGTTCCTTGGCTGGGCTAATCGTCGAAGAGTTACGTTGTACAGCAATGCTCATGGCGATGGGAAACACCTTGTTATGGGTCCTCAAAACTCTCTACATCACCACTGGCTCTGGGATAATATAGCAATTGCTTGCGTTGTAGGCCAAGCAACGCAAGTAGTTATAGAATTTGCCACTTTGGTTAGTCGGACCATTGTCTGAGTGCAAGGACAAATTCTTGCTGGATTGTCCGCTCTGGCCGGCTTGTTGGATTGTCTGTACCGGCCGGCACGCACCAAGTCTCCCCATAGGCCGGTGATTGCAGCAGACAAGGTTTACTGGACAGTCAGAAGTACCAAAAATCAATAACAGTTTGTGATCCGTGATCACAGCCAAAAGACGCCCAAACATGATCCCAACGGCCTCATACGCCACCAAGCCGTTCTTCTTGCTCTGGGAGTATCTTTGGCGAGTGCTCCGTTAGCATAAGTAATAGCCGTCAGTTGTTATTCTTATCTACTCAAACCAGCGCTGATACCGGTTAGTCGGACCGGCACCCACTATTATTTCCGTGGGCCTTGCAGTGTTAAAGAACACCATCATCATGAGAGCCTGCCAGATGGCCATGTGAATGGCGCCGGTTCCATGTCCGACCAAGTCCGCTGACACTCCCTTGTGAGGCAATGTTGGGGTTTAGCGAGTACCACCAGATTCTGAATGAATCTCCTGCAGAAACATCCAAAACTCTTTGGGAGTCTACTGAGAGGTCAAACTCCTGAGAAACATTCCCAAAGAACACCATCTTCAAGTGTAGAAAGGCAAACATTTCTCTGTTGAAGGTTACACAATTTTCGCATAATCCTTTGAAGAGAGCCACCACTTGCGGTATGTTTTCTTACACAGAGGAAGCAAATAGCATATCATTGATGTTTTCATATCATTGATGTTTCCAGTATCCTGGAAGGCCTCTGCTGCCAGGAATATCGCCAAACTAAATATGATGGATTGGTACATTGTGGTATCCTGCATTAAAATTCACTTTGGAAACACTAGAGGCACCACGTGAGTCAGCCACAATGTCGTCAATAGTGGGTGTTCAGCGACGTTCACATTTGATAGCCTTATTGGGCAGCCGCATATCCCCACATATGCACACTACATCAGGTTGGTTCGGTTGTGCAGTGAACACTATTGGCGAGATCCATCAAGCCAGGCTTTTGACTCTCTCAATTATTTCCTGTCTCCAGATTTTGGGGTTTCCTCTGGACTCTACAGCTCTACTTTATTCCTCAGGTGAAAGGGGATTACCCTCTACTGAATAGTCACTGGGTAAATGGTAATCGATGTACAATTATATCCGATATCCTTTCAGGAACCAATCTTGCTACTCCTGCAGCAAGGACTCCTAGATGTACACCCCAAAAGCAAAGTGTACTAGTATGATCGCGTCATCTGTGGTACAGTTTAAAAGTGTATTTTGCTTCTGGCGTCACAATATGGCTTGTGCTTGAACGTTGCCCACTTGTGTCACGAACGCCCCTTCCTGTAGTAATAGAAGACCAACTGGGAGAACGCGATGACATCTCACAGATGACCAGGTCTAGGAGGACTAGTAGGATTGTGGATTAGGCGATCACTTCCAGTATGCCCTGGACAGCTGCTACATTGCAAATCCATGCCCCCACTCTGGGTATTTACGGTGGAGCTATTATGGAGCAGGTGCTCTGCAGACCCTCACAAAATGCTTCAATTTGAAAGAGCAACCACATGTTTCTCTAATCAGCGGATAGTATCCTGCGTGCTGTTGATAATCTCCACAGTAGTCGCGTCATGATCAATGACCCTTCAACTTGAGCCTGGTAGAGATGCATGTCGTTCCTATGGGTTTCTGCCGTCTCGCACTACTTTCACCTCTTCCACCCTAAGGCATTTTAGGGCGTCTTCCATGTGATTCACGCACACTATCGCTAACTTCCATAATCTGTTTAATTCCAGACTTTTTTGTAGGGAACCCCTGACTTTATGAAGGACCCATCTTCGGACCCTTACCAAGAAAAGACCCTGAATAGTTTGTGCTCTTGCAGCGTCCTGGTCTCTTAGAGGATGCGTGATGGGCAGTGTAAGGAAGGCATGGTATTATGAATAGACACACAAGTGATCATGGTTCAAGGGTGTCTATTAAACTGTATAGGTAGGTTGGAAAAACGCCCAATCTAAATCTAACATGGGAACAAGCGACGACCAAATAATAAGGCAGTCCTAGTGGCATTATGTCAAATAAAAATGCCCATACTAAGAAAAGCCTATTGCCAATCCAACGCTAGATACAAAAAGAGTGTGGTATAAGGTTCACAAGAAAGAAGCGTTCACAAATGTTAAGTCAGGATGTGTAGCCGAGGGTCTCTCTTCCCCATATCGAGCAGGGGTCAAGGCGGGACTCCTGAGCACAGCACACACTCGAGTTTTCCCAGCACGAGACAACAGTTCTGCTTCACGTATCATCACCTTAGGTGGTTAAGTCTCTTTTCTACAAAAAGTCTCTTGCCCCAAGGACCTGACGGCTTCCAAAAATAAACAAAAGTTCTGTTCCAAATGTACATTGGATGATGGCTTCACCCCTGGGTCCCCCTCTTCAGGGCGCAGACCCTTCTCGAATATCAGCCTCTCTCCGTCAGGTTCACTATGGCTTTTGCAAAGATATTTTCTCCTTGGCATTCACAAATCTTAATGTCTTTTTAAACAGTTCTCCGTGGACATCCCTCTGCCGGGTTCACTTGTCAACACTGTTTCTTGGGACTTTAGACTTTGCCCCTCTTTACTGGCATCCCTTTGTCGTGCCACTTCACAATTCCTTTTGCTTTCTCTTGCTATGGGATTCAATTCCCTTACGTTTCTCAATGGTTTGTCGGTCAAAGACTTTCAACTGTACAGGGATTTTGCTAGAACCCTGTATGACCACTGACTCTTGACGGCTCTCCTATGGCCTTCTGGTATCAGTAGTTTCCATCAACACGGGATCAACCAGAGTCCCTTGAGTCAGCGCCCATGTGGTGGCAATCCCCTCTGCAGCTGGTCTTCCCTAAACAATTTACAGTTCCTTGAACTTTCCTCAATGTGCCACTTCACGATTTTCATTCAACACAGTTCGGTTTCTTAATCGGTTCCCCTTAGACTCACCGGCTGTGATGAACCGCCTGGCTTTTCACTCTATCTGGAATCAAACCCGGTACCACGGTAGAAGGCACCTCCCTCTGTCCTGCTAATCAGCGTAGGCACGCTCCGTGTACCATTGACATCTGCTGCAACACACTTGGGCTATTGTTTGCGGTCTTATGTTTCCTTCTGCGAAGGCTTTGCGGGTCTGGGTCAGAAAGGGCAAGGTCACTTCTCTCCTTGTCGTCTCTTAGATACTCTTGCTGCCTTTCTCCTCCTTTTGAACCTCTGTGCCTGATAGCTCTCTAGTCGTGTGGTCTGCCTTGCTCGTATTGTGCTCTGGTGCTCCACCTTTTATCCCTGTGGGGAAAGGAAAGGGCCGTCGGGTGTGTGTGAGTTTTTGGTCAATTGCCGGACCTTGTCTGACCCTTGGGTTGGGACATGTCAGGTAGACAGTTTTAATATTAGTCTGTTGTCTTTCAGGGGGGGTATGACAGTGTTTGTGTCGCAAAGGGGAGAGGTTAGTGTGTCTGATTGTCCTGCGTGGTAGGATAGGGGAAAGGTGCTATATTGAATTACAACCCTCGTACCAGGGGTTTTGATAAAACTATCAATCTCACCCTTCTGAGTTTATGTGAGACAGACAGGAATGACGGGGATTATTGTGAAAGGAACGGGGGGGGGGATGTGGGAACTATAGTGTTTATTCAATGTCGGCTGGAGGGCCGTGGAGAAGAATATTTTGGAGTGTTCGGGTAGAAAACAGGGATTCTGGGAGTTGTGGTTTTCGGGTGCAACAGGGTTTGGGATCCTAGAGCATTTTTTATATACAGAGGTGTTATGGGATTTGGGCAAGAGAGATTTATTGGGAGGAAGGGAGACAGATGTGGTACAACCTACAAAGGCCTCAGATCTCGTCCTCCTCTCCTTCTATGGCACAATACTGCGTCTCACCTTGGGTATTTCCGCAAGCACAAACCATGGTTCCCCTACCCAGGTGATCCTACCTCACTCGTCCAGCCCCAAGGTTGGGATCTGAGAGCGCCAGCCCTTCCCTGGCCACCTGAATAAGGGATTCTCGAGGTCTGCCTGGAAGAATACCCTCAGGTTTCTCACAGCAGGTGCCTGAGCAGTGCTGGACACGCATCTAGCGAACTCGTCCCCTTGCTTGAACCAGCGAGGAACATTCATAACCTGGTAAATCATAGCCTTCATGTAGTCGGCCAAAATGAGTTTGGAAGCCTCATAAGAATCATCGGCTGGTTGCATTGTCAAATCTAATGCACTGCATTCCCTGCAAACATTATTAGCTTCAATGTTTTAGCCATGCCGTCGGTCAACTTTAGCAAAACAAAAGGGGCGATGGCTGTTAGATTTAGAGCCCTCCGGACCACCGTTCTTCACCTGTCAAGCAATTACAGAAGGGGAAAGACCATATGCAAATCAGGCTCGGCCCCACCCCAAAAGGAGCTGTCCAGCCCGAACTGCTAGGTCACATGTCTCCTGCAGGAGACCACAAGCATCCCCAGACATGTTTCGGGATTGCTTTAGTCACCTTTGTGGCATCAAAGCCAATGTCCAGACGATCCACCCACACCTCCCATCTGGTCCCCAGTGAGGATGGGCTAGCAGGATGAGACACTGGTGTGTGGTGAAACACGCCAGACTGGCCTTTTCCACCTTGCACAGAAGGCTGTCTGCCACCTGAACCAAGGTTAAAGAGCTGGCAGCCCAAACACCCTGCCTGGCATAGCTTCTTGCCACCTTGAACATGCACCTTCTGCAGGCCTGATAGGTCGGGACACCCTTTATCATCATTACTCCTCTGGGTATGTGTTTTACACCAATTGTTCTTTTCTTTCCTCGACCAGCCCCCCAAAATCGTACGCATTGTTGACCTCCTCCTTAGAAGAGGAGGCTCCACTCCTCCAGTTGGAGGTTGGGGGGAGGGGCCTCCTCGCCACTTGACCAGTGGTAGCAAGCTGGGGTGCAGCACTGTGTACCAGCCAGCAACGTAACACCGGTTACAGGCGTCGCCATGCCATTACAGCTGCCATGGGGTGGGGGCAAGGGCCCCTCGTCGCCAGTCTTGCGTGGCAGGGCGGGGCCGCACTGCGACCAAAACGCCCAGGAAGTCGCAGGCGACCACTAGCTGGACCAGAGGTCCAGAGCCGCGCTTAGCTTGCTGTAGCTGCAGGTGGTATACAGGGGAGGAATTGAGCAGGAACAAGACGGAGCTGTGCTCCGGCAAACATCGTCTTGCGGAGCACCGTTCCAGGGAATGCTGCATATGTGTCTCATGTAATGCACACTGTACTGTCATGGGGACTATTCCGACCGACAGATTAAATGAGTACTATACCAAGTGTGCATTGCATGCTCAGAAGGAATGCACATTTGAATTACCACAACAGACACGTTGGTGGCCATTCTTACGTTCCCAAAATGCACTTGTATGCAAAGCAGCTAGCATCCTATATTCAGGGCACCCACATTATTCAACACTTGGCTCCACCCCTCAATCCCCGCCCACACTACTGACAAATCACCCACCCCTCACCCACTACCCCTCCCCACAAGTTCCCCGAGTAACTTATTGCCAATTTCCAGCACTGGGTATACACCCGTATTGTAGTGCTAAATAACTTGACAGCACGTATTGTATTTGGTTATTTATATAGCGCTCGTTCCCCACTCGCGTAGCCTCAATCCGCTTTTTTGTTGGAACGCCCTTGGTGACCGTAGTCAATGTGCAGGAACATTCTAAAGAGTTTACCTTAGGAGACGCATGTGCTAATTTTGCCAGTCTAGGACTTGGGTGGCTGGCAAGGCTCCACTAAGCATCCCAAAGAGAGGCCAGGCACGTGGGTGGGCGCTGTTGGTGGTTTGCGAAAGATTGCTATTGTTGAGAGTCGATGTGTGGCCAGCTATACCAAGTTTCTTTTGGTTGGTAGTCGCTGTATGCTAGTGGCAGAGGTGTTGAGGTATGTCATGCCGTGCCTGTGGCCTGTGTCCACACTGGTGGTGTGAGATATTCGTACCTTAGGCTCTGAAATAGTTTGGCTGGAGTGATCTTTGTCCAGTGCAGCAGAGGAAATAGGCCTAGATTTGAGAGTCCTGTACCGTGTGTTAATTTCCCACTCCTATCTTTATTCCTCCCATGACGTTAGACCTCCTCCCCTTCAAACTACACCCCCCCACCCCCCACCACCCCCTCAGTCCCAACACCACAATGCAGAGGACTGCATAGTCAATGACAACTTTACAAAATTACAACTCCCCTTCCCCCTTTTTTAACAAAACAGTTCTATCACCCCATTTCCTCAATTAATCTTGTAGGTCTGATTCGGGTGCAAGTTGGGCACGACTCCCTTGACTGTTCCATGTTCGTTAAAGTGCAAACCTTGCGATGAGGTCTTCATCTTCGGATGGCTCACAAGCCCCTAGATAAGAAACATCATATTCACACCCGAGTGTCCACCTAGTCACTTCCACTCGGGTCACATTCCTTCACACAGTTTGAAGTAGGACACATTAGACGTAACTTCTCTTTCACAATGCAACGCCATCAGCATGTGCCTTTTTGTAAGTTATTAAGGATCCTGGATTATATGGACTCTCCCTTCTTGGATGCTTATGGCAGGAACATCTACTCCAACGCCTCCCTGCACCTGCGTCAGGCCAACACAGATGCCATTCTGGCTGCCGCCAACCAACGGTTATGGCGGGAAATTGCGGACTTCCGCCCGGAACTCCTCTCCCAATGCCAATTACTCTTCAAGACGGGGCTAGCGGAGGCCAAGTTCGTGGCGCACAACCTCATAGAATCCACTGTGGCGCATATTGATACCTCGGACCGAGCCATCTGCATTGCCACTGACATGAGGCGCACAGCCTGGCTCCGGGTGACGAAATTCAACCCGAACTTCCAGGAGTGCATTCTAGATCTACCGTTTGGGGAGGGGGGGCCCTCTTCCATTACGGATGAAGAGCTGGACAAGAAGAACAGCTCACAAACGGCAAAATCTTTGTCCATTCTTACAAAGACCACGCCCAAATCTTGCACCCAATTTCAGCAGCGCTCAGAGAAGGGTCGTACATATGGAGGGTTCCACGGCTTCCAGGAACGTAGATCCAGGCAGCCGGACCGCTCACCTCTCAGAGCCGGTGCAAACAAAGGGTGGGGGGGGGGGGAGTAAGGGCTTTTTTCAGTCCCCCCTCCTCAGCCTTCGACTTTTCCTGAGCAGAGGTTGTCTCACCATCACCCAGTCTCCCACTTCTATGCAGGACTCGCTCGCTCTTCTGTCTGCATGAACTTTCATTTGTTCTTTGGCATTCCCATATTTTTCACACACTTTCGGATCTTCATAGTGTAATCTTCTGACCTTGCATGTGGCAACCGAGTCCTGATCTCTCGCCCGAACATTCGCTCCGCATGAACACTTTCCCATGGTACTGTGTGGGGTATTGCAGTAATCCCTCAGCAACAGGTAGAACATGCGCTCCAATGGGCGATTCGCTAAATGCGAAATCTGAAGCGATCGTTTGACAATAGCCATGTATCGCTCCACTGTCCCACTCGCCCGTGGTTACAGCAGCGGCAGTCTCCAATGCGTTAAACCCATGTATGTTGCAAAATTGCTGAAATCCTGGAGGGCCATTGCAAATTGTGGTATGCCACACGCTACCAGCACGTATAGTCCATCCCTCAAGCGACCAGAAAAATCATGGCCACCTCGTCCCAGACAGTTTGGAACGGTTGACATCTGAAATAGAGCAGGATGAGCAGTGGGCATTATGATGCTAGATGCGCAGCATTTCTTTAAGATGCCCTCAACTCTCACATCTAGTTTCGGGAACCACACCTTTTGTCTGAGCATTCTTTTTGTCGACAATTTCCCTGTGACCCTCATGAGCCGGCTCAATTATTTGTTGCTTCAGAAATCAGGTAATCACTATCTTATTGCCTTTAAATAGATTGAATTCATCCGTCAAAGATAATTCATCTCGTACCAACAACAAACTCGCTACCTCATCCCTCACCTCCTTAGTTTTCTTTCTCGCAATTTGTTTGCGCATGTCGCCTCTTTCCTTGAGTGAGACACTCCTCAATGATGGAAAAGGCAGTATCATGATCATATTCTCTTTGTACGTGTCCATCTCTAGACACATCAGCTTTGTAGGATGTCCCTGATATACCCGTCAGCATTTGACGGGATACCCTCTAGAGGACACTGTGGGTTGGTGTGAAATTAAGTCTGCAGGGTTATCCTTCCCTGGTCGACACAATACGAAAGTCATAATCCTGAAGTCTCAAACCCCATTGGGCAATGCAGGGTGGCATTCCGTGCCTTTGGAGTCCCATGGATTGTGAAGAGTGCTTGATGGTGCGTCATTATGGGGAATGCATTCCCATACAGGAAATAATTTAAGTGCTCACATGCCCACACTACTGTCAAACCTTTCTCAGGCTGCGATTATGCTGGTTTGGTGGAAGAGAGACTCTTACTCGCATACGACAATGTGTGTGTTGCGAGGCATCCGGCTCATTGCACGAATATGGCTCCCAACACCAGTGGGCTTGCATCCACTGTCAGCTCCATGGATCTGTCAGTATCAAAGTACGCCATATCTTCAGCGGATATCTGTCTGTGGGTGGATTCAAATGCCTCCTGACACTGTTGGGTCCATGTGAAAACCGAGGTCTCACAGCAGCACACTGACTGTAGTGAAGTCCTGTATGTAGCATGCGCAGCATCTCGCTAACCCCAGCAAGGAGGAAAGATCAGACTCATTTGCAGGTGAAGGGGCATCCTTTGACATAGCTACCTTCTCCAGGTCTGGCCTCATCCACTGTTTAGAAAACATGTCAGAAAAATGCCAGTGCTCCTTCCCTGAACTCTTTCATGGTTTAATCGGAGGTGAGCCACCTCTAGCGCCATGTTGTTCGAGAGATGTTCCAAATACTAAAACAATCACTATAGTTGATGCAGTTGGGTATGTGATGGATAACCTTGTGAATCTCCTCTTGGAAGATCTGCCGCCCAGGAGACCCTAAAACCGAGAAGCTTGTATCTATAGAGACCAAGGTGTATCACAAATTTAGTGATATAGTATGACTTGGACGCCAGTACCAGCTGAAGGTAGCCTTTCATCAAATCCAGTTTCGAAGATACAGTTGCTTCCTTCAGGAAGGGGATCAGGTCTTATTCGCAGAGATTTATGGTGCTCGCATTGGATCGTTTGATTTGGGCATCTCATGTCAACACACCGTCAAATGGACTTATTTAGGTCCTTCTTTGGAACCCAGACAATGGCAGACACCCATGGGGTAGGTCCTGTGACCGGTTCTATAATGTCTTCATCCAGTAGCCTGCGCAGCTCCTTTTCCACCTGCTTTTGTATGTTAACAGGTATGCCCCCATAAGTCCTTCGGCTTTATCAATCCCTTAAAGAAGGAAACATTTGTTCAACATTATCAGTCAATGGAGCATATTTGTGAGCCATTCTGTGTAAAATGTGCACCAGACCCAGGGTTAGCACTGTCTTGAAACTAAAGATACACCTACTGTCATCTGCAGCTTTTAGAACATGCAGTGGAATGCGTGCGGATTGGATTTGTAGCTGCACATAGCCACAAATGTCCCTTTGCATGGTAGGGGAGTGTTTGAACCATAAGGAAATATATCTACGTTGGAGGGTCGCAATGCAGGTGCCTTTGGTAGGTTGGCATATGCCTTTTCACTGATGACATTCACCATTGCACCCATGTCTACCAGTAATTGCAAAGGGTCATCACACTCACCTGGAGAAATATAGTGGGGCTGTGGTCAAGCGCTGACTGGTTCCCAAGTGCACAGATGTACTCTTTCTTTTGACTGTCTTCCTGCAATGAACTGAAGTCACGGTCCGTAGGATATGATAATTGATTTTGCAAGTGGGTCTTCATGTGGAAATTCAAACCCACATATGTGGATATCAAAGAGGTGTTAGCCCCGCCTTCCTGTTGTCTGTCCTGCGACCAAGCCCCTTTGAAGGCTTGCCTTAATTATTTCTCATTAGTATGCACCGCCACCAGCTGCACGAGACAATAGGGAAGCAGATGCTGCCCATGGCTGGAGGAAGGTGTGCCTCTCCCCTTCTTGAGATTCTTTGATGTACCCGCGGCTGTCACATTCCAGCTGAACATGACAGGGGAGGAGTTTGCCTGTAGGCTGTGTCCTCCCAGTGTTCATGTGATTATGCGTTTCGTGCGCTGAGCAGGGAAAATGTGTGTGGAAGGGCACACACATTTTCAGAGGTTGAACTCCATTAATTTCATTGTCAAAAAATCAAAAAAGCCCAGGCGAGCGCACACTGCCCGCGTGGATGGTCAAATTCCTCACACACACTCACCCCAATTACAGTGCAACATAGCAAGGAGGACAGTATAGCCAATAAAAACAAAATGAATAACGTGCACCCCATTTCCTCAATTAACCTTTTAGGTCTAATTTGGGTGTGGGTTGGCGACTCTTGACTGGTCCATGTTCGTTAAAGATGCAGACCTTGTGAGATGTCTTGTTTCTTTTCCCCCCCAATTACAGCCTCTCCTACAACATAACAAGGAGGACTGTAATTGTAATCCCCGTTTAATTTGCTGCTTGATGTTTTGTATCTTGTCACAGTATCGTTGGTTAAATAGGGCAAGCAATGTAATGGGCTGCGTGTAGCAATCAAAGCAGTTTGCAATAATAACAGTTGTGATCAGTGGTGTTGCATACTGATCCAGTCCTGGGCATAAACTCCTGTTCTGCTCCGCAAACTGTTCGTGCAACATCTCGATGCCCATCTCCCTGTGCTGGCCCCATTTTCTTGTGACAAGTGTGGCCTTGAATGCCATTGCTAGGGTTTTGTTTTGCACTCTTTGAAGAGTCATCCTGTGCCATTGCAGACAAATGCTCCATGCCAGGGAAGCCTATGTCAGTGTGGGTCTAATCTCCTTTTACATGTCGATTTTACACCAGATAGGCATGAACTTTGCCTTTAGGAGTGGGTACAGTGCCACCAGCTTGCCATATGCTTTGTGCCGATCACCCTCAATGCCTTCCTCCAACTGAGCTTTCTGTCCATGGTTACACATAGGTAGCGGCTGTTGCTCTCCCACTTGATATTCTCTCCATTGAGGCTGATGCGCGGGTGCGCTCTGTAATGTGCTTTCTGGTAAACGGTGTGGCAGTGGTCTCGCAGGTGTTCAGTGCAATCTGCCAGTCACTGTGCCATGCCGAGAGCTTGTCCAAAGATGCGTGAAGGCTCCTTAGCCACTTCCTTTTCCCTAAAAGACTGTAAGAATGTTATGTAGGGTGCCTTAAGCCCAGGGGGTAAATGGGCGCTGTAAACAAGTACATAAAACACCAGAAACGAACAAGGACAACAACCACATAAAAGAAAGGAGTAGAAACAGACAAAAGTATACAGGATAAAAGCCTTAAAAAGCAACGCCCAGCAGATGAGAGGCAATAGAGACCTTCAATAAAACCCCAACACCATCACACTTAATACAACTGGTAAAATAACAGCTTTAGGTAAAAGGTTTTTAGCATTTTCCTAAACCGCTTAATGGAAACCCTAGACCATAGATAAACAGGCAGTCCATTCCAGAGCTCTGGGGCAAGATAGAAGAGCGTTTACCCGCTCTATCCAGTTTGACACGTGGCACAGAGAGGAGATGGCTATTGCTTGATCTTGGTACACAATTGCATCTTTTAACACTCAATCTTTGCCTCAGGTAAGTGGCATTATTGCCAAAGAGGCATTTATCATTTATGGCCTGGAGACTCTTCTCTCTACTGACCTCGCCTGGCTGCAAGTAATAGAGGGCAAATTTTGGCGCCGGATACTCGGCTTACCCCCCAGTGTCCCTATGGCCTTGATTAGGCTCGAACTCGGCCTGCCCTCTCTTAAAGCATTAGTACTTAAGAGGAGAGCAGGATTCTATTTGAAAATGAAGGGTGGCACTTCCAACCAATTATTGGTGGTGATACATCAAGAAGTGAGTAAAAAACATTCCTCCTCCCCCCTCTTGAAAGAAATGACCAAATTTCTTGCGAACATAGGCTGGATGCAAAGAGAGGAAACAGTCTCTAAGGAGGTGCTAATAGCACTTGGCAAAAAGGTGGATATGTGGGATTGGCTAGAGAATTTCTCACATTTAAGTAGCCTAAACTCCTACCACTTCATTAAATATAGATCATATACTTTAATGCAACCACAAGCATATTTATATCTCTGCCCCACCAAAAGGCTTAGACGGTTCATTATTTTGTTCCGAATGGAGCAACTACCTACCTTTTATAACATAGGAGTCAGAGAAAAAATTGCAGCTTGTGACAGAGTTTGCCGTATATGCAAATCTCCTGGATGTGTGGAAACAGCTAAGCATCTGTTAACGGAGTGCTTAATGTTGGAACAGCCAATACTTAAATATCTTAGGGAATTCGTACACGACCCACTTAACATACGTAGAACCTCCTTCTGGCGCTATTGCACAAATACCAGCAATATGCACCTGTTTATTGCATTGTATAATGTGTGGCAACAGATCGAAAAACATCTGGGTCCTTTACTCTGATCTGAAATGTCTGATCATGGTGGGCTAAAAGATTGCCGATGTTGTATGTGCTGGATAAGCATGCTATTTTGTAAAGCACCCTTACTTGATGGAACCCTATATCTATGGCATCTTTTCGTTAGGATAGCTGTGGGTGAGAGATGTAATGTCCGTATTTACGGTACTGACTTGGGAAACATAACGGTTAAAGATCTGTTATAATGAAGTCCTAATATTTTATCTCATTCTCATTTTAAAGAAATTATGTCTGATGTTTTAATATATATAGATTCACATATATCTGTTAGGTTGATATTCCATATGTTATATGGTATATTGTATTGTATGATTTGATTTCTTATTTTATGACTTGCTCTTTATTTGTGTTAATGTATGTAATTCACAATGTGTAAAGTTTTGAATTCATTTTCAAATCTATATCACATTAAAGTTAAATTAAATTAATTTATGCGTAATTGTCAACAGCCTAAATTTCAGGCGTTCCCAGGCCAGAAGGCAATGCAGAGATAGGAGATAAACAGCCAAATCTTGCCTAGCAATCTTAGGTACTAGGCAGACGAAGAGGCAACACAGTATACATGATTCCAAGTATTTTACCTTGGGAAGAACCTATTGCATAGTATGCTATGGTAAACATAGTATAGGAGGCAGCAAGTTTATCCATTCTCTGCAGAGTGCCAAGCAAGTTTATCCATTCTCTGCTGAGTGCCAAGCAAGTTTATCCAATCTCTGCTGAGTGCCAACCAGGAGCAGCTCCATCTTTGATTCATTGAGGGCCAGGCAGTTATGGGCCATCCAACTTTGAATAAGATCAATAACAGACTTGATCCTGGCCGCGTCTTTGACATAATTACCTGACAGCGAAGATGTGTGTAGTCAGCATCATTCGTATAATGGACACCTACTCTGTCAAGCATGTCAAAAAGCGGCTTAAAACATTCTAGATGATCCCCTCCCACCCTGAAAGACCAAAAAAGACGAAGCATTTTCGTCTTGGAGTGACAGATGAGAAGAGGACATTGGTATACCACTGGCGTGTGTGCGTCTGTATATATTAGGGCGGCAATAGCCGCCCTATAGTTCAGGTGAGTCAGACTCCCATAGGAACCCCTCAAAATTCTATCATTAACTTTTGATTGGAGTAACGGATTTGACCGAAATTACGAAAGTGATACAAACCCCACAGGACCCCTCCCCCCTAGACTGCAAGGTTTTCGTAAAGATTCTTTAAAAAAATGAGAAAAGTTATTAAGCTTAACAAAAAAAACACATTCCAAAGTGCGGCGTACTCGCCATTCATTTTCTCCTAGACAATGAAGGTACATTTTTGCCAAAGCGCACAGCCCAAAACTTGGGCACGAAGCGTTGACTCACCATCCATGCGCGGTTTTTTAGTTATTCCCTGCAGTCGTTTTTAAATATTTGACGTAGAAGGGCTGCCCCCTTCCCAAAGATAGAGATATTTAGGGGAGTTACCCAAAACTGGGGTGTTTTAGACATGAAACGACAACCTTCTTGTTCTCTCGATGCAAGCAATATCCGCGCATATAGCCGAGGATATTGGAAAATGAAACGCAGGAAAAAAGCTAATAGCAGGTCAAAAAACATGAAATGCCATCAGGCTAGAGCTCGGGGGGTGGGGGGTGTGGCTAGAGGGCACCAAGTGAAACATGGGAGTTGGCCGGGGCGTTCAGGGACTGAGTTTGCAACATGAAGCTTCCTGCAGCCTCTGCTATAGCCGCTAATAGCTGACATATGAGAGCAAACTGCATCACAGAAACAGTGTGTGTTGTACGGGGCATGGAGGGTGGCAGGAAAGAATGTATTTTTCAGTCGTTTCGCTGATATTCGCGTTTATGTTCAAGGCTACAAAGCACTACGTATAGCCGAGATTTTGTGTAGTTCGGAACCCGCGGGTACAGATTCATTTTTTAAGCAGTAAACCATTGTGGCATAGTGGTTAAACGCTGGGCCTTGAGCTCTGGCAGACTAGAGTTCGAGGCTGTACGTTTTAAAAAACATTTTATTGAACCAATTTAATTTAAATAAAAGAAAAGCAACTGGGAGGTGGCGAGGTTTGTTGCAGTGCAATCCTGTGATCTTATTTGGCATGACGGCGTTTAGATGTGGCTGCAATGTCAGCCACGTCCAAACATCCCTTGCACCAAAATAACAAGGAATGGCTTTTGCGCTGAAAAGGGTGTGCCGAAATGGGCGCTGCAGTGGTATAGCTGCGCCAGATCAGCGTGTGGCAAAATGAGGGTGCTGAAATGGGGTCTACCGCTTGGAGTACGCTGCTTAACCAAAGTGTGTGGTCCATGGCTTATTTAGTCTCACTACGCATTGCCTAAAAACATTGTGAGATCTCAAAGCCTGCAATCCAAAGACCTTGCTAGTGGTCTGGAAGCGTTCTAAAAATCTATGGAATAACAAAACCCTTGCAAGCAAAACTTTTTTTGTTGCAGGGACATTGAGGTGAACGCACCAAAACAAATGAAATTCAGCTAAAGCCACCTTAACTTTGCACCCATGTTGCACAGCCTATCACCACACAGATCACATCACTGGTGACATCACTAATAACATGGTATATGAGAATACTGATGACATTATAAATCACATCACTGATGCCATCCCTGGTGACAACACCAATTACATTTAATATAACCGATTACATCAATAATGGAATTAGAAATAACATTTAGAAGTTAGCTCATGAAAAGTTTGATTACCAAATTACAATTTTTTTTATTTTTTTTTTTTATTATGTTTATCCATCTTTCTGGATTTTAACAAATGCTTGATTTTGCTTTGATTAGACGGTGACTTTGGCAGATGCCCCTTGTAAGCACTGCGCTAAGGCGACTTGTAAGATTTTTGCCGCTGCAATAGACCAGTTTGTCTTCTGGCCGCTGATTAGACGAGCCCACCATATTTCCTCTTCACTCACAACGTGGGTTTCCAGGAGAGGGAGTAGATAGGCTTGACGAGCGTGTTCAGTCCCAGGACATTAGAGTAGCAGATGTCTAATTGTTTCTGTGTCAGCTTTGCATAGGCGGCAGGTTTTGGAGGGTGACTGACTCTCTCAAGAACAGGATTTCGTTGTTGTGTAGCAAGTTTAAGCGGGCTCTTAAGAGGAATTGCCGTAATGGTTTGCTTGGGAATCTTCCGAGTAGTTGTGTTGTTTGATTTAGCTTCTTTGGGGAATGAGGAAAAAGAGCCAGTGTTTTGTTTCCTTTGGCACGCTCTTGGGTGTCAATCCAGTCTACTTCTTCCAATTTATTTTTAAATTTTATTGGGGTTCTTGATAAGGTCTTCGTTGGAGCAGCCAATTTCGGTCAACTGCGATTGTATCTGCTCGGCCCATTTGACAATCAGCCTACAGGTGCCTGCTTTGATCTCCAGATCTATTAGGTTGTAGAGGCGGGGCGCGTCAGGAAGGATCGTTTTCCTATATAGGAATATGCTCGCTAGATTCACTTTGGCACTCAGTGAAGAGAGGCCCAGTTCACGCCTGATTGCTTCGATCTGGGTGGAGTTCGGGAGGTTCAGGACTGCTTTCCAAAAGAAACCTTCGAGTTTTTTCCATATTGTCATTGGTATGGCTGGCATCGCCTCCGCTCCATACGTCAAGGCAGGTATCACCTTGGCTTTGTAGAACCTTATCATAGGTATCAGTGAGAAGCGACCGAACTTTTTATCCAGAAGTCGGGCTTGGGAGGTCAGTAGTCTGGCTTTCCTCCAAAGGTCTTTTTGCATGGCTGAGTCTGTAGGAGTGCTATCTATTATTATTCCCAGGTATCTGAAGTTTTGCACTGTTTCGACGTTGACTTTTTCCAGGCTCCAGTTGAAGCGCTTCAGTCTTCTGTTTTTTTTTCCAGTATAAGGACTTTTGTTTTTGCTTTGTTTATAAGAAGGTTTGCCTGCTTGATGTAGTCAGCCAGGTCCGTCATTTGTCTCTGGAGACCGATTTCTGTTCTGTCCAGTAAGGTGATGTCATCGGCATATAGCAAACGTGCTGTTGGTACGTTGCCTATTTTGGGGGGGAATGATCTGGAGCTCTTGTTTATTTCTTTCAGGTCACCAATGAAGGCTATGAAGAGTTCTGGTGCCAACGGGCACCCCTGTTTCACACCTCGATTGGTCGGAATCTCTCCGGAGAGTAGGCCCTGCTGGTTTAGCTTGACCCTCATGGTGGTGGCCTTGTGGAGGGCTTTTATTGGGGCGAGGATGCTCGGGGGGCAATCCCATGCTGTTAACTTCTCCCATAGCTTTGTTCGATCCACCAGGTCAGATGCTTGCGATAGGTCTATAAACGAGAGAAAGACTCTCGATGTGGATTGAATGGTCTTGCTTTTGATAATGCTCAGTAGCATAATGTTTACCGTGGCGGATGAGTTTTTCTTAAAGCCTGCTTGAAATGGGTCTGCACACGGAGCTGCCCTCGCCCATTTTTGGAATCGTTTTAGCAGCAGTGACCCGTATATCTTCCCGATTGTGTCCAGGAGTGCAATTGGTCGGTAGTTCTGTGGGTTTGACTTCGCTCCCTTTTTGTAGATAGGGACCACTGTGGCAGAAGTCCAGGACCTCGGGATGGTTCTAGTGGTTGAGCAGTTGCTGAACACCTGGCTGATGAAGGGGACCCAGTTTTCAGCGTGGGATTTCAAGTCGGTATTTGTGATCCCGTCTGGGCCGGGTGCTCGCGAGGCTTTGAGTTTTCTGAGTGCGTCTTGGATGTCTTCTTTATCAGAAACGTTGACCCACTCTGTTTCAGCCTCAGCTTGAATTGAGGACGACACTGATGGTGGTTCCTGAAACAGATTGGTGAAGTAAGTTTTCCAGTTTTCTTCACTTACTGCGTTGCAGGGGCTTGTTTGGTATGCGGGGCCCGCTTGGTTTAACAGTTTCCAGAATTCTATGTCGTCTTTTCCGGCCCCCTTTTTCAACATGGCTTCTGAGTCGTTTTGATATAAGGTTATGCGGTAGTTTTTTATCCAGGCTTTGTATTTTTTCGTTTCCACTGTCAGTTCTTCTTGCATGGCTTCCGAGTAGTTAGCCTTCTTAGTCTTCTCAATACTGCCCTTCTTTCCACCACCTGTTTGTCGAAGTTATGGGATTTGGTCACGACCGTGGATTTTGTCCCTTTCGAGGTGACTTTGAAGGGGCTTAAGAGTGGTTGGTAGTCTGCTGATGGACCGCCTGCTCTATATTTTGATGTTAAATGGGCGATGCATTCTTCCGTTAGTCTGAGGCGGGTCCCTTGGTTGTTGCTTTCGACCGAGTAGCCCGTCGAGGTGTTTTTTCCCTCTGAATGAGTACCAGGAGGCTTGAAGTAAGTTGTGGTCACTCGCTTCGGTTTCGATCACGTCAAAAGAGGACATCACCATCTGAGTTTCTGGGGATATGAAGATGTAGTCTATTGTAGCAGACTTATTCATTATTTCCCATGTCGGGAGTCTGTTTGGGTTGGGAAATAACTGGGCCAAATTGAGAAGCCCTCTTGACGCCATCAAGTCGTTCCATTGGGTTCCTCTGTCTTCAGATTTTCAGAAATTACAATTTAGGAAGTGACTGTCCAGTACCAAAGGCCATAGCTAGTGGTTGGTTAGTGTTAGAAACAAATAATATGCATGGGTAAAAGACATGCCTAGTAGCCCATCACTGTTTTAAAATAAAAAGTGGGCAACATTGAAAGCTGTAGTAAGTGGCCATGGCTAAAGGCCATAGTTAGTGCCCATTAATAAGTTAGACTATATATAGTCGGCACAGCGAAGGCCGTGGCCACTGACTAGTATTGTGTTAAAGACCATGGCTAGTGGCTGGTTAGTCTATATATTGTACAGTGGGCACGGCTGAAGGCCATAGCTAGTGGCTGGTTAGTATTGTATAATACCTATTGGGCACGGCCGAAGACCATCGCTTATCTCATTTTATTATTTTAAATATACAGTGGACATGGCCAAAAGATGTACAAACTGATCAAGGCCAAATGCCATGGCTACTGGCCCATTTATATGTTAGAATATATAGCGAGCACAGCCAAAGCTTGTGCTGAAGTCCATGGCTAGTGCCTGACCAATATATATATATATCAGGTATCCAATTCGTGTTTTAAAATATTCAGTGCACATGGGTGAAGTTTGTGACCACTTTCCATAACTGAAGGCCATGACTAGTATCCATCCACGTGTTCAAATATACTTTCCTACTTTCACATTTCAGGTGAAAGTTTTTGTTGAAACCTTTTTAAACCCACCATAACTTTCTTGGTGTTGTGAAAACATGGCCAAATGCTGCAACCACAGGGCTGTCAGGACCATGCTGCACGGAGGATCCCTAACAAGGATGAATCCAGGTATGTGGTTGTCCTGGCAGCCTTGCAAAATGCCTGTCTTGGGGTGATTAAGCTCTGTATAAATGAGCACTGCACACAGGACAAAGACAGTTTCCTGGACAAAAAAGGTTTGCATTTGAGTTAATTTGCATACCCACAATACCTTGCTGTTGTGGCTCAGAACTGGAGGTGAACTTCCAGCGATGGCGGCTAGGTGGTGTTGTGGAATGTGTGACTTGGCTCAAAATATATATATATATGCACAATGAAAAAACGTTAAAAAAGGGACGTGATGGTTCATTTGCCCTAATAAAAACCTAGCAAATTCAGTGCAAAAAACTTTGTTAAAGGGACGTTATAGTTACTTTGCACTAATAACAACCTATGCTATATAAGGGAGTAAATTGCCCTCTTTTTTGTTGAGGGGGGCCTAAGTCATGAGGGGGTAGAACAGTTATGAAGCAAGGATTAAGGCTTCCCCACCTTGCGGACACTGGCCTCCCACTGCAAAGAAACTAAATGCACAAATGACTGTATGAAGCTCACTTGTAATGCCTCAAGGGCAAGCAAAAGGTTACGTTAACACTAGCAATGTCATGCTAGTAAAAACTGTTTGGGTTTTAAATCATATGAATAACATGTATATGTGTTACATGTTTTTCTGGGTTTTCTCTAAACACAGACCACTAGCAGTGATCTGTCAATAGTGTGCTGGTTCCTTTTCACAGCCAGTGTCCGCAAGGTGGGGTAGCCTTAGTCCTTGCTTCATAACTAATAACAACCTATCCATATTATGGTTATAGGTAAAACCCCAGAAATTCGTCAGTTATAAAAGACATGAGTAATTAAACTATGACAGGTCATTGGGAGAACCATCATGAGATACATAGTTCATTAAGCAATGCGTTGCTATAAACACCCTTGCATTACAGAGATCTGTCCAGTACATGCACCTACTCATGTAGAAACGTAGGCATTGTCTGCATCATGCACCATAGAGGTGCAATATTCAACATCTTGCCATGTTGGATAGTGAAATGATGAATGCTTTTGTTTCAGAGTTTTGTGTACTGTGAGACATGTAATAAGTAGCTACCAATCCCTCACTTACTACATAATTGTACTACTACACACAACACAAAGACCACAACGCATACAAACATGAGCATACATGGGGAAAGTAAAGAAAACAAAAAAGCAGCAGTATTACCAGAAAGTGTTCATAACCTAGGTGATTGTCTGCATGCACAGAAACGATTGCTGTGTTTCAGGCTTGCTTCTTCCCCTATGTATCCTATGATGTGACTGAACCCTAAGGAAAGTAGTGTAAGAACATATGAGAAGGGAAAGGTCTACAAATATAGTATCTTGAATTTTTAGTTCCCAACTGTCAGTACAGAAAGCCACCTGGCCTAGATATGTCAGTGAACAAAACAAAAGAGGGAGCCAGACATGTGATGTCATCTTTGATGTCATGGGTGTTAGTCTTAGCAGTGCACAGTGGTGGTGCGAGTTAGGTTTGCTTAGCTTACCATAACTGACACATTTCTGGGGTTTTTCGGTTTTACTTGTAACCATAATATGGATAGGTTGTTATTAGTGCAAAGTAACTGTAATGTCACTTTAACAAAGCTTTTTCATAGAATTGCATGGGTTATCAGTGCAACTTAACCATAATGTCCCTTTAACAAAACCTTTCACTGAATTTCATGGGTTTTTACCATTGCATGCTATTTTCCTACAACTTACTAATAGCATACTTACCCCAAGATAGCAACCCATCTGTCCAATTTACCATGTTTCACCTTAAGGCTCTGCCATTTCCCACCTTTCAGCATCATTTGCAACACTTCTATAAAATTTTGCTACTTTTGCCACTGTTTTTGCATCCGTCGACGTCCACAAAACGTCTGTTCCGGACAGTGCTACGTGACTATGCGCTCGCACGCAGCACGATGACGTGCCTGCGAAGGCATCCGCACTTCGTGTTCATGCTTCAAGGACTGTTTGGAACTGCATTTTGCAACTGATCTAGGGACTTTCTTTACCACTGTTGGGAATGTACCAAAGGCTAAAGCTACAAAAGTGAAATGCACTGAGTGCAACTTGCACTCAGTCGCGGATTACCTGCACATTACTCCTACGGGACCACCTCCATGTGCCGCCACAGCAAATGCAACCACCGCAATGCTCTCAGAAAGATTGTTCCTTTCTTAGCAAGTAGTAGGCTGTCTTCCTCCACATCATCTTCCTCAACCAATACTGTAACCACATAGCCTACTTCTGTTGGACACAAAATCCCACCAGCTACCTTGCAAGCAATATAAGAGGCTGTTGATCCATATCTTTGGAAGACAACGGTCCTCTGCATATACTGCAACACACCTCTATGCAGGGGGAAGCAATTTCGATGTGCGTTTGAAGCTGTAATCAAGGAGCATGAGAAACACTGCCCACTACCTTAGAAGTAACACACTCGCAACATCTTCCCCCGTCCACCTGCCCATCCATATTAGTGCTTAGTGCCTCTTCCCTCATTTCCCTCCTCACCTTACGTTCTAACATTTACTGCAAACATTTAAAGAAAATTCAAACAAAAAAAAGCTTCCTTTAGGAACCACCTTTCACAGTTAAAAAAAATAGAACTAAAAACAAATCTTATAGACTCCATCTACTTTACATTTCTCGGTAAAGTACATAGACTCAATACGTTTTTCTAACATTCCCATTAGCATTTTGTGTTATGCTAATGGGAATAATGTGATGTTCATCGGGATAACGGCCAAGCAGCCCAAGTTATAAGAACAAGTGAAGTGTGTCTGTGTGCGCCCTGATGCCTGCGGGCTTCAGCGCGTGATCAATAAATAATGAGGGCTCCTGATCATTATCCTCCATTGCAGCACCTGCAATGGGGGATAAAGGCCATTAACACCCCTAAATCCCAAAGCGGGAACCCAGGATGCTAGAAAATAGATTTTTCTTCCTACCGCATAGGAAGGAAAATCCTTTCCCAAGATGACCCCCATGGAAAGAAAAGGCGGGGCTCCGTACAGAGCCCCTCTTCCCTTTCCATGGCAGCCTGCAGAAGGTGAAGTCAGAACCCTATGACCGAATTACCCATTTTTTTCCCCTTTCAAACCTATCCTGCTTTCGAATAACTTTACCACATAGCCGGTCCCAGGTGGACATTGCCACTTTAACACAATTTTCCGTCACTCGCGGTCATGACCAGTAGCCAGATTGTCTGGGTCATGACCTTATACAATGAACCGGACAATCTGGCAACTTCCCTTGGCCACAGTCTATACTTCAGTCACCAAAGGTATATCACTATTTTGTGTACCTACATTATGACACTTGTCAGAAAATAAAACACAGGCACATTTGCAAAACCATGCTCTAAAGTCATTGCCAATGCGGGAGTTTGCTTGAAATCCGCCCAGGCTTTATTTTTTCCAAAATGTACATACGATAGTCATAACTTAGCCCCCACTTGACAAAATCCATTCAGTCTTTACACAGACATTGTAGGTTGGGCCTATAATCTTTCTGAAAACCTTTGCCCACATTCGTCAAACAGCAACAAAGTTATAAGCCATCTAAAAATGTTGAGACCCCCCCTCGAATGTAACCCCCTTTTGAGAAAATCCCACCAAGCTTTGCACAAAGGTTTGCAAAACAATTTCAAGTCTAGATATGTTTTTGTAGATTCATCAAATGGCACCACATGTATGAGCCTTTACAATATTTTGGGGCCCCCCACCCCCTAAATGCATTCCCTCTTGACAAACAGCTCCACCCTTCATACTCATGTCTGAAATAAAATTCAGAAATTTCGTGCAGTTTTATTGGCTGAGGTCAAAGTTATAAGCCACCCACGAACTGCTTTTCAACAACCCTGTAATGCAGAAATTGGCATAGATGTTCCCGAACATCTGAAGTGTTTGTGAACTTCAGGGGTGAAAAACAACCGTTTTTTGGCTTCTTACGACCATATCCCATCCCTTCCTCATCACCCCTCACCTCCCCAAAGATTGTTGGATAGGTTTGACAAGTGCAATGTATTTTTTTATATGTTTCTACCGCGGTGTCTGCAGACACCAGCGAATGTCCACGAACCCAACATGGCGGGTGCTTCCAAAAATCTGACGCACTTCACGTTTTTCACCATCCAAACAGTGTGCGCGTCCGATGTCCGTGGACATCACGGCACCCTCTGGGCCAATCGGATGCCTGTCTGCAGACCGAACAGGGAAATGGGTCAGCGAAGCGGAGCCAGATATCACTAATTTGTTTTGACCTACTTTTTGGACATGTAAAAAGAAAATACTGGACTGATTTACACCAAATTTACAAAAGCACGCTTTCAGTACCAAGCCACCACTCCTTGTGCAAATTTGGTGAAAATCCGTCCAGTGGTTTGGGCTGTAGACATGAGCAACATTTTTTTCCATTATGTCTATGGAAAAAAAAAAAACGTTTTGGCACCCCACCTATAACTTTACCCCCCCTTGACTAACCCTGCAGTAGCGGTCCAGTAGTTATGGTTAAGTTGCTCAACCCGAAGAACACTTTTTGGGCAGGTTATAACTTTGTACCCTCTGGACAAATCCTCACAAAACTTTGCAAAAAAATGTATATGACGCCCTCATATGTGAAGTTTGGTGAGATTTGGTTAAGGGGGGGCATATTTATAGGGAAATCCCTAAATTTGTGGTTTTTCCCATAGACGCAACTGAAAAAACGTTTTGCTCATGTCTACAGCCCAAACCACTGGATGGATTTTCACCACATTTGCAGCCGCAGCGGCGGCTTGCAAAACCATTCAGAATAAGGTCTAGAGTGAAATCTCAAAATGTCATGCAGTTTCATTGAGTGGCGCCAAAGTTATTAGCCGTCCAAAAACTGCTTTTCACCAACCCTGTAATGCACAAATAGCCATAGATGCCCCCGAATATCTAAGATGTTCGCGGACATCACAGGACTGTCCCGGACTGTTCATGGACATCGGGGAAGAGAAACACCTGTTTTTCGTTTATTAAGACCATGCCCCACCCCATGCTCATCACCCCTGCATGACATTTTGGGATTTCATTCTAGACCGGATTCTGAATGGTTTTGCAAAGTGTTGTCCTGGTCTGTCAAGAGGGAACAACATTAGAGGGGGGTCCCAAAATATTGCAAAGACTTATAAATGTGGTGCCATTTGACGAAGTTTACAAACAGATTTTAGATCTAGATATAAAATGTTTTTGCAAAGTTTGGTGGGGTTTAGTCAAGAGGGGTCAAAATTAGAGGGAGGTCCAACCATGAATGTTTGTGCAAAGTCTGAATAGATACTGTCAAGTGGGGGCTAATTTATATGACTATTGTATGTACATTTTGACATTTTTGAAAATATATAACTTGGTTGAATTTCCAACAAACTCGTGTAAGGAGCATTGGACCTGAAAGCATGGTTTTGCAAATGTGTCCATTTTATTTTTTGACAAGTGTCATAATGTAGGTACAAAAAAATAGTGGTATACCTTTGATTGTCCAGGTCATGGCATAAGGTCATGACCCAGAAAATTTGGCTACTGGCCACGACCACAAGGGATTAGCAATAGGGTTAAAGTGGCCATGTCCACCAGGGACCGACTATTTGGTAACGTTTTTCGAAATTGGGATAGGTTTGAAATGGAAAATAAATATGCTTGTGGGTACAGGTTGAAATGCTGGATGGGATTGCAGCAAATATGCACGACGAGGGTCAGCAAGAACTGGAAAGCATGGTTTTGCAAATATGTCCTGGGTTTTTTTTTAATTTTATGAAGCATAAAGTACACAACAGTGATCTAACTTTGGTGTCTGAGCAATGGGCCTGGCCGTCAGCAAGGAGAAATGTGTACTGTCATTTGCTTATTGGGGCATGCGACATGGCTGAAGCAGTAGGTTTGAATGGGAAAAAATATTCTGGTTGCGGTTACAGCCTGAGATGGTGGACTAGATTACAACACCGGACCTACAGGCATGTTTTTGTAAATATGTCTTGTATTTTATTTTTAAAAAGTGTAAGAATGTAAGTAGAAAAACTAGTGATATACATTTGGTGTCTGGGTAGTGGGCCTGGTCCTCTGCAAACGCAAATGTGTACTCCGATTTGCTTATTGGGGAATGCGGCATGGCCGAAGCATATGCCCTATGGATTTGGATACTGGCATGGCTGCAAGCCATGCGCACTGGCCATTGGTTACATTATAAAGGTATAGTGTACACTGAACCAGGATGCAGGGTAGGTGCAGTGAATAATAGTGGTGGTTTGGTTTGGCTGGGTCATGGTGGAACCTTATGCTATAAGCAATTGAACAATGATTACTATCCCCAGCAAGCACTGCTAACAGACATAAGTATGTGTTGCAAAAAAAATGTTTCTTAAAGGAGCTTTATAGTTCTTTCATATATGTGAAAAGAGGAATTATAATAACTTATACACAGTAATGTAATATTTTCACTTAGAAAAAAATCTATTAAATTGACAGAACAAACTTTGTTAAAGGGATGTTATGGTTAAGATGCACCCCACCCTTGGGACTCCTCTGCTCCAGTAGTTAGCCAGTGACGTCCCACCTTGGCATCCCTTGGCATTTCCCTCCTGGGTTCTCATGAGCACTTGCCCATCCATACTGCCCCTTCTATTTATGCACTTCTCTCACTGCACAATGCATATGTGCATTTATAGGAGCATTGTGTACAATCTTTTTGGATAAGTAAGGAAAATGTAGATAGAAAAGATATGTAAAAGATTGTTAAGTGGCAGTTGGTGTATGGAAGCTTAATATGCTTAGAGTTCTCTCTTCAGCTTCTGCTTGCCGCCATGGAAAGGGAAGAGGGGCTCTGTACGGAGTCCATGGTGGCCATCTTGGAAAAGGATTTTCCTTCTACAGCTGTAGGAAGGACCTTCCTTTCTTTGCAAGGTAGCTGGTGGGGTTTTGAGTCAAACAGAAGTGGGTTGTGTGTTTACAGTATTGGTTGAGAAAGATGAGGTGGTGTTAGACAGCCTACTACTTGCTAAGAAACGAACAACCTTTCTGAGAGCATTGCAGTGGTTGGATTTGGTGTGGCGGCTCATGGAGGGGGGTCCTGTAGGAGTACTGCCCAGGTAGTCTGTGACCGAGTACATAAGTAGAAGTAATAAGGGAAGCCTGATTACTGTCTATGACCCTTCAGGCAATTCTATAATGAAGTAAAGGACAGTGGGCCAACTAGACTAGAGATGACAACTATTTCTTGTTTAGATCAAAAAAACTTTCTATTTATTGTGCAAAAATATTTCATATTCAACTTATATACAATAATCTTCATGTAAAATTTAGCTCCAATTACCAAACACAACACATCCCTCCATACACAGCTCATTCACAACTTCTTCATACATGCATATTCACAAAATATAGAAAAGCAATAGTGATATCTTGTTCAAATCACAATAATGGGTCCAACAATTGTAGATTAAACGCTCTTATTTCACAATGGGTCCCTCTGTCTTTGTTCAGAGGGTTTGGAAAACTGTTGTCGACATGTTTCGGTTGGGTTCTCTTAGTGAGGAAAAAACAGTCTCCTCATAAATACTGGCCACGACCACAAGGGATTAGCAATAGGGTTAAAGTGGCCATGTCCACCAGGGACCGACTATTTGGTAACGTTTTTCGAAATTGGGATAGGTTTGAAATGGAAAATAAATATGCTTGTGGGTACAGGTTGAAATGCTGGATGGGATTGCAGCAAATATGCACGACGAGGATCAGCAAGAACTGGAAAGCATGGTTTTGCAAATATGTCCTGGGTTTTTTTTTAATTTTATGAAGCATAAAGTACACAACAGTGATATAACTTTGGTGTCTGAGCAATGGGCCTGGCCGTCAGCAAGGAGAAATGTGTACTGTCATTTGCTTATTGGGGCATGCGACATGGCTGAAGCAGTAGGTTTGAATGGGAAAAAATATTCTGGTTGCGGTTACAGCCTGAGGTGGTGGACTAGATTACAACACCGGACCTACAGGCATGTTTTGTAAATATGTCTTGTATTTTATTTTTAAAAAGTGTAAGAATGTAAGTAGAAAAACTAGTGATATACATTTGGTGTCTGGGTTGGTCCTCTGCAAACGCAAATGTGTACTCCGATTTGCTTATTGGGGAATGCGGCATGGCCGAAGCATATGCCCTATGGATTTGGATACTGGCATGGCTGCAAGCCATGCGCACTGGCCATTGTTTACATTATTATGGTATAGTGTACACTGAACCAGGATGCAGGGTAGGTGCAGTGAATAATAGTGGTGGTTTGGTTTGGCTGGGTCATGGTGGAACCTTATGCCATAAGCAAGTGAACAATGATTACTATCCCCAGCAAGCACTGCTAACAGACATAAGTATGTGTTGCAAAAAAAATGTTTCTTAAAGGAGCTTTATAGTTCTTTCATATATGTGAAAAGAGGAATTATAATAACTTATACACAGTAATGTAATATTTTCACTTAGAAAAAAATCTATTAAATTGACAGAACAAACTTTGTTAAAGGGATGTTATGGTTAAGATGCACCCCACCCTTGGGACTCCTCTGCTCCAGTAGTTAGCCAGTGACGTCCCACCTTGGCATCCCTTGGCATTTCCCTCCTGGGTTCTCATGAGCACTTGCCCATCCATACTGCCCCTTCTATTTATGCACTTCTCTCACTGCACAATGCATATGTGCATTTATAGGAGCATTGTGTACAATCTTTTTGGATAAGTAAGGAAAATGTAGATAGAAAAGATACGTAAAAGATTGTTAAGTGGCAGTTGGTGTATGGAAGCTTAATATGCTTAGAGTTCTCTCTTCAGCTTCTGCTTGCCGCCATGGAAAGGGAAGAGGGGCTCTGTACGGAGTCCATGGTGGCCATCTTGGAAAAGGATTTTCCTTCCTACAGCTGTAGGAAGGACCTTCCTTTCTTTGCAAGGTAGCTGGTGGGGTTTTGAGTCAAACAGAAGTGGGTTGTGTGTTTACAGTATTGGTTGAGAAAGATGAGGTGGTGTTAAGACAGCCTACTACTTGCTAAGAAACGAACAACCTTTCTGAGAGCATTGCAGTGGTTGGATTTGGTGTGGCGGCTCATGGAGGGGGGTCCTGTAGGAGTACTGCCCAGGTAGTCTGTGACCGAGTACATAAGTAGAAGTAATAAGGGAAGCCTGATTACTGTCTATGACCCTTCAGGCAATTCTATAATGAAGTAAAGGACAGTGGGCCAACTAGACTAGAGATGACAACTATTTCTTGTTTAGATCAAAGAAACTTTCTATTTATTGTGCAAAAATATTTCATATTCAACTTATATACAATATTCTTCATGTAAAATTTAGCTCCAATTACCAAACACAACACATCCCTCCATACACAGCTCATTCACAACTTCTTCATACATGCATATTCACAAAATATAGAAAAGCAATAGTGATATCTTGTTCAAATCACAATAATGGGTCCAACAATTGTAGATTAAACGCTCTTATTTCACAATGGGTCCCTCTGTCTTTGTTCAGAGGGTTTGGAAAACTGTTGTCGACATGTTTCGGTTGGGTTCTCTTAGTGAGGAAAAAACAGTCTCCTCATAAAATAACTTGGTATTCAACCTCCTTCAGGACAGGAAGAGCAATCGCTCAATTCGGGTTGTCTCTTGATGGAAACCAAAACGGGGGATGTAGCAAGGGAGCCTTTAATCTAAAAATAGTGAAAGAAATAAATAAAAAGAGTTGTCATCTATGTATTAATTCAAAAACCTTTCACTAGGTAAAGCATATGCTTTGACCGAGTACAGCCTTATACTCGGTACATATCACTTTGGTAGCTTTAGCCTTTGGTTTATTCCCGACAGTGATAAAGAACTGCCACATCAATGATTCTCTCTGGGTGCTAGAGGTAGGCACTTTCTCTACCTCATCTTCTTGGTCCTATTAACTGTCTTTTGAAGTACATGCGCTTTTTTTGTTGTGTAGGTCCTCCAGCTGGTGGTGGTGGTGGCTCTTGGGGAGAAGGGATGGCAATAGCTGATGCCATTTGTAAGATAAATAGCAGTTGTGCTAATATTTTTCCAAGTATGTGCTCTGTACTAGATGGTTAATGAATAAGGGGTACGTTTGTGTAGGAGCTGTGCAAGGGTAACAGATGAGCTTGAAAGTTCCAAATCAGTAGAAAATGCAGTTCTGAACTGTGTGCGAAGCACCTACACGATCACAAACGCGTCCGCATTTCGTGAACACGTCAACCAGCCGCGCACTCAAGACTGTGCGGAAAGTCTGCGATGATGTCAGACGTTTGCGGATGACGAGTGCAAAAACAGTGGAAAAAGTTACAAAAAAAGTGTATAGAAGTGCTAAAAATGATGCTAGAAGGTGGGAAATGGCTGTGTTTTAAGGTGAAACTTTAAAATTGGACAAACATGTTGCTATATTGGGGCAAGTATGATATTAGTTAAGTTGTAGGAAATTAGCATGCACTGGTAAAAACTCAAGAAATTCACTGATCAAAACCCATGAAATTCACTGGACACACTTTGTTAAAGGGACATTGTGGTTACAAGTAAAACCGAAAAACCTCAGAAATTCAACAGTTATGTAAAGCTAAGCAACCATAACTCGCACTGTGCACTGCTAAGACCAACACCCAGGACATCTAAGGTGACATCACAAATGTCATTGATGACATTGCTGATGGCATCATATATGAAATTAATTTTGATGAAGTCCCCACAAGGGGTTGTGTTTATACTATTGGCAACAAGATGTCAGGGGTGATCACGCGACCTAGCATAAAATACTTAATCTATTAAAGAATGTCCTCATCTAAACAAAACATTATATTGGAGTGTTGATAATACCAGGACCTAATCATACATGAACATAGGTATGATTGCAGCATGCCCCATAGAAGTACAATATTTATAATCTTGTAATTTTGGATAGTAAAATAATGAATGCTACCTTATCAGAGTTTTGGTTATGTTAAACATGTAATAACTAGCTAACAATTCAAGACTTACTACACACGTGTGCCGGTACAAACAATACATATGAAGACCCACAATGCATACAAATCAGAGGCACGTACAAGGAAACTAAAGTAAGGAAGAAAGAAACGGCATTATCAGAAAATGTTAGTAACATTAAAGTTCATCTTTATGTATACAAATGAATTGTGTGTTTGAGGCCTGCTTGTTGCCCCATCCATGTATGTGCACCATGAACTAAGACCAAACCCTAAGGAAAGAGCTTCTCGAACATACGATGGCGTTAACATCTTCTAGATATATAGCACCTTTTGAATTGTAATATTCTGTCAGTGAACAAAACCACCTGGCCTAGATATGTCAGTGAACAAAAACAAGTTTACCAGATATGTGATGTCCTCAATTACATTTGTGATGTCATCTTTGATGCCCTGTGTGTTAGTCTTAGTAGTGCACAGTGGTGGCGCAAGTTATGGGTGCTTAGCTTACCATAACTGGCGAATTTCTGAGGCTTTTCTTGTAACCATAATGTCCTTTTAACAAAACTTTTTTCAGTGAATTTAATAGCTTTTTATTAGTGCAACTTAACCATAACGTCCCTTTAGCCCACTTACTACAAGACTGCATGTGTGCATTAAAGAAAGCTTGGGGTTGTAAAACGGTCTAGTAACACGAAACTACTTGGTTGCCATTCGGTTTCCCCAACCAGGACCGAGGTGCCTAGAAGCAGCCACTATCAAACCTCTCAGGTGGCCCTTGGCCATGCGTGAGAAGGCCACCCACTCGTGTTTTCCATGTGCATTCTGGAACGTGTAGTGTTTTTCTTTTCACATTATACAGTTTGGGAAACTATACATCTCAGAATTGCCAGAAAGAACAGGATGGCAAGGGAGAGGTGGAGGGGGAGTGGAGGAAGACGAGGGGGTGGGGTCGACATAGCTTCTTGGCGAGTAGAGAAGACTGCGTGTGACTCAATCATTTCATGTAATCAAGGCACATGGTTTCCACTACTGGGTATTGACTTTAGGAACCATTTTATTCTGGTGCTAAATTGCAATGAAAGACGCCTCGAACTACATCTCCCAGAAAGCATTACTTTAATCAATATGTCCAGAAGCGGAAACACTTTGCTATGTGGTGGCACAGAGTCCTCTATTCTCACGAGGAAAAAGGCAATTCTGCATGTTGCTGGACCTTAGTGCCCCCAGGAGCAGAGGCGCCAGTACTGCTCCCCGAGTTTCCAGCAGAAGTGCGCGTGCGTGCCCAGTAGTTCCCCTGGAGAAGACAACAGCGTTGTGAGGCACAGCCCTGCAAATGCACTGCTGGACAGGGGCAAGGTACACACTATGCAGAGCCCGGTCAGCGCGCACTGTGCAGCTCACATGGGGATGTTTCTTTCTCTGCATTTCGATACTTGAAGATTTGTTCAGCTCCAATTTCAAATGCAGGACTTCAAAGACCAGAATGCAAAGCGCGCTACCGGTATCTATCAAGTAAGAAACGCAGATCTCAATATCTCAGACGATATTTGCCCCACGCGGAGATTTGTTGGAGCGTATCCAGAGAAACAGGTGGATGCTGGGGGCGAACAGCCATCAGCCTAGCTGGCAAATGCGACAGCTCACTAGAAAAAGCACAACTACAAGTCCCAGAATGCAAAGCGTTGCAAAAGGCCAGGACTAATTGAACGTGTAAAACAAGGTACGTGGCCCTCCCGCGGCATCACTATTACACGGTACACCCGCTCTTAAGCCCCCGCCCCCCCCTTAGCACCCCACGGGGAGAGCACTTACTTTACTAGGAAGCCAGGCTGTCCCCCTACTCGCCCTGCAATGCGCGGCCACAGCTGGTCTGCCTGGAGGCGTGATTGCGGCCTCAGAACTCACCTTATAACCTAGGCCAGCTGGGGCCAGGCGCAAGGCATTCTGGGAGTTGTCAGGGGTAAGTCACTGAGTTGGGTAGATTTCGTTGAAGTTTATGAGAATATCGGACAGGCGCAGCCTGGCATTAGTACCCGGCATATAACCAAGTATGCATGTATCCACTGCCCACAGCATGCACTGTACTGAACTGAACCCACAGTTCCTATCCCGCCATGGGACAGGCACGCCACCTGCACACTATGGCAGACACACCGCCCACATGTGTCAGGGCACCTCTGCTGGAAACAGAGACCTCTACACATGAAAGTGAGATGCCTCACTAAGCTTTGTGTTTAGTGTTACTTTACTCACCGAAGACTACAACTCCCAGAATGCAATTGATTAAAAAAAGCTCTAGAGTGGCACCTTGGTAATACGGGCAGAGAGTACAACTGCGTTGAAGTGCAGAGGCCACTGCCGTGGGGCAATACCGACGTGGACAGTGCATTAAAGTGCAGATCCTGCTGTGGAACAAAGGCGTGTGCTGAGCTAAGAGGAACACGAGCAGTGACAAAGCCAATAGTTTGACTGCTGTGTAGTGAAAGCATTTTCACAGTTCGATGCTTACAGTGAAAGTTAGGCAGAGTGGGTGAATGAATACGAATGAGAGCAGGATGTGTGAAGAACCATGTACACAACAACCAGGGGGTTAAGGGTGTCCGGACCCCCTCAAAATATGAACTATTAACTTCAATCTCCCAAATATGTCACCCCAACATTTGCCCTTTTTTTCCACTAATATTCAAGTGTTGGCATTGGCAGGAATGCTTTAAAAAAAATAAAAATAATAAAAAAAATGGTTTAAGCAGGGCAGTCCACATCTTTTCACTAAGAGACAACTTTGTCCAAAAGAATATATATATACCAGGGTTTGCAGACATTTTATTGTTAGGGTAAGTATTGTGAGAAATGATATGTGCACCAAACACAGTGTACATTATGTGCTCAGAAGGATTTCAGCTTAAATCACTATCACGGGGATATTTATCAAACTTACCAACATATGGTCACTCTGATGTTCCCAAAATGCACTTTGAATTTATGCAAAGCAGCAATGCTCCATCTCATCAGTGATTTATTTACAGAATGAGGGCAATTGACTCATTTTAAACATTGTTTACCGCTCTGGTATATTCTTTTGAAGGCAGAGTAGAAGACAGGAGGGGAAAACACAGTTCCCCCCACTCATTCCCACCCCGCCTGCAAAACCACCCAGTTTTACGCATGCATTACACTGCCTGTACCATTGTCATACGCTTAATAATGTTACTGACTGTGCACAGTGATGGCTAGTAAGATTGCACACTGGGGGCCAGATGCCCCCCCCTTGTTTCTACACTAAGTGAACGATTTTAATGTCTAATTCAAAAACATACGTATATATATATATATATGTATTTCACTTTTCATGACTGTGGGCCTCATTCTAAGTTTGCCGGTCCGGAAACAACGGTGCCTGCTTACCGCCACTGTTATATGCCTGAGCCGTCGTTCTCCACAGGTCTAACCCTGCTTGGCGCAGCGACCACGGTAGGCAGACCCGTCACAGAAACACCGGCACTGTTAACCGGTGCTGGTGCTTCTGTGGTCCCCATTTCCAAAGAGTCCCATAGGACTGTATGGTAATGGGGACTTACAATTTGCCAGCGCCTGACTTTCCGGGCCGCCAGGGGTGTAATCCCCCGGTGTTACTGGGAAGTCAGGTGCCGATAAATCATTACGGGTCCGGCGGCAACCTGACGGTAGCACCAGAACAGTTACGGCCGGACCCGTAATCAGTCCCTGCATCACTTAGGCTTTGATTGCTGCATCTCACAGTTACTTTAAAAACTGAACACCCAGCATGCTGTGCAGGGGCCTAGAATTACAGGACAGGACAGCCCAAATCCTTGTGAGCTGGGCAGGCTCCTCCAGCTCTGTCTGCAGGTGCAAGCTTCTTGCCTCTACCACGGGTTCAAGAGAGAGAGAGAGAGAGAGAGAGAGAGAGAGACATACCAGGCCAAGCCATCCTCAGCCACAGCCCATCCAACAGCCACTCATCCTCCAGTTGCAAGAAAATCGTCCCACATTCTGATCCCTGCCGGGATTCAAACCTGCAACCTGCAGATCACACATAGATCGCAGCAGCGTACGCTCAACCTGCTGAGCTATCTTACCAGCATTTATTCCTAGAGGTGACTGGCTCTTCACCTCTTTGCTTATCACCAGATCCAACTCTTCCAGCATAGCAATAACGTCTGTTTGTATCGCTCCTACTGGCGCAGTTTCACATTTTAATGACAGGTTCTCTGTCTTTGTGCTGATCTTTGGAGCCCATTCATTTACAGGTAGAAGTATATTTTGCTAGGACTTGCATCCAGAAGAGAATCCTCAAAACCCCAACTTCCTACCATGGATAAGTTGTTTTTGTCCCTGGCTAGATTCCAAGGATCGACCCTTCGCCAGGTTCTCCATCCCTCTGTGAATCCATTGAGCCCTCCATCCTTCAGGCAATGGGTCACGCTTTGCTCATTCCCCTGAATCTATTATTTCGACAGGTAAACGTGTTGCACATCTTTTTTTGAGTGAGACAATGCTCAGAATCTAACAGGTGCAATGTAGTGTTTTGCCGCTGGGACATTGGGCAGAGTGTATACTTCTTGGAGGTGACATCTAGTGTATTGGCACCATGACAAAGCACAGAATCCATCCACCAATATGGGTGAAATCTCCTGACCCCATCCCGTAAAAATGCCAGTTCTCTTTCTATAGGCAAACTCACAGAGTACATCAATCTTTCGGGTGACAGTCCATGGTGCTTAGTGAATCCCCTTTGCTGATGCTTTCCATTAACAGCTTATCTCTAAAACTGAACCTTACTAAGTGACCAGTGGTCCTCACTGAATCCATCTTTCCTACAGGAGACAGAGCTTTCATTCCTTCCTGCAGGCTAAACCATGTTGTCACTGGACACAACTAATACTAATTTACTTTACAACAATGACTACAGAGTCATTTTGCATAGTAATGCTGCTACACCATGCCAACACTGCAATCGAAAAAGTACATGTGGCAATCTTGGTATCCCCTGTAACAAGTTCATGACTTCTCCCCAAGAGGGAGCCACCCCCTTTGAGGCTAAGGAGGTGAGCCTGCTCAGCAACACCCACCTTAGGGGTTTAGGAAAAAGAAGGACCTCCCTTGGAGGGACAAGAGCCCCCATTGCTCTCAGGAGCTCCCTAGAAGAAATACCATGTCTGCCTAAATGGGTATAGAAAAGACTGATGATATATCCTTTGATTGGAATCCAAAACACACGGACATGGCTTCCAAATGTTGGGCTCAAGGCAACGCTGAAATCCCCATGAAGTCAACAGCTGATGATGACGGAAAGAATAAAGAGAGAACAAACCTTGAAAGGAATAGAGAGGAATCCTACGCAGAGGCCCGCCTCTGATGTGACAACGCCACGGAGGGGCGGAGCTGTGCTGCATCACAGAGCTCGCAGTGGCATGGAGTGGCATGGAGTGACCAGGAGGCGGAACAGAGACGCAGGCAGCGAGAAGTAAAATCTCACCGAGGTGAAGACGGGAGATAGTCCGTCTTACCTGGTGGTGTGACCACAATGCAGCCATGGTGGGCCTGGTGCCCGGGAACAGAGGCCGAGACCAGGGAGCAATGGAGGAACACATCCTCTGTGGTCAGTAACGAGAACTACCAGAAAGTGCCAAGATGGGCCGATAAGGAAATCGAATGCTGATGTGACGGAGATGCCAAAGAGAGGGACGCACAGCAACGTTCCTGCTGAGACACCACTCTGCTGGACCACACCCAAAGGTAGTGAAGGCACCAGGGTTACTGAGGGTGGAGGGAGGCGAACTGAACAGAGCAAGAAAGGCAAAAGAAGAGCAAGTGGAGTAACACCAAAAATGGGTCAGTCGGGCTCCCAGAAAGATAATACCCAGGAGGGTTACGGGAGCCCTAGAAACCATAGTGTTGAACCTTGACAGAGACCCAATAGACAGGCCAGAGAGCTAAAGAAGTCAGAGGGCCAAGGGATTCCGGGCATTCCAGACATCAGGGCCTGGGTCCTCCCAGACACCAACAAGAACTGTGGCATTGGTGGGGACAGGAACCAAAAACACACACGATGCCACATCAGCCCTTTAGGCCCACATCTGAGGCACAGGACACTAAAAGGGCACAGGAACAGGCAGGAACTAAGTGCCCATATCCCAGAACAGAAGAACCCCAAGGACAAGGAACCGACAGAGAACTACCGTTCACAGGGAAACCAATCACACCTCAACACCGGCACAGGCCCGCCCCTACCACAGGCTCCAGACCGTGCCTGAAGCGGTCGCCCCTATCGGAGCTCCTGCTGGAGCAAAACCACAGGCAGAAATTTGCAAGGGGCTGCACCACTCTTCAAGCTCTTGTGGGCCCGGTGCCACACAGATAAGTACTGTGGCTCTGGAGCCACTCCATAGGGATTTGCTCTCATGCAACTAGTAAACGCTGTACTGAGCGTTCAGGGAAGCGGTGCTCAGCACAGTTTTCTGGCTCAGATGGAGGGAGCAACAAAGGCGTCGCGTCCGTGATAATAGCAGGCTCCGAGAAGGGCTCACCCAGACATTGGGCCTGATCACGAGTTGGGCGGTATCTGGGCTGTAATACCGCCCAACTTTATTAGCGTTAGAACCCATTGGTCTGGGGGTATTACCGCCAGATCAGCGGTTGGGCGCTAACCTCTAAGTTCCCATTGTTACCATGTGTTAACACACATTAGGGTAATGCGTGTTATGATGCGATAGACTGCTATTTAACACACATAAGTTAATGCATGTGCTATGATGCTAAACATGCATGGGGAATGCGTGTTCATTTTGGCCTATAGAATTCAACCTACAAAGGGGGACACGTGGTGATCATAGAATGTTATGGTATGTGTGTCCATGTGGGGCACGGTTCCCCGTGTACACACAAGCACGGGAGCCAAGACCTCTAAGGGGAGGAAGGTGTTTGTGCTACCTCCGTGCTGAACGACAGCAACAGCTATGAGCACCCGTCAGAGACCCCCAGAGAGATAATATCCAGGAGGGTTATGGGATCCTAGAAACCTGAGTGTTGGACGTTGGCTCGTCAGAGACCCCCAGAGAGATAATATCCAGGAGGGTTATGGGATCCTAGAAACCTGAGTGTTGGACGTTGGCTCGTCAGAGACCCCAGAGAGCTAATATCCAGGAGGGTTATGGGATCCTAGAAACCTGAGTGTTGGACGTTGGCCCGTCAGAGACCCCCAGACAGATAATATCCAGGAGGGTTATGGGATCCTAGAAACCTGAGTGTTGGACGTTGGCTCGTCAGAGACCCCCAGAGAGATAATATCCAGGAGGGTTATGGGATCCTAGAAACCTGAGTGTTGGACGTTGGCTCGTCAGAGACCCCCAGAGCGATAATATCCAGGAGGGTTATGGGATCCTAGAAACCTGAGTGTTGGACGTTGGCTCGTCAGAGACCCCAGAGAGCTAATATCCAGGAGGGTTATGGGATCCTAGAAACCTGAGTGTTGGACGTTGGCCCGTCAGAGACCCCCAGACAGATAATATCCAGGAGGGTTATGGGATCCTATAAACCTGAGTGTTGGACGTTGGCCCGTCAGAGACCCCCAGAGAGATAATATCCAGGAGGGTTATGGGATCCTAGAAACCTGAGTGTTGGTCGTTGGCTTGTCAGAGACCCCCAGAGAGATAATATCCAGGAGGGTTATGGGATCCTAGAAACCTGAGTGTTGGACGTTGGCCCGTCAGAGACCCCCAGAGAGATAATATCCAGGAGGGTTATGGGATCCTAGAAACCTGAGTGTTGGACGTTGGCCCGCCAGAGACCCCCGGAGAGATAATATCCAGGAGGGTTATGGGATCCTAGAAACCTGAGTGTTGGACGTTGGCCCGTCAGAGACCCACAGAGAGATAATATCCAGGAGGGTTATGGGATCCTAGAAACCTGAGTGTTGGACGTTGGCTCGTCAGAGACCCCCAGAGAGATAATATCCAGGAGGGTTATGGGATCCTAGAAACCTGAGTTGTGGACGTTGGCTCGTCAGAGACCCCCAGAGAGATAATATCCAGGAGGGTTATGGGATCCTAGAAACCTGAGTGTTGGACGTTGGCCCGTCAGAGACCCCCAGACAGATAATATCCAGGAGGGTTATGGGATCCTAGAAACCTGAGTGTTGGACGTTGGCCCGTCAGAGACCCCCAGAGAGATAATATCCAGGAGGGTTATGGGATCCTAGAAACCTGAGTGTTGGACGTTGGCTCGTCAGAGACCCCCAGAGAGATAATATCCAGGAGGGTTATGGGATCCTAGAAACCTGAGTGTTGGACGTTGGCCCGTCAGAGACCCCCAGACAGATAATATCCAGGAGGGTTATGGGATCCTAGAAACCTGAGTGTTGGACGTTGGCCCGTCAGAGACCCCCAGAGAGATAATATCCAGGAGGGTTATGGGATCCTAGAAACCTGAGTGTTGGACGTTGGCCCGTCAGAGACCCCCAGAGAGATAATATCCAGGAGGGTTATGGGATCCTAGAAACCTGAGTGTTGGACGTTGGCCCGTCAGAGACCCCCAGAGAGATAATATCCAGGAGGGTTATGGGATCCTAGAAACCTGAGTGTTGGACGTTGGCTCGTCAGAGACCCCCAGAGAGATAATATCCAGGAGGGTTATGGGATCCTAGAAACCTGAGTGTTGGACGTTGACTCGTCAGCGACCCCCAGAGAGATAATATCCAGGAGGGTTATGGGATCCTAGAAACCTGAGTGTTGGACGTTGGCCCATCAGAGACCCCCAGAGAGATAATATCCAGGAGGGTTATGGGATCCTAGAAACCTGAGTGTTGGACGTTGACTCGTCAGCGACCCCCAGAGAGATAATATCCAGGAGGGTTATGGGATCCTAGAAACCTGAGTGTTGGACGTTGGCCCATCAGAGACCCCCAGAGAGATAATATCCAGGAGGGTTATGGGATCCTAGAAACCTGAGTGTTGGACGTTGGCCCATCAGAGACCCCCAGAGAGATAATATCCAGGAGGGTTATGGGATCCTAGAAACCTGAGTGTTGGACGTTGGCAGAGACCTAATAGAAAGCCCCGAGAGCTCAATAAGTCAGAGGGCTAAAGGGATCTGCGGAAGACCAGAGTAACACCACATACGGGTCAGTCAGCACCCCAGAAAAATAATATCACAGAGGTTTGCGGGAGCCCTAGAAACCAAACGTTGGACGTTGGCAGAGACCGCAGGAGCTTTTCTTTGAGGAACCTAAAGAAAGACATGGGAACCTTTATTTGGTTAACTTCAAGACAGAACATTTGCACCGCGACCAATACTCTGGGTGAGACCCACGTAAGATCGCTATGACGAAGCCTGAGCCGGGAGGACCCTGCTCTGGCTTATTTTATGTTGATTTCCTAAAGTGGTAGGGCCAGATAACGAATAGGGTTGGGACTGAGGACTATTTTGTTTTGAGAGACGACAAGCACCTGTAGTTTCGTTGATGGGAAGAGAAATCCCTCTCAGCAATAGGGACAGATAGGCATTTTTCTTTTGAGTTAAATATACACCCCTTGAAATGACGTCCTCGAGTCTGACTCCTTCATCTGTCTTGCCACCTCCCCCCTGACCCCCCAACCTTTCTGTGGTGGTTGCGGCTCTGCCTGTTATGGTTCATGGGCACGCACAAAGGTCAAACAGAGCAATGACCAGACATGCCCTGGAATTAGATTTGTAAATACAGATTGTTGTGTTTGAGAATGACTGTTTATACATGACTGCACGCATCCCCTGTTTCTTCTGTTGAATAACAGGGTCCAACAGGTTCTTAGATCAAGCTTTCTGATGTTCAATTATTGAAAATCAGCTCCTAACTGTGTTTGAAAGGTTAGAAGGATGTAACCAATTCTCTAATCCCTTTGCAGCCAAACAATCTAAACCGTTTGCAATGTACTTGTCTTCTTTAACCAAGTTATTATACGTCCACCAGACTCTTGTTTGTGCACTATTTACAGCCTAGTGACTTATAGATGGGGTGAATCCTCCGGTATGGCACAAAGAGCCATTTAGGAGTTGGGCGGTTGAGAGAATTAACTCCGCTTTACCACTCTACTGAATGAATGGAAATTGAAAATCAGCGCTAATTGGAATAACCACCGAGTGAAATTATGCCGGCGGAATTAGCGAATTCCCCATTGCTATTCAATCTTTATATTAGACTAGTCCATGATTTGCCTTATGACAAAAAACATCTCGTCCAAAACTATGGCGATGATGCCCGACTGCTGTTCACGCTATCTGGTGACATGGCCTCAGATACCAGCCAGGTCAATAACATCTTTACGGTGGTCACCAGTTGGATGAGAGATAACTGGCTGTGCTTAAATGACCTGAAAACCAAATGACTACTATTGGCCGCTCAAAACACAATTAAGAAACTGGGAAGTGCCTATGATTCTATGCTATTGGGTCCCTACTCCATCCCAATATTGAGGAAGTCGCTAGGCAGCTACCTAAATTCTGATATGAACATGAATGCTCATGGCCCTGCTGCGGTCAGTGCCTGCCGTCATTACCTCTGCCTGCTTTGGCAGTATAAGCTCTTCATATTGGACCTTTTTGCTGCCATCATCACTAGGGCTGTCACCGGAAGTAAGTAAGCTAGATCATGGCAATGCCCTGTTAATGGGTGCACCAGCCAACGAAGTTGCTAGACTTCAGGTGGTGCAGAATGTGGCTGCCAGGATTGTGGCCAACGTTGAAAGACGATCTCACATCTCGGCAAAACTGAAAAAACTCCACTGGCTGCCAATTGCAGAATGGATCAAGTTTAAGGCCCTAACCATCACCACCCACAAATGCTTGCATGCCGTAGCACCGGCCTATCTTAAAGCTCGGCCACAGTGGTAAAAGCCTCCTCGCTCCCTGCCTTCCAGCTCGCAGCAGTTACTAACTAGCACATGCATTAAGCTTACCCAAGCCGGTGGTAGATCCTTTCAGGTCCTTGCGCCCACTCTATGGAATACATTACCACTGTACATTACCACTGTACGTTACCACTGTGTTTTTGTACAGAATGTTGATCAAGACCAGTTGAACGGAACAGAAGAAAACACCTGTAAATTAGTGTTTTAGTCTCTTAAACCATTGAAGCTAAGCAATTCAATTTGTATTACTTATTCATTTATTATTTGCAAAACAATTAAATTAACATTTTGCAAATCTGAATAAAATATTGACACAGCATATCTATATAAAAATACTCACACCTTAATTCATTCAACTCAATCCACGCATATCTGACATTCATACACATTCATATCACCTAGATAAACGAACATATATCCGCTCGCCTACGCGCCAGTGTTCACATAGGCTAATCAATGTTTAACAAATGGTGGATTTTCTTGTCCATAGGTGTTATAAACATTCATGCCAAATCCTGCTTCCGCCATCATCGGGACAAGGAGTGGCATCCGAATGGACTGCCTTCCTTACTAAACTTCGGTGTTCAAAGTGTCTACAACAAAAACAAATTACATCCCATTAAAAGTTCTGTTCGGATTTGCGCGATTCAGACTGCTTAAAATGATTCAATTATTGTCCAATGGGCACCAACCTACCAGAAGGATCTTTCTAATGTGTTCTCAGCAGTTCACTGCAGGGTAAGGTTACCAGCATCTACTAAGCATATCTGTAACTTAGATGTTCACAAGGAGTTATTAATAACTCGAGCCTGTGTGGGTCAGGCTTGATCCCATTCTTACATACTTTAGGACAAATTTGAAAACTTTTCCTTGGTATCCCATGTGTAAAGATTGGGTGGCAGGCATATCTGTACTTCTGCCCTCTATATGGTAGGGTAAAAGCGCAGAGCACCCCAGCAAGGCTCTCAATTTGGTAGCAATGGACGAGCAGCCAGGCTTAAGCTTTCAGGAGGTGATGCTGGCTGGTTCTTAAGTACAGTGAATCCCCAAACCGCCTACAAAGGAATGTGTACACACTATGTTAGGTGATAACACAGCTTCTTTATATAAAATAAGATTCAGTAATGTAATATATATATGTATAAAATTGAAATAACACTTTGTATTTGGAAATTCTTATTCAAAGAATGGCAGATATATACACTCTATGTGGTACCAGACAATACTTACATTCGGTAAGAAATGCACTAACTGCAGTCAGTTTTAAATAGGCATGTGAATTCTTAAGTGAGGTGTATCGGCATAGAATAGGGAAGAAAGGCTGGTTACTTGTGAACAGTGGCAGAATGCTTTCTTTAGACTAGATATTCAATTCTGTGTGACGAACCCCCCACCTGGGCAACCTATAATGGAAAAGTTAGGGAATATCTTATCTTGTCTTTTACAGCCCAGTCCAATAATGCTAAATAACATTCTGCTTTCTTTAAAAGGTTCTACCACCCCAAAATACTTGCAAGGCCACTGGAGAACAGGATCCAAGATGAATCTGGAACCCCTGGACGACTCCTGAGGCTAGAAGATACTCTTCCTTGTCACAGTACCTTATGTGTCTTGGCAGGCGAAGTGGCAGAGATTTGCGGCTTTACTCTGTGATTCTCTCAGAGGATGGACCCCGCTTGGAAGAAGGAGCCACTGGGATGCTGAGTCCAAGAAGAAAAATGGAACCAAAGTCTTTCTGAAGTGCAGAAGCTTTACTCTTTGCGGTGCTCTCTTTTGGTCGACGATTTCTCTGTAGAAGTCCTGTGAAGATGTAATTTGCTGTGGGCTCCTTAAAGGCTTGGCAGATGAAAGCAAGACCCCTGGGATCTTTCGACGACTTCTGGCAGCGATGGGTGCATAGGTAACTTTTGGTGTCGGGTTTCGGAATATCGCAGTTTTACGACTTTTGGTTCTTCGGTGCTGCAGCTGCAGCATGGACCTCTGGACAGCTTCTGGTGAGGATGTCCCTTGAAATGTTCTTAGGCAGTTTGGAACCTTCACAGCTCTGGGTGTCCAGCAGCACTATGCCAGGGTACCCCCTTCTTCTGAGCGGTAGACAGCAACGGCTTCCAACGGTCAGGAAACACACCTCCGGACCCTGGGCGACACCAATGGTCTTCTTCGACTCAAGATGTCCAGGCACTCCTCGTCAGGACTCATGAAGACCCTTTCTCCGGACGGTAGGCCCACAGGACTGGTTTCCAGGATACTTCCATGAAGAGTAGCAGATTGCACAATGGTCCCTCGTAGCTCTGGAGAGGTCTCCTTCGCAGGTCTTCTCTGGATCAGTCCTGGGAAGAACACGGCAGCTTTTGGATTACATGAAAAAAATGCAGCAGCAGACTTCTCCTCCAGCTGGGCTTCAAGGAACAACTTCTTCTTGCTTCAGCTTTTGACTTCTAAACAACTTCAGTTTCAAGATCCGCTTCTGAACAAATTGGTAAGTGAAAGGTCCCCAGATATACACATCTGTTCCCCATTCACTCTGGCTGAGCCAGGCCCAGTCAGCCAAGACCACCAACTCAGTACACCTCCTCACTTAAATGAGATATGCATACACTAATCTCAATATGTACCTACCCTACTTATTAAGTTACATATGATTACTATTCGCCAATCTGATTACTCTAAATAAGGTCCCTCCTACCTTAAGCCACTTATCTACTATATCTGCCTGCATACCCAAAATGCAAAACATTACACACTTATCTTTAACCTTGAGCAGTACACTCCCTCCAGTTGATAGTACACCACCATCCATCTTCCTGCACTCTTGCTCACACACCATCTCAGCCACGCCACTGCACAACCCTTACCTGAACTCTCCAGCATTATGGTTAGAACACTTTGCCACTAAACCTATACCGAATCAATTAAAACACAGAATCAGTCACACAGCGCCAAAGTAAATTGCATTAAAGAGTACTTCCAAAGTTTTAAAGCTTTTAATTGAATAATTTGACTCTGTCCAGCCTGACACATGTTTCGAGCACAAACTTGCTCTTTCTCAGAGGCTGATACATATCATGACACTAGAAAGGCATAAATGAATTCAACCAAAAGCCAAACAAGGTGTAACAAGTCCGCAATAAACCATATATCAAGACATTGATCATTGCATCACATAATTGTTTGGTAAATTATGAATTCACAAATTATGTCAAAAAGAATAAAGAGGAATAGGGATTTGAAACAGAGAAAGAAAAATCACAAGAAAAACCACAATCCGTTAGTGCTGCTGATTGTTTTGATAATTTCAGAATAAGATGAACAACAAAGCGACAAAGCGCCCGAGCACACAAGCCCAACGGTGTAATGGTACCTTGTAACTGTATTGGTATTCCCAAAATAGAAAGAGTCCAGTCTGGTTAAGTTACCAGCTGGTGCCCTGTTGGGTATGCGGAAAACTGCAATAGATCACAAAAATAGAAAAATAAAAGATGCATTGTCACAATGTATCCCGATCAAATCCAATAATGAATAAGGTTGCATCTATTTCTAATATGAAGCCATAACTTAAAAACCTACCTCTACTTCTTCGCGGTTGCAGTAATTGCAAAGCTGTTAACCGTGATCATCATGCCAATGCAATTCGATCCATACGAGAATGTATTGGTGGGCCATCAATCAAATCCATGTTTCCAAATACACAGAATAAATGAAAGATACATAAGCATCTAAGCGTCTACTTAATTGATAATAGAATCTCACCGAAGCAATGAGACTGCTCATTAGTTGCAGAACCGCAAAGCCGCGGAGGTGTTAGGGACTATAAATCAATCGTCTCACCTCGTTCAAGCGTGTAACTGGTCTGAATTCAGACGTTTAGACGCCATGCAGTTACTAGGAAAAATATATAAATTTGCTGCACTAACAACACTGGTTCGTGATCTATGGCAATTTCGTGCCGCCATCTTGAGAGAGTACGGACCTGGTCCCGTACACTATACCTTCAATTGCACTACTTAACATTGACCTGAGCATCTTGCGTAGATAAATGCAATGTTCATGATGTTACGATATAAATGTGATTAGTGCGTGCTAACATTTGAATGGATCCTGCATATTTGTAAAACCATTGCATGAAAATTAAACCATTGCTTTTAACGTGCACAATTCCGCCATTGATCTTAAATGCACCCAACAATCTGAAGGAAATTGTATGTAATGGCACTCTAAATTGAGCTTTGTTAATTATCTAAGACCCAAATACAGACCAAATAATTAACTGATAAATATACTAAAGATACTCCTAGGTGCTCGTGCGCCCTGCTTGCTTCGCTGTGCATGCCAATATATGTACATTGTAATTTACAATTGAAAAATTTCCCGAAATTGATGTGTTACATGTCAGTTAAAATATAATGATCCACAAATACATATATTTTCATAAAAAGTCTGCAAACTCATGACCTGAATTTAGGCCAAAATGGACAATGCAGTATTTACATATAAGTCTGGCTTCTGATCTACGTAGTTGCAGAGTCAAATTGCCACCGCGTGGTGACAGCAGAACCTTCACCAAACCAGCAAACTTAATGTCCGATTTATTGTCTATTTGGTGATATTTTTGCCAATGACTGACCAAATAGTATTTAGCAATGGTGGAGAGGTGTTCCCTGATCTGAATTCTGAGAGGCCTGATAATGCTACCTATATATTTTAGACCACACACACATGTAATACAGTACACCACATTTTTAGTATTGCAATTAATAAATGTCCCAATATGGTGATCACCCAAATTATCAAATTAAACAATAGATGTTTCCATAGCATGTATGCACATTGAAAAATTATCACATTTGTAAAAAAAGCCCTTGTTCTGAGCCAAATGTAGCCATGGCTTCTTCTGTTGAATATTTTTCATAAAGGATGGAAACAGAATATTCTTAAGTGTGGTCCCTTTGCTGAAGGTGAAGTTTGGCTGAGGATCTATCCAATTAGTCACATACTGGTCTAAATGCAGCAAGTGCCAGTGCTTTTTTACAATTAAATGCAGCTTGTAAATGTCTGAGTTATACCGTGTAATCAATCAAATTTTTCTGGCTGCGGATCTCTGATGATCTGATTTGGGAGTCAGTAAATCAACTCTCTTAATTTCACTTCTTGTTCTTTTTTGTGGCGATTGCTGCCCTCATATCTTCTTTGTAAATTATTATTATTTCTAATGCGTACGCTTTCATCTTTAAAGGCTAAAGATTCGCCTTGCCCTGATAAATTCCCCCTTTGGGATGTTACAAATCACCTGTTGTTTATGACAACTATCTGCATGGAGTAACACATACACAGACGTGCTTTTGCAGAAGGTTTTGGTTTCAAAACCATGATCAGTTAGAGAAATAGTAAGATCTAGAAAGTTAATACTGCTATGGCTGTATGTACAAGTGAATTGTATACCCACTCATTAGAGTTCAAATACTCAACAAATTGCATAAGATTCAATACATCACCAGACCAAATCAGAATAACATCATCTATGAATCTCTTCCAAACATGTATAAAAGGTTTGTACCGGATGCTAATAAGTGCAAATACCTGTTCAAAATGTTCTATGAATATGTTTGCAAGGGCTGGCGCAAAACTTGCACTCATAGCTATACCGATCAATTGTTTGTAATATTCGCCATTAAATAAAAATACATTGTTTTGTAGTGTAAATAGTAGAAGTTCCTTTAGCATCTCCAAATGATCATAGTAAGAAGCTGATGATTGCCAAAAAATATAGTCCACACTTCCAATGGCTCTCAGATGATTGATTGAGGTATATAGAGACTTGACATCAAGCGTTACCAAAATCATATTTTCCTTATGCACCAGATTGTCTAAAATGTGTAAAATGTGCATAGTGTCCCTGATGTATGTGGGTGTTGTTAGAACTACAGGTAACTGACATTCGTTGATATAGATTGAAATAGGTTCTAGAATGCCTCCTCTGTCACTTGCAATAGGTCTTCCTTCAGGGATCTTGTTAAACTCTTTGTGTATTTTGGCCAGGAAATATATCGTAGGCATCGTAGGGCCATCCACTGTTAGGTATAGTTTCTTAGTATCAGAAAGTACACCCTTTATAAACCATTTCTGAATCATGTTATTGATAGATAATTTGATCTGATTGAGGGGGTTATTTGATAACATCCAACTGTATTCAAATGGCTCAAAACCATGGTAATATAATCAGTCCGATTCATTACAATAACATCCCCCCCCTTATCTGCTTCCTTAATAATCAATTCTCCATTGTTGGCCAATCCCTGCATAGCCAAATGTTTGCCTTTACTAAGATTGTAATGTTTCTTAGAGGGTTGTCTATTGGGTGCATCCACTCATTTGTGGATGTCAATGGTAACAGCCTGATGAAAAGTGTCAATTATGTTGTCATCGGGAAAGGTGGGCGTGAATTTGGATTTTGTACAACGCTCTTTGATTTTCATGTTCTGTTGAACAATGTCTAGATCACTAAGTACATTCACAATGCTTGACTGTGATTCATCATTGCAGTCCTCCAATGTCATCAATAGACGTGTATTTATCATAGTCTGAAGTGTAATCTGAGAAGGAGGTGATTGTACTGCCTTTGGTTGAAACATCTTGACTTGAGATGAAAAGAACTTTTTTAGTTTTAATTTGCGTACAAATTTAAACAGATCAATCTGAATGTCAACATAATTATTAAAACCTAAAGGTGCAAATGATAACCCTTTATTGAGTACAGATTTCTCATCACAGGAGAGTTGATAATCACTAAGGTTACAAATCCGAATTACCAGTTCCGATTCATCTGTTGCTGTTGATAGTAGGCTCTGGTAACTCTTTGAGGTGCTGGTAGGGCGTTTGCGCCTGTTGTGTTTACTACCCCTTGTTGAAACCTTATCTTGTCTTTTACAGCCCAGTCCAATAATGTTCAAAAATGTGCTTTCTTTTAAAGGTTCTACCAAAGTACCTGAGAGGCCACAGCAGAACAGGATCCAAGACCAATCTGGGACCCATGGACGACTCCTGAGGCTAGAAGATGCTCTTCCTCGTCACAGTACCTTTGGTGTCTGGGCAGGCAAAGTGGCAGATTTTCTCAGTTTCATTCGATGATTCCCTCTGAGGATCGTCCCCCCCCCTTAAAAGATGGAGCCACTTAGATGCTGAGTCCAAGAAGAAAAATGGAACCCAAGTCTTTATGGACTTCTTCGACTCGAGATGTCTAAGAAACCAACAGCAAGACAATAACCACTTGCAGTTCGAGGATTAGGGTCACTGGTGTAGAAACAGGATACCCAGGTGGTCCGGATGACTGCTGTAAGGGAAAGAAGGGCAGGTAAGATCAAGAACACACAGGGCAATACAATGCAGAATCTCAAGAAACAGGACTGTCAGCTACCAGGGACCAATAGATGGAAAGCCGGAATGGTGGGGTAATACCTGTTCCCTCAGTGGGCTGAGAGCAGGGAAGCCAGGGGAGGAGAAAAGAGGAGGGTTGCCACACTGGATGCACCTGAGACAAATGCTCCTGGAGTATGTGACTAGGAGCACCAGAATGCCAATAGAAAGTTCCGGTTTCAACTGAGCCAAAAGGAATGTAACAGGAGCTTATCCAAAAAACAGTCTGTGGTCAGAATCCAGGAAAAACAGTGAGTGCGTGCACAGTACCAACAGGGAAAAGCAAAAAAGTCCTTAAGACGTAATCCAGGGTCGAAAGCAGGTCAAGGCAACGTGACGATGAATCGAACTCCAAACGGCGTCAGCAACCAGCTGAGAAGCGCTGTGTGCCGTCCTGGAGTTCGTTATATGCTGGGAGGCAAATCACGTGAGTTCTGAGGACGCGTTAGGCGTCACGTGGTCATTACATTGGTTGCTTGGAGCTTGAGAGTTACTGGGTCCAGTGTCCAATGAAGACGCTGTTTCCAAAAGGGGCGTGGCTGTTGCTACGGTGACGCGCAACGCTGTGCTGCGAGAAACAGGTGAGCCATTCTGATGCTATACAATGCGGGCAGCAGGCGCCGTTTTCTGGGATAGGGCAATGATCTGGGCATCATGCAGATTTGGAGCCCGTATGTGCTGTCTGCCAGAAGCGGGCAGACTCTGCAGCATATGCACAAGCCCAGGGAATCCCCATCTGTGATAGAAGCGATGGCTCCTATCCTGACGTTCTCTACGATGGCTTCCCCAACCCCTCCCAACAGTGGGAAACCTAGCCCTGTGTAAGGAATTGGGGCGTGATTGTGTACGGGCACTAACACTTGGTCTAGGGCACGGCCAGGAAAGGGCACATGCACGTGTAGGCATGACAAGGACTTACGAAGACCGCTTCTCCCGGATGGCAGGCACACAGGACTGGCTTCCAGAATACTTCGATGAAGAGCAGCACTTTTCACGGTGGTCCCTTGTAGCTCGGGAAGAGGTCTCCTTCGCAGATCATCTCTGGATCAGACCTTGGAAGAACACAGCAGTTTTTGGATTACACAAAGAAAATACAGCAGCAGACTTCTCCTCCTGCTGGGCTTCAAGGAACAGTTTCTTCTGGCTTCGGCTTCGACTTCAGCTTCTGGACAACTTGAGTTTCACGATCAGCTTCTCAACTAATTAATAAGTGGGAGGTCCCTAGATATACACATCTGCTCCCCATTCACCCTGGCTGAGGCAGGGTCAGTCAGCCAATCAGGTAGAAGGGCATTCATGCAGTCAGGTAGCCAATCAGGCTCACAGGCATTCAGGCCATTCACTCTACCCAGACACCCATAACAAGGAATGTGGATTGGAGTAAATAACCAGCCTTTCAGCACAGTACACTGCATTCATGTCAGTTTCAGTCAGGGCTGTCTCATTCATTGTGTCACACACACAGAAACCAGACACCCAGAACACAGAATGTGGGTTCACTTCAGATTCCATTCATACAGGCCCGACCCCTAAGGTGTGCCCGCAACACACAGCCTCTGGGAAGGCTCCCGTCAGTCTGATGGGAGGTAGCCCCAGAGTGATATGTGGTGCTTCCACCCAACAGTCACTTAGGAGGAAGGGAATAGAGACAGGGCTTTGCAAGACTTCGGGAAATAAGGTAAAAGGTATTAGAAACCAAAAGGCCACAGGGGCCATCCTGCATTTGTGTAGGGATCCATTGATTCCTATGGAAGGGCCTAGGTATCCCAAAATGGAGGATACTCAGAACCACTCCTAAGTCAGCATGTAGCTGCCACCAGCCCGTACCCTGCTCTGTGGGGAACACACAGATGACCAAAAACACACATAAGAGAAGGGGTACAAGGGTGTACCCCCACCCATGGGTGCCATGAGGGTATCCCATAGGTGTTGTTCACCAAAGGATAGAAGGAAGAGCTGCACTGCCAGAGGTCCAGGCTGGACCTCAGTGGGAGAAAACATAAGGAAAACAGTACCCAGTCATTTTACCAAAAATAAATCAGTGTGGTAAGTTTTACCGAAACCCAAAATACCAAAAAAACACCGAAAATGTTAATTAAATATATATATATGGTTGTGGGGTAAGGGGTTAAAATGGGTGGGGATGGGGTTGGGGTGGTGTTAAAAGGATAGAAAAAAGCCCCTCCCCCCCAAATAAAAAATAAAAAATTCTGTATTTTGGCTTCAGTGAAATTTACCACTCTGATTTTACCTTTGATAAAATGAAATATAACCAAGAAAAACACACACAGAGAAGTGGTAGGACAAGGACTAGGGGGCCCTGTCCCTTCATAAGGCATTTCTAGCATTACAGCATGGCATATTGCTGTCCACTTTTTCCATCATGCTTTGCTTGGCCAGTTGCTGGACGAACTCATGCAGCATGCACCCTAGCACACCTCTCTGCCCACCACCCCTGCACAGTTAATGCATCAAAGGCACAGTTCTATGCAGCTGCCCACTTCCCTAACATTATCGCTGATCTGGACTGCATGGTGGCCTATTAGGCATTCGAAAGATGTGTTCAGGAACAGCAAACAACAACATTCCCTCAGTGTACAGGTGAACTTTCATGCAGACCTCACTGCAGGGGCGTTGCTAAGGGGCGATTAAGGGGGCTATAGCCCCTGATCTTTTGGTTGTAGCCCCTGATAGAATCCCAGGAGCTGCAGCCAAAAGACTAGCTAGCCCCCAGTCCCAAAAGTTCCAACATCAGCTTAGCCCCGTGTCTTTTCCAGACCTAGCAACTCCCCTGCCTCACTGTGACACCCTACCTTGCCCGCTTCCAAGGTTCCACCCATGATGCCATAGTACACTGCCAGCATATATGGAGACCCACAGAGGGCAACAGACCATGATCCTAGGTAAGTACAATCACCATCAAACAACACATATATGTTTCTCAAGTAAAATTGGTACCCATGACGGTGGAGTGCAAACAGCTATTTGATGTCAATGTAATGCACACCCTGTCACAGCCCTGTACATGAAGGACCTTCCCTCTGACAACACACATAAAAAGAAGAACCCCACGAGCAAGTCCCTGCAGGACAACATAAGAGCTTGACAGAAATGCATGATCCCACATGTACTAAGAAATGTACTGAGATTGAACTGCATGTGCAACAATTCATACTGAAACCATGCCCTCACAGCAGACAGCACAGTGTTCCTGTGTAGGATGACGCGCGAAACAGACAGGTAGTGATGGTATCGACGCTGCATCCCAGGAATGTAATTTCCTAAAAGCAGGAGCACTATCACAAAGTGCACAGGATTACCAGCACGCTTATCAGAGCACATGCACGAGTGCCCAGTACTGAGTATCCACAGACATGTTCATTGCCAATCTAGTTATAATGTATGATGGTTACCTCTAGTAGGCCAGTGACGTGTGAAATGGGGGATTCCCAAGTGACATTAACCATTACTCCCTTATTCTATGAGCATTATAAAATGAAGTGAGAGAATAGTGAATTTCAAATGTGCCATATGTCCATTAGCTGACATGTTGACCAACATGCGTACTGAAAGGCGAAGGAACACCCCACACCCTGGGCCAGGGTATTAGGTAACAAAGTATACAGAAAAATTGTCCAGAGGTTGTTTTTTAATTTATAAAGGTATCAAAATTTATTTGCTAAGATACAATATTTTCCACAATGAATTAATCATCAATTAATGCACACATTAAATTACATAAATATTACAGGAGAGCAAAATACACCAGATTATAAAACAACCTAACACAACCATCATTCCTCAACAATCAAACCATCATTTGCAACTCATGTCAATCAGCCTCATTCAATCACAATAAAAATTGAACCAAACTATTGGTGCAATATATATGTAGTAGCACTTCATTAGTTAGCCCCACATAGTCTTTATCATTTCATTTAATCCAGATTGAATGTGTATCAACACAATAATTGTCCAAGATGTGTTCTATTCCACGCAGGGGGTGCATTCAACAGAAAATGACAATTCCCATCCCCGGATGTTCTTCTCTACCGGTTTCGACGTTTGAAAACAATTAGGACAACGTCTTCATCAGGAGAAACAATGAATACAATATTACAACTGACTTCCAGTATTATATGCTCTTGATGGTCAGACCCGCAAATATAACTCGAAAAGAATTCAAGAGAATTCTAAATCTCGAGCAAGGAGCCGGAATTATTCCAGTGCTCGAACAACTACTGCCTTATGTACCACCGATGTTGATGTAATTTCAGCTCGAAAGGCTCGAATTTCAAATTTATCAGCATCTCGCTTAAGTGCCATCCAGCCAGGCAGCATCTGGGCTGTCAACAACGGAGGAAGGATTTCTCCGGGTTCGATGAACCAGGGGTTTACATGTGCGGCAACTGTTTGCAGGCAACATAATGCCGCAGCCTGCCCAAACAAGAGCTTCCCATCATGTCATGTCTAAATGTTACATTCGCTCATATTTCTGAAACCAACCCCATTACCTTTGGAGGTGACTCTGGTCATCTTTAGCACCCGTGGCTGACAACACCTGCCCGGAACCCACAGACAGAACAGGAGGAGGCAGACAATGTGGCACATATTAGGACCGCTCTGCATTGAGCGTATCTTTGTCCTGCTGAAGGGACTGTTCCGGTGTCTACCTCAGAAAGGAGGTTCCTTAATGTACAACCCAAACAATGTCGTCAGAATTGTTGTTGTGTGTGCCATGCTACACAGGTCATTAAGAGACATGTCCTGCTGTCCCCATATGTCGATATGGCACCCACAGATGATAATGACATACCTGCCGGGGACCACCTGCCGCCATGCATTGACCGTGATAAAAGCATAAAGTGCTCCAAGAACTGATCGAGAATTTCTTTTGATAACACATGCCTGACACAATTGTATATATTCATATAGTAAATTTGTCACACCCACTCAAAAAGGACTGCCCTCCCAACAGTGTGATTTAATTTGTATTCAAAGAACCACCCATGCCCTTCATCAACCCTCAATCCCCAACACAAATGCCCTCCCTCCAACCACAAACCCCAACAAACTTGTCCTCCTTACACCCTGAATCCCCAATATGTGTGCCCTCCCTCCACCCGATTCCACAACAACCATGCCTTCCCTCCACCCTCCATCCCCAACATCCATGCCCTCCCCCCAACCCCCATGCCGACACTCCACCTTCAATCTGCATCTCAATGTCATCTTGGAGTCTGGCAATTATTTAATCCTACGTTGTTCTTAGCCAGAAGTCGCTTTTGGTATGTAAATGGCGTTGCGCAACAACCAACGACGGGGACTCACTGCTTGTGACCCTCCTGCAGAGGTACCGGATGCAGAGCTGACTGACTCCAGGCCATGCACCTTTTGCAAAATGGCCTCTGCATATTCTCCTGGCCAGCTGACAGTGACTCGGCAAGTTCCCGCATCCTCATGCTCTATTGCCACTGTCTGTAGCCTCATCTGTGCATACAGTGCCATCATGCGGTGTAGGCCACTCAAGGACAGCAGCGACAGATGATTGGGCAAAAGTGATCACAGGAGACTCATGGCCTGGTGCGGTGGGGGGGTTGGTGGATGAGGGCAGAACAACTCTAGCCTGACCAATGACAGGTGACAAAGAGCCTATACTGGAGACCGATTCAGGCTGACTGGTGCTTGTGGTTGCAATAGGTATTCCTACATGACTTGAGGCAGGCACACTGGTGGAAGTTGTGGTGAAGGATCTGGCAAGGTAGTTGACTGACTACTAGCTGAGGTGGAGATGGGTGCAGCAGCAAATATGGGGGCAGGCAGCTTAGTGGTGATGGGGGGGGTGCAGATGTTGCCATAGGGGTGTGAACATCCGTATAGATGGCAGATGCTGCCAAGAACACCTTGATTCCTGCTTTTCTGGCTGGGGTCTTGTGGCAGGTTCCTGAGGTATGGAGTGCAGGAGTGGCAGAAGAGGTGCTTCCGGTGGTGGCGTCTCCTGTTGAGGTGACAGATACAGTATACAGAGACGCTGCTGCACTGGCGCAGATACCTTCACTCTGACTGACTTGTGTGGCTGTGGGATGACCTGAAATGACCTGGAATCAGTTGGCATGTGCACATGGGCAGGTTCATGCAGGACACACAGGTCATGGTCAGTGAACTGGGTACATCTACCTATGTTGGTGTTATGGCTGTCTTATTTACAGTTCACTGGGGCCACAAAATGAGCACTGCAAGTTCAGTTCAGATTTAGTTTATTTATTTTATTTATTGCATTTGATTATACGCCCAAACCCGGGGGTGTCACGGCGTAGTTTACAAGAATACTTACAAACTTACTGGTTACAAGAATAATTTCAACACTTACTGGTTACAACATAAACATGGTTAGGAGATGAGCAGTATGACACTTAGCATTGCAGAAACAGTGGTTCTTGGCCGCTAGTCTTGAGGCGAAGCGTAGGTTCCAACATGAGTCTGCAGGAGGGTTAGAATTTATTAAAGATCCAGGTTTTTCATAATTTCTTGAAGTGTGTATGGGAGGGCTCATTGCTGAAGTTGGCCTTTGAATGACACAGAGGGTCTCTGGGCCCTCTTCCTGCTCCTACCTGCAAGGCAAAAAACCTTGGGGTCATCTTTGACTCCACACTCTCCTTCTCTCCTCACATATCCGACGTATCTAAGAAGTCACACTACCAGCTACACCTCCTCAGAGGTATCCTTCCTTTCCTCTCCTTCCCCCAGAAGCTCACTGTCTCTAGAGCCCTGGTTCTCTCTAAGCTGGACTACTGTAACAGCCTCTATCTAAATCTGCCCGCCTCTACTCTCCGCCCTTTGCAACTCATCCAGAACAGGACTGCAAGACTTGTCCTTGGCCTCAAGCCCAGGGACCGTATCTCTCCAGGACTGAAATCACTACATTGGCTCCCAGTGACTGCGAGGATCAAGTTCAAAACCATCTGCATTGTCCACAAGGCCGTCTGGGGCCTTGGGCCAAAATACCTTCAACTCTCTCTTCCTAAATATCTTCCTTCTCGAGCTCTTCCCTCATCCGCCTCCAACTCCCTCAGGGTCAGCCGCTTCTCCAAACAACGAGTTGGGGGCAGATCTCTTTCCACTGCAGGGGCCTCCCTCTGGAACAGCCTTCCTGCCTCCCTGAAACTTGAGGAGAACCACCTCCGGTTCGGGAAGCACCTCAAAACCTTCCTCTTTGCCTCCGCTTTCTCTCCCCCTCTCCCCTGCTAATACTACTGAAACTGCACTGAATCTGCAACTGGGCCATTCACCGTTCTCGGCCCAGCCACTCTCCCCTGCACTGCCTCCACGGCAACCCCTGCACTACGGGACTGTGTCTGTATCCGTACAGCCCCCCTTCCCAGCACTTGTCTGCACTTACCTCGCACTTGCCACCAGCTGGCCCTTGTTATTTATCCTGTATGCTGTATGTAATAACCCTGTACTGCACTTTCCCCTCTCCCTTTCCCCCATGCACTTTTCCCTTCCCCTCTACCCTTGCACTTGCGCGATCTGAATGACACCTGGCCTAGTAAGATCGTTGTCTGTCTCCCCTTGTTCCCCCTCCTGCCTCGTCGCGCCTTGAAACACTTGTGTATAGGCGCGTTACAAATGCCTTATCATATCATATCATATCATATCATCTATGCTAATATATTGGTGTGACTGCTAGGGTGCCCCCCCTAGTTTGTTGGTGCAGGTGGCTGCAGTTCTAGGTCTACTCTTCTGGAGGGTGTCTGTTCAGCCCTGGGTGACTTGGCATGCTTGTGACAGTTTGCTGACACCTGGGTGTATAGCGCATGGTGCCTGACACATTTGTGTGTGATGTGGACCACTGGACATGTTCGAGCATGTGTACGCTCATGTGTGGAGGCCTGTTAATTACATTAACCTGGCATGATCAATATGGCATTAACGGAGGTATCTCAAGGCTGATGGTCATGGCATTGTGCATTGCTGACTCTCAAGATTGCATGAGGTGACAAGTACATTGATGTTTACAGTCATAAACAAAGGAGTTGAAGGAGGGCACTACGTGTCTTTTCTGTGCGTTAATTATACAATCGTATTGCACTTGTTGAAGTTTTAGCCTGGGGCTACCAGTCTATATAGGTCCTATGGCATAAGGACCCAAAAATTTGACCACAGAAAAATAGAGTGAATTGACTCTATTAGGACTGGTGCTGTCAGTTTTCCCTAAAAATATGGAATGTCCACTTTCACAATGTATATTCGTATTTGCGTGAAGATTCAAATTAGAAACTATGCATCATTTTCTTAAAAAATATATGTTTTTATTTCACATCTAGTTGCTGTGACGTCTTTCTTGAATATTCTACTTCATATTCAATGAGGCCTGGCATAAAGATATTGGCCCGAATTCTATGTACGTTTGCCAATGCATTTCGGTTATTAAAACCTTCATCAGGGCCGTACAATTATTTCGTTATGCCTAATCGTTTTCTGTTTCAAAACAATGAATCAACGTAATCATAAACAAATCATTTGACAGTAATTCCAAAAACAAACGCATGCAATCACACATACCCGTTTCAAGATGTGTTTATAAATGTGCTTGATTGTATACCAACAAAAAGAAATGGATGCAAGTAATCTTCCAACCTTATGGGTTGCTTTTTGTAAAAATTGATAAATTCAATTAAATCAAATGAAAAATAAAAATAAAAAAACGATATACATTCGCCCCTGACTACTGCTTTGCCCTCATCCCACACCACTCTCCAGTGTCGTTCTCCCTAAAGCAAATGAGACCTAAGGACCAATTCATTCTGTCTCCATTATTCATAGTCGTTCCTGGGATCTGATCAAGTTAATTTGGAGGGTTACTGGGGCATGATCCAATAGGTATCGTACCCCTATATCTATCACCGTGACTTAGGGGATTAATGTTGCTGATGCTAGGACCATGTCTACCCTCGAAAATCCCTTTTGCACCACAGTGAAGTACAAATGAACTTAAACTGATGGCCCATCTCCTTCTAGCAGCCAATCTTGCCATTCCTCAGCTATGGAGGAAAACCGAGCTTCCTTCAACGCATCTATGTATTGATTGAGTATGGACAATAATGGGAATGGCGAAACTCACTGCTAACATTAGAAACTCCCAGCTACCCTGTCTCTCTGTATGGCTACCATTTTTTAACTACTTGCAAAAGGATTTTAATGCTCTTTCATGTCCAAAACGCCCCAGAGCTCTGAACTTTGCAGACATGCCCTTATTTGCTCGATTTAATAACTGTATGTATCGCCTGCATTACCCTGTTAAGATTGCCATAAAACCAATAAACATTTACCATTAAAAACAAAAATATGTGGGGAGTAATGGTTTGCAGCAGAATTTAATAACTTTAAGGAATCTGCTTCACATCACTCAACATAAATGGAGAAGAAATCCCTCCTATGATAGGAACAGGGATTTAAAGAACGTTAGAATTCATTGTAAACATGCTATTTCAGAGACGAAAAAAAAACAATATAGACACTGCTTTCCACTCTTCAAAATAATTTTCTAAAATTTTAATAACACTTAAGAACCCTCTTCACCTTCCCATCCCCCCATCTTGGTGTAAGAAAATACAGACGGAGAGAATATTTCAAAGATTAGATTGGAGATTACACCTTCACAGCCCATTCTGGTCTCAGCCATGGAAAACCAGATTCTAGAAAACTCAGCCATATCTACTTTTCCTCCTCAGGTTAAAGCCAGATACCATGTATGATTTTCATCCAATTTAATTAGAGGATACACAGAGGCCGATTCATGGAATTAATGTGCGCTGAAATTTTCAGCGCAAGTGTGCGAAAGCGTGCGAATAGCAGTGCCAGTGCGTAAATCGCAGTGAAACCCGCGCACAGCGATTCATGGAAGTCTGTGCGTGTGGAAATCCATAGATGTGCGCTGAAATCCTGTTCGGCACACGCTGGCGCACATGCCTTCAAACAGCGTGCGCTAAGCTCACAGCGAAAGCGCATATAGCGCAGCGCACACAACAAAAGTAGGCGTAACACGGGGCGTGACACGCGGAATGGGGAACAACGTGTGAAAATGTGGGCGTCATGGGGGAAGTACAGGAGGCAAGTGCACGGAACGCCCACACGCTCGCCTACAACACGTACTCATGGAATCGAATAGGGCAAACCGGCGCACGGGCAAAGACGCGCACAGGCCTAAACACGACCGCCACACGAAGGCAGGCGGTAGCGTCCCTGCGCATGAAAAAAATGTGCGCTAACAAAAAGCACGTCCCTCTTGGACAAATGATGTGCAAAGGGGTATGCGACAAACACGGACACAAGCTGTGTGAAAAATAGCGTGTGCGTGTATTTCAGGGGTGCGCGGGAAGTTTCACACGTGATAGGCCTTGGGCGAGCGGGGTACTTGTATAACTGGGGCTCGCGTGAAGTCTCACACGCGATTGGATCCGGGTATGTGTATTTCGGGGGTGCGCGGGAAGTTTCACACGCGAAAGGGCCTGTGCGAGTGGGGTACGTGTATAACTGGGGTTCGCGTGGAGTTTCACACGCGATAGGACCTGTGCGAGTGGGGTACGTGTATTACTGGGGTTCGCGTGAAGTTTCACATGCGATTGGCCCTGTGCGAGTGGGGAACGTGTATTTCTGGGGTTCGCGTGAAGTTTCACACGCGATAGGCCTTGGGCGAGCGGGGTACTTGTATAACTGGGGTTCGCGTGAAGTCTCACACGCGATTGGATCCGGGTACGTGTATTTCGGGGGTGCGCGGGAAGTTTCACACGCGAAAGGGCCTGTGCGAGTGGGGTACGTGTATAACTGGGGTTCGCGTGGAGTTTCACACGCGATAGGCCCTGTGCGAGTGGGGTACGTGTATAACTGGGGTTCGCGTGAAGTTTCACATGCGATTGGCCCTGTGCGAGTGGGGAACGTGTATTTCTGGGGTTCGCGTGAAGTTTCACACGCGATAGGCCTTGGGCGAGCGGGGTACTTGTATAACTGGGGTTCGCGTGAAGTCTCACACGCGATTGGATCCGGGTACGTGTATTTCGGGGGTGCGCAGGAAGTTTTACACGCGAAAGGGCCTGTGCAGGTGGGGTATGTGTATAACTGGGGTTCGCGTGGAGTTTCACACGCGATAGGCCCTGTGCGAGTGGGGTACGTGTATAACTGGGGTTCGCGTGAAGTTTCACATGCGATTGGCCCTGTGCGAGTGGGGAACGTGTATTTCTGGGGTTCGCGTGAACTTTCACACGCGATAGGCCTTGGGCGAGCGGGGTACTTGTATAACTGGGGTTCGCGTGAAGTCTCACACGCGATTGGATCCGGGTACGTGTATTTCGGGGGTGCGCGGGAAGTTTCACACGCGAAAGGGCCTGTGCGAGTGGGGTACGTGTATAACTGGGGTTCGCGTGGAGTTTCACACGCGATAGGCCCTGTGCGAGTGGGGTACGTGTATAACTGGGGTTCGCGTGAAGTTTCACATGCGATTGGCCCTGTGCGAGTGGGGAACGTGTATTTCTGGGGTTCGCGTGAAGTTTCACACGCGATAGGCCTTGGGCGAGCGGGGTACTTGTATAACTGGGGTTCGCGTGAAGTCTCACACGCGATTGGATCCGGGTACATGTATTTCGGGGGTGCGCAGGAAGTTTTACACGCGAAAGGGCCTATGCGGGTGGGGTATGTGTATAACTGGGGTTCGCGTGGAGTTTCACACGCGATAGGCCCTGTGCGAGTGGGGTACGTGTATAACTGGGGTTCGCGTGAAGTTTCACATGCGATTGGCCCTGTGCGAGTGGGGAACGTGTATTTCTGGGGTTCGCGTGAAATTTCACACGCGATAGGCCTTGGGCGAGCGGGGTACTTGTATAACTGGGGTTCGCGTGAAGTCTCACACGCGATTGGATCCGGGTACGTGTATTTCGGGGGTGCGCGGGAAGTTTCACACGCGAAAGGGCCTGTGCGGGTGGGGTATGTGTATAACTGGGCTTCACGTGGAGTTTCACACGCGATAGGCCCTGTGCGAGCGGGGTACGTGTATAACTGGGGTTCGCGTGGAGTTTCACATGCGATAGGCCCTGTGCGAGTGGGGTACGTGTATAACTGGCGTTTGCGTGGAGTTTCACACGCGATTGGCCCTGTGCGAGTGGGGTACGTGTATTCCTGGGGTTTGCTGGATGTCTCACACGCAATTTCAGCAGGGTACGTGTATTTCGGGGGTGCCGGGGAGTCCTACACGTGAATTGGCAATGTGGGTCCTCCCAGGTGTTCTCTCTACACCCTCCACGGCCCCTGCAGGCAGCCCACACCAGAGGGGACTACCCTGCACCCCTGGCCATGTCCCGCAGGCAGCCCATCCACCATGGGCATGCCCCCAGCCAAGCCACATGTCAGCTTGCACTGCTGATCACCAACGTATGACCCCCTGCACCCCCACCCCCCAGCAGTGCAGGGCACCTGCCAGCAGGCCCCCACTCATGTCCCACTCATGTCCCCCAGCACCCCCACCCCCCAGCAGTCAGGGGCACCTGCAAGCAGGCCCCCACACATGTCCCCCAGCAGCCCCACCCCCCAGCAGTCAGTGGCACCTGCCAGCAGGCCCCCACTCATGTCACACACATGTCCCCTTGCACCCCCACCCCCCAGCAGTGCAGGGCACCTGCCAGCAGGCCCCCACTCATGTCCCCCTGCACCCCCACCCCCCAGCAGTCAGGGGCACCTGCCAGCAGGCCCCCACACATGTCCCCCAGCACCCTCACCCCCCAGCAGTCAGGGGCACCTGCCAGCAGGCCCCCACTCATGTCCCACTCATGTCCCCCTACACGCCCACCCCCCAGCAGTGCAGGGCACCTGCCAGCAGGCCCCCACTCATGTCCCCCTGCACCCCCAGCAGTCAGGGGCACCTGCCAGCAGGCCCCCACTCATGTCCCACTCATGTCCCCTTGCACCCCCCACCCCCAGCAGTGCAGGGCACCTGCCAGCAGGCCCCCACACATGTCCCCCAGCAGCCCCACCCCCCAGCAGTCAGGGGCACCTGCCAGCAGGCCCCCACTCATGTCACACACATGTCCCCTTGCACCCCCACCCCCCAGCAGTGCAGGGCACCTGCCAGCAGGCCCCCACTCATGTCCCACTCATGTCCCCCTGCACCCCCGCCCCTCAGCAGTCAGGGGCACCTGCCAGCAGGCCCCCACACATGTCCCCCAGCACCCCCACCCCCCAGCAGTCAGGGGCACCTGCCAGCAGGCCCCCACTCATGTCCCACTCATGCCCCCTACACCCCCACCCCCCAGCAGTGCAGGGCACCTGCCAGCAGGCCGCCACTCATGTCCCACACATGCCCCCTTGCACCCCACCCCCCAGCAGTGCAGGGCACCTGCCAGCAGGCCCCCACTCATGTCCCCCTGCATCCCCAGCAGTCAGGGGCACCTCCCAGCAGGCCCCCACTCATGTCCCACTCATGTCCCCTTGTACCCCCCACCCCCCAGCAGTGCAGGGCACCTGCCAGCAGGCCCCCATTCATGTCCCTCTCATGTCCCCCTGCACCCCCACGCCCCAGCAGTGCAGGGCACCTGCCAGAAGGCCCCCACTCATGTCCCCCTGCACCTCCACCCCTCAGCAGTGAAATGCCGATCTCATGACACAAACCAAAAGTCAACTATGTACATCAACACATGTCCGTCATACACATACACTGGTTGGCATTGCTTGTGTAAACCCACATTTTCACATGCATCAACCCGATGAGCAAATCCCACACAAGGAACAAAAAAATTAAAATGTATTATGTACATAAAATTAAATGAAACCATACCAAAATATGAAACATGAAATGAAAAGCATGTGAAAAAGATGATTGAATGAAAATGATAACCAATCCAAAACATTAGAAAGAAAAACAGTCCAAAGTCACCCTCCAACAACGCAAATGAAAAGTAAATGTAAAAAAAAATCTCCATTGCTTCATGTTCATAATTAAAAAAAAAAAGAGAAATCAATCCATAGTCCAACTATTTACAATCCATTGTCCGGAAAAAATAAATCCATTGCTCCATGTCCATAATGCAAAAAAAAAAGAAAAATTAATACATGATGAAACCATACACAATCCATTGTCCAAGGATGTAAAGGGTCCATGATCCCAACCAAACAAATGAAACCTACCTAACAAACTACCTAAAAATATAACTATATACAAATTTGTGTAGCATTGTCCATTGACCACAAATAAAAGGAAAACGAAAAACTCTAAAAACTATTTACAAGGGCAGCGGGCTAGTCCGACGGCTCACTTTTGGATGTCCCGGGCCAGGGCATCATCAAACTCCTGCTCAATGTCCTGGAGGCGGTCCTCTTCCATGGCCCCGGGGGTTCGCAGGGACGACGACATGTTCTCCTCCAACTCCCTGCGAATTGCCTCGAGGCACTCGGCCCGCCTCAGGGCCCTCCGCATGGAGTTCTCCGCCCTGACCATCATGAGCCGTGCCTCTTCTGCCTGCTGCTGCTCTGCATCTATAGCATGGCCTAACCGCTGCCACACGGAAGACACTTCCAGTCCTGGGTCCTCCTGCCCTCTGGCCGATGCCTGCCCCTCCGATGTCGATGGCCCCGAGCCATGATGGCTCCCACCTTGTTGCTGCTGCTGCTGTGCCTCTGCCTGTGCCCTGGCTCTTGCTGCCTGCACATCCTCCTCCGGCTGGGGTGCAGTTCTTGAGGTGGCCACCCTTGCTGGACGTCTGACTCCCAACTGTGGCAGGGATGTGTCCTCCACCAGCCTGGCCGCAGGGTCAGAGGAAGCTCCACAGGGTACCCAGGTGATACATGGGTGGGAAGATGGCATGGAGGACAACTGGGGCATAGGGGGCTCAGTTGAGGAGGGGGTCGAAAGAAGGTCCAGAAAAAAATGGAGGAATCCGGCCCTGGTGAGCTGTCCCAGTAGGTCAACGCGGTCAACGAGCCAATCGAGAAGACGTGCAGTCTCCTCATGAAAAGACTGCAGGTCACCTCGCATGGCCCGTTGACGCAACGCCACCCCACCCAGGACAGGCTCAACCCGGTCCCGGATAGCCACGTCCGCAGGGAGAGGAAGGCCAGTTGTTGGAAGCGGATCCCCTCCCTGAAAACGGGTCAGGACGTAGGCATCCCTGCTGGTGCGGGATGATGCAGTCACAGGATCGGGGACAGGATTACACACAGGCACCTCCGCGGTGGCTTGTGCTGCCTCCTGTCCCTGCCCCTGCACTGCGCCACTAGCACCAGTGGAATCCCCACCTCCAGGCCCCCGTGTCTGTCCCTTGCACGGCCTCCTCCTCCACCAAACCCCTCACCAACCTGGATGACTCCGTGCCATCTTCCTCCATCGCACCCTGAGATAAAACACAGGCATCAGGGCACTGTACAATGGACTGATACACACATGACAGTTGCACATGAGTGGCATTGTTTAACTACAGACACGGCATCACACTCCACGACACACATGTCATTTTAACTCACACACATGAACATTTAAACAGCAATATTGCACCAGGCAACACCGTCCATACACATACAACAGCATACACAGCCAAAGGTGGGCCTGACATGACATGAAACACAAGGAGTGCACTAGACATGCACACACGCCACCACACTTACATGCATGTCTACATCTCCTCCAACTGTTGCAGTGATGAGATCGCCATACATGTCACATCTGCCATTCATCCTTCTACATATCCGTGTCACGTGCATCCATGTTGCATCACAGTTGCACACTCGTCAGATACACATACATGCACATGTACACAGTGCAGATACATACAGCTGGAACCAAAATCCATGTGTGACACTACAACCTTGACAACTTACATACACAGTCATTCAAACATGTGTGCTCACACATCTGCATTTGGCCTGCATGCTTACCCACACATACTCCATCCATGTGTCTCACACATGAGAGCACTCGCATGTGTCAGCCTCACGGCCCTGTACATACACATCCATACATGGCCCTACAAAACCACATGTGCAACCTGCACACTACTGGCACAGAACCACACGCACAACTTACAATCAGTATGCATGTACAGTTACCGCTCGACTCCAGACGGGTCTGCCTCTCAAGGACCTGGACGTGGAGTGCTGGGAATACGCGTTCCAGGACCCTCATTTGGTCTTCCGACAGGTGGCCCCGGCGCCCCTTAGCATCTGCTGCCTTCAAGAGGCGCCGGATCTTGTTGAGGGTCCTGGACCTGAAGTCCTCCCAGCGCTTCTTGACATGTTGTAAGTCGCGGACTGCCACCCCCCAGCTTCAGTCAGAAGGAAGTTGGTGTCCTGGTGGAGCATGTCCTGGGGCATTATGATGCCCTCTTCGGAACATCACGCGCCAACAAGGAAAGACGGGATAGGATCTGGGATGACTTTGTGGTTGCCATCAACGTGGAGGGGGTGGCAACCCGCAACATCAAGCAAGTCAAGAAGCGCTGGGAGGGCTTGAGGTCCAGGACCCTCATAAAGGCCCAGCTCCTCGTGGAGGGGGGCCGGGGCAGCATGCGTACCATCCATATGAGGGTCCTGGAACGCGTAGGCCCAGCGCTCCACGCCCAGATCCTTCGGAGGCAGACCCGTCTGGAGTTGAGCGGTAAGTGGTCAAGCATTGCTGTGTGAGACAGGGCATGTTGCAGGGTGCTGGTTGTCTGATACTTGCCTGTATGTGTGACATAGGCCATGTACGTATGTGTGTGTGCAGGGACATCATGGTCATGCATGTGAGACCAGTAATGTGTGAACCACATGGTTGGTGCATGTGTTACAATGCAACATGCGGAGCAGCATGCGGAATGCACACATTAATGCATGCCTGTCTCTGTTATTGGACATGGAAGGGGTGCGAGAGATGGGTGCTGCTGTCATGGACATGTATGGTGTCTATGTATGTGTGTCTGACTTGCGTGTCTGTGACTTGTAAATGCCATAGATGCATGACACATGTCTGTGACAATGTTAAGATTCACTGATGCAGCCTACTCATCCTTGTATCCACTGTGTCTGGGGTGTACGAGGCCAGATGGATGAAACTACGGTGAAGTGTGTGCATGTGATAGGCATGACCCATGATGCATGTGAGTTTCAAACCAGCATTGTATGTTTCAAGAGTCCCTTGGACATGTATGCTGATGTTCATAGCATGCCCCATGCCTGTTACTGCATGTGTTTTGCCTGCACTGACCCATGTGTTGTGGAGGGACATGATGGAAGTGATGTTTGACAGTGCCACTCATCTGCTATTGCTTCCTGTCTAGGGGACCATTGTACAGTACCCTGATGCTTGTGTTCTATGTCTCCCTCTACACAGCGGCAAGTGATGAAGAGGGCGGAGATGGTGCTGTGGAGCAAAGCGGCGGGGATGCCCCCACCGGCCGGCGATGCAAGGCCCAGACACCCTCCCAGAAATTACCATTGTCTGGGAGTGAGGGGACTGGTGCTGCGTCTGCCACTACGGCTGCAGCGGAAGAGGTGGGTGAGCCCCCACAGGGGCTTGCAACGGCGGAAGACGGTGTGGAGCCAGACAGGTTGGTGGTTTCCACAGAGGAGGAGGAGGCCGCTACTGAGCCGAACATGGGGCCTGGTGGGGGTGGTAGCACTGGTGCAAGTGGTGCAGTCCAGGGGCAGGGGCAGGAGGCAGCACAGGTCACCATGGAGGGGCCTGTGCATGTCACTGTCCCTGACACTGTGACTGCACCACGATGCACCAGCAGGGATGCCCCATCCCAGGCCCATCTGCAGGTAGGGGGGATGTCCATGTCATCTGACACTCCTCTACCTGCGGACGAGGGGACCCCTGGCCGTATGGAGAAGGTCCCGATTGGTGTCGCGTTGCGTACGTGTGACATTCGTGAAGACGTGCATGCTTCCCGGGGGGAGCACGCACGTCATCACGAAAAGCAGCATGCCAACGTGGCCCAGTTGGGAGTGTCCATGGTCGGGGGTTTTGTACATGTGTCGGCCACTCTGGCGGCCCTCTCCTCCTCTGTGGAGGCTATGCGCCAGTCGTTCTCCATGCCGTTTTCCGGCCCAGATGCCACCAGGGCCCCCTGTGGACCTGCCCTGACCAACGCAGCCAGCTCGGTGGGGATCCCATCCCTGCCACAGTCGGGAGTCGGAGGTCCAGCAGGGGTGGACACGGCAGCAACCGGACCCCAGCAGATGGAGGATGTGCTGGCATCATCGGGCAGGGCACGTGCACGACGGCGTCAGTGGATTCCATCTGCCTGAATGCTGTTGTGCTGGCAGAGGCAGTTGCGTTGGAGGCAGCGGCAGGCTCAACGTGGGAGGCATCATGGCTCGGGGCCATCTACATCAGAGGGGCAGGCATCGCCGGAGGGCAGGAGGACCCTGGAATGGGAGTGTCTTCCGTGTGGCAGCGGTTGGGCCAGCAGATAGGTGCGGAGCGGCAGCGGGCGGAGGAGGCACGGCTCACAATGGTCAGGGCGGAGAACTCCATGCGCAGGGCGCTGAGGCGGGCTGAGTGCCTCGAGGGAATTCGCAGGGAGTTGGAGGTGGACATGGCGTTATCCCTTCGAGAACTCGGGGCCAGAGAACAGGCCCACCGCCAAGACATTGAACAGGAGTTCGATGATGCCCTGGCCCAAGACATCAACAAGTGAGCTGTTGGACTTGCCCGCAGCCATTGTATATAGTTCATTAGTGTTAAGTTTCATTTCTTTTTTCTTTCATTTGGGGCGCATGGACTATGCCCTACATTTTTGTATATAGTTAGTAATTAGGTAGGTTTCATTGTAGGTTTCATTTATGTTGTTGGGCTCATGGACCCTGGATTTGCTATTTGTACATAGTTTTACAGTGGATTTTTCTCCTTCATCTTTTTTTTTCACCATGGAGCAATGGATATTACGCTTTTCTCTCCCTTTGGATTTGCTTTGTTGGACGGTGACTTTGGACACATTTTCATTTGGATTGATTTGGATTCTCATTTTATTTATTTATCATTTTTTAGGACATGCTGCTTTTTGATTATTATTGGCATTATTGTGTGTTTTGATTTCATTCCCTTCATTTTGACTTGAATACATTTTTGTTTCTTACTTCAATGTGTGGTCTCCTCTCATTGGTTTCATGCATGTCACAATGTGGGTTTTATCATTAATGTGTTGCCATTGTGTGGGCCTGACAGACTTGTACTCATGCGCATACTGCTTTATTTGTGATCTATCATGTAATGGGGATTTCAATTTGGAGTGGATGTAAAGCTTGGTTTGGTGTTTGGACTGGGCTGGCGTGGGGTGGGATTTGTGTGGCCATAAGATCAGGGATCTGGATTGTGATGACGTGTTGGCTGGGGGACATGTGTCGGGGCCTGCTGGCAGGTGCCTGTCAATGATGGGGGGTGGTGGTGCAGGGGGACATGAGCGGGACATGAGTGGGGGCCTGCTGGCAGGTGCCCTGCACTGCTGGGGGGTGGGGGTGCAGGGGGACATGAGTGGGGGCCTGCTGGCAGGTGCCCTGCACTGCTGTGGGGGTGCAGGGGGACATGAGTGGTGGCCTGCTGGCAGGTGTCTGTCAATGATGGGGGCTGGGGGACATGAGTGGGGGCCTGCTGGCAGGTGCCCTGCAATGCTGGGGGGTGGGGGTGCAGGGGGACATGAGTTGGTGATCATATTGCAACGTGACATGTGGCTTGGCTGGGGGGCATGCCCATGGTGGATGGGCTGCCTGCGGGACATGACCAGGGGTGCAGGGTAGTCCCCTGTGGTGTGGGCTGCCTGCAGGGGCCGTGGAGGGGGTAGAGGGGACACCTGGGAGGACCCACACTGCCAATTCACGTGTAGGACTCCCCGCGCACCCCCGAAATACGCGTTCCCCGCTCTGACAGCAAAATCACGTGTGAAACTTCATGCGCAGCCCAGTAATACACGTACCCTGCTCCAATCGCGTGTAAAACTTCCCGCGCACCCCTGAAATACACGTACCTAGGCCAATCGCGTGTGAAACTTCCTGCGCGCCCCGGAAATACACGTAGCAAGGCAAATCGCGTGTGAAATTTCCCACGCACCGCTGAAATACACGTAACCAGCGCAATCGCGTGTGATACTTCCCGCACACCCTTGAAATACACGTACCCAGCCCAATCTTGTGTGAAACTTCTCGGGCACCCCCGAAATACATGTACCCAGGCCAATCGCGTGTAAAACTTCCCGCGCACCCCTGAAATACACGTACTCAGGCCAATCGCGTGTGAAACTTCCCGCGCACTCCTGAAATACACGTACCCAGGCCAATCGCGTGTGAAACTTCCCGCGCACCCCTGAAATACACGTACCCAGCCCAATCGCGTGTGAAACTTCCCGCGCACCCCTGAAATACATGTACCCAGCCCAATCGCGTGTGAAACTTTCCGCGCATCCCCGAAATACACGTACCCAGGCCAATCGCGTGTAAAACTTCCTGCGCACCCCGGAAATGCACGTACCCAGGCCAATCGCATGTGAAACTTCCCGCGCACCCCTGAAATACACGTACCCAGGCCAATCGCGTGTGAAACTTCCTGCGCACCCCTGAAATACACGTACCCAGCCTAATCGTGTATGAAACTTCCCGCGCACCCCCGAAATACACGTACCAAGCCCAATCTCGTGTAAAACTTCCCGCGCACCCCTGAAGTACACGTACCCAGGCCAATCGCGTGTGAAACTTCCCGTGCACTCCTGAAATACACGTACCCAGGCCAATCGCGTGTGAAACTTCCTGCGCACTCCTGAAATACACGTACCAAGCCCAATCGCGTATGAAACTTCCCGCGTACCCCCGAAATACACGTACCCTGGCCAATCGCATGTAAAACTTCCCACGCACCCCTGAAATACACGTACCCAGGACAATCGCGTGTAAAACTTCCTGCGCACCCCGGAAATGCACGTACCCAGGCCAATTCCATGTGAAACTTCCCGCGCACCCCTGAAATACACGTACACAGGCCAATTGCGTGTGAAACTTCCCGCGCACCCCCGTAATACATGTACCCCACTCCCACAGGCCCTTTCGCGTGTGAAACTTCACGCGCACCCCAGTAATATACGTTCCCCGCTTGGCTTTGCTGTTTGGCAGCCCTGTAAACTGGCCCAGGGTTAGCGCTGAATTGGTAATTTTGATGGCTTTTCCTGGGGCGAGGGCGTTCTTGGGGGCGTAACTGGTGCTGCTGCAGGGTCGCTGTGCCACTCTGCGCCACGGCTGGTTTTGGAGGCTAAAATCCATGAATACGCTGTGCGCGGAAATCGATTTTAGAGCACGCGGCTGGCGCAGGCATTCGCACGCGCACACTGTGCGCCAGCCGCGTGCGCCAGTTTTGTGCGAAATTCTATGAATTACCCTGACAATCTTTTCTGGCTCTTTTAAAGCCTACCACTTGTCCCAGGCATACATGCCCCTCCTTTCTTGGAAGGACTGTGCTGAATCTTTGAGCCAAATAATCAATAAATTTATCAATGTCGCATTTTCTCAGAATCATGTTCTTGAGGTTCAGAAAAAGCTTCAGTCACTCCCTTTTGAAAAAACCTGGACTAAATATAGATCATTGTGCTAACTATAGTCCCATAACAAATGCTCCCTTCCCCCTAAACATTTTGGACCAGGTAGCAACATACCAACTTCAACGTTTTCTCAAAAAATCCTAACTGCTAGGATATTGTCAATCTGGGTTTCGCACCAGCAGAGGAACTGAATTGGCTTTCATCGTTGATAGATGTTATTTACTTATTGTCATGAACGCTAACTCCCAGACAGGATCATACATCCTCTGCCTTGAGCAACCTCTATTGGTTGCTGGTGAAGGCACAAATCGAATTCAAGCTGCTAACTACAGCTTAGAAAGCCCTTCATGGCTCGGCCCTGCTTTATCTTAAGACGTGTTTGAGATGGTTTGCATCAACGAGACCTCTAAAGCCTGCCTCACAAAATACCATGATCAAAACCTGCTTTAAACACACATGAGTTTTGATAGATCTTGCTCAGTAATGACCGCCAAACTTTAGACCTTGTTACCAGATGAAATTCGGGGCATCGGCCAACGGAATTCAGAAAACAGATGCAAACGGCCTTATTTTAGCCTTTTTGTTGAGGATCTGGTCTCTATGGATCTTTCGGTCACGTGCTTGGATACCGTCGGGTGGTAGCACTCTCCCCTCCTAACATAACAAAAAATTACTTTGCATGAGAGCACCCAGTGATGCATTTTGGGAAACAATCACTTTTGAGACACTTAGGAATTGTGAAGACATCATGAAGCAAGGCACAGACAACAGATTCAAAGTTCAAACAAAATGTATTTATTAACTTAAATGTCAGCATTATGTATGGCCTAACTTGCCCGATGCTAAGGTGGGATTTCCCTCCCCAAATAAACTAAGGATAGTCAGAGTCAGGAAGTTCAACTTAAAAGTCGGTCCGTGTCCAAAACCTAGGCTTACCCTCACGACTAAAGCTAAACAATGTGTAGGGATGTCAGCAACAAATAAAGTAGTGTTCCAAATAAAGTTCTGAGTTCTTCCAGCTCTTGGCTTACTCTCCAGCTCCCCTTCCCCAAGTTCAAAGCAGTTTAAAAAGGCCTCAGGGTTCCCTTCCCCAAGGCAGTCACACAGTTCCAAAATTCTTAGGGTTCACTTCCCCATGAAGATAGCACAGTTTCGAAAAGACCTCAAGGCTCCTTCCCTAAGGTGACAACACAGTTTACAATGTCTTGGGTTTTCCTTCTCCAAGACGCCTAAAGACATCCTATCCCCAATACCCAAGGGCCCTCCACCCAGGTGATCCCCCCCTCGCATATCCACCCCCAGTGTCAGGATCCAAGAGCTATGGCCTTTCCCTGGACACCTGCGAAGAGGACCGGATGGGAGTAGGTGTGAGGATGCCCTCAGGTTTCTCACACTATATGTACCACAATTCCCACAATGCAGCACGTGCATTCTCTTTCTTACTGTTTTACTCAGTGCTGAGATCAATATGCACGGTCTTGCTTCGCTTTCTCTGCAGTCGGTTCTGCTCTTGGGACCCTGCCTCCAAGTTGCAGGATGCATCACACACTGGGTTTCATTAAGAGTTCTGAAGTGCAGGAAAAAATGCTGATTTGCTGCCCCTTTACTGCTAGTTTCCCGCACTGCAGAAAAGTTTGGAGGTTAAGTGGAGGATTCACCTCCAGGAAAAAGCTGCAGGTGAATCTTCAACTTTATCTCCAAAGTTCATCAGATTTGCCAAGGTGGAGTCTGACAAGATCCCCAGGGATCCCATGGCATCCAAACGTATTGATGAACACTTCCGTTTCCCCACTTGTAGCTCCATGGTAAATCTGTGGAACTGAATGGCAGAAATGGTAAATAAGTTTGGCAGTAATTCTAATAGATCTGCCCTTATGAACCTTACTCCAGGTTCCAGGATGCTGCACACATGATCCCTCAGCTCTCTATCTCGCAGTCTCGATTTGCAAACTGTTTGTTTCAGGGTTGTAGACAACTTGGGTCTTCTCTTTGTCCTCCAGTTGCATCCTCGGCTGCTGGTACATCCCATTCTCACGTTTGATGGGGTGTGTGGGCCGTCTCTTCGGAGTTGCTACGTCTAAAGTTGGCCAAGCCAGCACAGCCACCACCTTTGGACTAGCAAGTCCTCAGGCTCTGCACACACCATCTGTTTCTCTCTCCAATAGTCTGTCAGTTCTTGGATACTCTCTCCGCCTTCAAGCCTGGGTTGCTTCTCCATGTCTCACCCTTATTCTGGCAGCAACAGCCAACAATGCCCAAACCCACTGCCCGGTAATTCCTCTTTTCACTGTCACAGCAACGCTTGAGTGGCTTCAGGTTCCCAAAAAATTTGCGACAAAGCCTTATCTTTGCAGAGTGAAAAAGCCCAGAAATTAACCCCTGTCTTAATAAGCATTAGGCTTTTCCTTCTTGCTTCAGTATATTGCTTGACACCTGGCAATTTAAATATTGGTGTGTCCTAAAAAACACAGAGTAGGTTTTCTTCATCTCATCCCTTGAGCTTTCCTCCTAAAGGGTGACCATCATGGCTGCCCCCCAGTTATTTCTTCAGTGCACTTAAATTTTCTTCCTTTAGTCTAAACCAGTGTATTTGGACCATGTTCAGTGTTGGATCTGCTGGACGCGATGCCAGGCTTGCAGACAGTCAGTCCAGCATGAAGCGTCTAGCGTCAATACTTTCTATTGCTTTGGGCATTCTGATGACTAGAATTGTTGAAGATCTCAGGTGGTTGCCTGTTCTCTCCCCCTTGCTTGCAGACTCGCAGTTCAGCGTTGCCCCACAAACCTTCATCATGCTTCCATTCCTCCATGATTTGGATGGCATCTTTGCTGTATTATTCTGATGTCATTTTCCAACCAAATTGCACACTGTCCTGTCTTCAACTTAAGTGAGTCTTCATTTAGTTTAGTTTATAATTCAGTGTTCCTCTGGCTGGCCCCTACTATTCCTAGGGATAATACCTATTGTTTATTGTATTAATATTATTACAATTATTATGGGTATTCATGGAAATGGCTTTCGGAAGCAATGGAGCTCTTTACAAATTATCATAGGGGAAAGGGCACTGTGAGGGAAGGAGAGCTACAATGGAGTGGCAAGATAATAACGGGTAAGGGGAAGGCAGGTGTCGGGGGGAAATTCTGCCGGGGTCGGCCGGGCCGTCCGCAGACCTCCGGGCAGGGAGGCCCCAACTCCTCCCGTATATCCCAAAAAAGATAGAGTATGAGACACACACAAGAAGCAATGTGACTCTGCTGTTTATTAAACACAAACGGCAGGGATGGGTCAAGGATACGCGTCTGACCTGACACACACACAATCGTGGGGCTCGCAGGCCCTTTTTACTGTAGTATGACGCACTACCTGCGTCACTTTAGAAAATTAACAAAAAACCTATCGCCACTCTTATTTGGTTGCTCGAGTGGTAGGGTTAGTATAGCATACGTATAGAGAATAATATGAGTGGCTGAGGGTTAGTCAGGTGATATATCTGGGTTGTCCCTACAATTAGATACATGAGAATTGTTACATGAAGACTCCTAATGGTTGGTTGATGTTAATGGCGTCAGTGATAAGAGCCCCATGTTCTGATTGGTGCGCCCGCGAGCTTCCCAGCCAGGGACCATCGCTGTTCCCAGCTCTCGGTGTACCTGCAATTTGCAACAATGTTTCACTATTGGTACATGCAGACAATGTGAAGACTTATTCGTGAGCTAGATGGCCGACTACTCCCATCGTTGCAGATGTCCATTGATCCTTTCAAGTGTATCTGCCTGTGTCTTGTAACGAGGGATCCAGACGCCTCCTTCCTCCTGGGCTTGGCATCTCGTCAGGTTCGGCTTGGTCACGTGGGATGGGACCGTGTTTGAGGCAGAATTCTGCACAATTAATATTGTTTTTCCACAGTGTGCCTGGTTTAATTGCAGGTGCGACTTTGATGTTAGTGCGCGGCGTGCGAGGTTGCAACATCATGCCCTTGACGGTCTGCTTTTGGAATGTGGGTTTGCAACATTACGACCTTGGCTGTCTGCTTTCCCCAGGCTCATTCTGCAGGATCAGCAACCTGACTCTTGTTCTGTTAACGTCCACGGGAGCTCTTGCTTGCGGCCTACTCAGGCCTAGTATATAGGTGGAACCGTATGGTGCACAGGCGCTTTAGGTTATAGTCTCATATTGTCTTATGGCCAGTGTCGTGTCTTTGTTATAATTCTCATTGCGGCACCTAAGTGTAGGAGAACCGTAAGCAAGCTCTTTAGATGAGTTCATGATGCGTCTTGCGTTTCTGCATTTCTGAAAGCCTATATGGAAAATAATAAAGATGCACGTCCGTGAGTATGTCTGTCGCCTACGTCATAGCACTGAGTATATTCTTCATGTAGATTGGTGCGGGAGTGTCCAGTGTGTATGTTGGCACAGGTGTGCTATCCGTTGGCTAGGTCGTCATGGCATCTCTAACGACGTATAGTTTTAGTCCAGTTGATCCATGCCGCAGGCATCGGCATGGGCAGGGCGGGCTGCTGGGCAAGCAGATGGACACATCTGTATGTTCCTGTACCAGGGTATCTGGTCGTCTGGTAGATGGGCAAACTCTTCTCGTGGCGGGTGCTTGGGCCGTGAACCTTTAGGCCAGGCGCGAGAGGGGAAAGAGGGGAGTCTGTTTTTCCATTTTCCCACTTCAGTCCCCCCTCTGGTCGACTTGTCGACCACAAACATATCCTTTTCGTTATCTCCTCTTACTCTCCACACTTTAGTTATTCCTCCTAAATGTCCATAATGGTTGACATGATCTTCAAATGACCAATACATATACTCACAGGCTCCTCCAGGAGTACAGTATACCCATTTCCCTATGTAACTCCTGGGGTTTCTTGGGTTCTCGACCTTCACCGATGGTGGGTCCAGATGGTTGGTGATGATCTGGTTGCGCAATTTCTCTCTCTCTTGTATTATTATGCCTGTGTGTTGGCCGTCACCTGCTGGCATCAGTGGGTGCATACCGACCATTTCAAGCAACTCGTCAGTGGTGCGTGCCTTCCGGGCTTTCCAAAATCTTATTATGATCAGTGTAGCTCCAGCCAAAATAATACAGCCAACTATAATTTTCAGTCCATCTGACAGCCAAGATGGCATCCATGACCATAATAGCGAAAACCAGCTCTCATCCTTTTTCACACCCTTACTTTCGTCCACCATTTTGGAGTGTAACTGGGCCAGTTGTGAAACTGCTTCTGTCAATGTGCCGTTTTCAGCATCATTGGCAGGAATGAATGTGCAGCATGATTGTCCTATCTTTGCGCAAACTCCTCCTTCCATGGCAGTGAGGAGGTCCAATACATATCTGTTCTGCAGTGCTACCATCCTTATTGCTCGCAGCTCTTCTTTTATTGCGTTGAATCCGTTTACTGTAGAATTGATGGTCATCATGAGTTCCCATCTAGTTATCTGGAGCCATTTTGCGTTCGCGTAAGCCTGCAGTCCTGGATGTATTATTGAGGAGAAGAACATTGCTGCTCTGCTGAATAGTCTGTGTTCTGGCGGAATCGAAGTGAGTGCCTTTTCCGACCTTCCCCACAGGTAATTTCCTGTCAGAGGTTCCCCTTGTCTTTTCCGTCTGTTTAGGACAGTATCATTGCCGTTGGTCCTGTTCCCTGGCTCCCCCTGAGGCGGTGCAGATCTCTTATTTCTCTTGTCCCCTTCATCCATCTTGGGAAAGTTTGCCACATTCACATGCTTCTGGGGTACCACTAGCGATGGTACTTTGACGTGCACCATCGTGCATACACCATTCCACAGAGGGGGCAGCGTGTGATATGCCTTTTCTCCACAGGCCCAGTAATGGTCCATTATCACTGCTGTTCCTGCTCCCCCCTCAGGTAACTCCATCACGCTTCCACAATTGGTGTTATATCCTACGTCCACCTCTCCTTTATGTTGGTAGCATACTTTAGGCGCAGTCAACGGCAGTATTGTTATCGGGTCTTCATCCATTTCTATCCATGTGAGCATGGGCCCGTATTTGATCCAAGTTGTCCAACATCTGTGATTGTGCGCATCGATAGTTGAAATAGTTTCTTTTGTTACCATGTTGCTGCCAACCACTCCTATCTCCCATTTGTTGTCCAAATATACTTTCCCCGTTATCGTCAACAGTGGCCTCTCCCAGCATCCTAATTTACCAGGGACTTCAGTGGCGTACCAATCACATGATAAGTACTGCAGTGTTACTTTCTTTGTTTCTCCTTTTGCAGGACCACTTGTTATGTATCTAAATGCTTCAGCATGTAAACTGCTCTTGTGGTAACTCAAATAAGTCTTGAGGAAGTTGTTTTCGTATGGGTATGAGTCTCGTGTTTTCCACGTCATATGCACCACTGTTCCTTGAAATCTTCCTTTCGTTTGGAACAGTGCCAAGTATATTAGGCACCGTGCCGTTTTTTCGTCTATTTCTGTGGCAACAAATGTTCGAGAAGCGCTCATGGCGTATGGTATTAATGAGCAAACGTAGCAGCTGTCTTCTGTTGTCTGCTTACCAATGCGGGTCATATGTTGATACCATATGTTGTTTGAGACGTGTGCTGAATCTTGTATATAATTGTCAATACTTTTATTATCTGAGTATGTGCTGCGTTGTACTCTATTCTGCTTGTGCGCAATTTTGCTAATATCACCTGACGTAACACCTGTTGCAGCTGGGGATGGGGGTGTGTTAGGTTTGGGTACAGCAATAATATTGGTAGCATAGCTGTACTGCCATACAGAGGCAGCTACGAACCCGGTGATTATCAAAATCCCTATTACTTTTATTACATATGCTAATTTCACCGGCATTTTGCTCTTACCTTGCTGCAGTCCGGCAGCGAATTCTTGCGATGTTAGAGTTGCCCGCCTGAAAATTCTTAATATGCTGGTTAATGTTAGTGGTTAAGCTCTCCCTATCAAATAGTCATTCAGTGCCCAGGCGAAGAGCTGTTCCCACGCTACTCTGAGCGATCTATCTCTTAGGGCAGGTAAGTACGGGTGGAGGTGGGGCATCGAATATTCTATGGCCAAAAGGAACGCTGTGTAGTAAACTCGTACCCTTTTCCTTTTCAGGTACGTTGGCCTTTTTATTTCATATACAAATTGGTGTGACAATTCTTCTGGGTAATTATCGTCTGAGGGTACCATCTACTCCTGGGCAGTGAATTTGTTAGTTATCTACTTCTTAGCAATACAATAATACGCGGTTCCTGCGTGTGCGAGAGAAAAAGAAAAGAGCATTCACGTGTTTACATGTGTATTTGTGCGAGGCAATGTCCTTTAGTACAGTTACTACTGTAATGGGTACAGGGGTCAGCGGATGGTGGGCAGGGGGTGTTTGGGTTCAACCGGTGGGCGTTGTTTTACTCTTTGAGCGTGTGATCATGGGGTGGGCTGGATGGGGATCACCCCTTTCTTCTTCAGTTATTGTCTCTGGGGAGTCTGGGGAGTGACAGGGTATGGGAATACTTGAGCCGCTGGCTCTGGTAGAACCTCCTTCTTCTGTTGTCGATGTTGTTGCTGTTCTCTCAATGGGCCTGTCGGTGGCGCTGGGGTGGGTCTGTTGTCCGTAGATCTTTACGTCGTGTAGGTGGTTCCAGGCACGCTTGTCCTGTAACTTTACTGCTCTTGTTGATACCTCCTCTACCAGATGGGGACCAGTAAAGCGTGGGTCATTCCATCTCCTATTGAAGTTGCGAAGTAGTACGTGGTCACCTTTAGCAATCTTACACAGTCCTTCCTTTTCCAGTTCTTTATCCGCGTCTTCTTGTTGGCTTCTATTAGACCCGCCCCGTGTGCGCTCGAGCTGTTGAGACACAAACACTACACTAGTAATCAAAGAAGACACATATTGGTACATTTCATCACCCAGAACACTTGCAGTGCTTTCATGGTCGCTAAATGCTCTTGACGTTGGCGTTAGGGGAAGGCGCATTTGACGTCCGGTAACCACCTCATGGGGAGTGAGGTGGTGGTCGGACCCTGGCCTATTCCTCAGCTCAAATAATGCTAATGGAAGACAATATAACCAACTCTTCTTTGTTGTTTGCTGTATCTTTGCAATTGCCTCCTTTAATAGGCCATTTAGGCGTTCACATACACCGTTGGCCTGTGGGTGGTATGCACATGCAAATTTATGTTTAATGTTCAGCAGCGATGTGATGTGCTGAAACATCTCGTTTGCAAAATGTGGGCCGTTGTCTGACCTTAACACCTTGCACACTCCCCACCTGGGGAAGACCTCCCTCACTAGGAACTTGGCTGCTCTAAATGCATCTGGGTGTGAACAGGGCCCTGCCTCAATCCACCTAGAGAATGGGCATACTACTACAATCATATACCTATTTCCTTGACATATATTGATCATATCAACATAGTCAATGTGGAGATGCCGGAAAGGTCCCTCTGGCCGGGGTATAGTACCTCTTATCACCTTTAGAGTGTGGCCGGCCGTAAACTGTTGACATGTGATACAGTTACTGATAAAATTCGACATATGCGAATTTAAATCGGGGCAGAACCAGTCTTCCCTAATTCGTGCTGCAATTACTTCCTTGCCTGTGTGGGCTGGATGATGTAGTTGGCTCAGGGCAGTGTTCAAAAGTGCCAATGGTATTACAACCTTTCCAGTGCCACCCTGGCGCCATAGTGCGTCAGTTGGGGACATTGTACATCCTCTTTTTACCCATATTTCCTTTTCGGCCATTGGTGCAGCCGCTTGTAGCTCCATAATCTGTGTGGCTGGGAGATGGGTATACCCTTCTTTTAACAATATCTCTTTTGCTATTCCCCTCCCTCTCCCTCTCTGTGACTCTGGGGGGGTTCCATATCTCACCAAAGTATGCAGCATACTTCGCATGTGCGTCTGCTGCTGCATTCCCTTTTGAGACGTGATCTTCACCATTGGTGTGTGCGGTGCATTTTACTAAAGCTAGTTCCTGGGGGTCATTTATTACTTCAATCAGTTCAGCCAATAAGAGAGCATGTTGCACTGGGGTGCCATCAGCTCTCCTAAACCCTCTTCTTCTCCATTTCGACAACCCTGAGTGGACAGTTGATGTAACATATGCGCTGTCGGAATATATAGTCACTCGTTTGTGAAAGCTTTCCTTCAACGCCAAGATCAGTGCGACCAGTTCAGCTGCTTGAGCGGAGTAATGCTGTGGTAATTGTACACATTTCACTGCCACACACACCGGTACCTCCATCATTTTCACCACTGCTGCCCCAGTCCTCCTCACACCATCCCCCTGATCGATGGTTGATGACCCATCAATAAATAACAGCTCACCCCCCTCTAGTGCGTTTTCCTCAACTTTTCTAGTACATGAGTACATTTCAGTTGTTTCAGTACAGTCATGGGCATAGTCTCCCTCCTCAATTACTTCTGCTAGGAACCTTGCAGGGTTGACCGTGCTACATCTAACAATTGATAGTTCAGCTCTGGATAGAATGATCTCATAACCTGATGCCCTTTGCGTGGTTAGGGTGGATTTAGGTTTATTCAATATTGCAAAAAGTGCATGTTCCACAAATAGTGTAGTCGGGCACCCCATGGTTATTGTTGATGCTTTCTCCACCGCAAAAGCGGCTGCGGCGAGACCTTGTTCGCAGGGGAAGTGGCCTAACATCACAGGATCTAAGTGGCCACTGTAAAATGCTACTGGTTTGTAGCCCATGCTTGTTTTTTGAGCCAACACGGCTTTCATTACTGCTGAGTCGCAATGTGAAAATATAAAAAATCGCCGCTCATAGTCTGGGGATGCCAGCACCGGAGCAGTTGATATTGCATCTTTTAATTCATCAAAAGCTTCTTTCATTTCCCTCGTCCACCCCAATTTGTTCTCCCCTTTATTAGCTTCCTGTAACGCCTCAAGCAGGGGCCCTATATATGAACTGTAATCAAATACCCAAGCTCTACAGTAGTTGCAGAGCCCCAGGAACTGCTGCAGTTCCCTTACAGTTTGTGGCATTGGAGTGGCCGAAATAGCTTGTGCTCTTTGTGGTGCGATCTTTCTTCCATGTTGGGATATAAGCTGACCAATGTAAAGTACCTGTTCCTGACAGTACTGTATCTTTTCCATGTCTACCTTGTAACCTTTGTCAGCCAATATTGTCAACATCTTTAATGAGTCCTCTCTGCATGTTTTTTCGTTTTTACTGCAAATTATTATGTCATCCACGTACTGCAACACCGTGCTTTCTACTTCAATGTTACCCAAATCCATCTGTATCACTCTGTTGAAAATTGAAGGTCATTCACAATACCCTTGTGGTAATCTGGTGTGCTTCCACTTAGCGTTTCTGTAAGTGAAGCTCGTCAGATCTTGTGAGTCTGGGTGTAATGGTATTGAGAAAAAAGCATTTTTAAGATCGATCACTGTAAATCGTGATGCTTCTGCCGGAATGCCACACAATATTGTGGCCGGGTTTGCAGCTACGGGATATTCCGCTTCTACTATGTTGTTCAAGGGCCTGAGGTCCTGTATAAAGCGCCAAGACCCTCCTTTAGCCTTGCGCACTGGGTACACAGCCGTATTACATGGTGTTTCTGAGGGGACCAATATAACATTATTTATAAGGGCCGTTATGGTTTCACATATACCCTCATCTGCCTCTTTTGATAGTGGGTACTGTTTTACTCTGGGGAGTATTGCACCTTTTTTCAATTTTATTTTTACTCCCCCTATACTTTTTATGCAGCCCACGTCATAGGGGCCAGTAGTCCACAATGATTTGGGTACCTTTGACATATCGTCCTTAAAGAAAGGGACCGGGGTGCATGTGGGTGCCTCAAGTGCCATTGCAATTTTCTGTGCTACTTGTTTGTAGGCCTCTCTTAGCCATATTTCCACACTCATCATAAACACCATTTCACCTTCCTCCTTTTCATCTGAAAACAGCTCTTCATCTGACACCTGGGTGAGCCTACATCCTTCTGCTAATGCTATCACTGCCCTCCATGCTCTTCCTTCTTTGTCTTGGGCATGTACAGCAATATAATCAGCTGTTGCAATAATGCTCTCAATATCCATTGAAACCACCTTCCCTTCTGGTTCATTAACAGGTGTTTCTGGTCTAAACAGATAGGCAGCTGGCCTTCTCCATATTTTCCCTTCTATCCCTGGCATCCATGCAATTGCCATGTCGGTTCCATACTGGAACAGTTCACCATCTACTGGCTCCACCCTAATCGCTGTCTGTCCACAGTATGCCTGCATAATTTGCCGTGCTGTGAGCATGTTAATCCCTGGAGTAGAGCAAATTATGCCGTCCTCAGTAAAGGAGATCGTCATATTCAACCTGTTCATTATATCTCTCCCCAATATATTTACTGGTGAAGCACTATAATATAAAAGTGGAACTGACAGATCGTAATCTCCAATAGATAAGGGAATGTTATCAGTAAAGGGAACCAACCCTCTAGCCCCAGAAAATCCTTGGGTGTTCATGGTCTCACCTGACATCTTAAATTTACCTTCCCTTATGCAAGACCGGGTCGCCCCGGTGTCAACAAGGAATGATAATTTTTTGTCACCTATCGTTACCTCTATGCGTGGTTCCTCCGCACTATTAGGTGTTACTGACAGGATGGGACACACCAAGGCCGTCTGTGGGCTGTCCTATTGGGGGTACAACGACTGGCCATTCCTGGTATAAGGGTTGTGTCCCAAAACCGTCACCCTACCCAATTGCGTTTGTGGTATTTGTGGTTGTTGTGTGCTCGCTACCTGTTGTTGTGGCAATGGTTGGGGCTGTTGTTGTGTTAATTGTTGTTGTTGTTCATTTCCTTGTGGCAACATTTGCTGTTGTGGTATGCCTTGCTGTACTTGTGCGGGCCGTGGTTGTCCCTCACTATTCCATGATGGTGTTCCTGGTCTAACTCTACACATGCGTGACATGTGCCCCAATAGTCCACAGCTCCAACACACCGGTGGTTCCCTATTCTGCCATGGAAAGCTCCCAGTGTTGTCCTGCTATACTGGTTGCCCTGTGGGATAGGAATTTCTAAATCCTCCCACCTGCGGTTGGGTACCATACCCGTACCCTCTCCCTCTCATAAGTCCTCCTCTCCCCCTGTTATAATTATAATATCCAGCTCCTTGCATTGGGTATCCTCCTCCCAAGTTGGGCGTGTATGGTTGGAGTGGCGGCACCTGTTGTGTTGTAATCTGTGAAGGTGGTATTTGTGAGGAATCTCGTGCAGCCACTACTTGTGTAGGGCTTTGGGTCATTGTTGGAGGTGTAGTTATTAGTGCCCCTTCCATTGTGTACTTGGTGAGCTTTTTCTGTACTAGTTTAGCCTCTTCCGTTTTCCTGTCCTCTTCCTTTTGTTTCATTTTTCCTTGCCATGTCCTACAATGATGCACTATAGTCAGTTGTATTTCGGGCCATGGTTTTGCTTCCATTCCCACTACTTTCTTTAGTTGTTTCTGAACTCCTTCCGGGAGCCCTTGTACCAGTATATGGTAAAATATTGCTGGTGTTTTATCCCATTGTTCTCTAGTTTCCATGCGCCACTTCTCTTGGATTTCCTGAATATAATCAACAGGATCTTCGTTCTCATGCATTTTGCGAGATGTAATTGCTCCTATATCTGAGGTGTCTGGGTACTGTACCCTCAATGCCTGCCATAGTGCATGTCTGCAGTTTGCGAACGGTGCCCCATCGTGCGATGTATTTGTTATTGTTACCCCATGAAATCCCGCTCTTTTCCATATGTCATCCGCTCTATCCCCTAATATTGATATTAAAAGGCCCTTTACATCTCCTACTGCTAGCTTCGGTCCTGCGGTGTGTTTTTCCATTTCATATATCCATTTACCCGCACCTCCACTTAATGATGGGAACCTACATTTGATATTTTCTTTATCGGTATGCTTCCAAGGAACATACTGTGGTCTAACCCCACCTCTCTCCAACAGTGGCATTAAATTATGTTCCGTTTCACCCTTTGTGTTCCATAATATTGAGTCCTCACATCCTTCCTCCACTTCTCTTTCTTTCGCATTTTCACTTTCGTTTGTATTTCCCCTGCTCATACCCCTTTCTTCTCCATCTTTTCCCCTTCTTCCTTCTTCCTCTGTATTTAATGTGGGCATGTGTACACCTCTTTCCTGCCTGCGACTAGGGAGGTCTCTAAGCCGCCATGTATAGGGTGTCAGTTCGTCTGTGAAGGGAGCTAGTTTTATTTTGCGTAACGAACGTGAGGTGGTTGAGCCTGTAGGGTGCGATAGGGGAGGGCGTGATGGAGATGATGGGGATGGGGATGTTGCGTCCTCATTTGCCCGTCTTTCCTCTACTCCTGTTTTTCCCCCCTCACTTCTCTCCATCTCATCCTTTCTCCTACTGATCCATGGTGAGTCCATATTGGTCCGGGTGATGTATAGTTTATCTAAGCTTTCCCTTTCACTCTTCCTCCCTTCACTTTCCACTCTCTCTTCCTCACTACAAAAGCTATTTATAAACGGCACCCCCCACTCGGTCTTTTCCCCCCTGATCGTTACTGTTTGTAAATCTATTAGGTCCCGTTCTCCTCTTTCTCTTTTGTCAACCGCTCCCCTTTGTGCTGATGTTGTTGCTACTTCTGTGTCATGATATATATTCCCCCATCTTCCACTCTCTCTTCCCCTATCTCCTCTTTCTCCTTCATACCTTTCCTCCATCTCCTTATTATTCTCCTCCCTCTTCCTTTTCAATTCCTCCATCACTTCACTTCTCATCTGTTCTAATATTCTCTCATCCTCTTTCTCCCTCTCCCATTTCGCCCTTTCTTTTTCAACTATACTCTCCATCACCCTCTCTTCTTCGTATTTCTTAGTTGATTCTGATAGTAACCTCCTCCTCCATATTGCCATTTCTTTTTCTTTTTCTTCTTCTTCCCTTTTCTTTTCCCGCAGTACTACTCTTGATACCCTTTCTGCTGCTGCTTTTACCCTGTCAGCTTCTCTCCTTTGCTCCTCAGTTCGTTCCCTTATTTTTTCCACTTCGTTCTTACCTTCTTTCCTTTTCCTCGCTCTCTCTCTCTCTTCCCTCTCAAGCTGCTTGGTCAATTCATTCTGTTCATCCCTTAGTTTTGCTAATCGTTCCTCCAAAATCTCTTCCGTTTGTCTTAACAGCTCTTCCCCCCCTCAATTCACTCTCCCTGGTATTATCCTCAACTGTTTTCTTCACTACCTCCCTCTCTTCTCCCGTTAATGAACCTCGTAATTTTAATAATATCTGTGCAGCTACCCATTCATCATTTCCTATCTCCACAGACTGGTCTTCTCCAGTCCTCCCTTCCCCTGCTGGCATTTTCCTATGAGCTACATATGGTGGAGGGCTGTATGCCGGGTTCGAGTATCCCTCAGCCGCCCTTAACTGTCCTCTTTCTATTTCTCCCAATTCTCTTAAAGGGTACAACCCCCCTTCCTCTGTTTTTACTCCCGCTACTATGGGTATATCATTGCTCGGTTCCTTTTTTATTTCATCTGCTTTATTATTCTTTTCTCCTCCCTCACCTCTGTTCCCCGTGTTCTTTGGGTCCTCATACCCCTGCTTCCCATTCTCGTCTTCCTCCTTAATCTCTGTTTATTTTGGTATTTCCCCCATAGTGAATATTCCATTTGGTCCTGGTCGGGACCCCTGGAACATCCTCCATAAGTTAAACACCTCCATGTGGTTTGCCAACTTCTTCCCTTTATATGTATTGTGCAGATGATTTAATAGTGAATGTTGGGCATATGGATCGAAGCTACCGTTAGGCGGCCACGGTGTTAGCATTTTGTTATCCGTCCCCTGGGTCCATTCTATGCTATACTTAATCAGTTTCTCCCTATGGGGTGGCAGTGTTGTGCATATGTATTGTAGTGGCGTAGTGAGGGTGTTCCCCCACCCTCCTGATCCTGTTCCGTATGACATAGTAGCTCTCCACTCGCTACCCTCCCTTAATCTGGTGTCAGTTTATCCCACTAGTAGTTTACAATATACAACCTTATATCGTTACCGGCCCCCGTAAGTTTGGGGACTTACGATAGTCTGCTTAAGGGAAATTATAAAAATATAGTATGTCACATTTGTACATTTTCCTCTGCCCTTCTTCCTTTATACAACACCCTTACGGCCCCCTGCGGCCGAGGCGCACGTAGCCCCCTGCGGCTGCGTACCCCTTATTACGTGCTTATACAGTCGTCCTGTTTTTACGTGCTCCTCCCCCTTCTACACTTGCCGTGGCCGGCGTTCTCCGTGCGCAGCCACGTTCCCCGTTTCGCCTTTTCTCGATCAACTTGTTTTACCATTTATCTCCGTTTCCACTCCCTTACCACCGTTCTCTTCCTCAACACTCTCACAACGAGGATGCCTCGTGTTTGCGATATCCTATGAAAACCCTATTGGTGACGTCACCGATCACGTAGAGCTACTGGTAAGTTCTTCATATACTCTTTAAATCCAAAATACACCTGCAATCTACCCCCGTTAACCCCACAGCTGTCTTCCTGTCACTCCTGGAACAAGGTAACCAAATCAACACTATAATCGGACTGCGCACGCTGCGTCGCCTCGCGTGTGATACGCCCCTCGACAGGAGGGCTTAACCAGCCAATTATCTTCCGTATTTAGGCAACTTAACTAGCTACCGCCTACGGGGAAACGTCATCTACCTATCGAGTGTCTTGCTCGAACAATAGGGATCCTCATCTACTCTTTGATCAATAAATGCCAAATCGTAGGAAACCACACACACACACACCCTTACACGTAGTCGCGGCCTAGGCCAATCAGTTTCTACGAGCGGCCGCACGTGATGTTTTCGTGCTCCGCCCCCTACTCTCGCGTTACGTTGCCAACTGCTCTCGCGCTTGTTCAACTATCATTCATTCTATTTCTAACACTAAACTATCAAACCTTCGCCGTTCACCTGTGCAACACCTCCCGCCTCCCGTATTTAATTCTTCCCCCCTCCCTCACGATTTCACATTGTTTGTTGTGCGTGGCATGTTCACCAAGTTCTCCTGATGCGGGGCCGCTCGACTGCGTGCACCCCTCCAAGCGGCTCGCCACCTCCCCTCGTCTGGACCACGTCTGGACACTCGCCAACCGCGGGCGGGATACTTCTCAACCGGCTCCCGAGGGCCAATATTTGGATTGCGCTGTCCGGTCTTCTCGCAGTTCCGCGATGGTCCTGTAGTCCTCAGAAGGGGGCAACGGCAGAGGGGGCCGCGCCGCCGGGCCTTCTCGCAACTGGAGTGCCTGGAAAAAGTAAAAATAAAAAATGCCAATCTTAAACAGATCTCAGCAGTGCCTCCAACTTGTCGGGGGGAAATTCTGCCGGGGTCGGCCGGGCCAACTCCTCCCGTATATCCCAAAAAAGATAGAGTATGAGACACACACAAGAAGCAAAGTGACTCTGCTGTTTATTAAACACAAACGGCAGGGATGGGTCAAGGATCATACGCGTCTGACCTGACACACACACAATCGTGGGGCTCGCAGGCCCTTTTTACTGTAGTATGACGCGCTACCTGCGTCACTTTAGAAAATTAACAAAAAACCTATCGCCACTCTTAATTGGTTGCTCGAGTGGTAGGGTTAGTATAGCATACGTATAGAGAATAATATGAGTGGCTGAGGGTTAGTCAGGTGATATATCTGGGTTGTCCCTACAATTAGATACATGAGAATTGTTACATGAAGACTCCTAATGGTTGGTTGATGTTAATGGCGTCAGTGATAAGAGCCCCATGTTCTGATTGGTGCGCCCGTGAGCTTCCCAGCCTGGGACCATCGCTGTTCCCAGCTCTCGGTGTACCTGCAATTTGCAACAATGTTTCACTATTGGTACATGCAGACAATGTGAAGACTTATTCGTGAGCTAGATGGCCGACTACTCCCATCGTTGCAGATGTCCATTGATCCTTTCAAGTGTATCTGCCTGTGTCTTGTAACGAGGGATCCAGACGCCTCCTTCCTCCTGGGCTTGGGATCTCGTCAGGTTCAGCTTGGTCACGTGGGATGGGACCGTGTTTGAGGCAGAATTCTGCACAATTAATATTGTTTTTCCACAGTGTGCCTGGTTTAATTGCAGGTGCGACTTTGATGTTAGTGCGCGGCGTGCGAGGTTGCAACATCGTGCCCTTGACGGTCTGCTTTTGGAATGTGGGTTTGCAACATTACGACCTTGGCTGTCTGCTTTCCCCAGGCTCATTCTGCAGGATCAGCAACCTGACTCTTGTTCTGTTAACGTCCACGGGAGCTCTTGCTTACGGCCTACTCAGGCCTAGTATATAGGTGGAACCGTCTGGTGCACAGGCGCTTTAGGTTATAGTCTCATATTGTCTTATGGCCAGTGTCGTGTCTTTGTTATAATTCTCATTGCGGCACCTAAGTGTAGGAGAAGCGTAAGCAAGCTCTTTAGATGAGTTCATGATGCGTCTTGCGTTTCTGCATTTCTGAAAGCCTATATGGAAAATGATAAAGATGCACGTCCGTGAGTATGTCTGTCGCCTACGTCATAGCACTGAGTATATTCTTCATGTAGATTGGTGCGGGAGTGTCCAGTGTGTATGTTGGCACAGGTGTGCTATCCGTTGGCTAGGTCGTCATGGCATCTCTAACGACGTATAGTTTTAGTCCAGTTGATCCATGCCGCAGGCATCGGCATGGGCAGGGCGGGCTGCTGGGCAAGCAGATGGACACATCCGTATGTTCCTGTACCAGGGTATCTGGTCGTCTGGTAGATGGGCAAACTCTTCTCGTGGCGGGTGCTTGGGCCGTGAACCTTTAGGCCAGGCGCGAGAGGGGAAAGAGGGGAGTCTGTTTTTCCATTTTCCCACTTCACAGGCAATTTGGACGCAAGGAATCTACAAGCAAATGGGTGAGAGCTGATTATCCAGTCTTGGGTTAGGTGGTGAGTGGCGGGTGTATGGACCTAGATGTTACGAAGGAGCCATTCCTTGAGTAGGAGGCTCTTGAGCTGCTTCCTGAAATGTAGAAGTGATAGGACGAGTCTGGTGTTAACGAGCAGGAGGGTGCAGAGTCTGGGTGTGTAGATAGAGAAGGCCTGTCTGCTGGTTCTTTCCTTCCTGCACCGGAGGTCAAGTCTGCACATGTTCTTACTTCTGGTGGATCATAGGTGATCAGAGATTTGGGGACTTCAGGACGACAGCCTTGTAGATGATGCTGTCGGATTTGAAGATTATGCATGCTTGCAATGGGAGGCAGCGCAATTCGATGAGGGTCGAGTAATATGGTCGAATTTCAGAGCCCTTTGGTGAGTTGTGCTGCAGCAGTAGAACAACTCTCTGGGGTGCCAGGGTAGTCGCAGGAAGGTCCTCCCAAAAGAGCAAAGCTTGGCTAGCAGATCTGAAGTTGTTTTTCTGGGTCAAAGGGCTTCTTTTTCCAGAGGAGAGAAAGTTGATACCAAGCCATTTGTGTCTTCTTTGTTATGTGCTATTTGAAGGAGAGGTGCCTGTTGAACCCAAGAGACTTGGTGCAAGTGTCCAGCTCGGGTGTGTAGCCCTCGAGGTTCATAGCAGAAGGCCAGTTCTGGATGTGAGGGTGTTCAGTGTTGTTTGTCAGCAGTAGGAAGCAGGTCATGGAGGGGTAGTGCTTCAGGTAAGCACTGGACATCCAGGATGGATCAATGTGAGGCAGGCCTTGAACTTGTCTTTGATGGAAGATATCATGAGGAGGAGCTTGGTACCATCTGACTATTTATGGATGTGGATGTTGTGTTGAGCAGGAGGGTTGAAAGTGGTTTAATGTAAAGACTGAAGATCACAGGTGAGTGAATGGATCCTTGAGGGACTCCACATGTGATGGGTAGAGTTGGTGATCTGGAGGAATTAATTAGGACAAACTGGTGGTGGTTAGAAGATAGGATGTAAACCCACTGAGGATGATCTTTCTAATCCCCATGCAGAGATGTAGTATGCCAGTGAGTGTCTGGTGGTCTAAAATGTCAAATGCTGCTGAGATGTCGAAAACCTGGAGGCAAGGATGGCTATCATCGAGGCTTTTAAGGGAATCATCGGGTAGCCGTTTCTGAACTGCATCTAGGTCTGGAGCCAGATTAGTAGGACTGACTGCATTTTTGGGCTTTTTTAAAACAATATTTTATTGAATTTTTTTAACAACATTTATAAACAAAACATATGAACCATAACACTCATAAATATAACAAAAACATCACACCCACACCACTACTCCCCCCTCCCACCCGAGCTAACTCTACATCGATCCCTGTCTCGCCCTCTAAATGCATGCACACCTCTGCACCACCTGAGGAGTCTTCCTCTCCGGAGTCATTCCCCGGCGAGTCAAAAAGTGTGGCCACTAAGTGTCTCCAAGCCATCAATGACTCTCCTGAGTCATCCCCTCCTCTATTAGCTGCTTCGCTCCACATCACTGTCTCCGCTTCTACCCATTTCTGAAGGTCACACCACCGCACCTCCACCTTTGGCCTGTTGACAGCCTTCCAGCCCATGGCGATCCTGCGTTTGGCCAGAATATAAGCCAAGTCCTCTAGTTTCCTCTCATGTTCCATTTTACGTGGCTTGGGAAACCCTCCCACCATGCACGCCCACAGGGTATCTACTTCTAGTTTAATGCCTTTCTCATTCAAGCAGCGAGCCACCTCTCTCCGGAATCTCATTACCTCATGGCATGCCCAAAACATATGTATCATGGCCACATTCACTTCCCCACATTTAAGGCATTTCTGCGTCCCTGCATCCTTAAATTGAGCAATCTTCTGGGGAGTCATATATGCCCTATGGGTGATATACAACTGAATTTGTTACAGTCACACATTTCTAGAGACTTTCTTGTGATACCTCAGGGTCCACACACACAACCCGTCCCCCATGGGTTCTTTGGCTTCTTCCTCCCAGTCCTTCCTCAACCGGAACACCTCCTTCCCAACTTTAGACATTAACAGTTCATAAATCCAAGAGACCTCATGGCCGCCCTCTGACATGTCATAAATAGTTTCTATGGCTGCGTCTGGCTGACTCTCCAATACCTCTTCCCCCCCACGTACTTCTTATCATCCGGGCCAGCCTAGCATAAGCAATATATTGTCCCCGACCCAGACCGGTCTTCGGATCACCTTCCGCAACTGGTCACCCACCCCAGTCAACGCAACCAGTGGCATCTGTGGAGAACACAGGGTTGGGAACCCCATGGCCTGGCTCGCCCTCTGCCAAACCCTCCTTCCCAATCCCAGCATATTCGTGCATTCCCTTTGTCTCAATTTCGGCAGCCAGATCCATTCCTTCAGAATGTATGGGGTGCATTCCGCTTTCATTAACCTAGACTCCTGTGTTGAGTCATCTGATAACCACCTGGCTAAGTATTGCAACTGACTAGCGAGGAAGTACATCTCGAAGTTAGGCAATTTAATGCCCCCCCTGTCATATGCATTTTTCAATTTCCATAGTGCAATCCTATTCATTGCGTTGTGCCATATAAACCCCCTACACAAGCTTTGTAGCTTAACAAAGAACCTCTTAGGTATCATGTAGGGTATGTTCCCGAAGAAGTGAAATAACCTGGGAAACACCATAATTGTTTAGCAATGCCACCCTTCCCATCATAGTCAAAGGAAGATTGGCCCAAAACTTCATACTGTGTTCAATCTTCGTCATCGACTTCACTGTATTATGTGCATACTCGACCTCGGTTGTGTGACAGACATCAATCCCAAGGTACCTAAAGGTCACCGTCTCCCATGGTATCTGGAGTACCGGTAGCGTCTCTTGTGATATTCCTCTATACCTACCAAGGGGAAATATACAAGACTTCTTGGGGTTCACCGTCATCCCAGACAATGCAGCATTTGTGTCCAGCACCTCCAATACATATTCTAAGTTCTCCTCGGGATACTTCAAATACAACAGCATATCATCCGCGTACAGCGATATTAAATGCTCCCCACCTCCTCATAATGTTTCCTCAGATATGTTGCATTGGGCTCCAGGGAGAGGATAAACAGCATTGGGGACCACGGCCATCCCTGTCTGGTGCCCTTACCCAATTGTAACACACTATCCCGGTCTGTAGAAGGATTATTCTATTCAACATAATCAATATGTGGGCTAATAGGATCTATCACATAAGGCAGCAAAACATAGTTATCATTCTTGTTTATTTCTCTTATGATTCAGTTTGTTGATCCCAATAATGGACCTTCCACCACTGTATAACAGCCAAAAGGACACTGATAAAAATAGCCTTATACCTATTAATACAATTGCAAGTTATACAATTAAAAATCAATCCCAACTATTTGAGAAAAGCTAGGCATTTTACATTAGATAATGCCTGATGCTTAGAGTTTTTTAGGGCTAGATGAGACAACTGCCGCTGCTGTGGCTGATGGGGTGGCTTTTAGGCGAGACCTAGGGGCAAGCAGGGGAATGAAACTATGTAAAACCAGAGCTTGCCCTCCAATTGATGCCTTCAAAATAATTACGAAGTGTGTTAAACCAGTTTCTATGATGCTCAGGGAACCCACCCCCCAGCCAATGAAACGGGGCTACATTTCATGAAGTGCCCTAAACAGGATGTTGGAAAAGGACCTTATAGTATAGGTTCCTTTGTTGTATTGTGTGTTATTAGTACAAATTGACAGACTTTTCTAGTGGTTGGCACCACATTGGCCAATAACGTTTTCTTGCATACAATGTCGTGCAAATATAGCCCTAAAAAACTCTAAGCATCAGGCATTATCTAATGTAAAATGCCTATCTTTTCTCAAATAGTTGGGATTGATTTTTAATTGTATAACTTGCAATTGTATTAATAGGTAGAAGGCTATTTCTATCAGTGTCCTTTTGGCTGTTATACAGTGGTGTAAGGTCCATTATTGGGATCAACACACTGAATCATAAGAGAAATAAACAAGTATGATAACTATGTTTTGCTGCCTTATGTGATAGATCCTATTAGCCCACATATTGATTATGTTGAATAGAATATTCCTTCTACAGACCGTGATAGTGTGTTACAATGTATTTAATTTCTCGGTTGAAATGTAAAGCAGACCTCTTGTAGGTCGAATTAGCGATACCCGCAGTGTTACAGCCCCTACCCAATTGCCATTGGTCAGAGATTATCGCGCCCGTCTTGACCCGAGCCAGTGCCGCGTTGTATAACAGATGCACCCATCTCAAATTCACTGGCCCCATCCTGTAACTCTTTAGGACCGCTATAAGCCAAGGCTACCTTGACTGAGTCAAAGGCCTTTACTGCATCTAGTGATACGATCGCAACCTCTTGTGAGTCCTCTTCTGCCTGTTCCATAATATAATGGAGCCTCCTAAGGTTCATGGATATGTTCCTATGTGGTACATACCCGGTCTGATCAGGATGGACAAGTCAATCTACGACTGGCTTCAGCCTGTTTGCCAACACTGCAGTCAGGATCTTGCTATCCCGGTTAAGCATGGATAGCAGTCTGTACGACCCGCAGTCCATGCTAGGTTTGCCTGGCTTAAGGAGCGGAATAATTATCACCTCTCTCAGAGATTCCGGCAAAACCCCATTCTCGAGTGCCTCGTTCAACATTGCCAGCATCGGAGGAAGAAGTTCCGCCCTGTATGTTTTATAAAACTCACTAGGGAGTCCGTCTGTCCCCAGCTTCTTATTGGTGGGCTGGAGGGTAATCACTGCCTCCAATTCCTCTATAGTGATTGGGGCTTCTAGTACCTCTCTGTCCGACGCCTCTATCTGGGGAAGGCCAGTTTCCTCCAGTGTATCTGCGATATCCGTATCCGACTCCCCACCAGCATCTGCATATAACTGTTGGTAGAACCCTACAAAACCCTCATTCACTCCTCTTTGGGTGTCCATCGTTTGCCCCTGTTCGTCCCATATCGCTCTAATAGGTTGCCTGGGCGTTTCACATTTGTATAACCAGGCCAACAGCTGGCCTGGCTTGTCTCCTCCTGCATGCTGCCGCTCCAAGTATTTTTTTATGATTCAGGTTACACAGCCTCCCCCAGTGAGTCTCGCATTCCTGTTGCAAACGGCTGACAGTCCCAATCTCCTCCTGTGAGTGCCCACCCTTGTGCATAATCTCCTCCAGTTTTTCCTCATCCAGCACCCCCTTGGATTTCGATTTTGCCGCCCATCTCGCCACCACCTTAAATGCCTCCCAACTGTGCCTGCCGACGCCACACTCCCTGCGTTGTGCTTAAAATATTCAACTATCTCTTTTCTTAAGTCCTCCCTGAACATCACATCCTTCAAGGCCTCCACTCTAAGTTTCTACGTCGGGATCCTCGCCCTGGGTGGAGAATACTGCCATTGTACAATCAATGCCGAGTGATCCGAAAGGACTCTAGCTTTATACTCCGAATGCACTAATTCACCCAACAAGTCTTCCAAGGCAAACACATAATCCAGCCGCGTTTGTAAATCCTGTGGCGCTGTATAGTCAGAGTAATGCCTGTCTTGTGGGTGATGTAACCTCCATATGTCTACCAAATGAAAGTCCGCCAACAAGGTCCGGAGGACCCTAGCTGCTGGGCCTGGATGCCGTACCTTCTCATCCGACCTATCAATCCGGGGGTCTAATGTGCAATTCAAGTCTCCCCATATAACCGCTCCCCCCATATACGAGCTGAGTTTGCCATATAGGGTCCTGAAATAGCCCACTGTGTCCAGGTTCGGGGAATACATGTTTATAATATTCAATTCTCTGTTCTCCGCCAGGCCCTTTATCAATACCATCCTCCCGTCCTTTTCTATGGTAGATTGCAGAAGTTGAAAGGGGACATGTGGTGCTATCCAAGATGTAACTCCTCTTGCATATGCCGAGTATGTTGCTCCTATAGTAATGTCTCCCCACTTCCTCCCCATTGTTTCTTGCTTCTCCTTTGTTAAGTGAGTTTCTTGCAATAGGCGATTCAACTACTCTAACTACTGGGGGTAGGTTGTGCTCCTTATGTGCCTCCGGTCTCGGTTCCATCGCACACTCCCCGCACATGTCTAACGTTGCACACATTTATATTCCAGTCCAACAAGTCCACATAATGAGTGTGCCAATTTGACTATATCAAAACCTGCCGCTATTCCCCCTACACCACCTCTAGTTAACACTACCACATTAACCCTCAATCTGAACAATCAGCAATATGGAGCCGGTTCACTTATCCTGTCCGCCCTGCACCGGTCGGTCCACATCCTCTGGGCAGCCTTGGGCATCCAGCCAATTCCACGCATCCTCTGGCACGTCGAAGAACTGTGCCTTACCCTTGTGTAGTACTTTAAGCTTCGCAGGATACAAAAGCATATATTTGAAGCCAGCTGTTCTCAGTCTTCTCTTCACTGCCACGTAGCTGAAGCGCTGTCTCTGCACCAACATGCTGTAATCCGGGTACACAGTGACAGTCGCCGATGCTCGGTTTATCGTACCGCCCTTACGAAAGTACTCCAGGATCTGTTCCCTATTCCTGTAGTTCAAAATCTTGGCAATAACTGCACGGGCGGAGCCCCAGGCTGAGGCTGCCTCATCTGGGCCCTATGTGCCCGTTCAACCGCAAAGCCTTGGGAAAGTTTACCAGCCCCTATTTCTTGGATCAACATATTCTCCACGTAGTCCGTAGGGTCCGAGCCCTCTTCACCTTCAGGCAGCCCCACCACTCAGATATTGTTGCGTCTAGCTCGCCCTTCTACCTCCTCCGCTCGGTTCTCTAAGTTGGGCACCTGTTGTTTCAATATGTGGACCTCCTTGGCATTGTTAGTGCTGATCTCAGTATTGGTTTTTACCGCGCTTTCCAGGTTACTTGTGCGTTCCACCAGCGCTCTCACATCCTGTCTCAGGAGGTTGATGTCCACACCAACTGCATCAATCTTGGATTCCAGTGCCGCTTTCAAATCCGCTATCGTGGTCACCCATGAGGATGTCAGCTCCGTTATAGCATCCAGGATCAGATAATCATCCCGCAGTAAGGTGGCCATGTCCTGTGTGTTACCTTTAGACTGTGCAGGCGCAGTCGAGGACTGCGGCGTTTTCGCGAAAATATCCATTGTCGGCTGTTTACCTTTATCTTTGCCACTGTTAAGCACCATTGCTCCTTTCATCACCGGCTCTGCCTGCCGTCTGCAATTTGTCGCGAGGCACCAATGTAATATCAGTTCCAATGCTGGACGATAGTCCTCTCACAGGGGGCGCGAGGGGCTCTCAACAATCCAGTCTCACACACACACTACTCTTGTGTAACGGGCAGGGCCGCTGTGTTCGGGAACCGCATCACACGCCTGTCGGATCACCGGGCCCATGCAGTCACCGTCACTACAGTAGGGGTTCCTTAGCTCTTCCTCAGTCTCTAATCTGTAGACCTGCCAGCCGCTGTAGCAGTGTTTACTCAAATGTTCACTGCCTCAATGCGTCCAACATAGGGCTTGATGAATTGCACCGTTATTGGGGAGAGCCACTGCAGGCATCAAGTGGTGGGCTAGGGGCGTCCACCACCCTCTTGCACCGTCTGCCCTTCAGGGGGCATCGTCAATGTACTGTAGCTCTTTCAACCTCTTTGTTTGTTGACAGTAAGGTGTTCCACGCGTGATTGTTCCTGTGGGCTTCACCACTGCAGCCACTCTCACATCCAAAGCGGCCTGTTATGTGCTGTGCCCTAAAAGGTTCCCTCTTGCCGGTGTGCTCCTGCGCTCTCGACCTCACCATCAGCCCAGGCGGGCGAGCCTCATATGGTATGCACACATCAGCAGTGCACAGTCAATGCTGTTCTGACTTCCTCACCAGCTGGCTCCCCCCCTGAGGCTTAGGCCAGTTATGTCTTCCCCAACTTTCCCCTCTCCAGCAGGGTCCACAGGACTACTAGGGCAGTGATGCTCCAGGAGCCCAGGGGTTACTTGCATCACAGAGCCATCCGTGTCTTTCTCATGCGTCTCATTATGGCATGTGGGTGTGCATCTATGTCCAGTACATGGGCTCACAGCCGCACTTCTGGGCAATTTCCCAGCGTCTTCCACTATCCTTGCTGCTCGGCGGGTTCCACCTAAATGCTGCACTGTTCTTAAGCCTGCTACAATGTTGCACGCACCGGTGCGCTCACCAGTCACCAAGTCTTCCCTGGCATGCTCAAATACTTAATGGACTCTCTGGTAAATATCCTTAGTTGCCTATCACATTGCCATACTGTGGTCTGATAACATTACTTTGATGCTGCCTCTTTAAGAGCTGGTTCCCCCATGAGCTACTTGGACACAAAATGGCACGCCATATGCTGCTGCCCTAGTGAGGCCATCGGTTTGTCCATCCATTTTTCGACACATATGTGCAATAAAAGAGGACTCTTCCCTTTCTGGAGAGGAGTCCCTGTGTTGAACCAGATGCCAGTGTGCTTGTTGTTGTAACTGGTGCTGCGCATACACCTGCTTCATAGGTTCTGTGAACCTACATTAACTGGTGATGAGGGGTAGGAAGAGCACAATGCAGCGTCTTGCCTGTGCTCTGACCCCCAGAACAAGTCTCTGACCCCAGAGTCAAGGACAAGAGCACCAGCAGCCCTGAGATGTATGCTAGTGCGATTCCTCAACACACCCACCAGACTCTCATTCTCACGTTCTAGAGCTAAGAACAGCTCTCCCGGACACATCTGGAAAAGCAAAGAGGTCTCTATTAAGAAACAAACAGGGAAGATTAGGACACCCACACAATCTGGACCATTCACCACATCATGCTAAGAGGTTCACAGGCCCAAACGATAAACGTTGTGGAGACAAGCAGGTTGTGGCACTACTAGCAGTGGCCTGCCTGACCACCAGACAGAGTTTCACCTCACCATGGCCAGCAGCAGCAGCAAAGGGGATGGCGTATGCCCCACCTCTTTAACCTCTCCCAGAGTCGGGAGCATGTGCCCAACATCTGGTGAAGAATCGACCTTTGGACTGAGTCCGGTTCCTAAAGGGGTGCTCCGGCTGCCCTCGGACTGAGATTATGAACCTATGGGTGGAACAGCTCACGCTGTGTTTCATTGCGTCAAGAGAAACAAGCGATGCAGCAAATAGGTAAATGCCCCTGCTTTATGCCAGAGGAGATACCCACAAAATCCTCACAACACTGCAAGCAGGAGATGGATCCTACAAAGCAGCAAAAGACACCCTCAATACGCGTTCCACTATCCTTGCCAATGAGGACTATGAACGGTTGACAATACAGCAAGCCAGCCAAGGTGCATCCGAATAGCTCGTTGCATTTTATGCCAGGCTAAGACAGCTGGACCGGCACTTGGTGTCCCCCGACACTAACCAGCAATTCCCCTCAGCGAGGTCAAACTTGCCTCCTAGTACTTCCTGAATCAACTCGTTATTACTTTTCCAGCAAGGACTGTCCATACTTTCGTATCCCACTGGGAAGGCACTTCCACAGGTGGTGCTAGTGACCCTTAGATGTACTTGCACCTATTTGCTGACATCCACTGCTCTTCTCCCATTGACATCTCCAAAACAGTTTTTGTTTGAGGTTTATCAGGCTAATAGGTTGCACAGCCCCTGGCAGGGTGTATGGGCAATGATGTGCAGCTGGGTTATGGGCACATTACTGCTTACCTTCTCCATGACTGCTTGAGATCATAAAATCCTAACTCCTTTTTGGTTGCTGATATACATCTGGAGTAATTTCAGGTGTTTTCACCCATTGAGCCTGTTCTTACTGCTCTCTTTCTATGGCCTGACAATATAAGGTTTTCTTGGTCGAAGCAATACTTATGCTTGAAATCAACTGAATTCTACTAGGACTTCCTCAATAATCATTTTTGTATTCTTTTTTGTTAACACTGATGTGTTACTGTTATTTGCCTTGGAAAAGCCCAGCAGGGCAAAACGGATGGTTACGCAGTTGGCACTTTTTCTTTAGCATCTTGTAATTCCAAGCATTTACGATAGAAGTTGATGTATAGACTTCAGGATGTCACCTACTAACATTTTCACAAATGAGTTGGCTTTAACGTTCGAGATGTTCTTTACATTAGTTGATGGATTCAATAAACTAACTTAATCGTAATTCAGTGCAATTACTTTTTGAACTTGGAGCGCCTGCATTGGGGTGAATTGTATTCCTACTTCCTGGTGGGCATGCTTTCTCCTACCAACCATTCATCTGCGTTTCCTTCTGTGGCATGAGCGCGGGGTACCTATGGGTGAGTTATCAGAGATGATTGAGTGAAGTTCTCTCTTGTGAGGGATCAGCAGTGATAGGGTGAATGTTCTCATGTTCCCTATCTTCTCCTATTGGTGTAGACGTGTTGCATTCTTCCCACCGAGAAGGCATCATGAAGTAGACAGACAACTAAATTTAAAGTTTGTTAGAAACTTTTATTAACAGAAAAAAGGTGGGAAAAAGGCCTATCTTGCCGTAAACCCTAAGGTGTTATTTCCCTACCTAAATAAACTAAGCATAGTCTGAGTCAAAACCTGTCTGTGTCCAAAACTTGTGCTTGCCCTCGCATCTATTTTCATATAATGGGCCTCATTAGAAGTTTGGTGGTAACCTTGCTGGTAAAACCGGCAGGCTGCCGCCAAACTTCTGAAAATTTCCGCCGCTCATGAGCGGGCAATTACCGGACTCGGTAATTGCCCATTCACGGGCGCCGGAACGGAATGCTCCCCATTTCTATTTGAGTGCCATAGGGCTCAATGGGAATGGGGAGGTCGGATGCACCGGCACCATTCTGAATGGTGCCGGTGCATTCGACAGGCTGTGCTCACAGGTGCCTCTCTGCCCGCCAGAAACAAAAGAGATTCTTCTTTACTATTGGCTACCTGATTCCAAGATTAAATGAATGAATTAGCCAAGATAGGGTTAATAACACAAGACTCAGGTGCAGGAAACACAGGACACATGTTGCAGGTATGAAGGATGCATGTTATTGTGGACTCTTCCAAGCAGGTCGAGTATAGATCTTCAGATTAAGTTAAAACAGAGGAGACATCCAGTGGCACATATACTCCTCAGAAGCTACACTTCTAGCTGCCACACATGGAACGTTCGCCCAGTTTCCACACATCACATTCCACACAAAATCACACATGCCCTCCTGCACCAGCATTATCCAGGCTTTTTCACATACCACATGGAATACATCTTCCTGCTTTAAACCTTGAACAGCACATCAGCGGTGTAAGGAATCGGAGGGTGTCCTCACTTCCGTCTCACCATCATCCTCTGCTCAGGTGGCCAGGGAAAGGCCATTGCTATTGGATCCTGACCCTGGGGGTGGATATGCAAGGGAGGACTACCTGTGTGGAGGAGACTTGAGGAGTGGAGATGAGGTACCCATGTGTGAAAAATGGTAACTCTCATTTCCCTTTCACCATGAGTCCAATGTTCCGCAAGCTATTATAGGCCATTGTCAATTCCTTCCCTACTTTTCCCAAAAATAATTTCCCAATAAACACCAGTTAGGTACTGGGACGAGGAATAGACCAACTAGAGAAATACATCCTCTCTTTATTGAGACACACACATAAAAACACCAGTTATGTGCTGGGACGAGGAGGAGGCAGGCAACAGCAATGCAGAACTTCCAAGTCGGCGATGAGCGGTCCAGTCCTTTTTGGAACAATCAACCTGCTGGCAAGTTTACAAGCAGCAAGAACAGTGGAAATGGAGTCAGCTGTGGAAGCAGGTCTACGGACTGCTAGAGGAGCGCAGACCTCTCCTGGAAGGCAGTGTAGCAGACAGAGTGCTTGCGAGCCCGGGCACGATGCAGAGTGTATGCCTCGGGAAGCACAACTGACAGAAGATAGTTGGCGGCAGTGCGTTCCTGTTCGAACAAGGACACACTGCCGCCAACTATCTTCACTAATCAGAGCCCAACAAGGAGCCCAGCTGTCAACAGACAAGACTGACCACGTCTACCATCCCAGGATCCCATAGGGGGCTATTATCCATACTCAACTAGCCTTGATAAAGACCCACGGGTCGGAACACGTGTCGGCTGACCTTAACTGGGACCATGAGCCCATGTACCAGTTGATGAATAAATAATTTTTCTTTGCACCTTTTCACCAAATATACAGTGTGGCTAATCCAATTATTGGTAAAATAAGTAGACAGCGAGTTAGCCAGGATACTACTTGATCACACTTATATAACACGTGAAGAAGAATTCACAGTCAAATCCAAACATGTCAAAACCAGTAATCCTCTACACCCCAAACCTCACATAATCCACACTATATCCCTCAATTGTTTAATTGGATCAATTTCCACAATATGCCAAACCAGTAACTCAGACAGGCACAAAGGTCCAAAATAGGACAAACGAGAGGAGAGAGAAAAGCACATCAATGAATGGAAGTTACAAGTGATCAGGAGACAAGCTTCCTTATCCTCTCCCCTCCCAGAGAAACCACCCTTCCACCTAAACATCCAGCACCCACACAAAGGGTCGTCCCCTAGCTGCACCCACACAAGGGGTCGTTCCCTAGCTTTACCACCTGTGACTAAGTCACCTAAACATCCAGCACCCATACAAGGGGTCGTCCCCTAGCTTTACCACCTGTGACTAAGTCACCTAAACATCCATCACCCACACAAGGGGTCGTCCCCTACCTTTACCACCTGTGACTAAGTCACCTAAACATCCAGCACCCACACAAGGGGTCGTTCCCTACCTTTACCACCTGTGACTAAGTCACCTAAACATCCAGCACCCACACAAGGGGTCGTTCCCTACCTTTACCACCTGTGACTAAGTCACCTAAACATCCAGCACCCACACAAGGGGTCGTTCCCTAGCTTTACCACCTGTGACTAAGTCACCTAAACATCCAGCACCCACACAAGAGGTCGTTCCCTAGCTTTACCACCTGTGACTAAGTCACCTAAACATCCAGCACCCACACAAGGGGTCGTTCCCTAGCTTTACCACCTGTGACTAAGTCACCTAAACATCCAGCACCCACACAAGGGGTCGTCCCCTAGCTTTACCACCTGTGACTAAGTCACCTAAACATCCAGCACCCACACAAGGGGTCGTCCCCTAGCTTTACCACCTGTGACTAAGTCACCTAAACATCCAGCACCCACACCCACACAAGGGGTCGTTCCCTAGCTTTACCACCTGTGACTAAGTCACATCACATGATGAATGAAGACCGTGCGGTGAGCCTGGAGTCTGCACGCTTCATCGCGTAGGCCTGAGGACGGATACAGAGGGTCTTCCAGAACCCCAACTCCATCCCAAGCCCCCTGTGCAACCTTTATAGTGAGTAACTAGGGGTATCCAGGAAACGTGGGGCCCATGAGGAAAAAGTCAAAATTGAGAAGGTGAGACACTGGGTCCTAGTGAGAGAGAGGATCCATGTATCTGGCGTTAGCATAACTGGATAGTTCTGCAAACATGTAATTGAAATCAAGAATATTGACTTTCTGGATCTTAGAGCAGTAGAGACACACACACACACACACACACACACACACACACACACGAGAAAAAGATGAGTACAGGAGGCAGAAAAGGGAGACAAAAGTAAGAACACACTGACTGGAGAGGAAAGGTATTAAACCTGAGGAGGGTGCAAAGGAAGAAAAAAGAGCAGAGGAGTTGAAAAGAGGAGAGAGAGAGGTGTGCAGAAGATGAAATCAGATGAGGGAATGAAGACAGAAAGGTGGTGAAGGAAGCTCCAAAGAGAAAAGTGTATTTGTATTTATTGGATTTTTATAAGGTGTTTCAAAGTGCCACAAGACACAAGGGAAGGGAACAAGGGAGCAAATAAACAATAAAATTGGCAATGAATAAATAGAAACGGATAGCGGTCCTACTAGCCCTTGTGACATTCAGAGCGTGCAAAGTGCAGTGCAAGAAAAAGGAAAAAAAGGGGAGGTGGCATGGGGGTAAGTGTTATGAGAGTTACCAAGGGGGAGGAAGTGCCATAGGTACCCGTTGCGGAGGCTACAGGTAAATGCATGGGCAGAGACCTCCGAGGCGGAGAGGGAGGTCTACCGCCCAGCAGGTAAGTGCAGAGCGGAGGCAAACCACCAGACAGGTGGGTGTGGGCCCAGAGGGCAATGCAGGGGGGGAAGTGCTGGGGGTGATTAGGCAAAGGCCAGGACCCTATTGGACTCTTGAGGGACCAGGCCGCCAACCTCTGCGACAGAGGGGACGTTAGCACGGGAGTGGGAGAGGGAAGGAGGAGAAGAGAAAAAATTCGAAGAGGTGAATTATACAAGACGGAGAGAGAGGGAGGCTGTTCCATAGGAGGGAGCGAGCTGAGGAGAGAGATCTACCCCCAGCTCTCTGCTTGGAGAAGCGTTTCATCATCAGAGAGTTGGATCCAGAAGATCGAAGGGATCTGGAAGGAGAGTATTTAGTGAGAGAGAGTTGCAGGTAGTGTGGTCCCAGGCCCCAGACAGCCTTGTAGATGATGCAAAGGGTGTTGAATTTTGACCCTTGCAGAAACCGGGAGCCAGTGGAGAGATTTTAGAGCTGGAGAGATACGGCCCCAGGGCTTGAGGCAAAGGATAAGTCTTGCAGCCCTATTCTGGTTTAGTTGAAGAGGACAGCACAAAGAAGAACAAGTTACTTCTTACCTTGTAACGTTCTTTCGACGGGATGTTCCTCCGACGTATTCCTCATTTTAGATATCTCCTTCCAGCTCTGCTGGCCTCGGAAATTTTTTTCTTTAGAGGGCGCTGCGCGTCGACGTCCTCCGAGTCGATGTCCCTCGACAGCCGCCGTATCGACGTCGACGTCATCCTGCCTATAAAGGCCGCGCGCAGCGTCTGTTGCTCAGTTCCGTTTTGTAGCCCACAATAATACTTTCTGGACTAGACTAATCACCCTGAAGGAGCGTAAGCTGCAACAACACGGGAAGTAGAACTGCGGGGATGGATGGGAGGGCCGATGAGGAATACGTCGGAGGAACATCCCGTCGAAAGAACGTTACAAGGTAAGAAGTAACTTGTTCTTCGAAGGGATTGTGTCCTCCGACGTATTCCTCATCTTAGATAGGCTCCCATAGCAGTATTCTATTATTGGAGGAGGGAGTACTGACTTCACGCTGTCTTCTATTGATGAATAAAATGCAGTACAGCCCTTCCAAACCTAGTCTCTTGACTGGAGGAGGAATCCAAATTGTAAAAACGTGTAAAGGTATGGACAGACGACCATGTCGCGGCCGCACAGATGTCTTTAACCGGCACGCCTCTTTTGAGGGCCGATGAAGCTGCAATACCTCTGGTCGAATGAGCCCTAAGGTTTTGAGGGGGCTCTTTCCCTGCCAGTTTATAACATTCCAGAATGGCTAGAATGATCCATCTGGAAATGGTCTGCTTAGTTATTGGTAACCCCAGCTTGTGACCTGCGTAACCTACAAACAGCTGGTCTGCCTGTCTTATCCTGGCTAGTCTACTGATGTAAAAACTTAAAGCCCTTCTAGGGTCTAGCCTGTGTAACCTCTCTTCCTCTTTCCCCGGGTGAGGAGGAGGATAGAAAGATGGTAGGGTAATTTTCTGAGTGATATGGAATTCAGAAACCACCTTTGGGAGGAAATTAGGCTTCACTTGCAGGACAACTTTGTCTTTGTGAAATATTGTGTGAGGGGGTTTACAAGAAAGAGCTTGTAATTCGCTCACCCTTCTAGCAGATGTTAGTGCTATTAATAAAACAGTTTTAAGGGTAAGGAATCTTAACGAACAAGAATGGAGTGGTTCGAAAGGTGTGCCCATCAGGAAAGTTAGTACTAAGTTTAAATCCCATAGGGGAACTTGGAATGGTCTTGGGGGATAAACATTGGTTAACCCCTTTAGAAACTGTATTACCAAGGGTAATTTGAAATAGGATGGTTCTTCCGCAGTGCGCTTAAAGATGGATAGCGCTGCGAGATAGCCCTTAATGGTGCCAACTTGAAGGCCTGAATTTGCCAAATATAGTAGGAAGGACAAAACCATTGGTGTACCACATGAAAAAGGGTCGATATTCTGTTCTCTACACCAGCTGCAAAATCTGTTCCAACGGCAGCGGTATAAAGACTTTGCTGGCCTTCTTGCCGAAAGCAACACCTCCATAACATCATCAGGGAGGTCCCAATCCTTGTACCTCAGCCTTTCAGAAGTCAAGCGTGAAGGTTGAGGGTTTTGATGTCTGGATGGAGAACCTGACCTCCCTTCTGTGAGAGTAGGTTCTCTCTGAGTGGAAGTCGAATTGGAGGGCAGATGGACAAGTCTAGAAGGTCCGGGTACCACGTTCTCCTGGCCCAATCCGGGGCAATTAGGATCATGGTTCTCCGGAATCTTCTCAACCTCCTGATCATTTGAGGAATGACAGGGACTGGTGGGAACGCGTACAGAAGTGGAAACTCCCAGTCCACTGTGAACGCGTCTCCGAGAGCTCCTCTCGGGGGAAATTCCCTTGAGCAGAACAGGTCGCATTTCCTGTTTAGGCTGGTGGCGAACAGATGTACCTGAGGGGTTCCCCAAAGGGCGAAGATCTCTTGAAGGACTTCCTGAGCTAGCTCCCACTCGTGGGAGACTGTGCTCTGCCTGCTCAGAGCGTCCGCTGTCAAGTTCTTCTCTCCGGCTAGGTGAACTGCCGATAGAGAGATTCCTTCTTGGATTGCCCAAAACCAGAGCTGCATCGCCTCTCTGCACAGGGGTAGTGATCCTACGCCTCCTCTTTTGTTGAGGTAATGCATGGCCACCGTGTTGTCCGTCATTATCAGGACGTTCTTCCCTTGTACAGCTGGCAGGAACGCCTTCAGCGCAAGTCTGATGGCTCTCAGCTCTAACAGGTTTATATGTAGTCTGGACTCCGATGGAGACCAACGACCGCTGATGGTCAAGTCGTTGGCGTGGGCTCCCCACCCCGTGAGTGAGGCATCCGTGACTACTGTTATCTCCGGCCAGGGTTGCCAAAACTATTCTCCTTTCAGAATGTTCTCCTGACAGGCCCACCACTGAAGGTCTCGAGCTACTCTGTCGGGAACCTGAAGAAGATCTGTCATTCTCCCTGAGAATTGTGACCACTGAGTCCTCAGTGCCCACTGGAGGGATCTCATTCTCAGACGAGCCTCTGGCACTAGGAAAATGCAGGATGCCATGAGGCCTAGCAACCTCAAAAAGTCGAAGGCTGGGAGACGTTGGGCATGTTGGAACTTGGTAACCATCTGTAGAATATCTTGAGCCCTCACCTCTGGTGGCGAGGCTTTTCCCAGGGAAGTGTCCAGGATCGCTCCTATGAACTGGAGTCTCTGCGATGGTATCATTTGTGACTTCTTTAAATTGAGGGAGAAGCCCAGTCTGTGAAGGAAGTGGCACACGTGATTTAGCTGGATCTGAGCTTGTTCCGAAGAAACAGCCCTGATCAACCAATCGTCCAGGTAGGGGTAGACGTGAATCCCTTCCCTCCTTAGACTTGCTGCCACTACCGACATTAACTTGGTGAAGACCCTTGGGGCGGAGGTCAGCCCAAATGGCAGCACTCGAAATTGATAGTGAGAGTTGCCAATTGCGAACCTCAGGTATTTCCTGTGTTTGAGATGGATAGGCACATGGAAATAAGCGTCCTGAAGGTCCAGAGATACCAACCAGTCCTGGAACTGAAGGGCCTGGAGGATCTGCGAAAGAGTGACCATCTTGAATTTGTCTTTCCTGAGGAATTTGTTCAATTCTCGCAATTCCAAGATGGGTCTCAGTCCTCCGTCTTTCTTCGGAATGAGAAAGTAAGGGGAGTACCAGCCCTTGTTCCTCTCCGCTACAGGTACCGGTTCTATGGCACCTTTCTCTAGCAGGTCCAAAATTTCCTGCAAGAGGAGCAGATCTGGAGCTTTCTGAGAGCTGATCCCCGGTGGATGACTCTGAGGTATACGTAGGAAAGGCAGGCAGTAACCTTGGGCAACTGTTTCCAATGCCCAAGCATCTGATGTGATAGCCTGCCATACCGCCAGATGTTGAGTCAACCTGCCTCCTACAAGTGTACTGTGAGGGAAGTCCTCAGAGTGGTTTTGGGGCGGCTGATGCAGATGCCGATGGTAAAGAGGCACCTGCTGTTGCTGCGGCTTTTGAATATCTACCCCGTCCACCTCGGGTAGTTCTTCTGTGTCCCCTTTGAGCCGGTCGTCCTCTACCTCTTCCGAATGCGGTGTAGAAAGTCTGGTTTTGCCCCAGATGTGCAAGCCAGGCTCTTGAACATGCCATTCGATGGCTCTTCTTTGTTCGGGAAAAAGGCGGATGACAGTTTAGAGAAGCTGCAAACTTCAAAAGCAGCAGCAAAATCCCTAGGAGCTGCAATCCGTCAGACCCCTTTTCGTCCCACAGGAACCTCTGCGAGGGGCAAGTCCTTTGGCTTCTCAACCAAGCGAATCTCCTGGTTGATGTACTTGCCGCCATTGCTCTGCTGATACTGTCAGCCGAATCAATGCCCGTCTGGAGAGATTCGCACAAAGCGTATTTACCGTCCTGTATAATATTCAGGAACGCATCCCTCCGGGATGCAGTCAGCCGCTGTAGAAGCACACTCCCAAAGTGTATGGCTGAACCTAGCAAGGGTGCAAGTAGCATTCACAGATTTTAACGCCATGCTACATGCTGAAAAGACTTTCTTTGCCATAGCATCATATTTTTTATCGTCCCTGTCCTGTGGGATGGTAGGATAAGCCGTCTTGACATCGGTAGAGGATGCTGCCTGTACCACCAGACTTTCTGGGGATGGGTGTTTAGACAAAAACTCCGGGTCTGTAGAGGATACCCTGTACTTTGTAGACAGTTTTTTATTTACTGCTGGTACGACATCTGGGGTTTCCCAGTTTGTCATGATCTTCCTCTGAGGAGCTTTATGAAAAGGCACCACAGGTTCCTCCTGTGGGCCTTTGTCAAGAATATCCGTGAGGTCATCTTGTTGGAAAGATTGTGAAGGTGCAGACCACCCCATAAACTCTGTGATCCTGGCCATTAAGGCTCTATAGGGGGTTTCAGCATGTTCCCCCGGGTCTGGTCTAGCAAACTCCACCTCAGGGGAGGTGTCTAACCACCTTGCCTCATGTAAGGAATCATGAAGATCCTTTAACCTGCGTTCTTCAGAGGAAAATTCCTCTCTAATTGGGGTTACAGGTCCCTGCAGCTCAAATGTGTCTTCCTGTTCAGACAATTCACCCTCTTCCAATATTGAGGACATAGTCCTCAATTGTTCTGAACTCATAAAGGGTGTAAACCCCATTTCCAAGGCTGAGGGTGCCGAACTTGTCATAATCGGCCTCGAAAACGTCGATGTCGTCGACGCCGACGTCGAAGGCTTCGAGCGTGGCGTCGAAAACAAAGGCAGAGGCCTCGAAGACCTCGACAGAATTGGGATTCTACTCGACGATCTCGAAGCCATCGACGTCGAGGACCTGGGGATAGACACTGGGTGTGTCGTAACGGTGACTTTTCTTGGCGTCGACACCGGTGTCGACGCTGGCGTCGAGTCGACAGACTCGTGTGTCGAAGGTCCCTTCGACAACGGCGTCGAAGACATCGACCTCAACGTCGACGGAACCCTCGTCGACGGCGTCGACGGAACCTTCGAGGAAGGTTTGGAGGTCATAGTCCTACTCGAGGGTTCGAGACGCGCTCGAGAGGTTTCCTTCGCCGGGTACTGTGACACGTGGCGTTTTTGACCTTCGGGTCTTTCGACCAGAGCATCGCTCTCGGCAGTCTTCGAGGGGGTCGAGGCCACTTTCGCGAAGACGCTCATCATATTTTTGCGGAATTCCTCCCATTCAGCCCGGGAACTATGTTTCGTGGGGCAAGGGATTATTTTTGGCGAAACAAAGGAAGACGGAGAAGGGGATCTTCGACGTCTCCTCTTCGAGTGCTTCGATCTCGAGGAGTGATGGGACCCACTCCGAGACCTGGAGCGCGAATGGTGACGAGGAGACGAGTGTCTCGACTTCGTCGACGAAGAAGAAGCTTTAAAAGTCTTACCTTTCTCCAGCTTCCCCCTACGCTCCTTCAGGGCCTTAGCTGTCATGGACATACAGTCCTCGCACTCCGAACAATGGTGTTCAGCTCCCAAACACCACAGACAAACTCTGTGAGGGTCAGTCAGTGACATCTTTTTTCCACAATCTCGGCATTCTTTTAAGCCGGATCGAGGAGTTGTCGGTTCCGACGAGGAAGCCATCGAGTACGGATCGAATAACTCAAGGTAAATAGGATTAATCTGACAAGAACTGAGCAACGGTATTCCGAGGCACTGAGTAAGCGCAGAAAAACGGAACTGAGCAACGGACGCTGCGTGCGGCCTTTATAGGCAGGACGACGTCGACGTCGATACGGCGGCTGTCGAGGGACATCGACTCGGAGGAAAGGCTGTTACAGTAGTCTAGCCTGGAAAGCTCTGCTGGAAGGTGAGGAAAAGGAGAATGCCCCTAAGGGGGTGAATTTGAAAATGGGCCTTCTTGGAAAGGTCCAAGATGGGAGGAGTAAAGGAGAGGGAGGAGTCGAAGATGACCCCAAGGTTTCTGGCCTCAGTGGAAGGAGAGGCAGGTGAGCCCATAGAGGACGGCCAGAGTGCAGGAGGGAAATGGGCAGCAGGTGTCCCGTTAGGAAGGATCTCGCTCTTACTGGCATTAAGACAAAGATCATTGGAGGTGCACCAAGACTGAATAGCAAACAGTCAGGGATGATAGAGGAGGAAGAAGAAGAGGGGAGCTTGAAGAAGAGGTGTGTGTCATCTTCAGAGAAGGCAGGGATCAGGTGAGCAAGAAGTGCAAGGTAGATGTTGAAAAGCCAAGGCGAAGGGATAGAGCCCTGGGGAACACCACATGTAGAGAGTGGTGAAGGAGGAGAAGGAGCCCAGGAGCACCTTGGAAGGGTGGTCAGTGAGGAAGGGGGTCAATCAAAGCAGTGCCCGGTCTGAGATACCAAGAGCATTTTGGAGCCGCTTTATGAATGAGAACAGTAAGAGGCTTAGAGTCAAGGTTTGTGAGCAGTTTTTCGTGGATGTTCAGGAGGGCAGTTTCTGTGCCTCTGCATGCTTGGAATCCAGATTGATGGTCATGCAAACAACCAACAAGCTCAGTGTGTTGGATCATTTGGGGGATGACCAACTTCTCCAGGAGTTTTACAAGGAAGGGTATGGAGGAGATAGGGTGGTAGTTTACCGGACATGAGGAGTCGGCTGAAGGCTTTTTTTTTAGGATGGGGTGCATAAGTAAGTGCTTGAGAGAAGAGGGGAAAGAGCCAGATGCTAGGGAGTGGTTGCAGAATTCAGCAAGAGGCAGAGCGAGTGAGGAGATGTTGTGCTTAATGGTTCTTGAAGAACAGGGCGACACCTGTTAGGATGAGACCTTCATAGAGAAGACTACTCTATAGATCACATCTGGTGTGATAGATGAGAAGGCAGAGAGAGTGGGATGGGGTGGAAGAGAGGCCAAGGGAGGCAGGGAGACAGGATGAGTAATGGAGGATGGGGGAGAAGAGAGTTAGGTGAGAATGCCCTGCGTTTTAGAGGTGAAATGGGTGGCCAGTGCAGTACAGAGGGCCTGAGAAGGAAGAGGTGAGGTGGAGACTGCAGATGAATTGGCTAGTTCTTTGCAGATTTTGAAGAGTTCAGCCGTGTTGTTAGAGCCTGCAGAGATAGGAGCCTGGGTGTGTGCCCTCTTCTTGGAACGGATATTGCCTTTGGAGTAAGCAGCATGCCAGTTTGTCAGAGGATGAGCCTGAAGTCTGCCACTTCCGTTTAGCAACTCTGCACTCGCGTTTCAGAGCAGCTGGATCAGAGTTGTATCAGCTGGTATGCTTGGAGGCAGGATTCAGGTGGATCCTCATGACAGGGGCAAGAATGTCAAGGGTGTTGGTGATAGAAAGATGAAGGTCGGCAAGGACAGAGTCAGTTGGAGAATCAAGAAGAGGGGAAGGAGGAGCGATGAATGTGGAGGCAAACAAAGAACCTGACACTTGCTTCATTGGTCGGATGACAGCGAAGGAGGTTGGCAGTGGTGGTGGAGGCTCGGTCAGGGGGCCGAGAGGTCCCAGATGAGAAGAGAGGAGAGAGTGATCAGACCAGGAGAGCGGGGTAGTGAGAGGGTTGGAGACCGGATATCAGCTGGGATGAAGGAATCAAGAGTGTGTCTGGCAGATTGGGTATGGCCGGAGGGGAGAATAGTGAGAGAGAGAGCGGAGGGGAGAAAAGTGAGGGAGAGAGAGGTACAAAGATCAGGGAATAGAGAAGAGGCAGAAACAGTCAAAGTGGATGTTAAGTCTCCAAGGAGGAGGAGTTTAGAGGTAGAAGTCCGAAGAGATTTGCCAATCCGAAATGAAGACAGACATATGTCCAGGGGGGCCTCTAGATAGTGGCAAGATTGAAAGAGAGAGTTGGAGAGACACCAACCTTGCAGACAAGACTTTCAAAGGAGGAGTGGGCTGCGTGAGTATGAGAGAGGTAAGGACCCACTCAGGGAAGATCAGGGCTACTCCACACAAAATTGGTTGGGCCAAGGCTTGGTGAGGAACTTGTAGCCATCAGGGAGTCAAAAGCAGTGACTGAGCTGCTCACCACGTCTCGGTGAGAGCAAGGACGTTGAGATCAAAGTCTTCAAGGAGGCAGATGTCAGAAGAATGTTTGACAGCAGATCAAGCGTTCAGGGTGGCTAAGTGTAGCTGGTCACCGCCTTTGAAGGTTTTCCAAGGAGGGGTAAAGGGAGGTGTTGTTAGGAAGGATTTCATATGTGTATGTAATTTCCCCTCCATGTGTCAACCCCCACATTTTTTGCTGCTGTTTAAACACCATTAACTGACTTTGCCAGAGAAGCACAGCCTTCAGCTTCACTCCTCTGGGCTTTCGCTCACTTTTTATGGGGAAACTGACATGCCCTTAAGACAGTCAGTACTGGGGGACTTTGTTTCCCCTAGTCCTTTTCTCATGTTGCAACTTTTGTGCAACATGTAACAAGTGTGCAATGTATCTTACCATACAGCACACTTGGGTCTATACTCATTTCCAAAGGCCCTCGATACTCTCGTTGGACTTTTAATGAACTGTGCAGATGTGTCAGGGACAGGACTGGTGGCAGCTATCATTTCGCAATATTTTTAACCCTTTCCTGCCATGTTAACTGTGTTAACCGCGTTTGGCACGAATAGGTGGCCTGGCTCCAAAAAGGCCATGCCACGAGTTTCTTTGTCCTGTCCTTTAGCCATCTTGCCCCTTCATCTTCCCCAGGTCGAGTCGACCCGGGCCAGTCCTTATTTGGTCATGCACTTTCCCGCGAATCCCAGCGCTTTCACGGGCTTCTGCATGCCTTGTGTGTGTGCCTCCAGGATGTGGGCTGGGATGTCTGGTCCCAATACACATCCTTGGTGCAAGAGAGTCTGGAGTGTCCTGAATGCCTGAGACCACCGTGGTCTGTGATTGGTCCACGTATGGAGTGTTTGTTTGTGAGCAGATCTCCCATTGGGTCCTCTCCGTTTTGGCGCGAAGGGAACTTTGGATAGGAGGAGGCTGGAAACGCCACTACCAGGTCGATCTCCTGAGTTCTCACTGAACAAAGGACAGGATCCAAGTATTCTGCAACTACGAAGCTGAGTCAAGCAACCCCTGGTGACCTGCTGGAAGGTTTGGCACCCTGAGCCTGCTGTCGTCCCGTGGGACCCCTCTACATCTGGTCATCCTAGAAGGTCTGCGAAGACGCTTCGACCCATTGGAATAGTGGGACCAACTATTCTCGGCACCTTCACCAAAACCTGCAAGTAAGCTTTCTCGGAATTGTCCCTGGGCCAACCAGTGGGCTGACCAGCTTACGCAGGACCTTTACTCTGTCTCTGCCGCCGTTTCGAGGAGGCCCTTGAAACTTGATATACTGCTAGCTCTGTATCCACGGCACTCTCACACCGAATTTTGTACACTTGGCATTCCCAGGTCTGAAGTGAGAAGAGTGCGCCCGGACCGGAGTAAGCACAGTAACTGTGTTGCCCTGCTGCCGCAATGTCCTTTGCAAGTCTGCTGCATTTGTGACCCTCTTGCCCCTGAAGACTGCTGCAGTGAAACTGGGGCGATTCATCCACCGGGAGCGGAGAAATCGCTACTGTCCAGTTTGGGAATCCTCGCTGGATCTCAGGAACTAAAAGGTGCTGAGACGTCCTTTTTGCCGCATTCGAACCTGCAACCGAATTGAACTAGCCTGCCAAAGTTTGGGTCTCCTTGCATCAGGAACCGGTGAGTAATCAATACCCCAACCGGGAGCCCCTCGCGCAAGAGCCCATTTTTACGCACAAGTGGGCTCTGGGAGCCACTCTCCTGTCCACTGCTATTGCGAAGTAGCGACTCCATCCCGAACTCTCAAACTGCCTCTGCCTTAAATTTGAGGTCCTTCTTGAATAGTGGGAACCTACTCTTCATCTCCTTATCCACCTTCCCGAGCTGCTAGAGACCCCTGAAGAGACCCCGTTTTGCCCATTGGAACAACCGCGTGCGCTGGCACTACATGTACTATTGAGCATAAGGCTCCCCTCTTCTTAGGGCTTGGACTGCCTCTTAGTTAGGTGAATAACTGATGTTGAACTGAGCCTAATGATTAACTGCACTGCCTGTATCCTTCCCATCTAGGTTGTCAACATATTTCATGCAGTCACCCTTTTAGACCCCCCTGGTCTTGTATATATATTGTATTGAGTGTGATGTATTGGTTTACTTAGTGTTACTGTGATCCTTTGCTATGGTCTATGTTACAAAGGCCTTGTAATAGATGTGTCTATATTTTTAATATAACACCTGCCTGGAGTAATTTGTAAGTGTCCTTGCTCTGTGTACTCACTGAGGTCCTTCAGTCACCCTCACCCCTCCTGAGACTTAGTCTTGAACGCCTGCCATAGCTACCCTGATTGGTCTGGCTTGTCCAGAGGTTACCCTGTTCCAAGAAACTAGGCTGGCCTTCTTAACCTTTGCCTCTCCAGGTCAGAGTTCAGCAATCCTTCTTAACAGGTGGTATACCAGTCAGAAGTGGTGAAGGAGGTGCAGAGATAGAGAGGAAGGAGAGTATCAGGAGAAGGTAGGAAGTTCATGAAAGCCGGCAGGAGCCGGTCGAAGAGAAGAAGATTGGGTTTACTACACTGGGCCATGACAGTGCCATTGTGATAGACATTAATGATGCACTTAGAGAATGAGAAGTATGCCAAGAGTACTTCCCATCTAGTTCCCCCATTAATGGGTGAGGAGGAAAAAGGGGAGAGATCAGATGGGACGTCCATAGGTCTAGAGAGGGGACAGAGAAGAGGATATCAGTGAAGGTCCGTCTGGAAGTAGCACTAATGTTATGTTATGTTACTTTGCATTTATATAGCGCCTTATGTACAATTGGTATGGTCTCAAGGCGCTGGTAGGTTGAACGCCATCAGGAACCGAAGTTCAGGTCAGTAGAGAGAATAGAGAGAGTCAAAAGGTGCGTGTGAGCACCGGATATGTGTGAAGCTGGTGTGGAATTTGTGTGATAGCTGCTTCTTAGCGGTAGGTGTGGAGGTTGAGAGATCAAGAGTATGTGTTTGTTCTGGCAGGTTGTTATCCAGGCCGAGTTTGGCTGCATTAGGCCTGAGGCATTAGGCCTGAGGAGAAACGCCTAGGCTGGTGGTTGTGTAACCAGCAGTGTTTAATTAGGGTGATGGGGAGTATGATGGTATGAGAACAGCTATACCGAAGGGTGTCATAGTATCGCCGTGTTCTATTTGAGGGGTGGTGCAAAGAAGAGAGTAAGCGTGGAGATGTGAATATGGTGGTTTACATTAGATCAAGCCCACTGCAATAGTTCCATGTACTCCATCCGTTCCAAGTACTCATCTGTTCCAAGTACTCCGACCGTTTCAAGCACTCAAAACCGTTCCTTTCAATGCTCTTCCGAACGTTTCATGCTCTCCAAACCATTCCATGTACGTCACGCCATTCTATGCACTCCAATCCGTTCCATGCACCCCAGTCCGTTCCATGCACTCCAGTCCGTTCCATGGACTCGCATCCGTTCCATGCACTCGCATCCATTCCATGCACTCCAACCCGTTCCAAGCACTTCAACCAATGTATGCACTGCTCCTTTTATTCGTTCTAGCCACCATCCACATACATCATCTTCACACGTTACATCCACTTAACTGGTTCCACCCATTTTACACGTTCTATCAACTTCACCCATTTCACCCACTTCAGTGGTTCCATCCACTTCACTGGTTCCGAACACATCAATAATGTAGGTGTCAGCAAAAGGTAGGCCAGGATTAGAGGCCAAGAGATTGTTCTAAAGCTTTTTTCTTTCAACTTTGTGAGAGAAGAGGGATAGGTGATAGAGTAACAGTTAGAAAAGATGGGGATATGGAGTGCCATGGAGGTGGAGGAAAAGAGGGACAGTTTGAGAGGCTGCACAATGCACGCATGCCTAGCAGCCGAGGGAGGCAAGAAAGGATGCACAGATGTAAAACACACCTGAATTCGAATTTACCAAAAGGCACACAAATACATTACAAAATGGAGGGTGCACAGGTGTATATATGTATAAAGAAGGGATGGGGATAGCACATTAAACATTTCCAGTGACTCCCTCATATTCTTTCCTACTGCTCAGTCCTGAAAAAATGGACCTCGTAGCACAAAAACATAACATTTTCATCAACAATTCTAATGCATTTATATATCAAAAAGTTCAAATGTATTACACATCTAAAACATTTCCATAAAGGTTTTTGATCTAAGAAGCACCCACAAATTTATAGAAAAAATACAACAATCAAAACATTAGACAGATATACACATTCCACCATTGCCCAAAATGTAGATAGGCTAGCTCAAAACCCGTCCAGGGTAAAGAATACACTCTTGGATTGGGACTGGATCATTACCCAGGACAGGCTCAGTTCATTCTCGTCTATAACCTTGGGCTTAGACGAACATTACAGCAGAGGCATAGCGCTTCCATACCTCGATAAATTCCCTTCACACTCAGAAAGGCAACACTTTCTGAGATTCCGTTTAAACCTCCTGCCTACGAGTGAGGTGTTAGGAAGATGGATTAAAAAGAGGGAAGATCGGATTGTATCATGTAGTTGCTGCCGACAGGAGGCAGAAACTATCCAGCATTTGGTAATGAGTTGTGTTCCACTCTCAGTCCTCAGAGAAAAATGGCTGGGAAAACACTTTGAGAATCTCGAGTCCAAACTTCCTCACGAGAGGTGGTCCATTTTAAGATGGGGAGGAAAAGTATCTTTGACTCTGGCACTGCTGAACTTTGTGAGAGACATTTTTTTAATCTTAAACACGTAGTTTCCTTTGGTTCTTATTTCCTCCCTATATAGTTCGAAATGTTTTTCTTTCCTTTTTTCTTTCTCTTTCTTACCGTTTAAGTTCATGTACTGCATTTAAAGTTTTCTTGGAAACTGATGCAATAAAAAAAATATATACACATTACACAAAACATCATATAAAGACACAATAGGATACACAGATAAATTGCACTTGATCCAATTCGTCTATGCCACACTCATAGGCACAACGTGTTTCTGTCCCTAAAACCATATAGGTCGGACATTCATCAGGGCCTGTTCTCTTTCAATCTTTCATCAAGTTTTCAATTCTTGTATCTTGGGTATCTTGGGTGTTCAAGTTCACATAAAACACGTACTGATATTACAAACCACACAATTAAAACATTCAAGGTGAAAAGAGGGAAAGGAAAGAGAAAATGGTCACCAATCAATTCCATAGAAGATATTCATTCATCTTTTAACCACCAAACAAACAATCTGTTTCCTGGGATGCTAGTTTGTGGAACCACTAAACCAAACATAAAAGGGTACCTGCTTATCGTGCATGGTAGTGCCCATGTATAGGTGAAACAACTCGACCATCCTACTCAATAGGAGACAAACATCATCCTGGCCTTCAAATGGCTGATAAGTACCACTGCAAAAATACACCATACACAGAGGGACAATGATCAATGCTTTGAAAAAAGTGTTTTCCTCTTTTGAAGCAACCTTTGAAGCAACCAAACTGATGGATATCACTTATGAATCTAGAAGAATTGGCCCTCTCATAGAGTCTATAAATGATCCAAGACCGTAAACTATATCAATCACAATACCTTCATGTGGAACCACTTTGTATGCTACACAATTAGGACTGCACAACACTTTTCATGGTGATTCCATACGCAGTTAATTCCTGCAAAGGCCAATCTAATTGGACTCACTCGCTAAGTAATGGAAGAAAAAAGCTAATAAAATCTCTCTTAATCATAGATGTGATGCCCCCACCTTTTATGCACTTGCGTTTGAGAAAAGCACTGTGTTTTTGGGAAATTGTTAACACTGCACGCTAACATCATGTGTTGGAAAAACCCACACCTTATTTGCTGCACTGTGTTAAATATGTAGCCATGGTGATATCCCTTAAATATCCCGACACATAGTAGTTCCTATATAGTTTGCCACACTTAGTTACACACTGTGTCAGTCAATACGTTACTCAGTAACCAGGACCATTATACCATGATCAACATTGCGGGGTAGCATTTACCTTTGCATTTGTGGCGAGAAAAAACGACAGGTCATCCTCCTTCACCTGGACTGGATCGAATATAGCCAGAGAAACACACAAACACCCAGCATGAAGCCCGAAAAATCCAGGGAGCCATAAACAAAGGACTACTCATCCCACTTTCTTATTCTCTCCTGAAAGACCAGCAACGTTCATGGTGGCAATTTTTCAGGGTCTCATTCATCTGTGTTGCAACATCACAAATCAGTTTTGTTGCTTTGAATGCCTATTCTGTCCCTCAATGAAAGTAAATCAAACCCTTATGTGTAGCATTAATACAGCAAATGAACACACAATCAATGTATTACTCCCTCAATCCACTGCATAGTTCCATAGTATAAGGTTACATAGGCATTTTCGGATGACCCAATGTTACATATTCTAACAGTACCAGGTTCCTTATCCTACGGTTACATAGGCATTGTACGATGACACAATATTTATGTATTACATGTTCAAACAGTACCACGTTCCAAATAGTCAGGTTCCAAAGGCACCAGATGTATATTCCACCTTTGGCATAGACTCTGGTGGTAACAGTATGGACCCGACTCATTGAGCACCTCACAGCATGTATAGGGCCCATCCATGTGGATATACTTTTAAAAGGATTCAAACATTATGCCACTAGACCTCCTCATTGAGCCAGTTCAAATGGCGCTGGGTTCTAAACATTATTTTTGTTAAAAAACAAGGAGTCTGTGGATCCACATGGCTATACCCTTTCTCCATAAAATGTTTCACCATAGGAGCCTGTACAATTTCCCCTTTAATACAGCTGCGGTGCTCGATGAGTCGGTTCTTACATTTTCTGTTAGGTTTACCTATGTACCGGAGTCCGCATGGACAAATAAGCACGTATACAACATTTTCGCTGTTACAGTTGGTACATTCCATCAAATGCCATTTTGCCTGTAAGCCGATGTTGCCTTCAACTGTTTTCATGATAAATCTGCACATCACATATTGTCCACAGGCAAAATGGCCAGTTACCGGAGGCATCCCCCCATAGTGTTGTTTGATTCACCATCCCCTGATGTTTCCCTTTTATGTCATTCCTGACTAGAATATTCCTCAAGTTTTGACTCCTTAATATGCTATTAGCGGGGCAGGTTTCAACTTTGTGTAAACTTTCTTCCAGTTCTTGGCTATCACTGTTTTGATCTTGTAGGACAAGCTGGAAAATATGTTAACAAAAACTGGCCCGTCTTCCTCCTCATCCTTTGATGTCCCTTTTCCAGGAGAGCCTCCCGATTTTTTTATACGCCTGTTTGGCAAAATCTTCAACCAGTTTTTTGGGGTAACCTCTCTCAGGGAGCTTATTGTTCAGTACATTGGCACTTCTCATAATGTTCTTTCTTGCTACTGTTGCGTTTCAATCACTGACCAAATGGCAAGTTCGATTTATTATATTGGGCGTGGTGGCTGGAGAAATGCAGCAAAGCGTTTCTATTTGTCGCCTTGCTGTGGGGTTTGAGCCACAGTTTCCCTTCCTGATGGAAAATGGTGAGAAATTCATCTCAATATCACTTACTTCCTTAGTGAGTTTAAGAAGCGCATTGTATAAGTTGAGCCACACAATAAAGCTCTCTGCTTCCTGTCTCGTCCCCTCCCACACTATAAAAATGTCATCTATGCATATGAGCCACTGTTTGAGGTTAATTTGATGGGGATTGCAGTCAGCATACATTACAGTCTTCTCGAACATTTCAACATATAAATTGGCAGGTTGGGCACTGATGGCAGTCCCTTACACTTGTTGAAAAAAAGGCCCTGAAATTGAAAAAAATGTTTTGTGAACATAAACTCTGTGCACCACAGAATAAACCCATTACTTACTGGATAATCATCATTCTGTCCCATTAACACCTTTTCAATCACCTCGAGTGTAGCCTTCTGCGGGATCATAGTGTATAATGACTGGATGCCTGGACACATTAGAAGGTGGGTGGAGTAAAAGTCAAACCTTCAATTTTGTTTATAGCGTTGGTAGTATCTCTCAAATAGCTCATCATTTTGTTTTTAACAAAAGGCCTCAGATAATAGTCATTGTATTTAGATAGGGGCTCCAAAATGGAGCTCACTCCCGATACAATGGGTCGACCAGGCAGATTCAATGGATTTTTATGAATTGTAAGGCAATGTATAGAAAACCAGGACTCCTCCCTTTTCTCTCATAAGCAACTCTGCCTCTTGTTTCCTGATCATATGATGATCTCAAGCTCATGTTACCTTGTCTCTAATTGCCCTGACCATTTCTTCATTAGCATCTTCATTCAGCATGCGGTAGCTTTCTTCATCTGACAAAAGATTATTACACTCTGTAATATAATCTTTTCAATTCTGAAGAACAATGGCCCCACCCTTATTGGCCTGTCGTATAAGCACCTCATGACTATCCGCTAAATTAAGCATAAGACATTTCTGACACTTATTAAAATTAGAGTGGGTGGGATTCCAAGATGTCCGCCGGGGTGTTGAGCCGTGTCTAAACCGCGCTCTCCCCGGGCTGCCAAAAACAGCACTTCAAAGCAGCGGAACGAGAAAAATCAGCGAGCGGATTACCTCCCCCTCACCCCCTGAAGCCTCCGATCCGAAAACTGGTCCGAAACGGAGCAGGGGAAGCCGGGGAACCGACCGCGACGGCGACCGCCCATCCCCCATCGGGAAACCCCACCTGCCGAGCCGGCAGCAGCATCGGAGATGAGCCGGAGGCCTCGCCGCACACAAAAGCGAGGAGGAGACGCTGCGGCAGGGGCGGGCTCCCTGGCTCCCTCCCCCCAGGCGTGCCGCCGGGGCTCTCTTTCACTGGGGACAGAAACAGTAAGAGGCAGTTGCCAAAGACCGGGGAGTGGGCGCATTGGCCCCTCCCCCCAATCCCGGGGGAGTCACCCGATACCGGGCACGCAAGCGGCATATGAGGAGGCATCCTCATCCAGCGGGGGAAGTGCGCACTCGGCGCTGAGGGAAGAAGGGAGCCTCCTGCTTGGTGCGGGCGCAGAGGAGGCCGGAGAAGGGAATGCTGGCGGGGAACATCCCGGAAGGCGAACGCAGCGGCTGAGGGAATAAGGTCCGGGAACTCCTCGGCGCCAGCCGGAGATTAATTGCCTCACAAAGAAAGGGGCGCTGAGCCGGTAACCTGCAGAAGGGCACAGAGGAACGAATCCACCCCATAGAAGATACCCGGTGCCGGACACTCGGAGCGCAGGCCTGCTAAGACTACGCGAGGCGGCATAAGGGATAGAGTGCCTAAGGAGTGTGGGGCAGCAGACAAATACGCAGCCACCGGGGACAGCGCGCACATAGCGCTGAAAGAAGGTGGAGGCCCACCCCAGAGGTGGGGGCAAATCGGAGGCAGCGAGAGGCCTGAGAGGTGTGCGCCGGCTGGAGGGAATCCCTGGAGGGGAGCGGGGCGCAGCGACTCGGGGGAGGCAGACCTGGGGGCGTGAGGTCTCCCTCTGAACCCCACAGCCCACAATCGGAGCAGTAATCGTCTCACAAGAAGGGGCGCAGAGTCGGTGGCCCGCGGAGGGGCCTGGAGGAACGAGCCCGTCGGCAGTAAGAAAGGCACCAAAGCGGATAAGGCCTAGAGACGGGGGGGATACAACAACAGGGAGGAGAGAGACCCAACCAAAACTGCGAGACCTGCACGGAGCCCCTCGGCTGTCTAGACGGGAACAAAGGGATTGACACTCATAGGGGTAAGGGCCTCTCCAAGCAGGCCTCACCAGACGCTAATTCCACAGGCGGGAGAGACCTGGAACCATTAGCAGCACAGCAGAATGTGTGCCTCAGAGGGAACATATTACAGCTCACAGGGGCAACTCAGGAGCCCACGCCTACCCAGGCAAGTTAACGGAACATGTCAAGGGCAAAAAACAAGAACATTGCCTCCCAACAGCCCACACAGTTTGCAAGGCAAGAAGCTAACATATTACAATTGTGGTCAACGGACTCTGCGCCACAAACTAAAGGGAAGCCGCAGGACAATCAACAAGGCGAAGGCATGTCGCAGACGAACCCACACCACCCACCTTCAAGGGATGACATGCAAGAATGGTTCCAGGATCTGCAAGAAAAATTAATGTCGTCAGTTCAGGAACAATTTACGACGATGAAAAACAACATGAAACAGGCGGTTCAGGGTGGATGTGGCGAAATTGGAGGAGAGAACAGACATATTGGAGAGAACGGTCCAGGGAGTGGAAGAGGAAACGCAGCAGGCAAGCGAAACTCAGGAACACCTGGTGAGACTTACCCATAATCTGAAGATACAGTGCGAGGATTTGGAGAACCGCTCCAGGCGCTCTAACATCCGCATCAAAATATGGCAGAATCAGTGCTGGACAAAGATCTAAAGACTGCGGTGACGGAGGTGTTTAGAGACATCCTGGATGCCTCGGATACAGATACAATCGGAGTGGACAGGTTTCACAGGGTAGGACCAAAAAGATCCGGAGCACCGCGGGAAAGACCACGAGACATTTTGGTGGCACTATCCTCATACCCACAAAAAGAGCAGACACTGAGGAAGGCCAGAGAAATGGATCACATCAGGATGAACGGACAAGAAATTCTACTATACCAGGACTTGGCCCTGATCACATTGCAAAAAAGAAGAGCGATGACCCCACTCGTCAAGGCTCTGGTGACAAAAGAAATCCGGTACAAGTGGACCTTCCCATTTGGGCTGATCTTCACATGGGAGGGGAAACAGCGAAGAGTAACCACTTGGGAAGAGGGCTTCAACATAATGGGGCTCCAGGACGAGGGGGAGGAAGCGGAACAAGCAAGGTCTAGCGGTGAGCAAAGGAGAAGACCTAACGGATGGGAAACGATCAAACAAAAAAGGACAAACACGGGAAGAGAAGGCCTTAGGAAAATGCTGTGATCGGAGACAGAGAAGAGGAATGCCGGGGATCCGCACGAGGCAGCCATTGAAGGCAACAGCGAGGGGGAAGGTGAGAATAAGGACAGCTACATGAGAGGCAGAGTCGGCGGCCCGGGAGAGGCCACCAGGCTTGGAATCCGGTAAGGATAATCGGTAATGTGGGGTTTAGGATCCCCCACAAAAATGTCCCCCGTGAGGATGAAGGGCAGGGAACATTGGGCGCAACGCCCTCGCTACACTAGGGACCCTCGCCCTGCTCGGGGGCATCTTGTTTGGTTTATGGTTAATTGTTGGGGGGGGGGTTCAGGGGAAAGGGACAAGGGGAAGGGGAACACAAAATCAGCATAGCGGCAAAGATAGGGACTCCAAGCACAATGAACATGTGCCTTACTGAATGGGGAAAATCTGCATAGTAACTTATAATATAAGGGGGATGAACCACCCCACGAAAAAGGTAAAGCTGGACAAAATTCTCAAAAGGGAAGGGGCGGACCTCCTGCTCCTACAGGAAACCCACATTAGAACAAAGGACAAACAGAAAATCTGTGTAAGGGGGTATAAAATTTGGGCCCAGGCCAACACGACTGAAAAAAGATCGGGGGTCCTTATAGCAGTGAGGGATGGAAGGGACGCTAAACTGGAGGACACCATGGCAGATAGGGAGGGAAGGTTTGTGTTTGCTAACGTGGTATTGGAGGGGCAGCGGCTCACTCTCGCGTCAGTATACGCGCCCAATGTGGGACAGGATGGTTTTTTGAGAGACACTCTGGGAAAACTTGAAACCTTCGCAAGGGGGGAGGTGATCTTGGGGGGTGACCTGAATATGGCATGGGACCCACAATTGGACAGGAGCACGGGTAGTATACACGGTCACGGGGCACTGTCGAAACGCCTCAAACAACAGATGGACCAACTTGCCCTAAATGATGTGTGGAGGGAATTGAAGGGGGATCAAAGAGGGTTTACATTCTTTTCACATCTACATAACACTATGTCAAGAATTGACTATTTTTGGGTTTCTGTTGGGCTTATGGGCAAGATCATGGGGCTGTAAAAGGGGGCAATTGCATTATCAGACCATGCACCCCTGTGGCTTGACGTGAAACTCCCGGGGAAACCACAAGGGCTGTGGAAGTGGAGGTTGCCAGAGGACATTACCCAGGACCCGGTTATGGGGGAATCCATAAGGGAAATGATTGAAGAATATTTCACTCAGAATGACATGGGGGAGGTCTCTATGAGCACGGTCTGGGAGGCGTTTAAAGCGGTGATCCGCGGGAAGATAATGGCACTGAAAATCACGAAGGAGAAGCAGAAGGCTATGTGGGAAAAGGAACTGGAAAGATCAATAACAGAACTGCAAGGGAAAATCGTGGCACAGCCCTCCAGAGACCTGAAGAAGACGCTTAGACATACCCATGGTCAACTTGAGATTCTACGCACAAAAGGTGCGGAAAGGAGCCTACTTTACCTAAGACAAAGGTACTACATAAAAGCAAACAAAGCAGATAGGTTGCTAGCGAGACAACTCCGCGCAAAACAGAAAGACACCACTATCAAATACATCACAGCCACGACAGGGGAACTTCACACGCGCACACAAGACATAGGGGAAGTGTTCAGAGAATACTATCAGGAACTTTATTCCACTGACCACCCGCAGGCAGACGCACAGGACACATATCTGAAATCCCTCACCTTCCCACAAATCTCAGAATAAGACAGGCAGACCTTGGAGGACCCAATTATAGAAAAGGAAGTCAAAAAAGCAATAAATAACCTCCCAATAAATAAAGCCCCAGGTCTAGATGGCTTCACGGCCCCCTTTTATAAAAATATGCAGATCTTCTGATTCCAGTACTGACCAAGCTCCTAAACTCATTTAAAGATAGTGGCACAGTGACCCCCACAATGAACGAGGCGAAGGTCCTAGTATTCCACAAACCAGGGAAGGACCCTTCATACCCAGCTTCATAAAGACCTATCTCCCTTATAAACATCGATGCAAAAATGTACACGAAGATTTTAGCCACCAGGCTCTCCCCTCTACTCCCGAAGCGAATACATCTAGACCAGTCGGGCTTTATCCCAGGAAGACAAACTCACGACAATCTGAGAAGGATCATTCATTTGGTTGAAAAAATTGGTATAAAGCAGACCCCGGCTATTCTACTCGCAGTAGATGCGGAAAAAGCCTTTGATCGGGTGGAGTGTTCCATGCTCTTTAAGACACGGCACTCCATGGGATTTGGGGAGAACTTCATTGCAAGAATAAGAGCGAACTATATCGCCCCAACTTGCAGAGTGGCCGTTAATGGGGAGGTAACGGAAACGGTACACATATCCCGTGGAACAAAGCAGGGATGCCCACTCTCCCCGTTGTTATATGCTATCTTTCAAGAACCCCTACTTCTGAAATTGAGAGAAGCTACACATATTAAAGAGATAGACATGGCAGGCATACAACACAAGGTAACCGCATATGCGGATGATATGCTGCTTGCATTAGAAGAACCGGGCCGAAAACTGGCGGCAGCTGTGGGGGAGCAAGAAGTATTTGGGGCGATCTCAGGCTTAAAAATTAATAGAAACAAATCGGAAATTCTAATTCTGGCGGGAGAGAGGGGGGAGATAGTCAGAGAAGCTAAAGCACTAAATCTCAAGATAGCAGCGGATGGCATCAAATATCTGGGAATTACACTTACACACAGGGTGGAGCAGCTTTATGGTAAAAACTTCCCGCAGCTCCTCACGAGCATTCGTAGGGATATGGAGAGATGGAACCCTTTGCTGATCTCGTGGTGGGGCAGGATCCAAGCGGTAAAGATGACCATCCTACCAAAACTTCTCTATTATTTCCAGGCCCTCCCGATAGGGGTACCCAGACTATTCTTTAAAACATTGTCCCGGGTAATCTCAACCTTTGTGTGGAAGGGGAAAACGCCAAGACTGGCTAGGGCTGTCATGTCCACACCCACCAGGGAGGGGGGCTGGCGCTCCCTCACTTCCAGAAATACTACCAAGCGGCACAGCTAAAGGTACTACGGGAGTGGCTAGGCGATGATCCACAACCGATTTGGGCAGCACAGGACAGAGCAGTGGCAAGAACCCCATTAGTGGAACTACTCTGGAAACAGAAACAGCACAGACACCCCAACATAAGGATAAGCGAAATAATGAAAACAACGATGGAGGCGTGGGGCATGCAAACTCGTAGGGGCTTAATGACCACCACGCTAGGCCCATTCACCCCCATTTGTAGAAACCTGCAGTTCCCACCGGGGATGGAGCAGGGGGCATACGATTGCTGGGAGGAGGAAGGAATAACGAAAATCGGGGAAATGTTCATCGACAATGAAATTAGATCATACGAATCCTGCCTCCCACTCGCAGTATGCTCCACTCGGGAGAAATACAGACACGAACAACTCAAACATTGGTTGAGATCCCCGGACATAACAAAGGCAGCAACGAGAACTCTCACCCCATTCGAGAAATATGTTACAACGAACTCAGGGGCAAAGAAATGGGTTTCTACTTTATATTCCTTTATAAATAGACAGGATGAAGAAATTAAGGGGTCATATATGTTTAAATGGAATAGCACTCTGGGGTGGGAACCAACAAGGAAACAATGGGAGGACCTCTGGACTCTAATTCCAAAAATGACCAGATCTGCTCAAACAAGAGAAATGTGGATAAAAATTGTTACACAGTGGCACTACACCCCCGAGAGACTCCACACTATGTTCCCAAAAACGTCAAGCTTATGCTGGAGGGAATGCGGAGAGGTGGGATCCTGGAAACACATTTGGTGGACATCCAAAGGAATAAAGCCTTTCTGGGAAGAAGTTAAGGGAGAAATGGGCAAAATATTTCCAGATGTGGGACAATTAGGAGAGGGTGTCTGGTTGTGTGGAATAAGAGATGACAAGAAAATATAGTAAATCACAATGGAGAAGCCTTATGGGTCTCCTTATAGCGGCATGGACAACAATTGCCCATAGTTGGAAAAAGAAAGACACCCCGCTGATTTTCGCATGGCTCCAAATAGTCTGCGCCCAGATGGCGATGGAAAAAGTCACACACACAATCCAGGGAACGAGAGACAGGTTTGCAAAGGAATGGGGCGGAGTCCTGGAGTACCTCCAATCAGACTATATGGAACAGTGGTGTCCACACAACATCAGGATCTCAGATATCTTTAATGCATAATGTAATCCCTGTACTAAAGCATACGTGTCCCCAGGGAGGGAGGGGGAGGGAGTTGAGGGGGGGATGTTGAAGTTATGTTAATTGATTGTTGATATATCGAAAATAATAAAGACAATTATAAAAAAAAAAATTAGAGTGGGTTTCTCTCTCCATACACTCCAGTCTGTTAACCTTCTCTAACACCCTTTTCTCAAAGACAATGGACTCCGGTGAATGGCTGTGGATGGGCGGATTGAAGGTTGAGAGATTACGTAATCCGCTATGATTCTGATTGTCAAAAGGGAATTGTTTCTCAAAGAACCCGCTTAAATGTACTTTTTGCATCAATTGTTGGAATTCAGTTCCGAACTCGAAAGGATCATGATTCTTAGTGATGACAAAATTAAACCCTTTATTGAGGGTTTTTTCTTCAGTTGTACTCAATTTATAGCTGGACAGATTCACTAACATTGTTTCCTGCTTCAAGTCCTCCTTTGGTCGTTGTTCCAGCTCCTTCTCTGGGAACCTCGATGTAAAAGGAGTCCAACCCTGCCTAGATGGACTTTTCCCTCTGAACCCTCTCCCTCTTGTATTGGTATCTTGTTGGCTCAAGGCATCACTGGTAGTGGGTCCAGAGGTGCTCCCTCCATCACTGCTCGAGCTATATGAAGTGTCCTGAAAATGTACCCATCTCCTACTGTTAAGTTCACCAGAATTTCTCCCGAATTTGTCATTTTCCGGGACTTAAGGAAAACCTCTTTCATGGTTGAAGTTGTGTAAATCTTTTTTCATTCTTTTAACTCTTTCTAGGGTGGTATCATTTTTAAAGTCCAATATTTACTTCAGATGTGACTCTCGTTTGGTCTTGAAGAATCTAGATCAAGTTCCTTTTTAATATCCTCTTGGATCTTGTTTAGATCAATACAGATGTAAACAAACCTACATTTTTAAATTACCAGAAAGCACACAAATGAAGTACAAAATGGAGGATGCACAGATGTAAACACACCTGCATTTTAAACTACCAGAAAGCACAGAAATGCAGTACAAAATGGAGGATGCACAGATGTAAACACACCTGCATTTTAAACTACCAGAAAGCACAGAAATGCAGTACAAGATGGAGGTGCACAGGTGTAAAGCACACCTTAGAAGTAAACTTTTTTTTTTTAAGTACGTCATTAAGAAATCAGCAGAAAGCATACAGTAAGAGACACAGCAAGATGCATATTTCAATTGGGCCAGAGATCAGAATTTGCAGATAGGCAAGTAGGGAAATAATGCAGGCAACAGTCAGTCAGAATGATCCAGGGAGATGTGTAGACCAGAGCAAGGGAATCGTGTTGCTTACTGGAGTAATTGAAAGCAGGTTGTTCAGGGTCAGAGCATGCAAGGGTCAATTCCAGTTTTGATCATTTTGAGAGTTGCCAAGAGGCAGGATCATGGAAGTAAGTGGCATGGAAAGGGTTCCCTCCAGCTCTGGACAGGGTCAGAGAGGGGGCCTAGTGAGGGCCTTTGTGAGATGGGTTTCTGATTGGCCATGAGGCCAGAATGGAGGTCCAATCAGGCTGGAGGCAGGGCAGGCATCCAACCACTCCGGTGCTCAGGGGACGCGGCGGCCACGATGGAAGGTGGAAACATGGCCAAAGCACCACAAGGCCACTGTGCAAAACGGGGCAATGCAAGCAATCAAGCTAAGAAGAGCACAACTTCTTCCAAAAGCAAAGCCCACCAGGGCAAGAAAAAACAAAAAGCAGCAATTGCTTCTGCACTCAAGCGAAATTGCACTAAAGTAGGGCAAAGCCCTGAGGGGCTTACCTCAAGCTTCCTCTCCCATGCTGCCTCATGCAGGCAGTCCAATGATAATCCTCCTGATCGAGTCGTGAGGAAGTGGAAAGGAGGGAAGGGGAGAGATTGGCCGTGATAAAAAGGAATGAGAACCAGTAAGACCAGAACGTGGTTGACAAGGAAGGGGAGATCATTATGGAACAGTGAGGAACAGCAACGAACACCAAGGAAGTAGAATGAAAGGGAAGAATACATACATCTGCAGATGTCCTTTATTGGTACCCTTGCGTGGAACGCAACTGAAGCTGCTCTTCCCCTGGTGGAGTGAGGTGAAGGAGGTCTGATGAGAGGATAGCTAGCCTTTAGACCGATGACAGTGGGTAATACATTGGGTCACCCAACGTCCTAGGCTCTGTTTCGAGATATGCTGTCCTTTTGTGAAACCATCGAAAGCTATGAAAAGACTTGAAGAGGAGCGGAACTCCTTGGTCCTCTGTAGGAATCGCCTTGATCTAGTGAGTGTAATGATCTCTCTGCATTAGATGTGTGGCTTGCGAAGAAAGTTGGAAGCACGATACTCTCTGAGAATGACATTTCTGTTAGCACCTTATTTAGGAATTTACTGTGCGTTTTTAGGATGACACGGTCCCTTTGGAACATGGTGAATGGAGGCTCTGATGAAAGAGCTTGCAGTTCACTAATCCTCCTGGCTGATGTGATGGCTACTAGGAAAGCAGTTTTCCAGGATAAAAATGTCATGTCACACCTATGTATGGGTTAATATGGTGGTTCCATGAGCGCTGCTAGGAGTTCAGGCTCCACGAAGGAACTGGCATTGGTGTTGGTGGGAAAGTACGCAGCAATCCTTTCAGAAATATCTTGATAGCCGTGTCGGTAAGCAAGAATGGTTGATTTGGATTTGTAGTGTAGGCAAATTTGGTGGGTAAATGCACCTTGATGAGGCCAGGGAGAGCCCTGCTTTAGGTAGGGGCAATAAGTATGGTAGCACTTGTTCTACTGACACAGTGAACGGGTTCACCAGTGACGTCTCGCACCATTTGATGAAACAAGTCCATTTCCAGATATATGTGGTCTGTGTGGACAGAGCCATAGAGGCTTTGATTATGTCCCAGCTTTTTGGAGAAAGAGTCAAATTAGCTAGTTTTCGCTGCTCAGGAACCATGCCTTGAGTGACAGGCTTGCTGGGTCGTGGTGGAGAACCTTGTGATTCTGTTGTGTTAAAAGTTTTGGTGAGCTTTGAGGTGAATCGGGGGCCACTGGGATAAGTGTTGGAGAGTTGGTTACTAAACTTGACGAGCCCAATCCGGTGCTATCAGTATCATTGTGCACGCCTGTTCCCTTCAATCTGCGAAGTACTCGCGCTATGAGAGGAATCGGTGGGAAACGTACAGGAATTTCCCTGTCCAGTTCACTGAGAAGGCATCCCCTAGTGACCGGTGTTCTGGATATCTGGAAATGAACATGTGATATTTCCGGTTGCTCTTGGTGGCAAAGAGGTCGATCTCCGGATGTCCCCACTCATGGAATATCCGTTGAGCTTCTGCTTCGTCCAGTTCCCATTTGTGGGATTCTGAATAGTCTCTGCTCAGCTTGTCTGCTAAGACCTTGTCCACTCCCGGTAGATGTTCTGCTTTGATGTGAACTTTGTGCTGTAGTGCCCAGGCCCATAGCTTCTGCACTTCCTGGGACAACATCTCTGATCTCGTGCCTCCCTGCTTAGTGGGATAATGCATGGAGGTTGTGTTGTCCATCTGGATGGTTACTACTTGCCCTGCTAGTGCCGGAAGGAAAGCTTTCAGTGCCCAGCGTATTGCTCTGAATTCCAATATATTGATATGTAGCCGGGACTCTGGGCCTGATCAGGTGCCCTTTGTTTGCAAATCTGCCAGGTGGGCTCCCCAGCCTGATAGCGATGCATCTGTTCCGAGGAGAAGCGTTGATGTCGGAGCTTGGAAAGACACCTCCTGCAACAGATTTTGAGGTGTGCTCCACCACTGGAGTGCCTTGTGGAAGGTTGCTGGAAGCTGGATGGTATCTTCCCATGACCCGAGTGCTTGTCTCCATTGCTGGTCTAGGGTCTCTTGGTTTGCCCTCATGCGAAGTCTGCAATTTAGTATGAGAAATATACATGAGGACATCATGCCCAGGAGTAACATGAAATAGCGTACCGTGGCTGTTACGTTGTCGTGGAACCAAGAGGTTAGTTGAAGTATTGCTGATATTCTGTCTGCTGATGGCCATACCCTGGGTATCCTGGTGTTCAGCTCCGCTCCCAGGAAGAGCACCATCTTGTCGGGTTTTGGACAGGATTTGTCTTTGTTTATTGAGAAACCTAGCCACTTCAGTAGGTTCACTGTTTTTGTTACGGCTGAGGTTGCAAGTTTGGACCACTTGTTCTTATTAACCAGTCGTCCAGGTATGTATAAACCTCTGTTCCTGTTCGTCTGAGTCTTGCTTCCACTGGTGCCAGACACTTGGTAAAGACTCTCAGTGCTGACCTTAGTCCGAATAGAAGAACACGGAATTGAAAATGTAAATACCCTATTGCAAATCTGGGAAACTTTCTGCAGGCAGGATGAACGGGAGGACGTTATGTAAGGATGTCATCTTGAATTTGATGCGCTTGATAAATTTGTTTAGCGCTCTTAAATCTAATATTGGTCTCCACTGACCGTTCTTTTATCTCACGGGGAAAAACCAGGAGTAGAAGCCTCTTCCTATTTGTTGATCTGGAACCGGTTTTATAGCTGCTTTTTGAAGCAACTTGCGAATTTCCAACATTATATGTTTCATGAGATGTACCTTGCGTGGAACGGGAGCAAGTGATGGGGGTTGTGTGACCCTCTCGAATCACTTGCAACACCCACTTGTCCGATGTTTATTGTCCGCCAGCATTGGTAATAGTGGCCTACTCTTCCTCCCACCGGGGTGTGACGTGGGAGGGGAAGATAGGAGTTGTCAATTTGGTTTGCTTTGTGTTTTGGTCTGGCTAGAGCCACGTCTCCCCCTTTGGCTGTACCTGGCTGTCGACTGATGGTATCTGTTGTCTTAAAAGGTGTTGCCACGCGGCATTTGACTGTAGTATGGGCGGTTAAAACATGTGTACTTGGATGATGACCCTCTAAAGGATCTGTGCTCCTTGTCCTTATCTTTAAGGGACTGATGGCTCGGGATGTATCATTGTCTGTTTTTATTCCCTTGAGATGGTCATCAATCTTTTTCCCAAAGAGATCTTGTCCATCAAAGGGCATATGCAATATTTGAGCTTGCACCTCCGGCCTGAAGTTTGTTGCTTTCATCCAGGCTTTTCTTCTCAGGACCGTACCATGGGCCATTTGCCAAAAGGTTGATTCTTCTACATCCACCGCTGAGTCAATCATATGATCGAATGTAGCTTCACTGTCCGATATGATTGCCCTAGTCTCTTCCTGTATTTCCGCTGGTAAGTGCTTGGATAACTTAGCCATGCAAAGCCATAGCTCACAGTCCAGTCGCACTGTCATGGTCAGAGCGTTGCATGTCCTAATGGCAAGGGACGCTGACAAGGACACTTTTCTGCCCATAGCCTCCAATTTACGGCCTTCCTTATTAAGTGGGGCTGATAAAGGGGAGCATGGGTTAGCCAATTTCTTTCTAGCTGCCACTTTATTACGAAATCAGGCTTGGTATGCCCTCTTAGGCATAGTGGTGCCATGTCCGGGGCTTTGTATTTCTTTTCTGCCCGTAAGACGAGTGCAGGTGTGGACGGAGATGTAGACAGTATCTTTGCTCCTGAGTCCCATATGGTGTCTACAATAGGGATAGTGGTGATTGTTCTCCTACGCCTATCCCTATGTTAATATAAAACGGACTTCTTTTCTTCTGTTGTAACTTGCGACTTGAAATGGTCTGCTGCCTTGCCGATAATCGCATGGGATGGTACCAAATCGTCAGGTGGTGAAGAATCTCCTGGAGAATCCTTCTTCCTGGGTTTCGCTATGATGTAGACATCCCACTCGCTTTGTGTGTCCGGTTCATGAGTAATCTCCCCCTCTTCGGGTCTGACAAATCTCTGAACGGGTCCTTCTGCCAGTCTGAAACCAAAGCAGTTGATGGTACAACTGTAGCATCCCTTGTAGGCGAGCTTGGTCTTGGTCTAGGCAAGAACTTGGTGGGGTGACTCTTGGTGAAGCACTACGTGTCCTGCTCCTAGATCTGCAAGGATGTTCGGGTGAACGTGGCCTTTTATGAAGTCTGCTCTTGGGAGGTGAGCTTCTCGGCATGCTATGGTGAGGCGATTTGTGCCTCTGAGGAGATGTTGCATTTGTCGGAGAAGACAGATTTTTCTGTCTCCGACACCTGCTGAATTCATTAAAAATCCTTTGCATTGACTCCACGAGTGTTGGTTCGTATGGGTCCGTGGGCCCCTCCATAGTGGGGTGCCAGGGTGGGCTATTCTCCTTAGGAGTGAGAATAGGTTGTTCATGTATGAATTTGGTGTCCGAAAATTCTTCCTGTAAAATGTCAGGCAGCTCTGTCATCTCTCTAAAGGGAGTTAACTGCGTTCCTATTGGTTCCTCGGGGACCTCTGGGATGTAAGGAATCGTGCCCATTGCTTTATCTGTGTTGCCCTCATTGGACGGCGCAACTGGGATGTCCATGGATGGTGTTTTAGGCTTACTTTTCTCTGTTGACATGGGTGTTGATAGCTTCGTCGACGGTTTCGTCGACAACGCTGGTTGCTGATGATCCCTTGGCTCCGTCGATGAGAGCTTAGTGGACGAGTGATGAGTTTCTTTTGTGGACAATTGCTTCGTGGATGACGATTTCGCTGACGAGGACTTACTCATCGATGACGAAGTTTGAACTGTTGTCGTGGATGTTTTCGGCTTCGTTGACGATTTAGTCGTTGAAAAAGCCCTTATCAATGGTGCCGCTCGTAGACAGTGTTTTCATGGACGATTGCCCCCCTGACAAGTTTTTAGAAAACGCCTCCTTACCTTTGGAGGTAGTTGTATTGTTAGGATGCCATTTCTTCTGGTCCCCATAGCTAAGAAAAGGTGTGAGGGAAGTCATCTCCACCTTTCTCTTGCTTTTATGCAAAGGGGAAGTGCTCCTTTCCATTGATGAGGCCCTTCTCTTTGAAGTTTGCCTCTCAGATGGTTTTATAGATGAGACAGGGGCTGTCTTGACAGATTCCTCATTTGAAGATTGCCCTTTTAACTCGAGGTGTTTCAAAAGTCTCCTGTGTCTGTCCTGCAAGGTTTTGTTGGTGAAGGTCTTGCAAATGTCGCATTTGTGGATGTAATGAGGTTAGAGGCAGTAGATACACTGCTCATGAGGGTCCCTCGTATAAACAAGTTTCTTCTTGCACCTGGTGCAGTTCCTGAACAGGGAAGGCTTTTTAGCAGTTGGTTCTTCAGCCATGGTGTGAAGTGAAGTTTCACTCAACGAAAACAGGTCAAATTTGTGTGTTTTTTGAGCCCAGAAATACACAATCAGTAGTGTTTGATCAGGAGATGACGATGGAATATATTTTGAAAAACAGTTTGAAAACAGCTAACAATAGAAAAATGAAAAGCTCAGAGAGAGAGCTGAGGATTCCCTCTGTCTGTTAGACTGCAGTGAAAAATCTGAAGATGGCTGCCTGGGGCAGAGCTTAAGCCCTGCCACCTCATAGGTTAGGGCCATAAAAGACCAAAGCGAGGTGGAGGGACTACACCATTTAATGGCTCATTGGCCATAGTGGACCATCTACATTCTTTTTCTATGGAAATAATGTATATATATTTAATGTTTTAATAATTATTTAGATCACAGAGGATTCCCGGTCTGACGACGGGGAATATTCAAGCATCTGAATCTATGAAAGATCCTTTGTTGGAGAAGAACAAGTTACTTACCAACTGTAACGTTCTTTCGAATGGATGTTCCTCCCACGTATTCCTCATCTTATGATAACTCGTTGTCTCCAGCTTCGCTGCTTCGAAAAAAAAATTCTCTCGGCAGAGGGCGCTGTGCTCGAGGTTGTGGCGTCGATTGTCCCTTATCGGACTCCGTACTCTGTCAACGTCACCGATGGTATAAATAGCTCGAGCCGCGCCCGTTGGTTCAGTTCTGTTTTTTCGATGAAACATATAGGAGGAACACCCAGGCGTGCCCCATAACTGATGCACTCATCGTGAGAGGAAAGTGTAAGAAAACGTAAACTGTACTGTGGAGTAGGATGGGAGGGTCAATGAGGAATACGTGGGAGGAACATCCAGTCGAAAAAACGTTACAGTTGGTAAGTAACTTGTTCTTCGAATGGATTGTGTCCTCCCACATATTCCTCATCTTATGATAGACTCCCATAGCAGTGACAATTTTGGAGGCGGGAGTACTAGTTTTAGTTTTCGTGAACAGAATGCAGAACTGCCTTGGCAAATAATCCCTCATTGGAGGAGGCAGTATCCAAGCAGTAATGCTTGACAAAAGTATGCATTGTTTTCCAAGTTACAGCTGCACAAATATCTGCTGCCAGGACTCCCCTCTTTAGAGCCGCAGAAGTAGCCACTCCCCTTTTAGAATGGGCACGAAGCCCATCTGGTGAGTCTTTTCCCGCTAATCTGTAGCATTCAATTATGGCTAAGATGATCCAGCGGGATATGGTCTGTTTTGTTACAGATAAGCCTAGTTTATGACCAGTATAACTCACAAATAGTTGGTCATCTTGTCGCAATTTAGACATCCTTGAGATGTAAAAACTAAGAGCCCTCGTGGGATCTAGTCTGTGCAGTCTCTCCTCTTCCTTGCCCAAATGAGGAGGAGGATCAAAAGTTGGTAGTACTATTTTTTGTGACAAATGGAAGTCCGAAACTACCTTTGGTAAGAATTAAGGTTTAACTTTATCCTTATAAAAAATAGTATATGGTGGTCTGCATGAGAGAGCCTGAAGTTCACTAACCCTGCGGGCTGATGATAGGGCCACAAGAAGGACAGTCTTTAGTGTTAAAAGCCTCAATGGACATGAGTGCAGAGGCTCAAAAGGTATGCAAGTCAAGAATTTTAATACTAAATTTAAGTCCCAAGTTGGGACATGAAAAGGTATTGGAGGGTATGCGTTAGTAAGTCCTTTTAAGAATTGAATTATTAGTGGTATTTTGAAATATGAAACCTCTTCCAAGGTGCGCTTAAAAATGGACAGCGCAGCAAGGTATCCTTTGATTGTTCCTATCTGGAGCCCCAGATTGGCTAGATGTAACAGAAAAGAGAGCACTAGTGGAGTGCCACATTGAAAAGGGACCACATCCTTATCTTTGCACCAGTTACTAAACCTGTTCCAGCGACATTGATACAAAGATTTTGTTGCTGGCCTTCTGGCCGAAAGCAAGACTTTCATTACGTCATCCGGAAGATCCCAATCCTTGTATCTCAACCTCTCAGAAACCATCCGTGAAGGTTGAGTGTCTTGACCTCTGGATGGAGAACCCGACCTTCCTCTTGCGAGAGAAGACCCTCTCTTTGCGGAAGACGTATTGGAGGGCAGATGGACATGTCTAGAAGGTCCGGGTAGCACGTCCTCCTGGCCCAATCCGGGGCAATTAGGATCATGGTTTTCCTGAACTTTCTCAACCTCTTGATTACTTGAGGAATCACGGGGACTGGGGGAAACGCATACAGCAGCGGAAACTTCCACTCCACTATGAATGCGTCTCCCAGAGCTCCTCTTTGAGGAAATTCCCTTGAGCAGTACTGATCGCACTTCCGGTTGATCGCGGTGGAGAACAGATCCACTTGAGGGGTTCCCCAAAGGGTGAAGATCTCCAGAAGGACTTCCTGAGCCAATTCCCACTCGTGGGAGACTGAACTCTGCCTGCTCAGAGCGTCTGCCGCCGTGTTCTTCTCTCCGGCTAGGTGAATTGCCGATATCAAGATTCCTTCTTTCATTGCCCAGAACCAGAGCTGCATTGCCTCTCTGCACAGTGGTAGTGACCCTACACCACCTCTCTTGTTGAGGTAGTACATTGCTGTTAGGAAAGATTTCGTAATTGTAGGTAATTTTCCTTCCATGTGGCAACCCCTAAACGTTTTGCTGTTGTTTTTCACCTTGTTCTTGACTTTGCCAGAGAAGTGCAGCCTTCTGCCGCACTCCTCTGGGCTTTCGCTCCTTTCTTACGGGAAAACTGACATGCCCTTAAGACAGGCAGAACCGGGGAACGCTGTTTCCCGTAGTTTCTTTTACCATGTTGCGGCTTTCGTGCAACATGACACAAGAGGGCACTGTAAGCTAAGTTACAGCTCTCTTGGGTCTCTAGCCTTCTACAGGCCCTAGATACTCGTTTAGGATTGTATCTGATCGGTGCAAGTGATTCAGGGACGGGAATGGTGGCAGCAAACGTTTCTTGTGTTTTGATCTCCTTTTGGCGTTCTAAGCGCGTTTTCCGCGCTTAACCCAAAATGGTGGCCTGGCTCCCAAAATGGCCAGACCACGAGGCTCCTTTGTCCTGTCCGCTGACCGTCTTGCTCCCTTCACCTTCCCCAGGTCGAGCCGACCCGGGGCCTTCCTTATTTGGGCATGTACTTTCCCGCGAAACACGGATGCTTTCGTGGGCTTCTACATGTCTTGTGTGTGCCTCCAGGATGTGGGCTGGGATGTCTGGTCCCAATACACATCCTGGGTGCCAGAGAGTCTAGGGTGGTGTGAATGCCTGGGACCACCGTGGTCCGTGATTGGTCCACGAATGGTGTGAGTGTTGATGAGCGGATCTCCCATTGGGTCCCCTCCGTTTTGGCGCGAAGGGAACCGTGGATAAGAGGGGGCTGGAAACACCACTACCATGTCGATCTCCTGAGTTCTCACAAACGAAGGAATACAGGAGCCAAGTATCCTGCAACCAAGAGGCTGGACCGAGGAATCGCTGGTGACCCGCTGCAGGACTTCTCCTCTGCACTGCTGTCGCCTTCTGAAACCCTTTTCACCTTTGATCGAACCAGAAGGCCTGTACTGGTACTTCGACCCTTGGAATAGCGGGAACAGCTATTCTCGGCATCTTCACCATCTCCTGCCAGTAAGCCTTCGGAAGCGTCTCTGGGCCATCCAGCTGACTGACCAGCTTACACTGGAGTCCTGCTCTGTAACCGCCACCAGGTTGTGTAGTATTTCGAGTCCTTGTCACTCTCACACGCTTCGTACACTTGGCGTTCCCAGGTCTGAAGTGAGTAGTGTACATTTGGCTCAGATACACACGGCCGCTCCGTTGCCCTGCTGTGGTAACAAACTGTGCGGGTTTCTTCGATTGGGACGTCTTTTTACTCAACACGACGACGAGGCGTTCCCTGCTCTTCTGAACCTGCCAGCTACTGAAACGGACGCAGAGAAGCCTGGGTCTGCTTGCATCGGAGACCGGTGAGTAGCATAGCTAGGATCTGGTCGCCCTCCTGCAGGAGCCCATTGCTTTTCCCCGCTGTGTCAAACAGCACCCTTTTCCGTACTCGCGCTCTGCTTCTGCCCAATGTGGAGGCTGCGCTTGAGTCGCGGAACGTGTTCTTCTTCTTTTGTGCACTAAACTGAACTGCCTGATTTCCCTCGAAGAGCTTCTCCTTTTGCCCGTTGGCACCAGCGCGTGCAGGTACTTTTGAGCACAAGGCTCCACTCTTCGCAGGGCTCGGACTTCCATCTAGTTAGGTGCCTCTGAAGGCGAACTGGGTCTAAGCATTATTTCGCACTGCCTGTCTTCCTTCCCTTTTAGGTGGACTACACATTTCGTGCATATAACGCTTGAGACTTGTTGTATTTGTATGTATATTGTGTTGATATGGTATGTGTTGGTTTACTATCGTTATATTGTGATTTTCTCGCTACGGTCATTGTTTTAAAGGCCTTGAAATAAATGTGTATATATTTTTAATATAACAACTGTTTGGAGTAGTTTGTAAGTGTTCTTGCTTTGTGTGCTCATTGCGGGCTTTCAGTCACCCTCACCCCTCTTGAGACCTAGTCTTGACCGCCGCGATCGCTACCTTGATTGGTCTGGCTCGTCCCGAGGTTACCCTGTTCCAAGTAATTAGGTTGGCCTTCTGAACTTCTGCGCCACCAGGACAGAGTTCAGAAATCCGTCTTAACAATTGCCACTGTATTGTCCGTCATTATCAGGACATTCTTTCCCTGTACAGAGGGCAGAAAGGCTTTCAGCGCTAGTCTGATTGCCCTCAGCTCCAAAAGGTTGATGTGTAGTTTGGACTCTGATGGAGACCACCGACCGCTGAT